>NC_051201.1:16760000-17960000 GCF_015220075.1 Falco rusticolus
AAGTGATATTTCACAAGGCACTCTACACTTTGGGCTCACCTTTGGAAAAAACACAAGTGTCTGTATCCTGAACCGACAGACTGCAGTTATCGCACAAAAAGGCCTAATTATGTAACAAACCAAAAGCAGCCTAACTAAGCAATTATTTCTCTTAAGTGCCCTGTCCTTCAGATCTTACTAAAGGCGGCGATCATAATTTCTCTCATTTCATGGGCCCAGTAACAATTACGTGGATGATCATAATGCTGCAGGAGGAATTTACCAAAATCCATTATTGACATGAAAAGGCACTGGTTCTGACAAGCCTTTGTATAGAAGGGCAGCAAATATTTTCTCTTCCACAAAGTCTAGCTGGCTTATTTCTCCAATATAACTTTTGCCTTGGAAAATTGTGCTCCAAGCGTATTCTTTTACAATTGGGAGTGCAATTCCAACCAGCTTAAAAAAAAAAAAAAGAAAAAAAAAAGGAATTCTAAAATGTCATGAAAGTGGCTGGAGTTATTAACAAAAGGAAATAATCCCACAACCTCCTGCCCACTTCCTACCAGTAATTAGTTACTTGTTGAATATAATTTACGCTGCAAGTAATTTCTGCTATTAATCTGAGAGCTGTTCTGGTTAATCCAATACGAGCTTTATCAAATGTGCACATGCACAGGATTTTACAAGGGTAAACTTACTTATCCATTGATTCCACCAAAAATACATTTTAAGTGGAAAGTCCTCCTGGTAAAAGTGAACTGCATGAGCTTAGAACTTTTTTAAAAAAAGAGAGCGCAGTAAAAAATAAAATAAAATAAAATAAATACATGCTGTTGCAGTCTGAGGAACATTTTTTCATATGGATCTTTAGATATGAAACCATAGCAGAAAGTTTTAACAAACCAGAATTCAGATCAGATGCAAGAAATTTTCACGGGGCCACTCTATTCATTCGTTCAAAATACTGCCCAGCCGTACCTTGCTGCAAGTGTCTTAAGGACCAGCGATGCTACATTTGCCTGAACCCCGCGAAGATGAATTAGCAAATCTGAATTCACAGTATGAAAGGAGAAGAAAGGAGCGCTTGGAATTTCGAGGTTTTGTTTTGCAATTTCAAGGCATATAATGCAAACTCGCCCTCGCCGCAGCTCACCCACCCTGTCTTGCTCAAGTGTGAAGCTGCTGCCAGGGCTGGGGACCCCGGAAAGGCGGAGGGTAGCTCTATGCTAATATTATTACAGCGTTCTGAATCCTGAAACACCATTACAAAACACACCCTCTAGGCAACTTACTCAAAACTTATCGTCTAACCGTGTAAACCAGCCATAACCTAAAACCATTACAAGAGAAGGGCGGGGGAGGCTCCTACAGCTTTGCTAGTAAAGCACACTGCTTTTCCTGGGAAACCGGTCCGTATTTTTTAAAAATAATAAACTTCGTTGTTTACTTACTTAACTTACGATAGCCAGGCAAACTAAACAAAAGCTTCATTTCCATGCCATCATTTCAGGGAAAATCCAACTTACTTCAAATACATCCTTTAGCAACAGGCAGGAAAGCTGCTCAGTTAACATTCCTTTCTCCCACTCCCACTGCCTTTCATTTGAAAATAATGTGCAAAATCAGATCAAAAGGATAAACACAGAAGAAAACAGCTGCTTTTAAAAAAAGATACTCGGAGCTGTTTTGACCTGTTCCATCTACTAAACCCAAAAAATAATTAAAAAAAAAAAAAGATAGCGAACGTCAAAAGATGCAATAATACGAAGCGAAGATGTGAAAAATCCCTCTCTGCTTTCCCAGCAAGATAATTTCCATCTCAGCTTCCCCTTTCTCCGCTCACTTTTGAGAAGTTCCAAATTCTTTCCTAGGAGGCCGACGAAAGCCAAATAAAACCCTAACGTTCTCCCCAACTCCCGCTCCAAACTGCAAGCGGAAGTAGAAATAATATCGCAAGAAAAAATAAATACGTTTAGTGAGATGAGAAAGGGGATCGCGCTGAGGCAGCGGCAGCAGCCGGGCGCACCCCGAGCGCACCCAGCGACTTTTAGGAAACGTTTCGGCGGAGCTGCGCGGGGTAGCGCCTGTGGATTCGCTGCTTTGCGGAGGGGGCGTCCCGGGGAATTTGGGAGCCGGGTAAACGCTCCCAGAGGCAGGACAACATCCCGTAAACTTTCCGACTTGATTTATCGCGCGCAGCCCGGGACCCCCTCCCCGCCCGTCGCCCCCGCGCCAGGCCGGGCGGCAGGCACCGCCGCAGCGCAGCGGCCGCGGGAGCGGAGGGCCCCGCGGCGGGGCTACGCCGGGAAGGGGGGGGGGGGGGGGGGGGGGGGGGGGGGTCCGAGGTGCTTCTGACCGGCCGGGCCGAGCATCGGAGGGGGCACCGCCGCGCCCCGGCCCGCCCTTACCTGCCCGCCCGAAGCGCTTGTGCCCCACGGCGCCCTCAGCGCCTGCCGCCGGCCGGTCCCCCCGCAGCCCCCCGGCGCTCGCCCTCCTCATGGCCGCTGGGGGGGCCCGGCCGGCCGGCGGTGGGGAACACGGAGCACGCTGCTCCCGCCGCCCCCCGCCCTCCGCTCCCGCCGACCACTTGTCAGCCCGCGCCCCGGTGCAGGTACGGGCAGGGGCACGTCCCCTCCGCCGCTGGCAGGGCTGCGCCGAGCTCCGCCGAAATCCCCCTTTCCCCCGGAGGGGGAGGGAGGAAAAAAAAAAAAAATTCACACGCTCCCTCTCCAAATCCTGGCGGACACAAAGCCAGCGTTTATTCCTCGCTCACTGACTTGGAGGGGAGGGGGAGAGGGAGGGAAACAAAAATAAAACACAACCTTAGGGAAAGAAAACGAGCCCCCGCGCTGCCCGGGGCTACCGCGCTGGCGGCCGCCGAGCCCCTCTCCGGCGCGGCGGCAGCTCCCGGGACGGGGCGATCCCCCCCGCGGCCCGGCCCGGCGGCTGCAACTTTTCCGCCTGCAGGAAGCTTTTGGTGCGGCTGGAGGCTGGGGCTGCTCGGCGGCGGGGCAGCGTCCCCCGCTCGGCGGGGCTGCGGGGGAGTGGGGGTGCGGGAGCGCTGGGGTCCGCGGGGGTGTTGCGGGGGGTGGGGTGGGGGGAGAAAGTGGGTGCTCGGGGAGGGGGTTTCCTCCCCTTTCGGGGGGCCGGCGCGGGCAGCGTGTGTGGCCGGACGGGGCAGCCGTCCCGCGGGGCTCGGGGCTCCACCGCCCCGCCGCAGCCCCACTTTGTTCCCCCGCTCTGCGGGGCGCGGAGAGAGGCGCGGGGGGCGCGGATCCATCTCCCGCGGGCTCAGGATGCCAGACCGCCCCGCGGGGGGAGGGCGGAGGGAAAACATCAAAAAACGGAAAGAGTTTGGAGTTTCGTTAAGAAACAGGCGAAACAAAACGCTGAGTTAAAAAAATAAAATAAAAGCCGAGAACTTGGACCAAAAGCCCAGAAGGCACCCCCCCACACGTAACTCCGGGAGATCCAGCTGTCCCGCTCCGCTGCCCGGCGCGGTCCCGTCTCCCCGCAAGGTAAGTTGATCTATTTTGTGTGTGTTTGTGCTAAAATGTGTGCGAGGGAGAGGAGAAGAACTCACCATTTCGCTGGGATAACAAGGCCAGATCGGGGTCGGATTGGAAATGCTGAGGCTTCGCCTGCTTCCTCCGCGACATGCTGGCTCAAACATCAGCTGGGGCAGAATAAAAAATTACTAAAAAAAAATCTTCTCAAAATTACGGAAATCGAGCCTCCCCCCCCCCAGCCTCCCCAATCCTCCGCGCACCGCGCATGTGTCCTGCTATAATTATGATTATCAATAATGCATTGCGATTAATCATAGAGGGGCTCTTTGAAAGGCGATTGGCACATGGCCAGCTCTATTCAAACCAGCTCGCCTTAATCAATTAGGCGCTGATTTGCTGGAGACCCTTGTCTCTCCGCCGCTCCCACCCAATGAGTCGATCCATGTGGCAGGAGAAGGGGCTGGATTTCCCCAAAGCTGTTTGGATACAGTTTAACCCTCTTAGCAACCAGCTGGGGCTGCATCGCGCCATCCCGGTTACTATAGGAATGTGTCTCCCCTCGCCCCTTCCTCCAGCCCCGACGGGCTCCCCGCGCCTCCCTCCCTCGGTTTTGCGCTGCATTTCACTTTTTTCTTTTTTCTTTTTCTTTTTTTTTTAAGGAAAAAAAAAAGCTTCCACCACCACCACCCCGCCTCACCCAAAGCTCCGACCCGCGGAGGGAGGGCAGGGTAAGCAATAATCGATGGAGGGGAGGACGTACGGCTGGGGGCGGCCGGCGGGGGGCAGCGGGGCTGCGGGGCGGCCCCCAGCAAGTGTCTGCGCGGGGCGAGCCCCGCTCCCGCTGCCGGCCCCGCTCCCGCTGCCGGCCCCACTCCGTGCTCCCGGCCCCGCGCACTGCAGCTCGCTCCGTTCCGCTGCTGCAAAAAGTTTCGGCTGTTTTTTTTTTTTTTTTTTTTTTTTGTGGTGATGGTGGTGGTTTTTTTCTTTCTTGTTCTCGTCCCCGCATTTGCAAATAAAGATCCATTTTCGCCTTCCCCCAGCTCTCGCCCGCCCTCCCCCCCTCTTTCCATATATCACGGGCCCGAGGGGTGCTGAAAATAGGAAGGGTTTGTTTTTTACCTCACACGTTCCCAGGACAATTAGGGCGCCGCTGGGAGCGGCGGGCGGACCCACCGGCCGCTCCGCCCCCGCCCACCGCGCCGCGCCGGTTGGCTGCGCCCCGAGTCAATCCGCCCGCCGCCGCCCGGGGAAGGCCGGTGCGAGCGGCGGCGAGGCCGGGGCCGGGCGCTGCGCCCCGCTCCGCGGCCCCGCTCCCCCCCGCCCCTGCTCCCCCGCGGGATCACTCCTGACTTTTGTTTCCCTCCGGGGCGCGGGAGACCGAGCGGGAGCGATGCACATCTGCCCGCCGGAGGCGCCCCCGCGGTGCGGAGCCTGGCGGGCCCCGCGCAGCAGCCCCGCGCAGCAGCCCGCCGGCCGGCCGTGCGCGCACGCTCGGCCAACTCGTGCGCGGCGCTGCGCGGCGGGCCGGTGCGGGCAGGCGGGCTCTGGGGTTGCGCCGCGCAGCGCCCAGCCCGTCCAGCCGCCCGTGCGCTCCCTGGGTCGCCGCTTGCGCCCGGTGCCCGGGTGCTCACCGCGCCGGGACCGCGCGGGCGCCGTACTCCTGCCATCTGACGCTACAGCATGCATCCAACTTTTACGCCCGGGTGTTACTTGCAGAGGAGGAACCTCTAGCAAACAAATTCCACGCTCTTGAAAGAAAAAGTACAGTTGCAAAGAGGCTACAGGCAAGGCTGTTTTTAATGTCTCGCCTGTCCAACGGTACACGTACACTGTGGGTGAATGGCGTGTGCTCCCTCTGCGCTCCCGGCGCTCTCTGCTCCCCGCACCCCTTCGCCTGTCACTCTGCTCCGGGCACGAAAAGTTACTGGGTAAAAGCGGCTGAGCTGGGAGAAGTGGGAGCGCAGGCGATTTCTTTTCCTCCACCCTGACCCATCTAAGTGCTCTCTCCTCCCACTCCCCCCGCTGGATTATTTACTCTTCTACAGAAGCTACTCCTTTTTCCCGTATTAATATTAACAAACTCTCTGTAAAAGCAAGAGGCTGATCAGATACAACTCATTTCAATTTCAAATGAGCCGGTAAAACCTAGACAGCGAGCGAGAGGAGAAGGGAGAGAGGGAGAAACCTTCCCATTCGAGGAACAGGCTCACTGGCGTTTTCTTCTCATTATTAAACGAAAGAGACTGTAAAACGCTTAGCAAGAAGGGTGAAAAACCCAACAGCCGCAAAAACCCAACCAACCAAACGCATACGAACCGAAAAAGCCTCCCAGGTGCCACTCCAGTATTTAGTCAGCGTTGCAAAGTGGTCACTGACGCTTCTTTTCATTTCTGCACAGGGCGAGCCCCCTCCCTCCCCGCTGCATTTGGTACAGTAGATTTCGAGAAAAAGACAAACGAAGCTATCAGCGGGGATGATGTTGAAGAATGAAGATAATAATGTTGCTATAGGTGGTACTTCACATGACATTATTTTTCACTGAATATTTAAAGAGACGTTTCGGCAGAGATGGATACACTCAGCACAGGCTGTCACCCTCTTTACCCTGAGACAGTGGCAAAGAAACCGAACCTGAACGTATAGAAACGCACACGTTACTTATAGCTAGCCACAAGTAAATGCACACAAAATACCCACGCGGATCTATTTACACATCTGTGTCTGTATTTCTAACTGTATCAATCACTCCATTAGCTTCCCACGGTTTCTAATCTAGCCGCTCTCCCAAAATTATTCGCGTTTACAGTTTCATTACACATTTGTCGATTACGCTTAAGACAAATTTCCCCAGATGCGCGGTACCTTTGCTTCGTGGCTGGAAAAGGGCGGCCGTGGACCGGTAATTAAAAAGCAACAACAGCATCAACAAGAAGAAAAACAGTGGTTTAAGGAAAAAGAAATTAATCTGGAGGAATTAAGTTTGATAACTTTTTTTTTTTCGTTTCTCTTCTCCCTCGCTAGTGTGTAAAGCGGCGCCTGGTATTTCATCTCGGACCGCCTGATTATTTATTGTTTGTTTTCCTCTCCTTCGCCGGGGGCCGGGAGGGGTGGGGAAAGGGTGGGGGCAGAGCAGCATTGCCAGGGCTAGAGAAAAATCGGTCCTTATTGTTGTTTATAGCAATACATCAATTAAACGTCATTGTCTCTTAACAGAAGTTGGGAGAGTTCACAAGCGTAAATACTCTGATCTTGGGTTTTCCCTCTCGAAGCGCAAATGACAGTGACTGATATTTTTCCCTCCCCGCCACACCTTGGAGATTTCCACCCCCACCCACCCCCCTCCCGGATTATTCTTTTTAATGGAGGTGGGAGGCTTTCTAATGGGCTCCAATGCAAATCAGCCTGGCTGGAAGACACCCGTGGTGGGGATCGATCTCCAGTTCATTGAGATGAGCACTGAAGGGAGATGGTAAACAGGGGATAATTTGCAGTTCATTCTGCTGAGAGACGATTTCAATGAGATGCAACACACCAGACTGGATTATTGTTATTAAGGTTTGCCATCAGACACAACACCCTTAACACCCAGGGGTTAAAAGCTACACAATCCCCACGTAGATACAATACATCGTTAATAACGACCCGGGAGTGGGGGAAATCCGATGGATTTCATATTTTCTGCAGGTTTCCCCCCCAGCAGCGGGGAGGCGGCGGCGGCGCCGGGTCAGCCCAACCTGCCGCTCCGCCGCGGCTCCGCGCTGCCCCGCCAGCGAGCCCTGCGGCCGCGGAAACACCGCCGGGCGCTCAGCGGGGCACTTGTGCTTCCACCCCCAACCCCCCCACCGCCTTCAATGTTCTCCTTTTGCCTTTTTCTCAACTAAAAGAGATGCACCGCACCAGAGTTCCAAACGTCGCTACAGATGACCTCTCAAGTAAGCCGTTTTCCAGCTAACCCAGGTTACATGTATTTTAGAAATGTGTGTAATTAGGGGCTTCCAGATGCTGCAGTCAGCTGGGAACTTGGCTTTGTGCTCCGATGGATAATAAACTTTTGAGACAGTCCTGGGGCGCAGCTACCCTGGGGCAGCGAGCACCCGCTATCTGGAATTGTTTTATTATCAATAGCCTGGATCACGCTATTCAATACCGACACTGCAAGTCCTGTGACTGTGTGGGTTTAGGTATGACTACTTTCTACTTTTGTGGACACGTTGTCAGCTCCCCACCCCCACCACCTTGCTTTTTCTCTCTCTTTTTAAAAAAAAATTGTATTTATTTTCTAATGTTAATTCCCCGAAGGGGGGGGGGGGGGAGAAAAAAAAAAAAAGGAAGGAGGGGGGCACCAGAATTGAATCCTTCTCCATTATTACTGACAACTAATAATTGATCATTGCTCAGAAACACAAGCTTTTAGCCGCATAATTGAATCGTAAGCAATACGGGTTGAGCCAAAGGAAAAAGAAAAAAAAAAGCACCAAAAAACCAAAACATAAAGGGAAAGAGCCTCCCACCCTCTCTCCCCCACATCCTAGAGAATCGCAGAGATGGGGAACTCCCCCGCCCCCGAGATAAAAATGAACATGACTAATGCCATAACCGGCCAAGGTGGGATTATTTAATTCAATTCTTTCTTTACACATTTGCTGCCTTTTGTTTGACCTGATGGCTGGCAAATTTTTACACCTAGCTCTCCCTTTTGAGTTTATTGATGAAGGTGCTTCTGAAATGATTATCAAGAGATTTACAGCCATCACTACCCACCTACGGGAAAAGTAGTAAAATCAATCCCTCAATCAATCAGACCCCTCTGTGCATATCTTTTTAATCTGCTCTTTTAGCTGTTTTATTACAACACGAGCATTAAATATGTTTGTTTCAAATTTAACACGAATGCCTCCGAAGGACTCTGTCAATTTAGACATAAATCATGAAGTAAACAAGCTGGATGGAAAATCCTCTTTCACTGGCACGAGAGTTAAAAACCAAGGAATAAAAAAATAAATACCAGCAATATCCCACATCAATGTATAGGCAACTAGTCCGTGTGTACAGCCCACAAGGCAGAAAAAAAACACATACAGAAAGATAAATACGCAGCACTGCAAAAGACTTCCATGCACTTTTACATGACTACACAGAGAACCTAGGGAGTGCCAGTAATTACAAATATTCTTACATCCTGAATCCTATCATTATTTCCTTTATTTGATATCTTTTTGTTTTTTAATAGCAGAATGTCTTATTTCCCATGTTAAGAAATAAGCTTTTTTTTTATTTTATTAGGTACCATATACTTCAGAAAATGTCCTGATTTCAATAGTATTATTGATCCCAGGGTATTACTCTATCCTTTATATACCCTTTTTTAGGTTAAAGAAATAAATTAGAGGGTATTTCAGGTAGGCTGCTTAGGTCAGAAATCTTTCCCATTGATTTGTTACACAGTGGTCATCAGGTATGGACAGAATGAGCCTATGAGTTCTACAGAGAACCAAGAATTTCATTTGATGCCACAGGGGAAGTTTTCTCTGCAAGCCACATGCCTTTACATCCCAGTTTAATTCCCTGCCCCCCCCCCCCCCCGTTTTTTTTTATATCCTAGTGTATCACAGCCATATAAAGCCACCATGTGCTTCCACCAGAAAAACAGAAGTTTAGAAATGAAGTGACAGATTTCTTGAGCCTTAGATACAAAATTTTAAAACCATTCTGGGCTGCAAAGGCATATTGCAATGTCTCTGATCACAGAAATAAGTCTGGGTAGAACAAGAACAACAACAAAAAAAATATGCCAAAATATGTACATGTCAAAAGAAGAATCATGAAAAAGATATTGAATTGAATATTGAAAATATATGAATCAGAAAAAGATCTGATATTGAATGATGGGATACAACTAGCTATCAGCCAAGATTTCCTCCAAATATCTTGCTTTAAGAAAAGCACCTTTGTACAGTAGGAAAACTTCACAGTGACAAAAACTGTGCACCCAGGTATCCATGCACCAGAATCTTAGTGTTGATTCTTAAAAAAATATCATAGCTATCATTTCCTTATCAAAGTACTGTTTAAAATAGCATAAAATGTAGAGGTGGGAGCCTTTTAAAAGGAGATGAGGGAGTAGGACTGAGGGATGTATTTTCCAGGATATTTAAGGAAAAAAGTGTGTTCTTTAAAAAGTGTTCCCTTAGGATTTTCTTACCTTTGAAACAGAATTGTACAAAAATTCTGTAGTCTGTCAAAATACAAATACAAGGCCAAAATTTCACATGGCACTTTTCTCTGAAATATAACTTACAGATGATTTTCTACAAGGTAATCATACAACAAAGTAAGACCTGTTGTTTTCACAAAGAGATTTTCACTGTCAAACCAGATTTACAGAGTATGCATTTTTATTTACATTTTAAGGTTTTATTTTAATCTGGAGAATATGCAGCGATTATGGGATAAACATGTCTCAAACCTCAGGGGAAATGTTGCTTGTAGAGTCCCAAATTTCTTGACTGATGAAATGAACCTGACAACGCCTCTCATTTTCATGACATATTTTTGATTCAAATACAGTGGAAGTATTTGTAAGTAGATACATTTTGTTTGCATAATATTAAGGTGCCCTGATTAATGCATGGTGTTTACAACGTGAAAATTGTCATACTCTTTGCATCAACACAAGAAGCTGGCTTGGCAGCTGCTAGTTGCAATAAAGTCAATGCCTCATGAATAACGTTCTGCTTTCCGTGCCTGAGCTATGTGGAGTCCTCATTATCCACCTTTTGCCCCCAGTATGGTCCAGCCTGTTCACAGAACGGGTCTGCAAAGGCATTGTGCAAAACATACTGCCCTGGGTGTAAATATGTTTGCTCACAGTCTTGCACAGACGTTACCTGGGTCCTGTGGGGAGCTCATTTCCTCCTGGAGCAATCTGATCCCCCAGCCACAGTTTTGCAGTTTTCTTTTTTTCCCATTAGTGATCATTTAAAGTTCAGATGGCAACAGCAGCCATCACCTACCTCAAAAGGTAACTCCAGGAGTTTCTGATTTCTTAGAATAATTCTGCAGCAGTGAAGAGGGGAAAGAGTTGAGCACTGAGCTGCCAGTCAGCTCGTACTGAACTGTCAGCAGATACTACATCAGTGACCCAGAGACAGCCTTGAAAACTGCTGCTCCATAAACCCAAGATCATCCAGTTACCACTTAGAAAATGAAACTCACAATTTCCTTTCCTTCCCTAAGAAAAGCTCAAGTCACATGATTCGGAAAGCAATCCTCAAAAAGAGACTTTAAAAAGACCCTTCCTCACAAATCCAGAAACCAGATTTGGGCTTGGAAAAACTGTTTTCATTTATATGGTAAGCTTGGACTTTCAGCCTGGCTGTACAAGTTATTTCTTGAATCCTACCCTGAGTTACATATTCTGGGTTTTGGTCCTTCTTCATCGAACTTCAAATTCCTTATCAAATGGAGTGTCCAGGATTGCAGAACATATTTATTTGCATGTTTGCTGCAGTCCAGCTGACTCTCCCCAGGACTGTACACAATCATCAAGCTCATCTGAGCTCGCTCCTCGCCACTCACACCATAGAACTAACACCTGAAGAAGAATTTAAAGCTTGAGTAAGTTTTAGATCATACTAAAGGCACTTGGTGCAAAAATCCTACATGCAAAGACAAAAGTAGTCCTAGTCTGTACTGGTTCTGCGATTCAACCATCATTACGTCATGTACATACTGGAACAGGCAATGAAAAAGGGGGAGAAGAATAACTGAGTATAAGAAAACAGCACATTTAGGAAGAACCTGCATCAAACACCCAGTGCTTATTCTACATCCATTTATAAAACTCAAAGATGCATGAGACACTCACTTCTGAGATCATGAAAAGCCACTTTTCTTGTTCTCAGAAGCTTGCAACGCAACACTCCATCCTAAACACATCACTGGTGAAATCCCTCCTTGTGCAGAAGGCAGAGCACTGGCAGGGCAGCATGGACAGCCTTTCAGTCTAGAACCGCACGTGAGCACATTTCCAGCAGGGGATAACTGTGGTAATCACATAGATTGTTTCTGACCACCGTCTGTCACTGCCCCACACCCGGGAAGCACTGTCCCACCAGCTGAGCTGCGGCAACTCCACTGGGCAGGTGGGCTCTCCCAGTCGGTGTTGTGCTGGCATTAGCAAAAACGTTTGTGTGGCATTCTTTGCCAGCAAGGGATGGAAATCTCCTGTGAGGGGCAACAGTGCATGGTACGGTAACTTCTTAAGCTGTTCCAGCTCTTTGCAAATAAAATACGTGACAGACCCAGTCTGTACAAAATGATTTCTGAGAGGAGCTGTATCCGTGTGAATGCACCAGATCAGGCCCATTACCAACTTCAGACGCGCATAAGCAACTGTTACACAGAAAAAAAGGTCTATAGAAGGCACCAGTAACAGCGATTAGTGTGTAAATACCATGTCTTAGTAAGATGTCTCTTGTTAACATGTTTAGTGGACAGTTGCATACCTTTGCACTTCCATACATTTCAGAGCTTGAAGTCACTTGCTTTACTTCTAAAAGTCACTCAACCTGGTTTCTTCTGCAGTTGAAGTAACTTCCATTTTTACGCTGCACAAAAGCACAAGCAAAGCTATAACACGTAAGAATAACAGTTTCATGAAAACAAATGCATTATGAACATACTGAATGAAGTGGAATTAAGCAAAGGATATATACGGTTCATTCCCTCCCCTGCCTTCAGTACTGCTCCTTCCAACGCTGCACATATGATCTCACAACACAATAACATCACTGCACTCACTCTGTTCAAGCAGTACCAGTCACTTACTATTTGTTTCACTCCTAGAATTTCCTAATAGCAAAATTCAATTTCAGCCGCTGCTGCTCTCCAAGGGCTGCCAGTCCTGCTGCTCCTTTGCCCCACTGGTAATGGATTGCTCTAAAGCAGGACAAGACCAGCCGGTTGTCAGCGATGGAAGTCACACTGAGCAGAAGCAATTAGGTAAACTCAGTGCAAAGGTAAAAAGTGAGATGGAGTGAGCCTAATGGGGGAGAGATAGGTAAATGTACATTCTGGGCCAGCACTGCCACCACCAGCCACGAAACGCATGCAGCTGCCTAGGGCTGCAAAATGTTTAGTAACACTTTCTTGTGCTAGCGACGGTGCCTCGTGAGGGGCCTACATTTAATGTTTTGCCTAGAGCAACAAAATCCTGTAACTGGGGCTGGCTGCCATATTCAGGGAAGCCTGCAGGAATTGCTTGCTGGTGACTGGGAAAGCACTCACCGCTTCTCTAAGCAAAACTACTATGACAGTTCAGGAGTAGAGCTCCTTAAACCACCTGTTCAAATCTGCTAATCACAGGTAATCTCGGCTCTTCAAGGGGATTACTCAAAGATGACACAAATACTAAATAACCAAAGGCAAAAACTGTTACTGGCAATTTGCATCCATTTTTTTTTGTGATAGCACACAATTATTTTTGCGATAATTGTAACCACTAACACGACACAGAAAGTTCTCACGGGATTGACTCTCCTTTCAGAAATGAGCTGTAGAATATGCTTTGCATTTCCTATTATTCTGCTTCCTTATTGTCATTCTCATAAAATCAATCAAAGTGATAACTGGAATGTCTAGGAACAGCCAGAATTTAAGCTGGAAGAATTACACACAAGTATATCAGCACTGGAAGTGTATCTGCTTAAAGGAGCTATGTATCACTACGGGAAATGCAATGTTCTATGCTTGAAGCACTGGCATATATCTAGAAGATTATACTAATTTCAGTGTAGAAAGATGACATTATGGAATTCTGCTTGAAAACATGCATGTTATGAAACTATAAATAAATACATGCGACAAAATTTGAAATTAATAGAAAAAACTTTCATTTTATGACAAATCATATTGTAGATGTTTACACTGTATTCAATAAATATTAGCCATAAACCCTAATCTAACCCCAGATTTTGCCAGGCTCAGGAATTTGGGAAAATCCAGGTGTCAGCCCAGACTTTGTAACCCTTTGACTGCCAATCCCAATCCTCATTTAGGTAGGTAAGTCCTTGGTGGTGGGGCCACACGGCAAAGGACCAGGGCCAAAACTGCCTTGGAGGCACTTGGCCTCAGTGCTCCAGTGGTCCCGTTTCCCTGTGGATCCTATGATTTCCAGGATGTCCAGGAGGTTTGTGTGTAAAACTTGACATGTCATCATCTTAGAGGAACACAAAGGAAATTTTGTAAAGTTCCCCTTAAAGCATTTTTTTCAAACTACATGATGTCACTGGAGAGGGATTTAGTCTATCCCAATAAAAACAGTTGCACTTTCAATACATAGCACACAAACTGATCAAGTGGCTCAACTGCGATGCGTTCCAGATTCCTTGAAAATGAAAGGTTGGACCACATGATCTTTGAGGTCCCTTCCAACCTGGGCTATTCTATGGTTCTATGAAAGGACAACACAATTTTACATTGGACTATGTTATTTGTGTATTTACTACTTTATTATATCTTTCAAAATCAAATAGCCAATATAATTTGGACTTTATTGTGGAAAGAATGAAACTGCTTGACTGACACTTGATGGTGAATAACTGCATTAGAAGCTCTGGCTCTTTTATTTCTCTTTCACTCAGAAAAGGGCAAAAAAGTCTGGATTTGTTCTGTAAAAAATTGCAATACTGCAGACTAAAACTTTCCTTCTCAATCTAAAAACTTTCCTTCTCAATTTAAATTCATTTTAAATTGTTATGCTTTACAAACTTCCAAATGGGATTCTAATTGTTGACAGACATTTTACATTACATGTGTCTATCACTTTGATTTAATATGCATTTTCAATGAAATTTAAAAAAGGCCTCTAAGGTGGCAATTTAACAGCAAGACATGCTGTGAATTTTAGATATAAAAAATACCTAGTTTTCAAGGGGGTTTTGTACATGTGAAAATGGCCCTCCAGAAAAAAAAAATGACAAAAAAAAATAAAAATCAGAGAAAATCTATATGGCAGATTTATCAGAAACTAAATATCTCCAAGAATATTACCTACTGTTTTAGTCAATCACAGTCATCAGAGGCAAACCAGGTTTTACATTTATGCAGCATTTCGATAGTGCATATCAAAAAGTATTAACCATGAAAGAAATAAAATGTATTTGGAAATCCTGTATCTGGTTTATTACATCTCATGACCTGATTTAATTTTCTTCTACAGAAGACCTGCATTAAAATGTCTGTAAGTAATAGGTACTTCTTGTCAACTTTGATAAGAGACATTTGAAAGGAATTCCAAATGTATTCTGAAAGATAAGAGCAAAGCTAGCTTTTCTGTGTCCCTAAAAGAGTAGCAAACAGACCTAGGAGAGCACACAAGCTACAGGAAAGACCTGTTCTATATCAAGTCTGCTTTCAAAATCATCAGAACTGTGGTTAACGTATAGACCCTAATCTATAGACATTGACAGCAATGTGGGAACAACTGCATCTTTAACTTAGAATTTGTCAAACAAAATATTAGCTACTTTTAAATACTTGCACCTTCTTCACAACTCTAATACAAACATCTTGGCTTTGGTTTATTTTATATAAAAAGCTTTAGATCATCTTGTTTTAGTGGTCCTGCAGGGTGTCCCAAAACCTACATTCGATGGCAAGAGCAAACATCGTTAAACTTCAAAGGCTGCCAAAAAGTAGTTATTTAGATTCAGGGGAATCATTTCAATTAATCCCTATGTTTGTGTAGAAAATACGTAATGTAATCCATTTCTCTGTCTCCAGCTCCAGGTCACTTACCGTTGGGGAAAAAAAAAATTGCTTTACTAGAGTTTTCTGTCTTGAAAAACTGGGGAAAAAAATGAAGACTTCATATCTTTTTAAAGAATTCTGGCTGAGTGATGTTGAGAAACAAATATTACAATACACAACTGTGTACTTCTATCTCTGCATAACTGCTGTTAAAACTCGCATACACAATAGAATTCTTCAGTGGGAGCCGTAAAACCAGATTTTATGTATGTGTGTATATATATAAATTGTTTTTTGGTTGTTTTTTTTTTTAACAAAAGAGCCAATTTTTAAAAAATCTTTTATTTTAATGACTTTCTGCCTTAGCGCCCCAGCTCAGCTGAGTGCGGTTGTGCTACAGAAAACTCATGGCCACCTTTTAACATATCTTCCTTTTTGCTGAGCCCCACTTAAAACTGGGGAGAAACTTTAACAGCATGAAAGGCTTGGGATTTAATTTAATTTTTACTTTAAAATTAATCAGCTCTTCAGCTGAAAGAAGCACGCAGAGCATACTCTGTCAGAGGCACCGAGTCAAAAATGAAAGGAGTGAGACCCTCAGCTACTGTAAATCACTGTGATGCCACCGAAGCCAACAGGGCTGCGCCAATTTAGACCAGCTGAGGCTGGGATCTAATATTTGTGCTGAAACGCTGAGGCTATAGCTGTATCCCTGAGCTGTATAAATATTTGTTGAAAGCTGACTGTTAGGGGGCAGGGTGGGGATTGCTCATTAGCAAATAGGACCCTTGTCTTTTCCCCTTTCTTAAGGCAACCTTCCTTTTTTGTGAAGCGGGAGTTTTGCCTACGGAGGACAGATATGACCCTTCCTTGTGCAGCGATTATACTGCCTACAGTGAAACAGTGATTTTCATCTGGGCTTTTGAATGTGCACCCGTCTGCCTGTCCAGTGCCGATTCACGCAATGCACTGTACATGAATGGCCAGCAATGTTTACAGAGAGAATTAGTTTGACTCCAACTCTCTAGCCAGAAAGTAATCAAAGGGAAGAGCCAAGCTATTCCTGAAATTCCAGCTTCCCTAGCTAGAAACTGCCTGCTCAGCCTCGCTAATCAGCGTATTAATGTAAAATGTACATGTTCTATACTGGAGGACAATTAATAACAGCAGTGATCCCGAGCAGTCTACACACATTAACTATTCCACCCTCAATACTACTCTTGTGCGGTGGGCAAGTCTGATTGCAGCAAATGGTACAGAGACCCAAAAAAGTGAAAATGTCTATCAGAAAGTGATTACTCCACAAGCTGTAGTGTGGTGTGATTTTTTTTTTTTTCCTAACTTAAATTCCAGTTAACATTTTCTTTCACTTATTTCAAAGCCAACACATGTATTCATAGACATATATTCAGGGCTCTTCTTATGGAAATATTTTTAGTAGGGTTATTCATAACCCGTGTCCCTATAGTCTTGGAAGCTCTGGTTTATTTTCTCACCAACCATCCTAATTTAAGCATTCAGCAACATCAGAACTATCTTCAAAATAATCTCATCTTATAAAACCCATCAGCCTTTGTTAGATTTAACATAAACATTATTATGGGTGAAAACAATGTTATTTAAGCATTTTGTTTAGGATGGTCTGAAACTCAAAATGGATCACTGAGATTTCCCTCAGCAAACCAGCCTTCTTATCTGAAAAGCACCACTTCATAAAAAGCTGGGGATGTCTCAGAGCCAAATTGTTTGCTCCTGTAAATGGTTAGAGCTCCGCATAGGGAAGATATGAAATAAGGCTCTGTTGATTTTCCAGCAGAGCATCTGAACCACTTCCCTCACCTTACTCAGTTAAAACAGAATTAAATGAGAAATAAACCCTGATTAACATGTGAGCTCTTCATTTGAGGCAAATTGGCATAAATCTACTGGATAATATCTGACTTAAGCAGAGTTATAACAGGACTTACCACCAGGAAGATCTGGGCCAGAGTATTTTAATGGTGATTTCATGTGGGTGGGTGAGAACTTGATTCTTCATCCTTATTCAGGCTGAAAAAGGAATGCACGACAGAGCTATAGATTAGTTGAGAAATTGATTTTTTGCAGGGAGGGAGGCTAAAGAGGCTCAGTTCTTCCAAAATTAGCAACCTCGAGTGTGGTGTATAGCTCAGTTCAAAAGGCAAGTGACCATGATGCTGCCCAACACCTCCCCATCTGTACCATAGCTGCACCCAGCCCCCGTTAGCTTTTATTTCCTGAGTAAACTTGCAAATCCAGGAGTGGCAAAAATGGATAATATCTGAATAAAATAGCTTGGCAGGGTATCTTTGACATTGCCTAAAACCCAGAGGTTAACAATTAGTTAAATTTAGCTGTAGCTTCTCTTAAGTAGTTTAAACATAAGTCAATATTTTTGTCTTTTGTTGTCTCAGGGTTTCTACAGGAGCACAGAGACTCTCATCAATGATCTTTCCACACTTTATAGCATTATGCCTTTGTACTATTATCCATCTGTACCCTTATCTAATGTGTTATCAGCTGTATGAAAATAACTATTGGCCCCTTCGCCCCACAGCAAGTATCAATAGGAAGAATGACAGTGGCTAGTTTGCACACTTGAAATGGTTTATTTGTTGCAATCCTGTGCACAAGATGTTTATCAGCAAGCACCAGACAGCCATGCAGAAGAAGGAGCCTTAATTCTGTCTGAGACAGCCTCTTATTGCTATTGATAGTTAGCATCAGTGTCCAGTCTGAGAAATGGAAGTGCTGCAGGCAACTTCAGTCAAGACACCCTATTGATCTACTGCTTCCTTTGCATCCCTGAAGCTAGAGAAGAAAAATAAAAAGGGGAGGAAAAGCTTGCTGTATAAGGGGCAATGCAGCAGTCTATGGCTTACCATCATTCAAAAGGGGTGTGTATGTGCATGGATATTCCTGATATTCAGTACCTCAGACAACTGTAAATCACACGCACAGCCATGATAAATATAAATGTCAATGTGTTGGAAATGTCCTTTATATAAGAGGTGTCACTAGAACTACATTTTTAGCATGAAACATTTTTGCTGCTTTTTATTTTTCATTGACTTATTGTGCTTCTGTTATATCCTGTCTAACACAATCAATCTAAAGCATAATATCTGAGAGTCCTATTCATAAATAATACATATTTGGGTCATTTTCATTTGTATTCTACAATGAAGATTTACAAGCCAGAAACAAAACAAGAAACAATGTGTGGAATGTTCTTATTCAGTGGATAAGAATATATTACTGTGATCAATTAATCTGCTTTTCTCTGCATTAGGTGGACATCTTTATGGTACATCCATAAGGGTTTATAACTTAGGAGAGACAGAATCAGCTCTAAGGCTCTAACATAAAATGCCTGTAACTCAGAAAAGAGAAACTTTTCCAAAGTTTTTTTTTCCAAGGAGAAATGTGTTATTTTTGGCAAACTCAATCACAGCAATACCCCATCTATCAACATAGCATGTTGCTCTGCCCTATATACTACCTTTCACATTAAATGAAACAAAAAATTGACTACATTATACCATAGCTAAAAGTCAAAATAATAATTCTGGGGAATTCTATAGTGCCGTTCATCCAAAGATAGTTACATTCTACTACAAACCATGCAAATTCATTCTACAGGAGGGCAAACTGACACACAAAAAGGTCCCAGCTCAATTTTTTGCAGCCAAAAGTTAGGAAAAATGAAATAAAAAAAAAAAAAAAAGCATGCATATAAATTGCAGGAGCAAGTCATAACAAGAAAGGTGAAAGAAAGACTTAATTTGGTATATAGATATCTCATATAAGAAACTACAGTCACCTGTGCAGTCACCAGTAGAACTAGCATTCTGATGATGGGCCGTGTCAGAGGAGCAGCAGCAATGGCCCAGATGTTTATGTATATTGCCTGCACAGAAGGAGCAAAAGTTATGGTCTGGTGAGTAAAAACCAGTCAGAGTTAGTTTAGGAAGGAAAGTCAAAATATGCAAGGACTTTGCAGGCAATCCATACTGCTGCGAAAAAAGTCAGGGTGAATGGTGCCAGCGTGAGGACAAGGCTGGCCACTGAGGCGGTTGCCCCACTTGCCCCAAGCACTGAGAGACGCAGGCTGTGCTGTGCTCAGTGCTCTGGGCTGTGGTCCTCAAAGTGGGTTATTGTATTGGTTTTTCAGCTCTGGAAATTTGCTACAAGCGCATCTCAGATAAAAAGTGAAATGAGTTTTGCAACTATGGCAAAAAAGCAATTTTACATTTCATAGGCCTTTTAAAACCCTTTTCAATAGAAAATAAAAATAACAGTAAGGGAAAAAAAAAAAGCCTACATTTCCATTCCCCTTTTTATAGTTTGACGTTGCAGATGTTTCTGGGTCAGAGGTGAACATGTCTTTAGGTGTCAAAAGATGCAATAACCTGAGTCAAAAATGGCCCAGTCCCCAGAACCGTGACTGTGTGCCAGAATATCCCCACCTCAGAAGCTTGCTGGCAGCAATGTGCTCCAGGTGTCTTACACTACACAGACCTGGTAGTCATTTTAATATTTTCCATGCTCATGTAAATGGACTTGATGTGTGTTCATCAAATGTGGGAAAATCCCACAGAATCGTGTGCCATCTGTTTATAGGTAAAAGGTCTGCTTTGCTGACAATTTAGTGCAAAATCAGAAAACGTAATGAAAGCAAACACACTTTGGTTTTGTTCTGTTTTGGTTTTATAAATCTGAGCCTTAACGTCATACCAAAAAACTAACAAAGTTCAAAGGTTCATTCTGTTTGAATAACACTGTCCTTTTCAGATGTATGAATATTACCTGAGCCCCACAGAGCTCTTAAATCCACGCCACATGGCTACAACCCACAACCTAGTGTAGCCCTGAGCACACACAGGAGTCAGCAGGACACGGTGAGGGTGCGAGGGCCACGTCCTGGGCAGCTGGATGTCTGCGGTGGTGCCCTGGACCAGAAGCCTCTGTGAAACACTAGCTGACAGCATTTCAATGCTTCTGGTTGGCCTCAAGTGAGTGTCTCAAGCTGAAGCAAAAACTAAAAGCCTCATTTATAAAGAGCATCATCTTATTTTATCTAACACCCAATACTGCATTTGGTTTTTTGTCAGAAGTAAACCCAAGTTAAATTCAATTAACATAGCAGATGCCAATTGAAGTGCCCATTTTTACTGTTTTTGTCTGTTTTAAACAAGACTTGGACAAAAGGTCCTTATATCTGAAGGCCCTCAAAGCAGCTACGATGTTAAAAGGAAGGCTGTGGTCACAATGATTTTCAGCATCAGGTGACAGACATCAACCAGTCATCAGAAGAGGAATTTGAGACCTTTCTCATCCTTACCTTCCATGTGGAACATGCATTTATACTTTTCTACAGGGAACTGATAACTGGACCTAGGAAATTTATACCTGAATACGAGTCGGACATTGTCAGAAGATGATGTCAAAGACTGTTACAAAAGCATATTTTTGTTATATCCCATCGGGGAGTGAGATCTTGTCTTGGGTGAAAGAAGAGTTAACACAGCTGGCAGAGGAGAAAAACATCAGAAGAAAATAAATTGACAAAGTTAAGCAAATCCAGACATATGCAATCTAAAATCTCAAACGGGATTCAAGGTAAGCTAAAAGGACACTACAACACCAAATGCTGTTAAACCATCCAGTACAGCCTGAAGAGAAGACAGAACAGAATCTCTGCAGAGACATGCACCAGATGCTCAGCAAGGTAGGTCAGTGTATCTCCACTGAGATAGGCTCTACTGCTTTACACAGTCTTAACCTTGCCCTAATGGCCTAAAATAGATATTTTAACCTTGCCACCAACATTGTACTGGGGTATAAAAGTTGAGGAAAAGAGTTTGAAAGTGCCTATGGTCAGTTAATTGGGAAAACAATGGATTCCCCACAGTATAATCTACCCTATTTGCCAAAAGAGACAAGTTTTATATGTTTCAATCAGAAGAGTGCAACTCCTCCAGTAATGTGGCTGAGATTTACTTTGAAAACGAGAAATCTTATTTCCAAGGTCAATCTGAGGTTTCCTGGGTTCAGACTAAAATACTTTGTGGGGCCAAAGAAATATTTACTGGGTTCTAGGGAGCAAGGAGTGGATGTGTAGTTTGAACACATTTCAAGTTCGCCTGGGAGGTCTTTTTGGTTTTATATATTTGTGTCTCCTCAGACAACCTTTTTATTTTTTTCCCCCTGAGAAATTGGAAGTGAAGAAAATGATGACGTTTTTTGCCAGTACATTTCAGTTGGTCATTTCCTGCACTGAACCAGAGAACCTGTGTCATTGGCACCCTTTCCACGACGTATGTCTTTCCAGTGCATCATATGAAATGATACAGTTAAATTTTGCCCAGGGGCTGCCATTCCTTCTGTGTTAAACTGGAAGGAGTCTCTGTATAAAGCAATGGTTTGCTTTATGTGACCTTTGACAGTGGGGGTGTTGGAGAATGACATTATATGTTGTAGGGCTAATGCTAGGTGGAGCTTCGCAGGCAGTTGTAAATTAAACAGCAGCATTTTACAAATGAGCCCCATAATGAGTAGGTGATTGGAAGATGTGCTACTGCATGCTGGAGATTAACATCTGAATAGAGAAACTATCACCTAGCCCAGCAATGGCAGTAAAAGGTTAAAAGAAATATTCAATATTATCAATCATATTAAAAAAAAGAGAGAACTTCTTACAGCTGCCAAAGGAGCTTGGGAGAATTAATGTGTTTGTGTCAAAAAGACTGAGAGCAAGTGAAATAGGACTATGGTGATTGCCAGAATCTTACTTGCCTGGAGAGATAACATTGGGCATCCAGTTTAACTAGGCAGGTGCCAAGAATCCTCTTGCGGATTCTATGGAGCGGCTTTCAAATATAAGAAGGTACAATGACCCTTATCCTCTGGTCCTCTCTATGGTTTCTGAGTTGCTCATTAAACCAGGGAAACCTCCAATGAGGTGTGATGACCTGAAAACAGGCAGGAGCTAAAGAATCAATGTTTTAAGTAAAACAGCAATTATAAAAAGATCTACAGCTCCTTCCATGTAATCAGGTAAATTATCAGGAGTGGCATAAAGCACCTAAATTGGAGAAAGAGTAGAGGAAGGGGGAGTGGGGGGAAAAGGACGTCTCTTGGGAGATATCCGATAGGATGCTTAGTCTGTGTAGAGGGCAAAAGGTTAAGTGAAAATGAGATGAAGGAATCATCAGATATAGTCAGATCAGAGACAGTTAAATAAAGGAATGTGCTAACCTAAGATAAATGTGAAGGAGCATGCCTGTGCTGAGTGTGGTGGTGTAGCTGTTGTTCAGCAGCTCAGGAACCAGAGGGGAGGAATTCCCAGTTCCCATTCTACATCAGTCCTAGCTGAAGCACTTCCCAGCAAAGAAACAGAAGGGTTTAGGACAGGCTTAAGATTCCTCTCTGCTACTCCGATAGTGTAAAAGGATATTAAAGTGCTTCTAATTACATCTACACTTTTTGCAGGTCCCTTTTTACTGCTGGTGTGATATAAATCATCCTTAATGATGAGAAAGAAAGTCAGTCCTGAGCCATCTGTGGTTTTGGACAATGTGAAAGATGCTGTTTAAAGAATATGAAAACAGTACTGAGAATTAGTTGAAAGCTGCAAACTTTGTTGGTTGGCTAACATTTTCATGGGTCAGGAAGCTTTCATTAGAATGGGTTCCCATAACAACAAACAACATTTAGTTAAAAGAGGTGTATAACATAGCAAATAAATGCTTGGGACACAGTCTATGTAAAACTTCATCAAATATTTTGGTAAATCTCCATTCTTAGCCTACTCAACAAAAATGGCCCGGGATAACAGGCAGTGCCAGAAAGCTCAAGAAATATCTGTGCTGAACAAGTCTGGAAATGACCACAAGAATTTCCTTCAAAAGCCTTTGGTGGCTTGCTGACTTTAAATGTTTCTAAGAACAGCCTTAAATTTCTAAACCCTAAGATGAAAGTTCCAATTCTTAGACACACAATTTCGAGGTCAGTACTTTTTTGTTTCCTCAGGAGCTTAATTAACATATACAATTAGACCTGGGAATTAAGAATTTGGAGCTTTAACCCGTCTACTGGGGAATACCCAAACTGGATTTCTGAAAATCAATTTTGGTGCTCTCAAAACTCTTTGAGGGAAGGAACAGTTGTGTGTTGTTCTACACAAAGAGTTTGATTAGCCACAGAATTCAGTACATTTAGCCAAACTTCTTATCTTTAAGACTAACACAGATCCCACACATATTTATGTCAAACCTAAGCTACAATGGAAGAAGTGCGAGTCTGTAAATGAGGAGTTTCACATGAAAGAGGTGGTTGAAGCATTTTGACCCTATTCAATCAAGGTCAGTTTTCCTCTGGATTATACCTGTTTCCTTGCCTAGCATTTTAGATACCTTCCAAGTGTCTATCGACAGAGTTTAGAAGTGGCACTCAACAATGAAGAAGAAAGCAAGCTGCTCACAAAACTCCCCTTTCCCCATGTGATAAAGAGCAGAGTTCCAGAGGAAGGGACAAAAGAGTGTTTGGGTCCCAGTCATATATGCCTATGGGAAAGGAGTGGTGAAAAGAGGCCAACGGCTCCTGGAAACAGGGACAGGAGGGAAGAGCACAAATCAGCTTTATGAGCTATCAAATGATGGATGGCTAAATGCCAACTGAGAGCAATGCCTACAATTGGGTTTGCATTGTTGCAATTATTAAAGGTTATTTTACTTTTAATTTTTTGTGGTAGGTTTTCTTACTCCTTCCTTACAGAAACCCTTGATTTTCACTTGCTAGATACTTAGATGCATTTGTCATACCTAAAAGGTGATTTCAGTTCTTGGATGCCAGGAAACCTTTCCACTGATCAAAACACAGCTGCACAGGCTTGCTTGATCTGTGAATGGGTGCCACAACTCTGGGGTACGTCTGTCTATACCTGTGAAAATAGATATAATTAATATAACAGATATCATACGTATATGCAAATCCAGATGGTAAAAATTACTTATAGCAAGACAAAGTTTTCATTTGCCAAACCAAGATATCTGAATCACTTAAGCATAAAAAATCTGCACTCGGACTTCTGCTGCTGCAGGGACATCAGCATCCTCTTACTCTATTTTATTTTACATTGAGCTTGTTTTTTAATGAAAGATCTTAAGAGACATAGTTCTTTAAAACATACTTTAATTAGTTTCTTCCAGGCTGTCACCTCTTTTCAGCCTTTAAAAAGCTCTTTCCATTATTTCCCACAAGTTACTTGGACATATGATGTCAAACCATAGGATGACATGATATGTCATTCAGTGGACACTGATCTTAGGCATTAAAACAAGGAAGGAACAACTTTCTATCCATTTTATATAAAATGTTTTCAGTGTAAGATGGGGAACAGAATATTTTATTACAGGGAACCTTTTTATCCAGTATGGAAATGCATACCATCCCCTTTAATAACAAATATCAGAGAGGCAATATCTTCAGTATACTTTATTATATTAATACATTTGTATTATGATTTTATCTTCTTCACTTTGACATTTATTTCCCCTTTAGTAAGTCAAAATGCCTAGCCAAGACCTTTTTTCTTCAAGCACATTCTTAACATCAGCATATTAACTATCACATTCAGGCTAACAGGCTAAACGTAGCTGTTTGAGATCTTTGTTATGCAAGATACCCCCTACACCCATTTTAAAAAATTGGTGTAAACTTTCATTTTAGTGACACTGGAAAGGCAATAATGCTGCTTCATCATCAACAGAATACGAACATTCAGTATTATGGGTTTGCTCCCAAATATCTGTATCTGTGGGAAGTGCCTCTTGTAATAAAAGATACTGAACAAAAAGTAGTTTAACAGAGATTTTGAAGTCTTGATTTGCAACAGTCGGTCCATTCTGAACCCTTCATTATATTTCCTTTCATATTGTGAGGGCAAACAATTGTTGCAGCTTTCATTGTGAGCTCAAGCATTACATTCTAGCAGACTGAGCTTAAGTGCCTGCAGATGGGTGTAGCATCATTTTTTTTAAAGGCTAATACAAAGCCAACTGTAAGCAAATTAATGCAAAAGTAAGAGGGTATTTTTGCATAATCTTGAGTAATTCTGAGCAAAGTTTCAAAGGACCTCAGGTTCCTCTCAGGAAACAACGATGAAACAATTGCAGGTTTTGAATATTTTTTAATTCTGACTCTTAAATCACATTAGCGTGAATCACATCATCAGTGCAATGGAAATCAAAAATACACAGCTGATGTGATCTATTTTTAAGAACAATTTTAGAATCAGATTCCTCATTAGTTATGACTCTTTTAATGGAAGGAGATCAAACAATCTACATGACATTCAGACAAGACTCCCATCCTTTTCCTTCCTTTTAATCCAAAACAACTCTGCAGGATTTGGGGTTTCTGAAAAAACAAGGGTGATAGGTTTTCCGTATATACCCTTATTATTTTCTACTAGAAGAGGAGTACATGTAATGGTTGAAACTCTCTATGGATTTGATCTTTGCTCACTGTTGACCAAATGGCTGTTTCTACCTCTCCCAGTGACGCTGGGTCAGAACTCACTGCTCACGGGAGCGCATCTCGGTAGGTCAGAAGTACCTCTTAGTGCCAGAGAAAATGAATGTACCCTTGAAGACTGGGTGTCTTCAAACCAAAGTGTTTCTATATTCAAGCTGTCTTTCAGTGGTTATGGTATTTCTAACTTCTTACTCGTTTCTTGTGAAACTAGGAGATAGCGTTTGTTTGCTTCCTTGTTTGCATGTATGAGGAAGTGAGAGAAAGAAATGTAAATTCTTTAAGAGTGAATGCCACATGAGATAATTCCATCTGCCTGCCTGATTTGGCACTTTCAACTCAATTTCTCAGTTTCTCCTGATGAATAATCCAGCTCTTCTCAGTAATATGCACTGTTAAGTGCTGGACATATGCTACAATAATAACAATTACAAATAATTACTCTAATGGGGTGAACGAATAACACCAATTAGTTAGTGTGATGATGTTTCCATGACAAACTCCAGCTTTATGGACTTGTTCATTTTTAAGCCTAAAAGCTTTCAGGCAACAGTGTGACTTGACCACCTCAATTAATAAATCTCTTGCTAGATGCATACAGTCACGGACTGTGCTTTTACTTAAGTCAAAATTTCAATCAACACCTAGTGCAAAACTAAGTTTAGGCTTAACTGTAAAGGCTTAGTCATGGTGAAGCAGATTTCCTGACAAATACTTATGAATTAATTTCATTGCCTATTTCCTGAGAAAACTTTAATAGAAGTGTTGGTGTGCACATGTGCTTTGTCACATGTTGTCTGATCAAACCCTGGTTCAGAACAACACTTCAGATTGTTGTTAACTCCAGGCTTATTAGTCTCAGCCATCAAACACAATGGATTTACAGACATGACTAAACTTAAGCTTAAGTAACATTCAAAATAGAATTTTTTACTTAACTGAGAGTTAAATTGAGGCATACTCTTATTCAGCCACAGAGGACAGAGCTTCTTGCTGAAGGAACATCTGTGCAAGAGAACAAAATATTTGGTATCACAACAGTACTTCTGGAATTAAATATCTATGAACCTAATTCTCAATGCTTTTGCATTAAGCTGTTACTCCCAGCACTGTAACGGATATTACAGTAATATTGAACAACAGAAATTAATTAGCATGATTTTAAAAAGCTTTACATGTGTTTAAAATTTAAACCATATCACACTGGCGATACTAGTACTTTTGAGCACCCTTTGTGCTTCCCACCCTTTCCCTGCTAAGACCAACAGCTCAATCTTTATGTGTTTTTGTGTTTGGTTTTTTTTTTTCATTTTGTGTATGATTTTCTTCCTTTCTGCACCACATTTTGACTGCAGAGAGAAAGAAATTCAAGGATCATGCAAGGGACCACATGAAGTTAGAAAAGTAACCTTTTCAAGCCTGCTGAAACAAAGTCCATGGATCCACAGGTCCACTGAAATAAACACCAGGTATCAACAAGTTTCTGATGATTCACGTATATCTGCACCATATTCTGTTGGAAGGGATGGATGCTTTTCATCCAGACCAGTATAAAAATCAGACACATCGATATAAAATCTGGGCTTACCCCACAGTTTACTGCCACACTTTCCGTTCCACAGCTGACCTGTGATAACCCCTGGCTCACAGACAGGGAGGGGAAGCTGAAGGCAGTAATGATCTTAGAAGCCTTCCAGACCTCATGAGCAGTGTTTCCACGGTCAAAGGCTTTCAGAGAGACAGATCAGTGCTTTGTTAAATTAGGGACTTAAAACAGGAAAATGACTGGGGAAGTCACAAGTCAGAAGGATGGTGACTGTGTTTGTCAAACTCCTAACTGGGTCACCAAGCACAAGCACCAAGTGCCCAGAGTTCTTCGTTGGGTGTTAACTCACCAAGAGGTTTCTCCATGCACATTTAATGCCTCTTGTAACCCATGAATTGTTTTCTCAAAGAGCACCTTTATCAGCAGTTATCACACCTGGTCAGCTCAAAGGCCTGGCTGTAAAGAAGCACTTTCACAATTTCATACAGGTGTTCCTCCTGCCCGATGTCTCAGCGCAGCTGCTACAGCTTGTAACTTGCTCATTTGCTTGGAAAGCTTCTTCAGTGATGTGTAAGCAGTAGTGATATCACTGCTAGAGTATGTCAGTCACTAAAATCTTGGAAAGAGAGGAGGAAAAGAGACAGAGTTAAAATTCCCAGATGAAATAATAGCAATATGAATATTCTTATGGCCTTTGGCAAAAGGCTGTGGTAGTTTAGAAAGGAAGAGGGTCTTACAACTCCATTGATTCAGTACCTCAATGGAGTTTTGCCAGAATTCATGATGTCTTGGGGTATTAAAAAAAGGAATTGGACTGGTAACTTCTAGTTAAGTAGTGCTAGGTTAGAGAATAATATCCTGTA
This sequence comes from Falco rusticolus, assembly GCF_015220075.1. Taxonomy (NCBI): domain Eukaryota; kingdom Metazoa; phylum Chordata; class Aves; order Falconiformes; family Falconidae; genus Falco; species Falco rusticolus. The sequence goes on from NC_051201.1 coordinate 16,788,206, forward strand.
TGGACTTCAGCAAGTCAAAATTCTGCCCAGTTGATATTCACTGTATAAAGATTTTTTTTATTTGCTTTCAGACTCACATTTCAAAATATTTGACAAGTTCCCAAACCTGCTTGTAAAAATCCCCAAGTCACGAGCCAGTCAGATAAAAATCTGCCCATTGTAAAAAGGGAAGGGGGTAGGGTGGGGAAGGAAAGGTTGGTTGATAAGTTTGCTACGCTATTAAAATGTTTAACCACAACTTGGAGCTCAAATCAGCATTCATGTGAAGTTCCTACTTATTAGAATATATGAAAAGTATTCAGCAAAACTGTTACCGTGTTTCTGAAGGAGATGCAACCCAGTAATTAAGGTGTAAGTCTAGACCCACTTAGTAATACAGAAACGTGAGCAATAAAAACAGTCTAAAAGTACACTTCATCCCATTTAAAGTGTTTTGAGAACACATCCCTATTCAAAATAAGCAATAACATAACACAGGAGAAAATGGATGAGGGAGAAATCACAAAGGCATTTTTCAAGATGAATCCAGGCCCACACCGACTTGTCTAAATCTATATAAAGAAAATGGCCTGTAAGTCACTCTGAAAGTGATGGGAACCCATGCTTCAAACATATGTCTTGAAAGAATGTCGGAAATCTCGTTCCTCTTTTGGCTGCGGTTACAGATGCTTTCTCCAGACAGTAGGCTCACCAGTTTCAATTGTCTGCAGCATTCAAAAATACATTTTCCCCTGGAAGACAGTCTGCAGATGCTTACAATAAACGCGAACAAAATCAAGCGACTTTCACTTTGGGATAAATACTTTAAAGTAAGTCTGTTAGAGACACTTCTGGTAAATTGCAATTAATTAGTTTTCCCAATCTACTTAGGTGGTACTAATGAACACAATCACTTCTAACATTTATACGCAGGATAAATCCTGCCTCTCTCTATGGCTATGAAAGGCCCAAGGTAAAACGGAGCTGTTCTGCTGCAGGAGCAGATGGGAGCCCCTCCAGGACAGGTGAGCGGTCCTGCTGGATGGCTCTTGCTCGGGACTCCGCTGGCTGAGGAGTGACCGGGAGAAGCCACCCCATGCCTGGTCTGGGGCAGGGCAAACGCTGTGGCTTTCTGGCCACAAACGTGTCTGTGACATAACATGGAAACTCTCAGCTCTGCAAAGCCAATGAAACCGCATTTTCCTATAACTGTTGCTTCCCCTTTTTGCACCTTACCCGCCTGTAATGGCTTCTGGTAAGTTATACGATAGTATCTCTAGAGATGGGAACTGCTTTTCTTAGGCTTGGGAACACAATCCAACCCCAGGTGGTGCTCGGCCCTGACAGGAAATTTCAGGTGTATGAAGGTTATGGTATTTCTAACTTCTTACTCTTTTCTTGTGAAACTGGAAGGGCAGCAGTCATACTAATACTCCTCAGCTCCCTTCTGCTAAGGCAAAATATGGATCAGAATTGGAAAACAGAATTGTGGCTATACCCCAATTTAAAACCAATAATGTTACCTCCAGCAATTTCAGGCTGGTTACTGGAAAATCCCTAGATGCAGCAGAGCAAAGCTCCTGGCAATTTGCTTCACCAAGTCCTAAGTAGTACTGAAATGCAATCCAATTACTTTTAGAAATTATCTGCACTATTTTTATGTAATTTTTCTTAACAGCTCTGAATACCTAAAGAAGTACTGCAGCAGACCACGAGGCCTAGTTAGCTGAGAAACCTGCATGCATCGCATAAAGCGTATGATTCCACAACTCATTAAGTCTAATTTATGGCATATGTAATTAAGCACCTTTGAATTGAACCCCAGTCTCTAGAGATAATAACACTTAGAACTTATATAGGGCTTTTCATCTTCAAAGTGCTTTACAAACATTAACTAATTAACAACATAATAAGACATGAAAGGCCAATGTACTTACCCATAGTGCTGCATAGGCTCTGTATAATTCAGATTTTGATGTTTTTCAATGCGAGATCCAATCTGGATGCACAGGGAGGATTTACTTGTGGTCCCCCTCACAATCGGGAAGCATGACTTTGTACATCTCCTATATGTGAGTTCCCAGAGTATGTCCTTTCTCTGCTGTTTATCGCTGAGCGAAGCAGCAGCTCCCCAAAGCGCAGGAGGGTACGGCAAAGAGCCGCTGGCCATGGTTTGGGAAGGTGACTGACTGCCCTGGGCTTTGGAGCCAGAGTCATGGGGCCTAGTGCAGGAGGGAGTTCCTGGAGAATTCGCTGCACAAGATTTCTGGTACCACCTACTTCCATATCCTTCCCAAGGTAAATCCAATAATAGTTACACAAAGTCTCTCGGATAAACTATCAGGGAGAAGACCTTATTTCAGCTCAAATACATTTTCCTGGTAAAACTTACAATATTTTCTTGTTTCTCTCAGCTCTTCTGAAAAGTCTGAAGTCCCTAGCTAGCTTGTTTGTTAGGTTTTGGAGGCTTTTTTGTCGCTTGGTCTAATTTACACATGGCGATAGTAACATTGCAGATGTTATATTGGGTTACCCTAATCCCTGCTGAACGTTACTAATACAGAAAGATGAAGGATAAAAATTAAAGGGGAGCAAAACAATATGGATAGTTTTACTGACCAGTCCTTCAGACATCAGCCTGTGTCAGTGATTACCTTCATGAGCTCAGAATGTTGCTCATTGCACGTACGCTGTGTTTAAGCATCACCTGTCCACCAGCTAAAAAGACACTGGACATCATGGCAGTATTTCTTGTCTCCCTCTGGACAGCATTCTCCTCTGTCCCCTTGGGGATCCGACTGTGCACCAAAACCTGAGAATGTGGAGACCAGTGGAAAGATATACCCCGCATGTAAGAGAGAGCTGTGCATATGTACCTCCCTAACTCTGCACATTAAAAAAATCTCAGAAACAAATGCAAATGACTCAGCGGTAGTGGTACAGGTGGAGCCCCATGAGAAATTAAAGAAAATGAGACATACCATGGACCAGCAAACAAAATGTATGTGAAACCAGCAGGCTTTTGTGCTTCCCCACAGACAAGCAGTCCAGAACAAATCCTGAAAGGTAACAATCTCACAGTAGTAATGCCTACAAGAGATCCTACGATAAACACAGGGTCTAATCAAAAGCATTACAATTTTTAAATGCAAATGTAGAATAGAACTGTCAAAATGTTTTATCCCTAAAGTGTGAATGCTAACCTTCCCATACTTATTATATAGCAGTACATTTTAATTTGCCTGGAGCAGAGTTGAATAAAGCAAGCATCACCAACACAATCAAATGGATATTTGAAAGTACTGCTTTTTGCAATAACTGTGTGTCTGAGCAAAGCTTCAAATGCTGATCAATTGATTACCAAAATCAAAGAATACATTTCCCAAATGAGCGTCTACAAAGCACTCAATAGCACCAGAAAAAACAGCATAAAGCTCCACAGAATAGCAGTCTTCTCTAAAATATTTACAAACGCAACTTTTTACTGCTTTTCTGGTTTATAGCTCAGATCTGCACAGATCTGGAGTGAAGAATAAAGCACTTCTGATAAATCAATGTTTTAATTCAGTTTCAGCATTGCAAATCCAGTTAAAGATGGAAAATGGTTTGAAATGATCTAAAGGTATACTTTAAATCTCATGGCAAATCACAGTCTCTCTGGTACAATTGCTCAAAATACTTTTGAACCTTTAATAAACAAAATTACAGCAAAATATATAAAATGTTCTTTAATTGCAAACCATGTGTGAACATTCTTATTTCATAAGGAACAGCTCCTGAGTATTTTCTTTTTTCTTTAGAAATAAGACAGATCTACTCACACTTGTCTCTCCCTTTGGAATTTTCTTTCCTCACAGCATTACCTGTAGGAGGAGTAATACATGGCCCTTGTAAGGGTATATAAAGGTGAGATGCTCAGCCTGTTTTTGAGCTTCTCTCAGGCCGTTACCATTTGCTCAGCAGAGGCCTCTGTTGAGCTAATCACAGTTCACCAGAGCACTCATGGGTATTCACCAGCTCCTCCCCACACTGGGACAGCTGTTGCTCAGAATGATGAAACAGTAACCATAACTGCTGGAGTTGTGTCCACCTGCCATCTCTGCCGAGTTGGTTTCTGCTGCTTTTGTGATGCTGTGCTTCTGTTGTTTCCTTTTTCATAAACGGGTTGGTCTGTCAGTCAATGCGTACAACAGCTGCCCACCCAAATACACCTGGTTTTAATTTAGTGACTTTAACATGAAAAAACAGGATGAAAAAAGGAAAACTAAGTTTCAACCTGAAACGAACCCATTACTTACATAAGCGTCCTCACATTTTATCCTCCTCCTCCAGGCAGGTTTTCTGGTACCACCTCTTGGAGTAGCCTCATCTGTTGCGCTGGGCTGTCCTCCCCATGATACAGCACGAGCAGGGTGCAGTTTCTGCAATATGCTGCCTCTATAGAGCAAAATTCAGAGGTGTTTGTGAGCCAGTAAGCTCTCAGCACCCTTGCCTTTACTCCCCCATCTCAGTAAGAGACATTTGTCTTGAAGAACATGACGGGATTTTGACCCCATCATGTGACGGCTGTCCTAGACGGGAAATTTTAAGGGAAAAACCTGAAGGATCAAACACATTTTGCTGATTTAAATTAAAAGTTTGCTCAGCAACTTAAAATATCGGCTGAAAAACCCGTACCCTCAGAGTTTCTGACACGATATTGAGGTTCTGAGTCTATTAGGATGCAGCCTTTATAGCCCTTAATCTTTCCTGTAGGCCATCGCTTCATTAAAGGGGAAAACCCCAACAACCCACACCACGTTACACTCTCAGTAATACTTAGAGTAACAGAGATTACACTAACCTGCAGAATTTTTCCCTTTTTCTACATAAATACCTTTCCAGCATGCCTTTATGCTGAAATCCTCTTGTGTGAGCAGAGAACACTACAGGACTTACTGCATCTTAAGCAAGAGAAAAAATATTTAGCTTTGTAACAATTAGGCAGTTGAGTCCCCACGTGTACCTTTCATCTCCTACCTGGAAAAGAAGCATGGCTGAAGGAACCTGTAAGGGAAAAAAAAAAAAAAAAGGAAGGAGGCGGGGGGCATGAAGAAAAGGACAGAAAGGGTGCCTGGCCAACACTGACAGAAACATGGGGGATCAATAATTTATAGAGAAGGGACATTTTTGTTTTCTTTACATTTTAGAAGATCATTTCAGCTGGGCTGCATTTCACTTCAGCAAAATAAATAGGATTTATCCCCTATTGCTTTGCATGTTATGGTAGGGAAGACTTTCAGATATCGCACAGATAGCACAGGAAACATCCCACCATTCCATATGTCCTCAGAGTAGCAACAGAGATGCCACAATCTCTGCCTCATGCTGCTGTTTGCTGTTTTTCCACTCACCAGGAACACCTACTCCTTCAGCAGCAGCTGGGTGGGATAAGGAACACTTTATTCTACTCTGTCATCCCTTTGTCAATTAATGAGAGATTTTGGGTGGTAAAGCTAGGGACATTTTTCTTCCATGGTTGTTACTTCCATACTGCTCAAGGACCTGCCTTCCCCTCCTTTTGATCCTGCGCTACTGTATCATATCATCCCTCAGTATCTCAGTCAGCTCCCAGTTGCGGGAGGAAAAGCCAGCAATTCTGCCTCTGGATCTTGTTTTTGATATAGGTCTGCCAATCACGTGAATATCCTTATCCTTATAACAAGTGATGTAATGGTATCACTAATCCCATTTTTAATCTACAGAACCAAGGCACACAGTAATTGCTTGGAGAGGAGGCTGGCCACTGAGCCCAGACTGCCTGTTCAAGACTTCAACGGTCATTTGTTTTCTGATAATTCATTTTTTTCTTTTTGCTCTAAAGTATTTGCCTAACAGGTGCAAACAAGGTATCAGAGCCAAAACCAAATTGTTGAAAGCAATTAAATGAAGGTATTTAAATAGATGATGGTGTTTCTTCTTCCACATGACTGTCTTTCAGTACAATAAGGCAAGGTGAGGTTCTTCCCGCACTAGCAGATAGCTGTAAGCCCGCAAAGAGTGCTGAAGTGCTGGTATTGATCGGACAAGATGGAACGTGTTACTGAGGCAATTGGTCAGGCTAAAGCAGCGATGGCAGCACATGGGATATTATGGATGGTTGAGGCAGCTGAGGATATCTATCTTTCTGTCTATCTACCTGTTTTCCAAGATGTCTATCATCATTGAACTTGGCTACCAAGGAACAATGGCAGCACTTAATCATCAATAGATAAATACTGTTTATGCCATTAATTGTGGACTGGGTTGGATTTTCCTTGTTTGTACCTTTGCTGCTCTTTTTTTTCCTCCACAGTTGTGAGACAGTAGCATTTTCTTGCAGCCTGTGTGTGTTGTTTTGGGACTAGTGTCAGTGGCAACAGCATAGCTCTGTGTGTCTGCCAGAGCTTGTTCAATTGAGCTCCGTTCCAGGAAAAGAAAATAGTCAACTGATGAGAGTTGTTATAAAATTTCAAACCCAGAGCCTTTCCATAGTACCTGGAATATGATTTGGAAGCAGCAGCAGTGTGACCGGTCTCTGCACCTGCTCCTTCACCTGCAGCCTGAAGTGGCTGAATAGCAGAGGGGGTTTCCTAAGCAATACCTGCTGCAAACCCACAACTCTCATGGCTGAATTTTCTCTATAGTTAGTATTCAGCAAAGAGACTGCAACAGTGCAGAGCTGTGTGTTTGCTGGTATTTTTCTTGTTCAAAGCTTTTGAGAACACTTTACTGAAGCATATAATGCTGCCTTGAAATTGGCCTCTAAACCGCATTTTGAGAAGAAGAAACACAGGCACTTGGCTGGGTGTTTTTGCCCAGTGCCATGGCTTGCTCAAGTCAGAAAAGCACCCCATCTCCCCCCTCCAAATCTCCTCTCAACTCAATTCCCGTCAGTCTGTCTCTGGTAATGAGATTCCTCTCTGATATAACAGTTTCTCTCTTTTGGTATTTTTATTTCTTTTTAATTTTTACATTACTGATTATGCGCTCTGATATATAGATTTTCCCTTTTCCCTCTAAGATTTAGGTTCTTACATTTTTTTTAATTCTTAGGAGAATTAATTTATCATTAGAGTCTTACATTAAAGACAGTCTTCCGGGGTAATATTGGGAGCAATCATGGTGCCCTCCTGATTTATCTGAAGTATTCCAAAAGGAGAGTCAGATAGTCTAAATTAGGCAATGGAGTTTTTGCCTTGACATTTGGGAGGTTAAATTTTGCCCGTGACTGTCAACCTCTCAGAAGAGGAGATGGCATTTGGAGTAATCCAAAACTCCTGCAGAGTTACATTACTGTGGCAGCCAGACTGGAGTAAATCTAGGCTGAAGATCTATTGGTTCAATTACTGCTTGGGGTCAGGACATGCCATAAATTATTAGATATGCAAATGGAAAACTCTGACTGTTGGTGAAAGAAAGATGGATGGATTTCTTAAATACTCATAATCAGTGCTAAGACTAACTATAGACTAATATATAGTGATTCGCTTGTAAAAGATTTCTGGTCTTAAGTTTTACCAGTGTGAAAATAAATAATGTTTTGTTTTATGTGCGTGTCATATTTTAAAAATCAACTTAAGAAGGAATTTGGAGGTCTGTTTTGAACTGCTTCTGCAACACTCCTTGGTTTTTAGACATAGGTTCAGAAGACGTTAACACTCATCCCGTTCTCACCATAGTGTAAATCTGCAATGCTCTATATTCCGTGAAGACACACCGATAACATATCTGGGAGGACGACTGGTTCCTTTGCCCTGTGGAGGTAGGCTGTGCAAAAAACACGGCAAAACTAACTCAGGTTTGTGAACTTGCTGCAGAGCAAATGAGTGCTGGTACATGATAACATGACCTTATCACAACGTGAACTCTGTGGTGCTTTGAGAGATTTTTGCAGATAGAAAAATAAAATGTAATTAAAATTTTACTCTATCACACCTGTTTTTGCTGTCCCTTAAATACGTTATTTATCATCTTATTTCTCAGTGTGATTAAAGTTGGATGAATCTGACCCCTGCTTTTGTCATGTAGAAAGACTGCTCCATCTAAAAACTTGTTGAATTCCTCTTGAGGATTACGTCTTTTGGGAGAGAAGGTTTTTATTACATGTAAGACAAAATGATCATGAGTGCGAGAATAACGTGAGCTATTCAACGCCACCTGCTGCTGCAAGGGGAAATATATTCCCAGATGCACCTTGACTGAGCAGAAACAGATGCGGGGCCGTAGGAAAACTTGTTCTGCTTGGTAGTAAGTTTGCTTTGCCGAAATATATCATGACGCATGAGGGAATATACCTTCCCAAAACTGATGTTAACTTTTTCCAAGCAGTCTGTGAAAACCAACAGTTTCTTAAGACAGACAGCTCTCCTCCCGGATGGTAGCTTCTACACAGTTCTCACTTTTGTCACTCTAGACAGAACGTTTTTCAAAACTACTACAGGCTTTCTCGAGGCTCTTATTCACGAATATAAATTTCTTGGCCACTGCTCTTGCTGTTATTATTATTCTAATAAGAGTTTACATGGTAGGGGATGACAACTAGACAGTAAATTGACAGTTACTTAGGTGTTCTCCAAGTAGAGATCAGAAATTAGTTTATATCATGCAGTTTCTGTAAGAGAAAAAATATTAGGAAATACATTTTATCTAGTCATAATATATACTGCTCTGAGACAAAAGCATTGTTTGTATATGCAGGTATAGAGCTATCAGAAGCAATGGAATAAACCTATTTGCTCAAACCCGCAGAGAAGACGTTGCAGCTCGCTGCTTGTAGCTTTTACCTTTGCGAAAGGCAGTGGTCTTGTGTGGGTAAACGTGGGGTGGGGTGTTTGAGCTCCGCTTATTTGATTCTAGCCCGACACCAGTATAATTTGGAACAACTCCTTAAAGCCAATGAAACCGTACCTGGAGAATCATATAAACGAGAGCAAAGAAGCAGATTTTAAATCTTTTCCTATGCAATTCTGACAATCGTTTGAAGTTTGCGATGAGGCTACAAGAAACAACTTAATATGCATAATTCATAATTTCTGTATGAAAACGCTAATATAATAATGAAATGAAGTATAATTTTTTAAAGCCTTTTAAGGATGTTCCATTGCAAATATTATCTGCTATAACTGGGGGGTTTATATTAATTTTGATCTTATTCTGCTCTGAATCAGTCATGAAAATATCAAAGTCAAAATTCAACCAACTTCCCATTACCCAGACAAGGTACTCCAAAAAAGGAAAAAAACTTGAGAAAAACACCTGAAACACAGCAGAAAAGCAAGCAAACTACAAGCAATAATGAATAGCACACTTAGTTTATATTGTAAATAAATAAATAAATAGAATCCTATATGTACATGACATAATTTGCAAAAAAAGCAACCAAGCAAAATTCCATCTTGGGAAGGGAAGAACTGCGTAAAATGTATTTCTGCTTGACTTCTAGACAAAAAACCAAGTGTAAATTCTCCTTAACGCTGTTCAAATCTCCAATGTTTTAATGAGCATGCTCACTTGGTATCAACTTTGGGTCTGTTTCTGTAGGTTGGCAGGTTTTAGGAAAGAGTAATGCTAGTTTCACAGAAACACTGTTTCAAAACTCACAAGAAAGATGCTGTAGAAGTTTAGCAGCATATTGGTATATTCTTTAATAGTCTTTATTTCTATACCCCCAGCTCCCTCTTATGCTACTCCTTTAATAAATATTAATTAGGTTTACTATATATAACTGCTATTTTGCAACATAACAGTTCAGTGCAAGAAAATGAAAGCATATTTTTCAGTAACTAATAATCAGTAGCAAAAAAAGCTCTCCACTAAACCTTCTGGACTTGCATGAAAATGTGGTTTACTGATCAGCTGCTAAATATTTTAAAATTTTATCATTATTTTATTTCACTGAAAAGGCACAGGGGGTTCATTCTCCCAACTTTTGTCTCATTCTCATATAGAGACTTTTTTTAGATTGTGCTCAATAAAAAGAATTTTTTACAGCTAACTCAAAGTACGTTTTATCATCTGCCTCCTCCCTTTAGTTTGCTTATAGCCAGTGACAAAGTAATTATAATATATTGAATGCACTGTCTCTTCTTTTATTGCTGGTTTCTTTACTGCCTTCCCAGAAAGTCTGTAGTTAAAACAATTTTTACAGCTTTAAAGAACTGAAGCAAATTCATATTTCCAGAACTTCAGCCAGAAGTAACTATATTTTCAGCAGTTGAATTTTCATTAAAATTTACAAAAGACCTCTGCCTTCACTGATTTATTGTTGCATTAGGTAAAACTACACACAGTGTATAAAATACTGTGTTACTCTGCTTGTAGTCTGATCTAACATGTTATCAGTGATTGCAAGTACATTTTATAACCCCAGCTGCTGAATCGAAAAAAAGGTGATACAAGCATCAATCTCCAGGATAAAATCAGAGCACTTTCTACCACAGTTTGACCTTAGTAATGCCTTTGGATAGTCTTACTTGTCTAAGTCCTTGCAACAATTACCAAGGGACTGTTAGAAAATGCAGCTTTAATGGTGCAGACTGGAATTACTAGCAGCATCAAAGACTTAAAACACTAACCCCGGAGATTTCCAAGCACAGGAAGAATTTGGGGAAACTCTGATGCCACTGCAGGAATGAAATGGAACAGGGCTGCAGACACCAGCCAGATTTTATTTGTGTTCTTTATTGTCTGCATCCCTGAACTCTGCAGTGTCATTAACAAATACAAAAAGCTATAAATAAAAAACCAGCTACAGATAACTAGACCTCAAGATACAGTTGACTCCAGCTATAGCTGCCAAATCTTATTTATAGCACAAGGAGACACAGTTAATTACAGGTCACAAAAATGTTAATTTCTGTTATAATACAAGTTACAGTCTAAGAATGAAAAACCTTATTTTTGGCCTGAAATGGTTTCTCCTAATAGAACTCTGTTAATTTAAAACCCCATCTCATGTTTGTAGACTACAAAATAGGCAAAAAAAGGATAAATGTGCCTTATCAATCTATTTCATGGTCCTAAATATAATAACATCCAAATTCAAATAACAAGCCCAATCCATTTTTGGCAAGGCAAAATACTGAAGGTAAAAAAGAATTAGAGAAGATGATCCTAAAAGACTATTTTGAGCAGTGGCAGTTGTATCTGTTTATAGTTAATATTAAATAGTTTTTTAATTAGTACAACAGATTTTTAAAACGTTCAGTCCTGGTGAGCCAGAAAGTGAATAAAAAATACACCTTATGAACAAGCCTAACCACTGCCCCCAAGGAAAGAATCAGTGATCACTTCAACTATTCTGAAGTACATTGAATAATTATTAAGATAAACATAATCTGAAGGATGGAGTAAATTCTGTTGCATATAATCAGGCCCTGGTCACTCCACAAGCTGTAATTTATTTTCCCGTCTTTGCGTTTAACTTTAAAAGTATTTCAGGAAATGTAAAATAATATATCTGAGCAGTCACAAAGATGATAAACATTTAACTTCAAAACTACGTTTCAAGCTCTTAAAAATAAATTACGTACAATTTCAGGAAATAACACACCATTCTCGTGCAACCTGTAATTGTTGCTGCAAGATTGGCAAACTCATTTTTGGAGTGGAAATATCACAATTTAGGGCAACAGTATTCATCTGGCAGGTCTTACAGAGATACAAGAAAACAGTAGGGTAATTTGCATCAATATGCTAATCTAAATTTATATGTAGAGTCTACTTGGTTAGAAAGGTCATGCAACTGTAACTTTATATGGAAAATTAGCAGACTGGTTTGAATTAATATCCAGTTTCTACTGCAGATCAGACAGCCTCTTCAATAAAACAGGAAGGGCTGCAGCCTTCTATAGCTTGTGTTCATCACCACAACTTTTTTTTTTTTTCTTTTCCTTTTTGAGAGGGGAACTTCTTGTGAGTTTGAGTCCTTAATATGGGTTTACAATCCTTATGTTTAAGAACATATCTAAAATTCCAGCATCTAGGTCAGTACTAGGCTTTCTAAATCCTTAACAAAAATCTTTTTGTATCCCTTCATGTCAGATTTAATTGTCCATGGTGAAAGGAAACCCTAATCAGAATTCAAGAGAAGTACTCTAAGACATGTATCTTTCCAACTTGAACTATCCTATGATTCTGTGAAAGCATACAGGACAATAAGCAAGTTTTCATCTTATTTGAAACACCAAAGCAAATAAAACAATTTAAAATTCTCATTCTTAAGTATTGGATGGCTTTTATACAACAGTTGTATAACAGTGAAGGTGCAGTGAGGCACACTGAGGGCAAAGCTCAGTTCACAAATACCTCATCCCTTTCAGAAGCTGGTCCTGGAGGACAATATTTGAGGCACAGTATTAAATCATACACCGCTTTTACAAAATGATTTTACAACCTATCAAAAAGAATCTGTCCCATGGTTCCCGCCCCCCCAGTCCTCATTTCTGTCCAGTCTACTTAGTTGCCCACCACAGACAGTTAGGAACATTTGTGGGGTCCAAGACAGAAATAAATTAAGCATACAGACCTGCTGTGCACTGACTTGTACTGCTTCCTCTGAGTAGAAACCCAACAAGTGTAACTCTAGTTTTAGCAGTTTACTACACTAATAGTAAGCTCAGCTAGACTTCTTACTGAAATAGACCTAGAACAAAGATCAAGACAAAGAGTTGAAAAGCTACCTGCAGTTACCCAGCCCTTCTGGCTAACTTACACCAGGACAAACCACAGAAGAGTCACAGCCCTTAATCCTTCCAAAGCTGATGTCTTCCCTGGGACTGCCTCCTCCTGGGAACCATTTGTGGTTGTACAGTAAGCTACAGGTAGGTCCCAGTTGTGCATAAGCATCTCTACGTCTTCCACTGGGTACAAAGAGGAAAGCCTGCGCCCATTAAAGTCAGCAGAAGCTTTCCAGTTTCAAAGATGCTCTAATATCACCTAGAGGCAACAGTTCCGTACATGTTTCCCAGGTCCACACCGGATCTGCATAACAGATCCTTTGCAACTGAGATCTCAGTTTGTTCTCATGTGGCCCTATCTAAACAGTGATAATGCAATTCAGGCTGAATATTATTTGTTAGAAAGTCTTCACCTGTCATATGAAAAGTGTTAAAAGAAACTTCATTTTCACAGATATGTTTTCATCTAAAAATGACTAGAGATATTTAAGAACATTTCTGTATTTCTACTGAAAAAGCATTAGAGTCTTTGAACAAAAGGCTTTACAAAAGTGTAAATGCACTCTACAAAAATTACAGCAACAATAGATTTTGTTTACAGCAGCCTTGCAAGCATGCAGGCTTACAGCACTGCGTTTGTAGCAGTGGCGGTTGTACAGCCATGCTGGTTTGCACAGCTGTTTAAAGACAAACAGGAAAGAAAAGTCCTTGACCGGCGAAGCTGACAATTCCAATAAGGCTGACAACCTAACAGAAAGTGACACTGGTGGTGCTCAGTGGGTAGGAAGGGCAACAGCAAACAAAGAGGAGGGGAAAAGTGATCTTACAAGAGCCCTTTTCTGAAGGAATCCAGATGGGCACACCAGCCTTCGGGCTGGTTGGTTTGCTTTTTAATTTTAGGAGTGTCACATTCAGGTGTGACTGCCCAGAGATCAGCAAGCTGATGCAAAAAGGAGGAATTTTGGCTTGGAATGGATGACGACAGCACAGGAGGAGGACATGGAGAGCGTCTGGTAGAGAATGTGTGGAGAGGAAGGACCTAGAATAGCAACATTTTCTGCTGGGTTTGGGGACATCTGCAAAATACCAAAACATCCTAAATAAAGTGCTGTTGGGCAAACGCTTGGGACCGGCAGGGATGGTCAGGAACCGCAGCAATACAAATGAACACCGATCTGAATGAAGTCTTGTAGGATTTCTGCAACAGCCTTTTAGAGAAATCATAGCACACGGTTCTTAGAGAGCCCCTTGGGCACAGCTGCTGCTTCTGTAGGAAACACCATTCCAATGATTTTCTGCAGGTCTCAGCCTGAAATCATCTGCTGCAGTAAATTCACACGTTTAGCATTTGTTGCTGCTGTGACCAAAGGTTAATGCTTCACTGGTTGACTGAATCAAGATCACCAGTTGCTCATTATATATTTGTGTGGTCTTACTCATACATTTGATTTCAGCAGATTTTGAGTAATCTAATTCCCTGAATGAAATGAAAGCCATGTACGTAAGAGATTAAGTTTTGTTACTGCAGAACAAAGCAATTTCACAAATAATTTTCTTTTGTGGTTCATTGGGTCACTAAGGGTACATCCAGCCAGCACAGGCAGTTTCTGGCTGTAAACATGCTGAATGACCATCCTCCCAGAGCAAACACAGACAAGGAGGGAATATAGCAGCCTTGAACAAATCCATGACATCGGGGCTACAGCTCCTTTTGGCACAGATGGCTGCGTACAGCGGATCTGACAACGTGTGGTGCTGTGTAATACCCAGCCCTGATGCAGATGAACACAGAGGAAGAACATCAAAGATTTTCAGGGAGCAGAGGGAAGGGGTTTGGGTTACCATCTTGTTTGAATCCACTTCCAAAAGCCACAGAAATGGAATACAATGTTTTAAAAGGATTTTCCCATCCAGGTGCTGAATAATATCTCACAAATCTTTGCTTTACTTTAAATATAGACTTGAATGAAGGCCTCTTTTATGCATTTGCCCAAAAACAAGAGAAAAAAATTGAAATTCTTTAAATTGATACGCTATTGTGTGGCTGTGCTTCTACTCAGGGTAACTAATTGGATAATTTAGCTATAAAACTAACCTAAACAATGTTACTCTGTCGAAAGTTCACCTTTCTGTCAAGTTGGCAGAGAGTTCAATGGAATGGTTTGAACCTGTGCTTGCAAAGTTGTGCCTGAGCAGGGTCAGGGAAAGCAGCCGGGGGGGACAGGGGGTGAAAGCATTAACCAGAGATGTTCCATTTGAGAGCACAGGTCTGTGAGCTTCCCACTGAACTGTAGACTTGCTAAGCAAATGCCGAAATAAAAAGCCCTAAACTTTTCTCCTGAAAATACGGTGAGGCTGTGTGACTTCCAGCAGGCGAAGAATGGGAGGCACTGAGGATGAGGAGGTGCAGTGCAAGAGCCAGAAAGCGAGCCTGAAAGGTAGACAGAGCAGGCTATTTCTCTTTGTTATCGAGTGAAATGACTCCACAAATATGACAATAAATCACTGGAGGAATCAATCTGAGTGGAGGCAACTGCTCCATGCTGATAATGCATCAATCAATATTTAATGTTTACACTTTAATTAATCTGCACGTAGGAAGCATTCTTTCAGTGACAAAAAAGTGATGAGAAATAAAACACCTTTTATATCAAACAGCGAAGAATGGCTGCCTATCTGTTCAGCTTTGATTGGGCCCTCAATTGATCATTGCAGCCTTTTTCGATTGCACCAGTGTGCAATGTCACATTTGGGTATAAAACAAACACAGCCTCTGTGAAGGAAGGAGGGGGAGCTTCTGAATCTGCTTTTGAGTGATTACAACTTAATCAGAACAAAGAAAGGCTAATAGCAAAGTATGAGTTCTTTGAAGAGACCGGGCAGAAGCAAATAAAAGATTTTCAACATCTGCACCAATGACACCTATCTGGACAGATTTGTGCTGTGTATCACAATTATTGATAACTACTAAGGCTTTGGAAAAACGGCTCCGATGTTGACCGGCAAAACTGCCTTCCCTTATCAGACCTACCAGCGGAGACTGACGATCGGTTTATTTTGTCGCTTTTCTGCATGGCAGCGAAGTGCCAGGCGCTGTATGGACACAGGAGAAGTCACAATTCCTGCCTCAGAGTGTTTTTCCTCAGCGCTCTGTTTAACCCTTGTAAACTCTAGTTTCTTCTCCTTTTTAAAGGGCCTGATTCATTGTTCATTGATGTCAACTGAATGACTTCTATTGACTTCAGCGGGCATTGCATTAGTCCATAGATGAATGGTATCGAAAGACACAGTGATGAAAGACAAATGAAAAGACAGTGATACTAGACCAGTAACATTCAATTATTCTTTTAAAAATAGAAAACCACAGCAGTACATTCTCTATATATAACTAAAGTTTTCCTACCCTTATTTCTTAAATAATTGTTTGAAATGTACAGATTTTTCACATAACAAATGCAGTAGTATTTATTTTGAAAACACAGAGAGCTTAGCTTAGCTAATTTAAATGACTGGAGATCTGAATCCAGATACAAAATTGCCACAAAGTTACAGAGGGTGGAACCCAGAGAAATTTTACTGTATTTTGTATGTCACATGCAAAGGATCTATGCAAATGTAAAATCATCTTAAGCTTTCAAGTACACCTGCTACTAATTACAAAATAATTACAATTTCGTTGTGGTTTGGGTTTTTTTTTTTCTTTTGCTGAAGAACTGTTGTTTTACTAGTCAACAAGTAGGAAGATTCTACTTGCAATCTAGTGACATTTAGTCAAGATGCCTGCCCAGATTCGGAACTGCCTGGTTTAAGGTGCTCTGGCTGCTGGCTTAGGCAACGCTTGAACAAAACCAGAAATAACACTATGGCATAAAGTTAGATACTAGAAGGAATTTGAAAATATTAATCCTCGATCCTAAAAACAAGGTTTTGTTTTGCTGAGACTGCATGATCTTTTTCTGTGGCTATTTTTTTCTGGCTATTCCAAAAGTCTACATCGCTCAGAAACACACCCCTAAGACTGCTGACATTTTTGGATACCAAGAGCAGCGAAGTATTTAAAGCATGAATGACATTAGAAGGCTTCCATTTATTGGTCAAAAAGTTTTGAAATATAGTAGCATACAAAAATTGGAGGAAGTGTTCACAGGGGAAATGAAAGAAGATGAATATGACATTTAAAATGTAATAATAGAACTTAAGCTAACTTTTTAACTTCTGATGTTTACTTGTCATTCCCACTTATATTTTTTTCCCACAAAACTTTGCATGTAGTTAACAAAACCCCAAAGATTTCATTAGCTCCATAAAAATGGAGACTATGCCTTCTCACCAAAATCCATAAATAGCTTTTCAGCAGACTTTACTCATACACACACATATCCACACAAAGAGTTGAGTCTGCAGTTTATCTTTTCCATAAAAACTTCTTCCCCCTTCTGTGCAAATCAGATGAACAAGCTAAAAAAAAAGGGCAAAGTCAAAGGAGAGGAATGCTCTATTGTAATGCATGATCAACTGCAAATATTTATAGAAAAGATGAAAACACTACTGTGTGCACATCAGGATTGCCCTAGGACAGCTTTAACATGCGTAGTTAATGTTTATGGAACAAAACAGACTTACTGAATGTGAAATCTTAATTTTCCTCATATGCACCTAAAGTTAATTCACCAAAAAAAATAATAAAAGATTACTTGCTCGATAAAATCCTGAGGGGACAATGCAAAGCACTTACTGTTGTCACTGGCAGGCAGAAAACCTCACAGTTGCATTTCCTGAGGACTTTATTCTCCAGCTGTATACAGTTTTCTGCACGCAACTGGCGCAGCAGCCCAACCTGGAACGCCAAATCCTGCCCTCCATGAACTTCAGTTTCTTTGGAGCTCCAGGGAGCTGCACGGTTTGGCCTGCAGCAGCAATCTTGCCGTTCAGGGAGACAGGTCCCATACCATGCTTTTAAAGCCCTGTTAGCTGACCTCCTGAGAACACAAGTCCATAAGGTTCCTTCTTTGCTATATAGCTGAACATTGCAGCTAGCAAAGGATATGTGTCCTGGTCCTGGACTCTCCTATCAGGGCTATGGTGAGTTCCTAGGCTTAATCATCGCTTCAGACTGCCAAGCCTGAGCACTAGGGCACCCTCCCAGCAGCACTTCTGGATACAGCTGTTGGCATTAACCTCAGTACTTGCACCTCAGTTTTATAAGCAGCACCCAGTGAGATCTAAGAGTATCGGTCCCTATGTAGCACCAGGGCTTAGGCTACTTTTCCACCTCAGCCTTGTCACACCTGTCTGCTGCATAAAAAGAGACTGAAATGTACTAAAAAACCCTGGAAGACTAATAATTCATTAACCTGACAAATGAAATGTAAGTCCTATCGATCAAGAGTAGAACTTCTTGGTTATAAAGGAAGCATATATTATTCTGACAGTATTTTCACAAGATAAACTGAAGTTACAAAGAAGGCAACCAATTTGATTCAAATAACTGTCTCTCCTCAGAGACATTCATGATTGTAGTCATCAAGCACAAGCTGGTGGGGTTGTGTGACTACCCCCGTTTTTACAGATTTGGATAACTGCATAATATCAAGGAAACGGGACTGTATCACTCCCAGCTTTTCTGACTGCTGTTCCTGTGGAACATACTAAGCAAAGGCTGGCTCCTGCCCCACTGAATCATGACACCGCAAAATACCAGCTTGGAAGACGTGCAACAATGCGCACGTGCACACAGGGCGATCTCTTCTCATCTATCACTAGCCCTGAAAAGCTCAGGGCTTATGGTACGGCTAATGAGAACACACACACTTGCAGCTGGCCTTCCACCACCTGTAGAAGGTGAAAGTCGGCCAAACGCCTACAAGACTCTCCAGTTGTGATCAACGGGTGGAAACCAAAAGTGTGGCTCAGGTTCAAGTCCCAGACTAGTTACAGCAGTGCAATACCAGTGCCAACAGACCCACTTAAGAGGGGAGGGCTCGGAGCGAGAGGCAGTCTCTGGTATGCTGTGATGGTAAAATATATTAGGGCAGGCATCAATTTACCTTGGTTAGTTATGTTTTTCGTTATGCTGCATTTTGGTGCCCAGGGGCCTAATTTATAATTCTAATAATAAAATGTATTATGAAGTATAAGCCAAGCACATGCAGGTTCTAATTCTATTTCCTCTCAAAGGAAAGAGCTAAGCTGTTAAGCTCCAGGTTCTTTCAACATTTCCTATTTGTGACAAACACAAAAATCTGAAATCAGCGATGTACCATTGCAAGACATTTACAAAGCACGGGTAGGTAGAGCAAGTTAAATATCTGCCTGTTGGGTTTTTTTAATCCCCAAATGATATTTCTGGTACCTCGGCATCACAGCTGTCACAATGCCTGGCTTCGCAGGTAAACCAAAGTTACAGGGAGCAAACCAATCCAGTTCAGACGTCCTCACTGCCTCAGAAAAGCTGCCATCCCTAAGCCCGTGGGGTGGTACTTCTACTGACGTTCCTACAGTGAGAACATACAGGCCAGCTGAGGGATCTCCCCAGTCCCTAAGGATGGAGGAAACCCTAATCCATTTAGTAGAGAGGCTCTTACACCGGTGTGGTTGTAGAAGTTAACTGAAGAGCCCAGCTGGTAGTGTTGTGCTATATTTGCCCTTGTTTGTACCTAAGAACTGGGGGAGAATGTTCCATTATTTCCTTCCCTCTCCACCTGGAGGACATGGCGCCTGTGCCAGGCTCAGCTGGCGGTGGGTCCCAGCTCGCTGCGTCCCCTTGCTGAACACACTTACTAGGACATGCTTTGTACAACAGAAAAACAATTTTTATGTGTGTGGGACCAAGTTAACAAACAGGAAATTATGTTTAATGAATCAGATTGTTGGTAATTTATGTTAAAAATATGATATCAAAGAGCAAGACTAGCAACTGTATCATTAATAGTTTTTATAATACCTAATATTTATGCTATAAACATAAGTTTTAATTAAAAAAATACCACTGCAGTCATTTTCACTCTAGTTTTCACTGATTAATGTTGATATTGATGACAATGTAATACTGTTCATCTTATTTAAGCTGAATAAATAATGAAGAAGAGTTAATAAGAATACAGCTAGCAAGCATAATAACGGTCCTTAATCTTATGAAATTGTTCTTTACTCATGCGAGCAGTCAGCCTCGCTAATGTCAGTGGCCCAAATTCTGCAGCCCTTAATCACATACCGTTACCTTCAGTAGCTGTTGTTCTCAATTTAGGATCAAAGACGGCAGTTCGCTGAGGCTGCGCTTTCAAGGCAGGATTGGGCCCAGACTTTTAATAAGGGGTTTGGTGGCTTACAAAGAGGTGATTAAGATCTTCCTTTGAAAAACACAAAATGTAGAGTTCTTCTTTTGGATTATAACAGCACAGATAGCCGTAGCTTGTGGATTTCAGAGCATTAACCGCTAATCCACAAGCGAACTGAAAGGTTTTTGTTTGTTTGTTTTGCTATTACAGTGTTTAGTTGAACTTGTCAACCTTCAGTTCTCCGTAAGTCATATTTAAGTTTCTTAGCAAAATATTTTATCACATCTCTGTGAATATGTCCAAGGGGTGAGAGATTTCCTGGTTATTTGCAAAACCTAGGGTAGGTTTTTCTGTTTGGTTTGGTTTTGTTTTTTTTTTAAATGAAAATCTTGCACTTATTCCTGAGAACTCAAACATGAAGTTTTGGAAACTAACCCACAATATAAAAGTTTCTATTTTCCTTAAGTGACATTCAAGGATTGCTGTTTGTCAGTGACAAACAGAAAGTACTTAGTATAATTATTATAGCACCTCAGTAAAAATCAGATTCTAGCCGTAGGTGATTGCAGCTATAAAGTTTCCAGAATAGGAACAATGAGCCCTATGAAACTAATGAAAAAAATCGCCAACTTCCTCACTCCAAAGCCTGATTTTTACAAGGACTCTATTTCTTCCTGGTTGCCAAAACCGAACAGTTTATTTGAATCTAGCTTAGGTCTCCAGGAAAACAATTTTAATGTAAAATTGAATAATGTTGCAGCAATGACAGGATAATTAAGTGGTTTCAGAATTAGAGCAATATTTAGGTGCGTTTACTGTAGCATGCCCCAATAATGAAAATAAAGAAACCATATTCTAATGATAGCATAGCTACAGATGATAAATATCCAGACATACCCCTCGCTGTATCACTGTACTGTAATCAAATGAATTAGAAATCTAATGACTACTTTGACACAAACAGGTATTTAATATGCTGAAAATGTACCAGATTTTCCCCCTCAAGCATTAGTAAAATCCCCAAGAAAATTAAAATCCAGGTCATAGCTAAATTCCTTTGAAACTGGGATTTAAATAAAAAAAAGAAAAAGGAAAAAAAAGTTTAGTCACTGTAAGAATTCTTTGTGCTGTTACATTTTTATAAGGTTAAAGCTAAAAATAAGATCAAAATCTCTTTGGAGTTTACATTAAAAAATAGACCAGGTGTGTTCAGAAACCCATCACACATATGCCTGTTACACAGATGCGGACCAATAAATTAATTAAAGCTACTCTCCTTTCAAATCAGAACAGGGGAAAGAGCTGTTAGGGACATTTATGGGGTGATGTTCTCTTGACTGACAAGTTTTTCATGCTTGGCCCCTGTTGTACAAGTCACTGATACTTCTCAAACATTTTCCAAAAGGAAAATTAAATCACTGTCTGTCTGTAAAGCACAGAATTTTCTAACCTGTTTCCAGGTAGTTGAATTGACACTAGGGAGAGATGGCATGGCTGTTTATCAGTCATGAAAAGTGAACAAGGAAACGAGGTTTTGATACTGACCTGATTAAAATCTTTACTGGTAATTCTAGCCGTCACACATAAATTAAAAAAAAAAAATAAATCAAAATCTGCATGGGAAATATCTCACTCTCCCTGGTATGCTATACTTCATTGTGGCAACCAGCATCCGAGCTGATCAAGTTAAAAAGTATCTTGTGCTGACCTTAAATCCTACTATACTTAAAAGACTTGGAAAAATAAATAGAAAGGAATTTGAGGAACAGTAAATGGTCCTGAAAGGGCTACGTGACTCCTTGAAACATACGCTTCTCTACCACTTTAAGGACAAACAACGTTCATTTCTGCATTTCTTCTTCCAATTATACAAATTTAATTTTTTTGTAAACCACACAATTGCTGGAAAAAGGAATTAGTCAGTATAAGGGGTTATTAAACACGGCGTTCACCCACTGCTTTTACACAGAAAAGGAGCCCTGAAAAAAGCCAAAGCTGATTAATATGAAAGGCAGCTAACCTAAAAACTAAAACTTGAACTGAATGGTGTGCGCTAATCTTTCTCAAATACACTTACGAAAGCTAAATTTGCTGGTATTTGTCATTGCTATGCAGGCTAAGTGTTCATGTGAATATCATCAGTTCTGAGCAAAGCAGTAAAAAACCAAGGAATTTTATCCTTACTGGTAATTTTCTGAATCTCCTGTCCATCTACAGCTGCTTGAATAGCAAACACTTCACAGTCCAGGGTCATTTGTGATAAACTTTGTTAAAAAGCCGCCATTCATTACTGGTAGTTTCCTTAATCCTCAAGTTGCTTGTAAGGAAAAGATTGAAATTCTGTGCTATGTATCTGCTCTATTAGGTCCACAAGCAAATAGCTCAACAAGTTAGCCACGTTAATAAAATACTTGCCAGATCAAAATCGTAATAGCCAGTCTTAGACTTGCCATTGTTTATTGATGTTTGTTTGCCAGCCTATCTGAAGATATAAGGAAAAATCTTAATAGCTCTGGCCACTCATTAGCAAAGTACCATGGAGTCCTAATCCCATAAAGATATTAAACCATTTTTCCTTACAACAGCAACAAATGGAGGGAATTCTCACTGCTTATTAAGATGTGGTACATTCTTTGCATATTGAGTTTCTTCTTATACTTTGAACTCTTATCCCTCATCATTCTATTTCTGAGGCTAAGATCAAAGTAGATCGGCCTTACAGAGCTACAGATGAGTGGCCGCCTTTCAGAGAATATTAATGCCCTCTTGAAGAGCAAAGCTGGGAAGGAGGTGTAATCCCCTGAAGAGAGAGCCCTGTGAGCCTTGTCATAGCCAACAACTGTAGCATGCTTGCTAGATCAGCTGTTAAAGAACGCAGCCTCGCTGAGGTGGAGCTGCTTACCCCAGTTTAACAATGTGGCCCAAATCTCCAAGCAAGAGTGAGTCGAAGTCTTTTTTGGAACTAGAAAGTCATGTAAATGTGGATTCTGGCAGACTGGCACAGAGCAATGTGTTTTATAGCAGGAAAACATGTGACCAATTCTGTATTTTGCACTGCAAAATTCTCCGCTCTTTCTGATTTAGACTTGTGACTTCTGCAGTTTTAGTTTTTACTTCTCACTACCTCACCTACTTCAGGATTGGTGTTGTTGATGAGCTGGTTGGCAGTGGCCAAGACGGTGTCCCCCCCTTCAATCTTCCCCTCCCAGCAGCGATCCTGCTGCACAGGGTTTCTTTCTTGCCTTCAGACTGCTCGCAAGCCTTTTAAAGGGGAATTACTTTAGACGCTTGTTAAAGGTAAGAGTAAACATGCTAAGTACTAAGACATTCAGTGGGTATCGTTATATGAAAAGAAGAAATGTTATTTTCATTACAGAGGAAAATCTAGTAATAAAAAGTATTACCTGCATTTATAGCCCTTGTAACCTAATTTTTGTGACAAAGCAAAGAAGTAAAAACATTCCTTTCTGCCTTTCAGTGACCCCTATAAGAAACCCCCCATGGAGTCATTTAGGATAGTAATTTGAGTGAAAATATACGCAGCCTTTACTTTGCTTGCTCTTCTTAAATTAATAACCCTTACCAATGATAAATCTGAAAGTTTCTAAAGATGTTTGCAAAAATGCCCTCAAATTAGTAAGTAATTAAACTAAAAGACATTTTCCACAACATAAAAGAGTGACAGAACATGGAGCTGTGTTGTTCAAATGTTAAAACTGTACATAAAATACCCCTTCAATATATGCTGCCAGTAAAAACCAAGGCAAAGCAGGTCATTAAAATGTCAGACTTGGGGCAGAGTGGAAAAAACGCTGTGTTTAAAAGTAAACATGTAGACCTTTTATAATTATTTCCCCTTAACGTTAACTGTTAAAAAAAAAAAAAAAAAAAAAAAAAAAAAGGCCAACACAAACCCCAAACAAACCAAACCAAAACTAAACCCCAAATAAACAGCTCTGCATCATCAGGATGAAGAGGCAAACTCCAGTCCTAATCTTGTTTCCAAGTGAACCAAAGGAGACCTTTCGGGTCTTGATGCAGTCTCTGGATGTCAGCTTTGTGCACAAAATGTAATTTTCCTTTATCCAGTTTTTCTAAAGCAAAACCAGCCATGTGTCCCTGCCATTAATACCCATGTCATATTTATGCTAAGGCTGGGTATATAACAGGAGCATTAGAAATCTTGGGAGCCCCGTGTGCAGCAGGGGAACCCTTGGGAAGATGCTGATGCGCCACACACAGCCTTGAGCTGACCAAGGGAAGGGGTCTCACATTTGCTGCTGTGATGATGTTAGTGTCCGCAGGCAGAATTTCAGCACTGTAAAGAGCTCAGGCTAGCGGACTGTGCTCAATCCCTTCTCCTCACATGAACTGAAACTGCCCGTTGAAACTGGTAGAAGATTCAGTTAGCATAAAAGAGACGTTATGCTAGTTATGAGGGAGCTGAAAGCCATACTAATGCTACTTAGTTGAATTAATCTGTTTTTGCAGTGCCATGCAGATGAATCAAGACATTAAAATGAAAACCAAAGTCTGCATCTTCAAATATGAAGTATGTTCAAATATTGAAAATAAAGAGGTTGCATTTGGCTGTCACTTTTCCTATTTCCAAGCTTTTTGAGCCAGGAACAAAGACTAATATCCCTCTGACTCATCAATCACCTTCCAGTTTTGTTTCCCTTCTACTGGAAAAAAAGTGCATCATGGCACTGAAGAAAAATTTTTCCATCTCATTAGTTTTGTGTATTTTAAGCAAAGTGTCTGCATATGAAGTTGGTATAATATCTGCACTGTGTCTTTTACTGAGCTGAATTCAGGAAGTGTGTCTAAAAGGTGGCAATGCTCTAGTAACCACTCTGTCCACATTAATTCACATTAATTGGGCTAGTGTATATCTGTAACACCACCACTGATACACACAACATTATTCCAGATTAGTTTTGGTTTAACAACAACAACAAAAAAAAAAGTAGTTGGCTCATAAAACTCAGATAAATTTAATGATTAGAAAATAAAAAGGTTGTACCCTCAGGCAGATTCTGGGACTCCCACTGAGGTCCATGCAGGAATACAGGTATCTTATTTTACCCTCTAACATCTCCATATTTTTGTTCCTTTAAAACTGACAAATAGCACCGCTGAAAGTACAGGTTGTCCCATTTACAATCAGTGATTAAAACCAACAATCTGCTGGTTTCCATCTGATAAGAACAGAGCTCAATGTGGAGAGACAATGAAGAAACACAAAATACTACCAAGAGGCTCAACTTCTATTTTAATAGCCATTTTTCTTTAAACTAGGTTCTACAACACAAATATTTTGAAGTTGTGGAAAAAAGCCTGGAACCGTGGTTTGACAGATGTTATACTCAAAATATACAGATCATGGGAGAATATTAATCTGCATATTTATGCTTTTTCTAGTTTCTGGTGTTTTACGTAGGATAATCAAATAGATCAAGAGGAGACAGAGCTGTGGACCATGTTTTAGACTGCTGTCATCGGCTCAGCAGGAAAAGAGACTTGCATCTTTAGACAGCCGTGGTTCAAGGCTGCTAATAACAGACCTGTTACCGTCAATACTCCCTCAGTATGTATGACCAGTGTTTCTTAGTCACAGGCTTACGATGGCAACGGAAAATAGCCAAAGCACACTATATATGTATTTTTTTTGCCAGCTCTACAGTTTTCATTCTATGATAAAAACAATGAGTAATACTTAAACAGGATTAAAATTAGATGTTGGAAGGATGGTTTCTAGTCATACATAAAGCCTGCAAGTAAGAAGTCCAAATCTTTTAAACAAATATTGAACAAACAAGGTGGCTTTAGTCCACTTCTATACTTTGCACCTTTTCATTGAGGCATTTTGATCCAGTAACAGGAACCTAAGGCCAGGCTTAATGCATCATGGAGCCCACGGCTTGTGACCTCTGGCTTTAACGAAGGCAGCACACCACGAACCTGGAGGGCTGGTCCTTAATTAAAACAGTAGCTTTGAACCCCATTTCTTTTCCTATTGTTTACAAGTATTCAGCATGATAATCCCAGTTTAATAAGATTTACTAGTATTATGACACCTCTTTAAGTTCTTATTTCTTTAAAGGTAAGCAAAAAAGTTATAGATACTTGTATTCTTTGTGCAGAATCATCTTCTATCAACAGTGGCGATTCCAGAGCTGGGAAATAGGTTTTGTTTTGGGTTCTTCAACCTAGATAAAAAGAATGGAATCAATTTCTCGGGAAATACTAGCTTGCTTGCTGTTCATTGTGAGAATGACAAAAGCTAGTTCTTGATTTATTATGTAACTGCTGTTACTGTCTTCCTGGCCACAGGCTAAAACCAGCAGCCAACTCTCCATTACCAAACTACCAAAAAAATGCAATTTGAAAGTACACATTCAATATTTCGTACATTTTAAGATTTTAAAGAGCCTAATCATAGATCTTCTGAAATCCTGTGCCATACGCCAAGGAAATCCCTAAGAGAGATGCTTTTCATGAATATTTGGCTTTGATTGCTCAGAAATTTAAGAAAACTGGGCTCCCGTCTATATTTCCAAAGCACAGACTCGGCTGACACCCAAACGGAGGCAACCTGCTCAGAGTCCTCAGGTCTCCACATACCTAATTTCTAGACAGCCAACAGCAAAAATATACCTCTCCAAATAACACTTACATATTTTGAGATTTAAGAGCACATGATAAACATAACATGAAATACCACCCACCTTCCACCATCAGAGTCTTTCTTCAGGATTCAAAGCTCCTATAACTTAATGATAACAACCAGCACATAGCCCAAGTATGAACTATAAATTATGGACACCAAGCTGCTTTGTTCTTATAATTTCAGAGGTTTGGGGTTTTTTTAGGGAGCTAATCAGCAAGGTCTCTAGGAGTCTTCTCCTAGAACTCCCATTTCCCACAAGCTCCTTTTCACATTCTCAATTCTGGTCAACCCTGAAGACTGTGGGCCTGTCTTTTTGTAAGTGATGGCTTGCCTTGTACTCAAGCTGGCATTGCCAATAGAGCAAAGAATCACAGCTACCTGGCCAGCAGGTATTTCTTTCCCCGGTGTTACCCCCTGTGCTTCAGAAGGCCAGGCATCCCTACAGCAGTATCATCCATTCAAACAGCAGGTTAAATTCAGTTTAAAAAAAAAAAAAAAAAAAAAAAAAAAAAAAAGAATGGGGGTGGGGTGTGTGGTGGTGGTGGTGGTGATGAGATGACTATGTATCAGCTGTTTGACCAGAGGCTGGACAATCAGCACAGTTCTGGGGCAGGGAAAGCTGCAGCATGGGAAGGCAATGCAAGACACCTGTGCTCACTAACCTTTTAACCTAGCACAGTTTGCCTGCCCACAGCTGCATGTAATCTGGCTGATGTTCCCCAGTTACAGAAAGGGATGGGTTAGGAATAATTCAAATTAACTGGTCAGCCAGCAGAACTGGGGGAGTTGCAAGCTTCTACCAAAGTGTGGTGATAAAACATTTTCAGTCAGAACAGCTGCTTATAGATGTAATGTTTGGCATTAAAAGGTAAATTGAGCAAGCCTGCAGTATTTTAAAAAATGTGCACAAGTTCCCTTGCGCCAAAGGACACGTGGCATCGCATCTTTACAGTCAGTGGTATGAGCTGTTCATGGAAACATCTTTAACTGGCACAGCTACACCTGGAAAACTGGGTGATTCGCACCTTTACTTTCTCCTCTTTGTTAACTCATCATCCTGCTTTTCTGTGTTGGAACCAGCAGGTCCTACAAAGCACCTCTGTGTCCTGCGAGCTGCTCAAGAGCTTTAAACACTGCTGAGGTGTAGATCTACAGATGCCTTCCACTTGTTTCTTGCCCTCGGATCGGGAGAACGCTTTCTAAGAAACAGAAGGATCTGATTTACCTTCATTTATGTTGTCACTACAGCACTGAAGTTTGAAATCAGTATTTCAAGGCAATGGTCAGAAACCTAGCAGCATTCCTGTATGAGCTGTCATCACCATCTGCACTGCCACTGACTTTTTCTTAACTGATCCAGTTGAAAAATAACCTGGCTGAAAAAGAAAGAAAAAAAATGTGAGATTAGTTTGAGTCCAGTTTGCTGTGCCTGTGCAAACGCTTTTGCTGGAACAAGGCAGGAGGGGCAGCAGGGACCGAAGCTGCTGCAGAAATGCAAGTGTAGCCACATTCCTTGATATTTGAGTAGACGGCCAGACCGACTTAAAGTCAAATGTTTTTAGGTGGATTGTAATCTTTTTTATAATCATTATTTTTTCTCATGTTCCAGATAGAACCAACCACAGAAAGGGTGTTTCTCCGGTGGATCTGTTCACACAGTACTTTGTGTTGGCAGCTCATTTCTGTCTTAGTCATGTTTTCATTTTTTCTTTAGCAGATGTTTACAATTACTCCTTAAAATGTTTCCATTTTCTGTGATCATTGAATGTGAATGAGGTGACATTTTTAAAAATAATTGTAGCTTTTTCTGGCCAGAAACCATGTTGTTAGATTCAAATAGTCTTTGTCTTTTAAACTGTGGTAAAGGTTTTATATCTTTGTAACAGCAGCATCTGCACTGGTTTGCTTATTCTTTTTTTTTTGCCAAAATCAAAGTGTTATTTGTCATTATCTGACTGTATCTTGTATCTGGTAATCAGATGTGTATATGTCTTTTTATTTAACCTTAAAGACACAAAGCTTATTCTCCTGAATTTGTGCTTGAGAATTTCTTGGGAGGACCGCAGAACAAATGGTATTACAGCAGCCTAAGCTCCTGAAATGCAAAGGAACATTTCTTTGCTTTTCTTTCAATCAGTTTTTTCATTTGTTTTTATTGACCTCAGTTTAGATCAAAGTTCTCACAAATAATTGCCATGTTGCCAACACCTGCAATTATGTTACAATGTTTGTAACGCTTCAAATGTTCTTCAAAAACCCATTCCTGGGAATCACGCAAATTTTTGAGAAAGCTCATCCGTTGCTTTTTTTTCCCTTCTTTTGTTTTGAAAAAAGAAAAAAAAAAAAGAAAAAATTCATTTGCAGAAAAATTATAAAAATATGCCATACATTTACCGTAAAGGCTTAAAAAAGGGTGTCACACATATATTTTAAAAGATCACTTTATTTAATGCAGTCTCGTGACTTTTGGAGTGCTGACTCACGATTTTTGCATGCTTGACATCAGCAATACCACAACTAAGAGAAAATCTTTGTGAAAGATTCCTTTCTAGTCCTCTTGAGACAAAGGGATCCTCCAGGAAAAAAAACAGAGAAACAACTGTTTCTTATTCATGATAGTTCTCAGTTAAAAACAAGCACAAAACCCAACTTTAAAGCAAACAATCTACAATATCTGCCAAACCATTCCTGCATTCTTTCTTCACCATAAAGACTCAAAAAAGGTACAAACATTTTTTTTTTTCCTTTTCTTTGGTAGAATGGTATGAAATCACGTAACGTATGAAAATGAAGCTTCTAGTATAATTTAATATTTTTCAATTAACAGCTTCTTTTAATATGCCCGATTCCTCCCTCCCTTTTGTCAAGCAAGAAGTCTGGCATTAGGGACAGACAATGACTTTTTCGTTAATGATCATATGTTATTTTTAATTATACTATGTATTTTTTTAGCTTCCATAAAAGAAATATAACAATTTTAGGATGACATTCCTTCTGCTTAATTAAAAAAAGTTTTCCTTTACTAGGAATACAGTACTCTGAGAAAAACATGAAAATTCCACTGAAAAAAGAAAATAGAGCCTTTTTACTCTTAAATGAAAATTTTGGCCCATGAGTTAATGCATTTTCATTGCAGTACATTAGTTGATCTGTGACTTCAAGGTTCTATTTGTTGAAAACAACTACAAATATTCCTTACAGCTAATAATACAAAAGGTAATCAGTAGCTATTATTAACATTACTTGATAGTAGTAGTAGAGGGAATATAACAATATATTATACTAACAGTAAAAATTTGATTCTGGAGCTGGCTGTTTAGCAGTCAAAACTAACCTCCTTTATCAAGCAAAACTTCCAATTAATTCCAAATTCCAGTTTTTCTGCATTAAGACTTGAGGATAATTTGCTTGTGGGTAGGATAAAAATGGTTGGTATGTGCCTTTATTAGAATAAATATTTTTGACATAAACTCTTTCAGAGGCAAATCAGGTCAAAGGATGATTTACAAAATTGTCATTGTCATATGGCATTAATTTGATAGCTCATTTCAATTGACATCTGTGAGAAACAGTTGGACATGCTGTTTCTCTTGCATTAACCAGACTTTTTAATTAATTATGCAAAGCTGAAAGCAAACAAACAAAATTAGACTGAAAAGTAAAACTATACTCAAGTAAAGCTACACATTACCCAGCTAAATTCACACTATAACTAAGTCTAAAACTGTCCTGTACTATGAATTACCTTGGAATAGCAAACCCATCAGAACCATCATTCAGGGAGTGCTGCTCAGCACAGAATATGAAACCTTCTCCAGCACCATAGATCACTCTTTTTTTTTTTTTTTTTCTCACCCATTTGTTCTACATACAGACATGAACAAAAATGCTATTATTACTTCTAAATATCAATTCTAAATATTTCCACTATTTCTAATACCAGTAATACTACTGTTTCCTCACCATCAGTCTTTCAGAACAATATTGAAATCAGAGACGATTTAAGTATTTTGTTCACAAAGTTGGATCTACTGAATAGCAGGCAATAAAATATGTTATTTAATCTATGCTGCACCAGTCCTTTAGCTCACAAAACTCATGCTGGGTCTCTCTAAACATCAGTAAGCATAACACTAATTTAAGAATGCCAGAGCATCACTGCTCTGCAATATTATTATCCCATATTTGTAGTAAGTCTTTGTAACCCCGATTTACCTAAAAATACAATTTTTCTTTTAGTCTTTTTAGAATGATACTATATTTTCATGCCATCTCAGTAGAAATATATCTGAATAGAGAATTCTTGTGGCAAAGTAGCATTAGGACACCACAAGCTTCAAATACATCAATACAAAGTAAAGGTGGGTTTTTTTTCTGGTTTGGTTTTTTTTTTCCCTAGGTTGTAAATATCCAAGATGCTGCTGTGCTATTTGATCAAGATGGGGTTAAAAATTACCTTATAAGCAATATCTAGAGCACTTCAACACTCTTAATGTGACTTGAGCTTGCCTATGTGAAATCTTGTCTTTTGTGACTGCTCTCCTGTAGAAACAAAATCCTATTGTAAGACCTCAAGCCACCAGCATTTCTCTTCCCAATTAAAAAAAAATAAATATTTTTTTTAAAGTCTTCAGCTCAGCTTGGGCTTTGGCTACATCATTCATCACTCAACTAATGTATAAAATCTCATAGAAAGGAGCAATTATTTCTGTACATATATCACTTCATTAATTAATGTAAAGATTATTTGCAAGAAAGGACTCTATGCTTGAAATCTGGGTAGTCCTGGAATATAAAACCTCAATTTGTAATGTGAGTTCTTGGCTGTACAGATTGTTGTAGATACAGGGTGGTGCAGACTGAAAAGACTGTTTGTTGGCTGTTTCTTTCTGACACAGTATATGAATCCCATTCTGAGGTGGTCTGCTGGTTGCCTGCAGTGCAGAAGAAACTGTTTCTCTTTTGATGTATAATTTGGCTTCTGGTTTTTGTTTTGCTTTCCTTACAGCACTGACTGACCATGACTGGAGCTGGTTGAGGGTGTTAGACTGATATGCAGTGGCTCTCACTCTACCAGAGTGCCCAGCCAGGGTATTTTCCTCATCTTAAATCAAGCTTCAGATGTGAGGTCAATGAAGTATTTCCCCCAGACCAGTTTGGTACAAACTATTAGATTTTTTTTTTTGGTTTTCTTTCCTCAGGAGGTTTTAATTATCTAAAATAATTTGAGAATTTTGCCTCCCCCTGCAACTATAAGTGAATGAATCCAAAAACAAAATATTTAGGAAATGACTTCTTGTTTACAAAGATGAAATAAAAAAGTTCTCTTTCTGTCCTCATAAAAACTGTCAAAGTACCACATGCAGAGCTATTATTATGCTTTTAAATCAAAACTGTGCAAAGTTCCAAAGAATGTACCGTGGTCAATTATTGCATTATGTTATCGGAGCTGCCAACCTATCAAAATAAGTTTCTAAGAGTCCTGTAATTACAATACTAAGATTCTAAACAAGTACCGACTGAGTGAATGTCTCTGTAACAGCGCACATGTATATAATTATAATGACTTATAAGAGGAGTAACTCCATCACTCAGTGACTGAAGACAGCATACTTTGACTTGTAATTTACAGCCAGGCCTGTTTGGCCAGCTCCTGGCTGGACCAAAGTCCTCTGTTTTGCCAAAAGATGTCCAAACTTGGACTATCTTTCATTGGAAAAAGCAATGTTAAGTCGCTGGACCAACACAGATGTAACTGTTTTGACAACTCAAAGAAGAGCAAGAAAATAAAAGTGACCTGAACATGTTTTCCATAGGAATATATTAACCATAAATATCAACAATCTAAAGAGAACACAAGGGCAGCACAGAGAGAAAACACTCGTGCACAGTCTATCTTTTCATTATTGACACCATGTGTTGAAATACAGTCCCTCGGAAGGAGGATGGAAACATTTCAAATGTGCATTTTTTTGTTATGTTTTGGTGCACAGGTATTTGTGTTAGCAGTAGAAAACACAGATATACAGGATTTTCTTGGCCCATATTGTACCATACTGCAACTACTTAATATTGCTAGCTGGCAATTAACCCAAGTATATGCATCCTTTAATTATCATATAACACACAGTACCATCTAGTCTGGGGAACAGATTTAAATGTGTTTATCCTATAGCTGTCCCATGGTTTGTTTTCTGTTACACAATAAACAGCTGTTTACAGATGAAGATAATAAGCTGTGTTGAACCTCCCACTTTGATTCTGACCACGTCATGTATCACTGAAATTACTGGGACTCAACATTAAGTTTAAATGGACAAATCCTGGCCCATCTACTTTGTTAACATTCTTTTACCAGGGATGTGGTCACCAGCCACTACCTAGAGCCCCCTGCAATGAATTCAGCTACAAACCACTTTGGCCTTGCAGAATAAATAAACAGCTCACCAACAAACTGGCATTTCACAGATGGTTCTCTCATGTTCTCAAGAAATGGGTAAAACAGTTGTGATGAAATGTCAATAGAAACATCGGCGGATCAGAGTTGAGTGGGTGAGTAGGTAGAAACTATATTCATGTTAGTCAGCACTAACTCTTCAGAAACCCAGTTATCCCTTTCATCTGTCATTGGGAGGACTAAAGGAAAGATTTTATTAGTGAACAAAATGTTATCTGAGAGGTTAAGTAAAAAAATATTTTCATGTATCTAAAAAATACATACCAATCTAAAAGTTTGAACAAAGCAGCATCTACATAGGAGTGATGCAAACTGGTCTCCACTTTCTGCACAAGTATATCCTTATCTCTGATAGATTAGAAAAAAATGCTAGGTCAGGGTAAGGAATACATAATTTTGACATCTCTGAGACATTCTAAAAGCTTATCTTTCAAAAACTGATGATACTCTTTTGCACTATCCAATTTAAGTTTCCTGTTTCATTCAAATGTTAATATAGACACAAAAATCAGGATGTCAGGGGCCACAGGAGACCCTATGGTCCAGTCTCTACCATGGCTGAATATTCCCTTCCAGTATCTTCCAACAGTAACTGTGCAATAGCAAGTTATGTCCTTTTTTTTCACACAGGCAGCCCTTAGGGAGAAAACTCCCCACAACTGGAAAAAAGACACTATGCTACACCTGCTCAAAGAACTTGTAAAGGGTTTCTCATTGCTACATTTTTTTTGTGGGTAGAGGGGGGATGGTGTCTACAAAACCCTCTGTGGTTAAAAACATGCCACAGCCTATAGCGTGGTACAGTTTGCTTCTAGTCCGCTGGACCGGAACAGGTGAAACCAGTTAAAATTCTAGCCCCTGTTTCCTACTTGTTGCCTTTTGAGCATTATACCGGAACATCAAATTAGTGCAAGTCCTGAGCTCACCAAAGCTGGAAGCACCAGCTTTTCATGCAGGGACAACAGAAATCTTACCATGACTTGTTTTCCCCACAGAAGATTACATGGAAAAGCTGGTTCCCATCCAACAAACAGTATATTTTACACTCTCTCTTTTTATATTTAAGGTCATGAACAAAAAACATTGGAACTAGGAAGAGCTGAACACACTAATGTGAGTTCGTCTGGATTTTCATTTTGTTTATGTTGATTTTCTTAGCACAAATGTAGTGATTAACAATAATGTTTTATGAACCTGCCTTGGTGACACCCAACAACATGCCTGTTTGGCAGCTAGTTTGGAAGAGACTTGACTGAACTTTTCAACAGACTAAGTTAAAATCCTTTTAAAACTGCTTAGGATTTTTACCTGAGAAGACCTGATTTGGTCAGGGACTTTTACTTTCCCATCATAAGCCCACCAATCAGTATGAAATAAACTACATATATAGCTGCTGTTTGCTGTTTAGCTAAAGTGGCGATCAGCCATATGAAGAACAGTGTCTGCAAGGCTCCAGCAGACAGTACTTCATGTAACTTTCATGACTGCATTTACTTTTAATTGATCCTGCCGTACTATGCCCCTTATGGAGTGCTTTAAATCAATGTCAACCATAAAGGGGTACTAAACTGTACAAGATCCTTTTTTGGTTGCAGTTAAAGATAACTTATTTATGAGGACATGAATAAAACTCCAAGTGTGTGAATGTAAACATGGCCAAAACTTTCAGAACTCTTTTCCTTTAGAGCGTCAGGCATCAAGGCATGGATTTTTCCTTTTCCCCTCTCCCTTTATTAGCTCGGTATGACATTGGAAGTCGCGTTACACAATGAAAAATCAAGGTGAGCGGAAAAGAAGCTCTTCCAAAGTTTGCAATGTTCTGGCATTCACCTAGCACTTTCATCTTACCAAAACATTCACTCTGCTAGCTAAGACATGCATGATTCTCACCAGTCAGGTCTTCTCAGGCCATAAATCCCAGCATGGACATTACTAGTAGCTCCTGAAAGCAAGTGCTTCAGCAGAGGTATTCCTCAGTAAATTAATTTACAAATGTTCATAACCCACTTGCACTGTACAGGAAGAATGACAACTCGGGGTGTGACTGTGGATCACTTCATCAACCAGATCCCTTTGTTTTGGGATAGCCTTCTCAAACATATTCCACAGCCTGAATGAAGTACCTCCAAAGTACCACTCCAAACAAGAGGTTTGTTCTTATCACAGAACTGAGGAAGCAAACAGTCCGAAATTCTGGCTAAACCTGCCATGGTCACTGTATTTAGGTTAGTTATATTATGTTAATTTCTCAATAATCTGTCAAAGGAAGAGAACATGGAATTAGTGAAGCCATGCTATACGGTTTCTAAAAACTTAAAAATCCCATACGACTCAAGTATTGCTGATGTAGAACTGATGAATGCATACAGTGAAGAAGTATAGAATAAGAACATCATTCAGTCTTTACGTATTACATTTTTCCTTTCAGATCCTCATCGAAATTAGGAGAGAGTGAGTCAGTATGGGAGACATCTAAAAATGTCATCAAAATCAATATGAAAGAAATTAAAGATGGTGAATTAACTATAAAGACTACTAGTGTTCATAAGTTACTATTCAAGGTAAAAGACCTTACAGAAAAAGAAATTAGAGATACGCAAAGAGAGCTCATTACCTTACTTGATTTTCCCTTTTATGGCTTAGATTTTACACTTTTAGAAGTTTTGGGGTTTTTTTCCTGGTCAGAGCATAAGTTTTATAACACACATAGACCCAGAATTTTTATCTTGTAGAAAACTTCAGAGTTCCATATTAAATATATGACATATTACCTCACTGGCATGAAACAGTTTGCCTCTGAGAATGTAGCAGAGAATAAAGAGCTCAGAACGAACATATTCCTCAAACCTGAGTTTAACGTGAATCTTATGGAAGATGCTGAATTGCACCTGCTCAGAATTCGAAGTCAACTGTAATGTCTTTAAAATCTCCATCCTGTATTTGCCAGTACAGCTCCGTGTGCTTGGAGATTTGTCTATAGCTGTTCTTTGAAGTATAAGTTCCACTGAATAGGCAACCTGTGAAGGAAAGTTAATATAACTGCAGTACTTGTCTGGCCGTGCAAGGGATGATGCACAGGGAGCCTGCTGTGCTTACAGCAGCACCAGAGCCAAAAAATCCTACTGTGTTTGCAAAAATAACTAGCTTATTTTTGAACCAGAGCTGGCTCTTTTATATCCTGACTTAAAACACAACGTATCGTTATAACGGTTTGGGGTTGGTGTGGGTATTTTTGGGTTTTTTTTTTTTGGTTGGTTGGTTTTGTTTTTTTTAATAACAGTAAAAGTTTTTGTAAACTATTCATAAGAACGATACCAGGTTTGGCCCCAACCCAGCAAAGCACATGTTTAACCTTCTGCATGTCACTAGTTTCTGAAATCAATGGGACTGCTTGCAGCCTGAGAGTAAATCATGTGCTTCAGTGCTCTGCCACAATAAGACCTTTACAATTGTTTTCTTCTGTACAGATAATTCCAGGAACCCTCACAGAGCCTCAATGACTTTCACATATGATGAAGAATTTCTACTATAGGTAGGAGGAAACCTTGCTAAACACCTCCTTTTACAGCTTTATAGCTATGTGTCCCATTTCTTTGCCAACTTGATACCAGAATTTAAACCTTGCGGGAGACACAGGTTAGTTATAAGCAGGGGGAGTTAAATGCATGTACAAAAGGGATGCTTTTCCTGGCAAACAAAGGAAAGAAGATAAACATATATAATGAAATAATTTGAGACATAAGAATTATATATGCAACAAATAAAAGGTTCTTTTAGCTCTGATGCTGAAAAAAAGTTTGGGTTTCCCCTCCCTCCTCTCAAGGAGCAAAAGACTTAACTTTGCAAGACTGCCTTTGAAGACACTATTTGGGGTACAGAATTTCATTCATGAAAATTATATTAAGCACTTTTTTTTTGTTCTGCAAACCATAAGCATACACTTTAGAGATCCAATACTGCTTGAAGGCTGGGAGCAAGGTGCGGTCTGACGGTTTGCATGAGGACTGGTAATTAACATTTTGACTTAGAATATTGCAATTGCCCCAAATTACCATAAACACCTTTGCACCAGGTGTAAACACCTAGCACCAGGAGCTATACTGCCAAGGTTGATAGTTTTACAAAATAATTATGCCTATTCTCTCTGGGAGAACGTTACTGAAATTTGGATAGACTCAATCTAAAAAGTTCAAACTTGTAATGAAGTTTTGAAAAAGAAACAAAAATTAAATTGGCAACTTTTTCCTAAATATATTTTGTGACTTGCCCAGGCAGCATCTAATAAATGGCAGCACTTCAGTAAGAAAAATGAGCCCTAGTCTTCTGAATACCAATCCATCCTTTCCGTGTGCAATAAAAAATAAAGATTCAGTGCACCTACTTGTTGCTGGCTGAAGAGCCCTCTCCTACAAACAATCAGAATTTCTGACAAAACCTATTACATGCATTTAAGGGGAGAAACTACCACCTTCACCTTGGATGAAAAACCACTCTCACCTTTACCTCAGGGTACTACAGCGATTTATGAAGTAATGCTTGTGCTGTCAGCCTGACAAATCTTAAAAAAAACAGAACACACACCCTGCCCCCACTTAGACATACAGCAAAATTTCGCAGAAATTTGCAGTAAAGAAGCATGATCAGGCTTCTGCTGAGCATTGGCTGAGTGTACACCTACCATCTTATTTTTCAGCTGCACCTGCATCCATGCATTAGTGCCTCCACTGCTCCTGTCAAGCTGTGCTTAATACTTGCCCAGGTGAAAGCCAGGACTCCTCCCTACCTACAGTGTCATTAAGCAGGTGGCAAAATGGCAGATCTTGAGCAATGCTGAGCTTAATTAGTTCACCTGAATCTGTTGGGCAGGACTGCTGCTTCTTTAGCATGGCTTAAATATCCCCATAGCCTTGCACCTGGGGAGCACACTGCTCTGTGGCTAGGAGGAGGAAATATTCATGAGCAGAATATTGCCCGAATGTGCTGATGAAAATGAAACCTGCTTCCAAGGTATTTTGCCTGGCTGATGTTTGATTTGTCGGCTTCACTCTGTATCCTTTCCGGGGCAACAGCACTGGAGGTTTATACACACTAACTTCTCCTGCCCGTAGCTTTTTTAAAACAGAGGGATGCTTTGAATTCCGTATGAGAGGTAAAAAATGAATTCCTAGTGCCCACACCTACCTCTGAGTTCATTGACGTATTTCAGCCCTGCACATCTGACACGCAGTAAAATATCAGCATCTTACAGTACCAGATACTAAATAGAAGAAGAAATGTGTTAGATGTCAGGCCTCAAGAAAGCAAACTTAACATTCTGACAGCAGCTGGAGAGTGATAGCCATAATCAAGCATTGTCCCTGCTTAGATCTGTGCCAAACAACCTCGCTTACTTCCAGCTAATTCTCCATCAGAGACGATCTTTCTTTACGATTCCAAAGAAACATGTTGTCAGTTCCCACCTGCTGGCATTGCTAGAAATAAAACCGCAGTTGATCAGATGCAATAGGTCAGCAGAATAGTGCATCGAACCGTTGTTTGTGCTTCTAAGCTGTGTTACAGGGGATTCACTAACATTTATTAACCCTTTCTCAAACTGTGGCTTTTGTTATGCTTTTATAAAGCAGTAAGGTTTCAAGGATGAAAACATGTCCTTTTACGAATGTCAAAGGAAGCATAATTCGGGCTTTCTGCCAGGCTAAAAGTTCGATATCATTTGAAAAACAAAATGTATTAGAGAAGAAAGAAAATGCAGATGTCAGCCTAGTGACACAGAGTAATCTATTTGCTCAGTGCTTGTATTTTCCTACCAATTTTGTATTTTTCAAAAAGGACAATAAAAGAATTGTGCTCACTGCTAATTAATGACAAGCTGGTAAAAGCATCTATCCATTGTTCCATTTATTTCTTCATTTCCAGCAGTTAACAGCCCTGTTCTGAAATGAATCAATGTCGTTTACACAATGCTGTCACCCCTATTGTTTCTTTATCATCCTTGCATTTTCATAAATCGGAGGTGTTAATCCCTTAATGGCTTCTCTCAGAGCTCTAAAATGTATGCAAAATGGTAATCCATCCCCTAAACAATTCACATTTACCAGGCACCCTCTTAAATATGTTTACTATTAAAATGAATCCTTTGTTTGGATCTAACCCTGTTTGTTTTCTAAACACAGAATCATAGCAGGTATGCCTAGTCTAATTTTAACCAGTGAATATCAAGTCACTCCATCCTTTTAGCAACCTGGTTAGTTGTCTCCAGAGGTGAAAGACTTTTCTTTTCCTAAGGAGTCATATCAGTACGTATGAAATTGAGGACATGCTTGTTGGCTTCTGAAGGAAAAATCAAGGGCTCGATGCAAAGATTACTCGCATAAGGACAAGATACCTGCTGCTGTTGCTGGCCTTTGGTTTGGGACTGAGTAAGTGGAGTTAAATGCTCTCAGACGGGAAAGTAAACCCATGGCATTTGTACACAGTACTTTAAAAGTAGCAGACTGTGCTTGCTGATGGGTTTAATACCTTTGTGTTCAGCAGTCCGTGGTTCAGTCTTTGCAGGATTGGGACAGTAAAGTTTCTGGGAGAAACTGCACCTTACTGTGTGCAGAAACCCGCGTAGGCACCTGGGCAGCTGGTGTGTTTGCAATAGTTAGTTAGCAAGAACAGAAATGGTCTTGCTCTCCAGTACAGTTTGTCAGCTTTTAAAAGTAGATTCTACAGAGCTTAATGGTTTCATCCCTGTTAAAGCATGTATTTTCTTACCATTTGGTTTTCAAAAAGTCACTATCAATGCTAATATTTCACATGCACTTTCCTGAGCCTGACTCATAGTAATTTAAATCATTGAGTTTCATTTCGCTGATATTCTGTGCCTTTGGGCCAGCACCAGAATGGACTGCACCAAGACAACTTTCTAGGAGTTATATGCAGACAAGTACAGGATAATTTCCAGAATCAAAGCACAACTCTTTTAAAACCAGATTCAAACATATTCTGATCTGAGGAAGGTACAGCTTAGTAAGTTATTACGCCAGTATTAAGATAAAGATGAAAATGAAAAAAACCCACAACCTTAAGACTAAAATGTCTGACGAATAGGCAGACAAACATTTCAATAACTTCGGGGCAAACAGAACGTTGGTGGTAATAGAAGCAGCAGTATGAATAAAAAATGAAATCAAAGCAGTACTTAAAAAATCGTTTGTGCATTTCTGTTTAATTCACTTCTGTTTCAAGTTGCAGAATCTGTATTGCTTAGAAGTGACACTGAAGTTCTCCAACAATGTATAATTGTGTGATCTGTGCTGCTTAAAGGATGGATCCTTGGAGTACTGACACAGAGAGAGAGAAGATCAAGGCTTGGCAGTGACCGTAACATGCTGCTACACAGCAGGCAAACATTGGAGTTGAGCAGCTGCACCAAGGCGGGTTGGGCTGCCTTTTTCCTTTATGCTCTTGTTTTGACTTGTGTTAATCACCCATTGTTCTAGGTGGGAGAGCTAAATTAAAGGACAGGGTGATCGAATAGAGCTCCCATTCAATTAGAATAAGCAGGTCACTGAAAATTCTACCGCACAAGGAGGTGATAAGCAGGAATTAGAAGTGTACCTGGAGAAGTGTATCATTTAGAAGTAGGCACAACAGCCTAATTTTAACTAAAGTTAAATGAAAATACTCTGTGGTCTTCCCGAAGGTTCAACATGTGCCAGCACTAAACGGTGGAGATCTCTGGAATCCTCCTTTTGCCATGAACTTACAGCACCAATTTTCAGGGGTAGAAACGTGGTGGTGTAATGGGAGGATGAAAAGAGATATATGGGAACAAATGAAAAAAAATCACCTTGAGCATTTTTTTGCATTGTTTTGGGATAACCTTCAGCATGTCCATGACATACTGCCAAATTAGATTGGCATTGCATAAATACTTTTAAGTATGGAGAGAAGTTTGACTCTGCAGAACTTTCAGCCCATTGTGTATGCTAGCATATTTCCCAATGAGGCGTACCACTAAAGATCATCCACTTGGCTGTATTTAGTTGCATTTCCTATCAAATAAAAATTAGGACGTTTCACACATTTTGAAAGTGGCCATTCTCGTAAGATTTCAAGTTAAATTTTCCTGGGCATTGAAGTTTTGAAAAGCTTTGCACGTGAACCTAAAAGTGTCACATGCCATGATCCACAGAGCTCTTGAGGGTTTGCCAGGCATTCTTAATTATTTGTTAGCTTCCCCTGAACTCTGTGGGATCCAGGGATAGTAGCATATGCTTGTCTACTAGGCAGGTGGAGGGGAGGATACACTTTGGCCCATAAGCTACTGAGTTATGTGAGCTCCTGAGTTAAATTATTGGCTACACCTTTCATGGAAGTACTTATGGACCACATCTCGTGCACTCTGGTGACTTTCCTCAGGCTTCTTATTTGATGCAGGTACTAAGAAATCCCTCAACAGTGGGAGGAGAGCACCTTTCCTCGATAGAGCAACACCGATTGAAGAATAAAGGGTTGGTATCAGATCCGTGTCCAAGTTAATTTCTCTTGATGTGATGATATCAAAAGACATCACTGGGACATTCAACAAGATGTGATTTGAAAACAGAGATCAGCAGTTCTCCATAGAGCAATAATGCAATTGTTCCAGGGATAAAAGGGTTGCAGATAAATTGGAAGTGTCATTCTCCAACTATATGTAGAAATGACACAGCTATTTGGGCACAAACCTGCCCTCTTCCTGTGGCATAATGCAGTTTTTGAGGCTTTCAGACTCCTACGCTGACATGTCCTCTATTTGTGATATGATGTCCTGGGACAGATTGCTGTGTTTTGTGGTGTGTGTATGTGAGGAGTGAACATTTTTGATCAAAGCAAGTACTGACAAACTGGATGTGATTTAATGAAAAGGGAGAAAGAGAGACAGATCCGGAGCTGGTTTCTACTGGTTTCAATTTAAATATTTTCAGTTTATAGAAATGGATAATATGGCTTTATCTGTGTTCCTTTTTTATTCCCTTAAGCATATCCATCAAACATGACCTAAAACCTCCGGATTTCCTATGACCTGACTTTAAATATGATGGAATTGTCTCTACAGCAAAGCAAACAGCAGCATTTCTGGGCTCTGTTGACTGTCCTAAGTCATGGACAGGAGGCAAAATAACAGAGCATACATTGCCATTTGCCAGAAGAGCCCTCAAGTATTCTGCAATATATAATTTTCAAAGATATCACCTGAAAAAATTATCCTTGAATAGGCTTGAACTGTGAGGTCTGGCAAAGTATTCCAAGTCTGGATTTTTTTAAACCTAATTCTGTTGCAAATGCAACGACACTGATTGTTTTGATTTAATAAAAACTGGCTGTTAAATCTCTAATTCTAACGTCTTTTCAATCTTTGCTCAAAGTGACACATATGTACTCTGTGACTGTGCATTTTGAAGTTAACAACTTGTTATTTGGCCTATCAGTTGTTGAATATTCAGCCCCTCGTTGGAATTATTAAAAATGTAAAAGTACTTCTGCCTTTATCACTTTTGTCTCTCAATTCATTCTTAGAGATCATAGCTCTTCCAGAAATCAATTAAGAAAAATACAGAGATGATGTTTTTTTTACTTCAGAAGCTGAAGGTTTCCAGACTCCTTGTAGTTGAAGGAGGAAA
The DNA here is from genome assembly GCF_015220075.1 of Falco rusticolus. NCBI lineage: Eukaryota > Metazoa > Chordata > Aves > Falconiformes > Falconidae > Falco > Falco rusticolus. The sequence continues at coordinate 16,830,943 of NC_051201.1, forward strand.
AGAATTAGGAGGAAGAATAAAGTATATATTTCATCTTCTAGTGATAACCCAATATAGAAATATGCCATTTTTAAAGACTTAGTCAACAATTATTACAGAATTAAATACGCCATGTATTACTTTAAGATTAGCACGGGAGTTACCAATCAAATTTTTATATGATTATATGATACTGTTTGAAGACTGGAAGAGTAACTGAATCACACATATATTAGTCTATTTTCTTTTTGCTGATTATTTTTTTTAACAGCCATGGAAGTTCATGGTGTCTTTAGGCCTCAGCAGAATCAGAGGAAATAATTTTAGTTGGTAAACACTGTTCAACCCACTGAGGACACCCACCCCCCGTTTACACAACAAACCAGTTAAGGCTTATATTTAAAAGAAACTTCAAGAAATGAACACTAAATTTTCATAATAAACATAAACATTTTCAAGGCAGGCTATCAAATACAAAATCAGACCACTGTAATTAAGGTCATCCTAATAGGTTTCCAGAAATAATTGCCAAACCTCACATATGTCACATCTAGCTATCTACTTGCACACTTAGTGGCCAGAGTGAATTGGGACTCCATCAGCTGATTATTTCTGTAATCAAACGCCCCTTTCATTAAAGGAAGCATCACTTGAATATTGTTGAATGGAATTAAACAGAACGTATTAAACTGTTTCTAGCTACCATCGCTGTTGGGAACATTTTAAATCATTTTTGTTCATATTTGTATTTCTTTCTGTTTATCGTTGAGAGCAGCTGTCACGCATGGAGAAAGCCAGCATTTCTAGATCATTTGTGTAATGAAAAATACTTGTGCTCTGTGCTTAATGAATCCTTAACCTCTCACCAAAGAATTATCTACAGAATGATACCAAATCTTATGTGCCTGGTCTAAATCTTACTGAAATCAGTAGAGACTCCTGGAGGTTTCAATAGGCTTTGGATGAAGCTCTGGGTGTACATTAGCTTTAGTGATGCATTATTTTGACGTTATTTTTGTGGTCTCATACCACCTACCCAGTAGGCTTGTTTGCTCCACCAATGCTAGCACTTCCTGGCCTAGGCTGGTCTATGTCTTCAATGAGAGGATCATTTCTACTCTTGTTTAGCTTTGATTAACATCATTAACCTATCATACACTGAAGCAACTTGCAGAGCAAATTGGTAAGCCAATTTCAGCAAGCAACATAAAGCAAAGAACAGCTTGGATTGTCAGATAAACATACCCAAAGGTGCAGTTAGGATGCTGAAATTATTAGGTGAAAGATAGGAAGCCAAAAAATCAGTGAGCCACTTGAGCAGAGAGTATAAACATAAATATCCAAAAGCATGCCACAGTACGTGCGTATTTTATGTTGATGTGCTAATACATTATCTGCTAAGGGTTTATTTAAACCATTTTTGTATTCCCTGTAATTCATTTATCTGCGTAAAGAAGAGCCACTAACAGGACAGTGTCTTATGAACAAGCAACCCTGTATGTTTTCCACTGCTGTTTATAATTCTTCATGCTCATATCTATAATTCATGAGCAAATTGGCTCGTGAATGTTTCCATAAAGGTTGAACAAAGTATGGTGCTGTTAACACTCGCGCTGTCATGCACAGAATCGAAATGTGCCCACTCTCATTCTATTCATCACAGCTCAAAGACATTTTGGCAATGATATTATCCAAATATTATTAAAACTTTGAACCCTGTCCCCATAAATTATAGCAAAATGGCTTCAGAGCCATTAGGCAAGGAGGATGTATGGGCTCCAGTTGCTTTGGAGTAATTATGTGCTTAAAAGGAAGCGTGGCTAAGCATTCTACCAGTAAAAAGAGAAAAGCTATGATCATTTGTTACTGCTTCAGTGCTGTACACAGTATTGCTCACACAGGTCAAGCCAACCTTACAGCAGGACAATTATCTGCCTAGAGAGACCAAACATCTGTTATTAAGTACGCAGAGGCACCACTGCAGCATGCTAGAAATCTTGTCCACTTCATTGGTTTGGCTTACGGTAATGTACTTCAAACACTTGGCTAACTCTGCACAACATCCCCCCTTTCTTATTGTTACTGCAACAGTTCAGCTTTGAAATATGCAGTACCTCCACTCCCCCATTACTTCCTTTAATATGCGCACAGCTGTTAAAGATGATGGTGTAACTTTAGATGAGTTGCTCTCTCTTTCTCGTTGCTCTCTCTCTCGCGCTCTCACTTGCTTCTTTCTTCAAAACGTGTTTTGAGACGTTCCTGTACATGTCTAAGTTACCCACTGAGAGTCACTGTGGAGATTAGGAGTAGTGCAAAACCACAGGGACACACAGTTTTTCTATTATAAAACAAACGCTGCTTGGCATCAAACATTCCCTAAGCTGGCCAAGGAGGCGAAGGGTGCCTTTGCACACAACAGTTATGACATATGTGTTTAAAGCAAGCAACAGCAGCGGAACAGATATCACTTGCCTGCACCCACTGACACACAGGTAGAACGATCCTCTTCCACCGGACTGATTATTCACCTGAAGTGAGGAGATTCCAAACTGTACACAATTTGCTCCACGTTTTAACAGCTCTGATGTTAATAGACAACAGTTTTCCCCCCTCTGATAGAAATTGCAGATGTAACTGACACATTTGCTTTCACAGGGCATAGCAAGAACTCTGAAAAAGAGTAATGAATGGGTGGCGGAGATGTCAGGGTTAGAAATTAGATCTATCTTACCTGTCTTGGGTTTTTCTAAGGAGTCTATCACAGTGCAATAATCAAACCTCTGGAGGAGATGTTAGGCAGGAGAGCTACAGAAATTAAAGATCCTAAGAATATTTTTACTACAGGCTTTGATGAAAAATGTACAACTTCTGTATTTGCTTTGTACACACTGTACTATTGTAAGAGGAGCTGATACAACTGGCAGATTTATGCCATCCTGAGATACTATCACCATAAACTTCTCTTTAAAGAAACCCAGATTTTCTTATCTTAAAAGCAAATGATAATAATGCTCTGGGATAAAAAACACAGGTCCAAAGTACTGTATGCATAGGTAAAAAGTGGAAGGGGAAAAAAAAAAGATGAAGAGGATCACAAGAGGCAAAAACAATCCTATGATAAAGATGACATTATTGTATAATCACCAGATTATTTTGCCCCTTAGCAGAAAAAAGGCTCCAGAGGAAAAGGCATACCTCATCACTATGATGTGTAGCTCACTTCAGCAGTTCCCATCTACATTATACTCTCCTTTAATATGCACGCTTGTGAATAAAAGACCAGTTAGGAAGAAAATTTGAAATTGGATCAGTGAAGAGGAGTGTTTCTTCTGTCTGAACTTTATGTTCACTCATGACTAGCCTCAAAGGAATTACAGAATGAATTCAAAGCATACCTGTAATGGAAAGATTTTAGTTAGCTTTTAATTTCAAATTTGTTCATTCTAAAGCCAAGCTCATGAACTCCTCAGCTAGAGTCTTCCTTGTGTAGTTATAGCAAATGCTGTATTTATAACGGACACGTTTGTCAAATAATAGGCAAAGAATTTAACACCTAATTCAAAAGGAGGTATTTGGGGCAAGTCTGAAAATGAGTGCACCAGCGTTTTTTCTCTTTGTTCTAAGATGACGTTCCCAGGAAAAGAATTGCAATCAAATGTGTACCTTCCTTTAAACATCATGGACTCTTACCAGTGGCAAGCTTTACAACATTTTCAGTACGCTCAGTGATGGCCTGAACGGAAGAAAGGAAACTGATCCTTTTGAATAAGATCTTCCATAGGATACCTTTCAAAAAGTTCATATAGGCTTTCTAGATTTTTGGGGGTGAGGAAATACATTGCAAAAAGTATCCAAAACTGCAATAGTTTAGCAATACATTTAATTTAACTGGGACACACTTCACCAGTATCTAGGAATCATGACATTTATCAACTAAAAAGAAACTTGTAATATTCAAGAGTACTCTGCTACAATAAAAATAATTTTAATCATGCAAAGGGAAGAGAGTAACTCACCTGCTGCTGTTCAAAGCAGGTAAGGACTTTACCACAAGGACTGTTCCCCACCATGGAGAAAAGCCCATACCACAGCACAGTCTCCAAACCTCCTGATTGTCCCGGCTGCAGCATGTTACAAGCCAACGGCCAAAGTTTTGGGTGAGAGAGAGATTCCAGGACATCACAGAGAGCCAAAATAGCTTTAGGAATTACTCAGAAGTTGCTTTGCATTGATTTATATAGTTAAGAAGCACATTCAAGAGTACAGCACAGGCAGAACAAAATGACCCCTCCAGAGGTCATAGAGATGTGGTTTGAGTAGAGAAAATAAAGTATCTGGAATGAGAGTCCTTTGGGTGGAAACATGATCCTAATCACATGCGGAACTGATCCAGCTGCTCTTATTACACCATATTACCATTAGTGAGATATTAACAGGGTTTTCCTGCACAAAATATTAATAGTTAGATTATTATTTAAATGTCCAATTTTTTTCAATGCAGGTAATACCAAGTATTGTTGCCCAGTTAGCAATAGACACTTGCAAAATGTACACATAAATTCAAACTATAGAAATCTGTATCATGATTTTAATTTTATATCATATTTGATATTTTGAAACTCAAATAAACTAGGTAATTTTTTTTTAAGAAGTTCTTTAATGTTTAGAAGTGTTTTCTATGAATATTTATCTGACTTCACTTTGAACTACTTGGTTTCATCCTTCTGAGTTTCTAAACAATGAATAATCATGATAAGATATAAAATGACATTTTAAAATGTGGAACTCCCCAGACATCAATGGGAGTTTTGTTAAAAAACTACAGAAGCCTCTGGTTATGATATATATAGTTTTCTAGCTCAAATAACTACAGTTTTTAATAAGTACTCATGACAAACCAGGTGTTTATTTTCAAAATGAGGCCATGACTTTAGTGATAAGAGTCTTCCAAATGAACATGTGTGTACATATACCATATATATTTACCTCTTTACAAAATGGAGACTTACATAGTGCTGAGGCATAAATTCATGATGCATCATACTCAGCTTTATGGAATATATCAAAACAAGCTTATAAACTCAGCCTTTTATAACTAATTTAAACACCATTAGCAACAAAGCAGATCAATTAAAAGTATTCTGTAAAATGACACTGTCAATATGTTTTCAGCAAATAGGGGTGCATAATTTTTTGTGTTAGCATAAGAGAAGTGATGATAGATGAACTAAAGCTTGAGGCTGGGACATGAAAATGAAACCGGAGAGAAGAAACCAGTGTTATTCTACAAATTAACATTTTTTGGGAGACATCTCTTCTGATAAATGAGTCAGCCAATTGTCTGGAGTTTCTTCATCAGTGAAATCAGACTGATTGCACTTACATTACTGGTTATTTTGAATGTAATCCTGTGGGTAGATCTGTGGGCACCAGTATTCATACCTAGTGATGCCTCACCTGGTAACTGCAAGTGTATCACTTATAAGGTAAGAAACTGATCAGCAAGAGTAAAGGCATCAAAATAATTTCCTTGAGACACTGATTAAAAGAAACTCTGTAAATGCAAAGGTGGATAGGAAAAAAAAAACCATGCAAAGAAAATTTCATAAACAGAGATTCACCCCTGAGTGATGGTGCTGCACACAGTGCATATTAATGGATTAATGCAGACCTGCAACTCCCTGCACTCTTTATATTTGACTATCATCAATTATCACAACACTTGATAGAGCAGAGAGCACACTAGCCACTTGCACTGCTTTTTGTGTAGTTTAGTGTCTCTACATTATCTGTATATGTACACTTATATGAACAAAGTATTTGTAAAATACATGATATCTGATGGTTATTTAACCTGAGTGTTTATACAGCAATTAAAAACTGGAACATGAAAAATATTTTCAAATATTGTCTAAATGCAGATTATAGAGGAATAGTTCAGTAGAAGGAAAGAACAGATATTCTCTGATATGTAAGACTTTGAAGAGCATAAATGGCCGTGGTGTGGAAATGGCTAAACTTTAGAGAAAGCAAACATTCCCCATTAAGGAAAGTGATTAGCACATGAAAATTATCACATTTGAATTGTAACAAGCTGTTAGTTTTTCTGTAAGTGTAGAGAGGAAAATCACAGGAGTGTGCACGTGTGAAAGAGGAGACTTACTGATGTGGTGGTAAAATTGTTAATATTAAAGATTAAGTCTAAGAAAACTTTACTATAAAAACATCCCTTCTGACAAAAAGGTAACAGTCTGTGATTGTTTCCAACTCCCAGCTTCTTAGCTAGGATAATACTGGATGAGCCATTCTATAGGCTCCACCAAGTGCTCTCCCTCCATATCACGTTATTTATTGTTTGATTCCTTAGTATTGTGGCAGTTAGCAAGCTACTCGAGGAGCTTAACATCCCTCCTGGCCTTATTAACATTGAAATGATTGTTTTCCTTACCTCCCTCCTTTCTTCTGAAGTGGTGTGTAGGTTGACCCTGTGCAATGACTAGGCAGAGAACAGAGGAGCAGAGTGGGAGATGATGCCCGCATGTCCTCCCACCTCTCACAGCTTGTCTGACCTGCCCTGCGTTGTGCTCACACTATTACACACTCGGAGTCCGCAGATTCTCTGACACAGAACATGGAGATGTGAGGTGTAAGTGATGTCTTGGATATCCAATTAATATCACCAGAGGAGATGCACACATCACAAAGAGGAAAGCAGAAGAAAAAAAAAAAAAAAAAAAAGAAGTCAAATTAGTGCAGAAATCCTCCAGTCCGTGGAGTATAAATTATGTTCCTTTGGCATGCATCTCTTTTTTATTTACACTTAAAATTTCTAAATTTGTCTGTGTTGATAAAGAGACTTGGTATCTCTTCTTCCCTTCTGAAACAAGGCTTGGCATGGACTGTACTTTTGGGACACTACTGAAATTGGTATCTAATTTGCTATCAACTTTGTTGTGAACAATTAAGTAGTGTACTTTCATTCCCACTGCCAGGTTTCAAATGCTCTACCTTCTCACATGTGATCACAGGGGTTTTCCACAGATCATCAGGGCTGTGACGTTATTTCAGGACTCACTTTATAAGCATGTTCAATTACTGGTTCATTACCAGGGTAATGAAAAACTACGTCAGAATGGAGAACATTTTAACAGCATAACTGTTTTATGACACTAAGACATGATGAGGAATATTACTTTCTAAGGGAAAAATTCTTACTCTAGGCATAAAAATGCGTCATTTAGGTCTATAGACACAGATAGTGCAATCATCATGCTTCATTGAGAAAGCCAGTCCATTCAAATTTTATGCTCAATCATAACATTTTTTCTTATTCTCTTGTGGGAGGAAAACTACAGCACATTCAGTCATATTACATTTTTTTGTACCATGACCAAAGGTTTCTCCAACAAATATCACATACTTTGTAACATAAAAAAAAGAAACCCATAGCATGAGAGAAATCACTGATAGAGTTAGTTCATCGAAGAATCTCCTCCTGCCTGCCTCTCCCAAAGCCAACTTCAACACTCCTTCCATGCCCCCAAAATTCTTTGACAGGCTAGTGGCACTTGTGTTATTCCACCCCTTAATATTTTTTAACTCCATTTCCATATTTCATTTAAATACTGTTTGCCCAGGAGATACATAGCTACTGATATATATTTCAAGCAAAGTTTTCTTTATCTGAACAAGCCTCCAGGAAAAGAGAAACCCAATTAAAAAAAAAAAAAAACACCCAAAAAACAGGTTAAAAAGGAGAAGCGTGGGAATGAGCTTGTCAAAAAGGGTTTTTGATCTGTCTCACAAAATATTTGACTATGTGAGGAGACAAGTACAAGTAGATGAAATTTTCCGTATAAGAAAACTCCTCCACAGTCTAGTTTCAAAACAAAGAAGTACACACATTAATGTCAACCATTCTGTGCCAACTGATTAATTTTTGTAATCTTGTTTGAGGTTTTCTCTTCAATTGTCAGTTGTAGTTTCTTAAGAAATCTGCATGCAGCTGCATTTTTAAGCACTCTCTCTACTCAAATGAACTAATCTCTTATATTGTACTTGTCAAAAACCCCCTTTCAATATTCTTTTCCCCCAGGAAGGCATAATTTATGGTAAAGCACATTTTCTCAACACCTTCTCTTACACTGAGAGGACTTATGTGAAACTGTGGGCATATTTTTTTGCCCACTATCTTTTGCCTTCTTGATAACAGACAGCCTAGCCTGTGTTTCTGAAGCATTTCTTTATGCAGGTGGATGGCAAAACCATCCTTCAACCTAAAGAAAGAAATTACTTTGTGCAGGTGTGATGTCAATTCCAAACAGGTGACAGGAACAGATATTTTTAGCAACTTATTTTGAAGCTTTCTTATGTTGATACTACAAAGTTACTGCTTTCCGAGGGCAGCTGCCTTGTACAGGTCATAATGTATATCCAGTTTCAGATCCCCAGTTATAAACAGTGTCCCCCTATAAGCATGTAATCCCCCCCCCCCCAAATCTCTAAGTATCAAGTAACTTTCAAAGTTTCCCTAACAAATCTGATTATTATTTTCTTATGTGCTAGCTACTTTCTCTCACTACTGGGTTGTGGTGGAGTTGAAAAATAACCTAAATAGTTAACATGCAATGAAAATTCAGTAGCCTATAGGGAAAAATCTTTCAGTCCATTTTCAAGAGGACAAACATCCAACCAAAACATTAACAGTTTCAGTCAGCAATAATCACCCTGGTTAGCAATCTAAGCAGGGATTGTATAGGCATGGCAACAAAGCTAAAATTGAATATTAGTGTGGTCTTTCTAAGTTGAGTTGGTAGATTGAATCAGGAAAAATGCCCTGCCTAGACAGTCTCAGCTTTGTAAATAAAGACCCCATTCCCTAACTGTTTATCCAGTCTTTTTACATGTTCACCTGAAGACACAGATACAGACGCGTTCAAGTTCATTCCAAGGTTTAAGAAAAGCTGTACACTCCTTGTAGGAAATATTGGACACTTGGATTCAAAATTGTAGAGAGTTTTTGTTGTGCCTTTCAGCAATTCTTATAGTGTTTATATGAGAGTGATTCTGCCACTAAATTATTTGCAAATGTTCCTCTTTTGGGGAGACTTGGAGCCAAATTATAATAAGCAAGAGCAGACTGACCCAGATTAAAGATACAATTAGTCTGTCTGATTAGTAAACCTAAAAAGTACTACTTACACTAAGTTATTGTTTTTATTACAAAAGAAGACATCCTGGCAGAACAATAAAGTCAGTGCCATGGATAAGAACCTTGTAATTTACTCCAAACAGTATGAAAAAAATCAGTTTAGAGATACAGCAATTCAAAATCAGTAGAACTGAAATATTATGCCAAAGGTAAGTCTGACAATACAAGTCCATACACATATAACTGTACATGCCTGATTCTTTTTCATATTAAAGCCATTTTATGGTATGGCATGGGTGAAATTTTAATCCTATTAAAATCACATGCAAAATCCCACCGAACTGCAAAAAGACTAGGCTCTCACATGAAATGGATCTTTTCCAGTAAGCATGCAGGACCAAACCAACTCCACTTTACAGCTCCAGTGGGACCTATCTTAGTATAAATTGAAATGAAAATTAGGTCTCCATGTGTGTAAATATATACACATCTATATATTTATTCACACAGATAGTGAATTACAAACTGATTCCTTTAGGGACCACACCTTAAAATATTTTTATTCATTAAATTTAGCATTACTGACAAATAACGCATCAGTCACTACTTGTGGAGCAGGGGGAGGACAGAATTGAATCCATTTGCTATCTTACAACCTGCTATACTTAATGTAATAGATACATTAAGAGTATTATACTCTGATTTGATTGTGATCTGTACCACTTCCATTCAAGCACCTCAAAGCAAAGTGCGCTGCCATCATTCTCACCTCTCCTTAAAGCTGGAACCTGTGCTATTTATGTGAATCTGTTACATGGCTCAGCTGTGGTTGCACCCAGCACTGCCAGTAGAATGGATTGTGGCTATAAACCATTAGCATTTGTGATGGGCAGCAGGGAACCCTCAGCAAGAGTTCTTCCCAAGCTGGAAAAGTGTGTGGTCGCTGTGACTTGAAAAGGTCAAAAAGGAAAAAATGGATATAATTTCATCAACCACCTCAAAGCTGGCAATTCCTCCATTTGATGCTTCTAAGAAGTCTGCTGAGCCATGTGCAGGCCAACATTACTGGTTTTACGCCACTGGCTTCCCAAATTGCTTATACAACAGAGGTCATGACTAGGAGCCATGCCCTGTTTTCCATCACAGCAGATCTCTCAGTCCATTAAGAAAAAGATGTGTTTATTCCAGTGTACACCATGGGATCTTTGCTTTAATTTTTTAAGATAGCAAGTGAAGCATCTCGTAGGTGTGTTGGCAAAGCATAGTCTGAATAGGCGTATATATTCGTATATATTTAGCACACGAGGAAACGGAATGAAGCTGCATCAGGGGAAGTTCAGCTTGGACATTAGGAAAAGGCTTTTCACTGAGAGGGTTGCTGGTCACTGAAGCAGGGTCCCCAGGGAAGTGGTCATGGCACCAAGCATGTCAGAGTTCAAGGAGCATCTGCGCGACTGTCTTAGCCATACAATTTGATTTTATGTAGTCCTGCGAGGATCAGGGAGTTGGACTCAATGATCCTTATGGGTCCCTTCCAACTTGAGGTACTCTGTGATTCTATGAAAGACCATCACGTAATTTTGAAAGATTCACAATATCAGGATCTCCTGGACAGCTCTCTCGAGTGGGAAATCAAATTTTGTTCCCATGTCTCTTCCATACAGAAAATCTGCTGTTTTACCCCTCATTCTGGGAGGCAGTTTCCCATCTGTTGCTGAGTGCTATGATGCTATAAGTGTGACCATACCATAAGCAGTTTCAGGATGACAGTGAAATGTGCATTTTTAAGACTAAAGGGAGAAGGAAAAGCCTGATGTCGAGACAGGAAGCCGATGAATCTTGTAATAGCTGACTCTGCTATACACTATCTTCATGAGAACAAGAGATGAGCAAAAAGTGCCTTGCAAGAGATAGAAAAAAGTCTCAGGAGAAACTTGCTGAATATTTTGAGAGTCAAAGAGAAGATCTATGCAAAAAATTTTCTTTGAGCCCTTATATTAATGTTTTGAGTCTAGGCTTAGATGTGAATAACAGGTACACATTACTGCACATCTTCATGTGTATAAGTAGCTATGCAAGGAATTAATCCTGTCTCGTGTGTCCATCTGATCATGCTTTATGTGTTGGGTTTTTTTTTATTATAGAGCGCATTTAGATTTAATAAGTGCATAGTGGATTTTATGGCAAATGATGTCAGGCATTACAATGGATTGCACATGACTCATCAGTGCCATCAGTGAGTGGAAAGTGAGGACTTTGCAGATATGCAGCCTTTGCTTCAGAGAAAGTGCATCATTGTCTACTTTTCCCCAGACAGAGCAGCTTTTCAAAATGCTTTAATAATCACATATTAAAATACTAGATGAGAGAGAAAACATATACATATAAGCTCTCTAAATAACTGAAGCCATCTTAAGTTTAGTGTGTAGACATGCTAGAGTTAAGGTTACCCTTGAGGACCAAACCCTGCTTCCTTTCATACACTCCTACCTACTCGCACATACACTCCTCCCCTGCCCCAGATTCCAGATTGACCATACACACCTATTTTCCTATTCATAAAGATTATGATGTGGGAGTGCTCTCATGAAATTACTAAAGAAAGCATGACAGAAAGATGCAGGGAACAAATATCACAGCACACAGGTACTTCTGCCTCTGTCTAATTTCTTGGCAGTATCCACACTGTGATTGAACCTGTTCTTCATCCCTGATGCCCCTTCTGAGTAGCTACAAAACCCACCTGAAAACCTGGGTAATGATCTTGTGGTTAGCTGAGGATGATCTTTGTGCTACATTAAACCCTCAGTCACAGAGCAACTTCAGTACAAAATATCTTTATGGCACTTCTTAAGTTTTAGAACTTTGCCCTTTCTGCAGCTCACTTTGCTATCAGGGAGGTTTCACAAGGCAGCTGAACTAATGCAATATTCATCAACTTCAGAAGACTGGTCTCACTCTTGTTTCTCCTCCATCCCACCTAACTGATCTCACCTAAGCATTAGGTCAGATACTTAATCAAACCTCTCAATGAGATGGTTTCTGCAAGCTATTAATTTCTGTAATTCATCCACAAGGCAGAAATAACACTCTCGGACTGGAACTGGACTTTTTTCATAAGCTCCCAAACTTACCTTTTGTTCAGCAAGTCCAGTGAGCCCAGGCAGTCATAAGTCACCTTTCCAGGCTGTGTCCAGCCACGAATAGTGACTGCACAGCCTTTTAAAAACAAAAGTATTATTTACTAACAGTAGTTAGATGTTTGCTTTCACCTAAGGCCAGTCATTTCTGGCGGCCTGAACTGGCCTGCTGCTTCTGATTCCTCCCAGACAGCAGCTCTGCCTCAGTCAGGTTCTCCTGAACCTTGAAATCCCATCTCTCAACAGATCATCCTTTGAAAACTACCACTCTTCTTTTTTCTTTTTTTTTTTTTTTTTCCTCCTGTGTTTGTGGGACTTTTCTTGCCTGGTTCAAACAACTGAAGAGGAACCTTTAGAGTTGACAGAACTTTCCTAAGTGGTTCCTAATGGTGTGCTGAGAAGTTTCAACTGGGGCCATTTCTTCTGGTTCCCCCACCCCCTGCCAAATCCTCCATTAAGTGAAACCAATGTATTTTTACAATAAACATCCCACTAAGCACATCCATATATAGACTGATTTGATTATTATTGCAGAGCACCTCTGATTTTCCAAAGCAACTTATCTTAGTCATCACTATACAACAAAGAAAAAGTCATAAAATGAGAAAGCAAAAAAGAAACCCAAACCCTTCTCTTTAACATTCCTCATTGACAGCTTCTTCTTTATGTATTCCACTTTGTCCTAAGTGATTCTCTAATGCTTTACTAACCTTATATACTCTGCCTAGCACAGAAACGGAGCCAAGCAGGGCACATGCTTAGCAGGGCACATTTTTTATGCAATAAAGGCAATGAAGTATCTCCTATGAACTTCAACTGCAAAGCTCTGGGAGACCAGAGAGGAGTCTGGGAAAGTGGAAATAGAATATGCTCAAAACACAGAGTGAATATCCATACTGTAAAATTACTATAGAATAAATAATTGCAAGGACTTGGGAGTTCAGTGTTCTCACACCACCCCCCCCCACGCACCCCCAAAAGCTGCGTTGTGACATAGGAGTCAGTATTAGAGTTGATACACTATGATATCAACTGTAATTGTGTCACCAGTAACAATGACAGTTATTATTACTTTTTATTTTATGGAAATTCTCCATTTGTTCCTGCAGCTAATATGTCCTTTAATCTGGTAACAGTATGGCATAGGTGATTTCTGTTTTTACTGGCAACAACATATTTGCTGCTAGGAAAATGTGACTAGTCATGGAAAAGGCTTAATCTTGAAATTCAGCTATTTTTTGTTACTTGGTGGCCTCTAATTGCAAGCTTGAGGCAGTGCACAATAATTATCAGTCTGCAAGCATGAAAAGGAGTAAATGCCAGTCAGACTATATGGTTTCTTTGTGCACACAACAACATCTAAAGAACTCTGCCATGTCAGTGTTGGGCTGGCAGCTTGCTTCTTCAGTGTAATGGCAGTGATTCAGCTGGTAACTGGATGAAAAATTGCAGCAGGTTTCCCTGTTATGATTCTTTCATGCATCTCTGTCAATGGCAGTTTACATTCTGGGATTGAGATCATTTGTTTCCTGTTTGCTCACAGCTTCAGGCTTTTCTTGTTTGCCATCACAGATTTACAGCCACCACCACCACCACCCCCCCAGCAAACCACATCTAAGGGGTTGAGGGATTATAAGGCTTAATACTTTACAGCGCAGCACATGTAGCAGAAAGTTAAAACTACTGTAAAAGGAATGATGACTACATACTTCTGTGAAATAGATACACGCACGTGTGCAGATACGTATACCTCTATGTAGAAAGAAGTCCACAAAGCAGCCCACACAGCAGTGAGATGCTGGACTAAAAGCTATATTAAAGGTCTGTCTTCTCATAAACTAACACACAAAACCTCAGAAAAAAAAATTATAAATACAAATAACCTTTTTAATGGGTTCCTTCCCCTAAACCTACTTGGAAGATGATAGCAAAGTAAAATACACACTTCAAAAGACTCCTAATAGTCAGACCCTTGGACGAATTTTGATGAAAAAGATGTTGCTGTATTCATACAGTCATTAAACATAAATGAAAGCATAAACACAAGCAGGAATGACCTGATCCAGTACTTATTTATCACAGATGCCTAGTTGGAGAGATGTTTGTACCCCCTGATTTTAGCTGTTTAGCTTGAATGTCTTACGTGCTTACTACCACCAAGCACCCTCCCAGGGCCTATCTGGAGTAGGGAACTGCTACCGTGTACATTAACGAAAGTGTATCTATAAGGATACGCTATATCTATACAGGAATACGAAGGCCTGCATTTAACTCCTGCTAAAATTAACTGGAGTTGATTTCAGCCTTGAAAAACGTGACCCTAAGTACTCAGAATAAAACATGAGGGTAAAGGAGTGAGACCAGAACAAAATGGTGAGCATATGATTAAATCGAGACCTGAATAAAAGTTGCCCAATCTAACCATCTTTCTTACTCGACTATCCTTTTTCTTTATCTATGGAAGGAAGTACTGTTTGCCTTTATCACTCTTGTCATGGTCAGCAAAACTGGGGAAAACATAATTTATTTGGTAAATGCCACCTGTTTTTTGTTTTTCTATTCACTAACTGCTCAGAAGCAGTTTAGCTTTTCCTTGAAAGTGTATTTGTATTCAGGGAATTATTCATGGTTGCCAGCTTATTCACAAGCAGCTCATTACAAGCGTTCACTCTTTAAGTACTTTGTTAATTTTGATTAGATAAATGGCTATAGGGTATGTTTCTGTCCCTGGCTGGATCTCTAAGTGTTCAGTTTCTTGACTGAATACTCATGTTTACAAATTTCCAACTCTTTTTCTAAGACTGTTCTTCAATATTTATTTAATATACACTCTTTCAAACATTCCTGCCATAAGAAAATAAGCTTTGTCGCAGCAGTTCAAACAACAGTCTCTGGTGACCGAAGTTTTGGAAGGTGCGTTATTGGTTTGAGTGAGTACAACTGAGGTCGTCTTATTTGAAAATGCAAACATGATGTATTATATTGCTTAGCTGTAAGAAAACTATTCCTTAGAGGAGACAAAGTATATTATACGGATCCCTCTGAACTCCCTAGAACATTTTAAAATGTAATGGCATAATCCAATTGTTAGAAATGTTTCTGGATGAAGACCACAGAATAAAAACCACAGGCCTGCCCTGGTTCTTTTGCATGGCTCCAGCTATACAAAACAGTTGTAAAACTCTCTTCACAGCCAGTTTACCACTGCTGATGTCACCAGAAGGGCACAAAGAAGCCTTTTAAAGGTGGGCTTAGGCACCTGAAATGAGGCAAAACATTGCCATATTAGCCCCTTGTCTCTGTTGTAAACACATTTACTGTAGCTTGTACAGGTGAATTATGAGAATGGCGGTGGTGCCCTTTTGGGGAAGCTATCAAAGGATCTCAGGCCCAGGTCCTGAATTCGATCGGGCCTTAAATATCAGTTCTTTACATCATAAAATTGAAGGGAAGGGCCAAAAGGAGGTAAAGGTCAACCTAGGGGCTAGCAGAGGTAGCCAAGGAATACAAATGACCAGAAAAGAAGCTACCCTCCTTTGCAGCAACCGTGCTAAAGCCACTGGTTGAAATGAGCAGATTCTCCTGAAAATAACGGCAGGAAAAGGATAACCCACTTCTGCCAACTGAGTCAAGCCACAGTCTCTATGCAAAACTGACACTAAGTATTTTACTCTTTACAAATAGTCTTTATAATTGGGATTTTTAAATAATCCTTCTTAAAAGGGATTGCAGCTGTAATCAATTTGTGGAGGGCTGTTTTAATAAGAAGCTGCTTGAATAGGATTAACTATGAGACCCTAGACCTCTTTCCTCCAGTCCTTAAATTCCTATTTGAAACATTTAGATACCCCATAAATTATTTATTGGTCTTACAAGGTGTCATCAAGCTAAGAAAATGATGCTTGACAAGTTGAAAACCGTAACCATTTCCACCAATTTGTTAACAGCCTCTCCCACATGGCATGTAATGTCTCACTTCTGCCTTGTCTTACAGGAACAGTAGCTATATTCACCCAATGCACCACAAGCACATGCGCAGAGCTGGCAGATCTTGTGCATTCTGTTTATTTCAGGAAATCTATCAGAAAATTATTTTAAAGGGAGCTTGAAAATAGAACAGCAGAGAGGATTTCCTTTTCCTTGCAAGGTTCTTAAATAGCAAGGCAACATAAAAAAAGCTTTTTCACTCCCCTGTCTCCCACCCAAAAGACCCCTAGTTGACTCTTTTTGATTCCTGAACCGCGCAGATAAATGTCTAAACAGGCATGCTCTAAAAAGGCATACAGGGAAAATCTATGTGGGGTTTTGCCAAGAAAAGAGGAATCACCCCTTCATCTGAGGTGTGTCTCTCAACAGCTGTATCTGCCAACCTTGGAAGTAAGGCTACTGGAATTTTTTTGCAGGGGTTCTCTGGCAGTACTGGTTAGTGAAGACTGGTAAAAAGGTAGTGGGACAGGGGGCATCACTTTTCTGTAAGGGTTCTAGCTAAAGGATCACAGCAAGCACGAGGCAATTTGCATTCAGCAAATATCATCTGAAGTCAGTTTTATACCTCTGATCATCTGAGAAGGATAGAAACTCTCTGCACCTGAAAAGAGGGTTTTGCTCATCACTGCTTCTTATGGGAATGTAACAGAAGGTTTCATGTTTTCTGTCATCTGTGGAGTCTTAACGCACTGACTCCCACACTGACAATGCTCCATCATTAATTACTGCAGTTTTGTAGGGGTCCTAGGCCATAAGCATTTTGTCTACGAGTTTGTTAGTTTGTGTTTGTTTGGTGGTTTTTGTTGTTTGGTTTTTGTTTTTTTTTTTCTTTCAGACACCATATAGATTCTATCTGTGGTACAACCAATCTTTCTACCATGAAGCAGTTTGTGTTAGTGTATCACATAAAGCAATTAAAAAACTGGTTAAACAAAGACTTCAAAGTGTGACGCTCTAATTTATTACATGCCATTTGTTTACTGTATTATTCTACTAATACCGGATCAGTCAGCCTTCAACAGCAATAATAAAACTGTCTACGGGACCAAGGCTCATGGGGGAGTGCTCTCTACTTTTGAAAGTGTACAGTTTCCACTAACAGAATATCTGAAACTAAATCCACTTAGAAGCACAAAACTGGGGAAACTACAGATGCGCCCCAGTAAGGTTTTGTCTGATCTGCTTCCTGATATAATTTCAAGTTCACTGAACTTCTTTGATGTTTGGTCATTTTAAGAGAGAGTGACTGCTGAAAATTTCTTTTCTGTTCAGGCATGGTGCAAGTGACACAAAGGAGAGCAATAACTACCACTGTTACTTATAAACCATCACATACAGCTGAGTTTATCGGACATTTTAAACATTGGGACCGGGTGTGGTCATTTAATAGAAAATCCCTCTGTCTTAAAAAGTGAGAAAACAGAATATGAGGTGAAAAAATTTAGGGACATAAATCTATTATTACTTTCAAAAACATTTAAGCTGTTTGTTTCTGTCTCCTTATAGACACCATGAGATTACGGGTTTGATCCTCTGTACAACCCATCTGTTTAGTGTGAAGCAGTGTTAGCATATCACGTAAAGCAATTAGAGAAACTGGTTAAACAAAGACTTCAAAACGTGAAGTCTCTGGTAGTCCTGGCTGAAATATTTAAAATACAACACAGTGCACTGTGCTTTTTCCACAGACTGCTCTACGAAACAGGTAACTCCCAGTAGAGGAGATGTCACTGAAAGCGTAAGATCACATTTAACACAAGAAAGTTGTTGCTCTCCATCATCTAATTTTAAAATGCCTGACTTTTTTAAAATCATTTTTTAAAATGATTGACTTTTAAGCCAGCTCAGTAATTTAAAAATAAGTACTACACTGCTTCAGATTTACAAACTTAGACATGATGATTTCAGAAAGATACTGGGTGAAAGCAAATAATGCTTTCCCATTTTTCTTTGAAAAACTCAATCTTGACTGTTAAAAGTGTACAGTCAGCCATAAAGTTACTGTAAGTCACAAAAGGAAAACACATCCCTCAGAAAGCTGCGGTTTAAAGTGAGAAACATGCAATAAGAAATGCCTGAATATGCAGAAACATCTGTATATCAGTTTTATCTTGTTCCAGGTAATTTGCAGAGCTTATATGCTAGTACAGCTCTAGTCATTCATGAACAAAGATGTTTTGTGGTTTTAGGCATACACACAGAAGTAAATGAGTTTAAAAGACATAGAAAGCAATATAATTTAGCAGGGGGAAAATGAAGAAATTCTTGAGTTGCTAATAGAAAAGCAGCACATTGGCCTAGAAACCCCTTTTTGTTTATAATTTCATAAACTGAGTCAGTAGCCTTAGACAAGCCTGTCACATCTTTGGCTTTGAACAAGGGTCAGTGATGGATAACTGACCTCCTT
Organism: Falco rusticolus; assembly: GCF_015220075.1. Lineage (NCBI taxonomy): Eukaryota > Metazoa > Chordata > Aves > Falconiformes > Falconidae > Falco > Falco rusticolus. The sequence continues at coordinate 16,849,607 of NC_051201.1, forward strand.
TCTCACTTTTATCAACAAATGTCAAAAAAGGCAAACAACAGCAATGACATCCTGCCCAAACAGCCAAGAGTGTTTCATTTTCTTTGCACTTCTGTTTCCTCTGTGCCTTTAATCAGGGCCGGGGGATGTAATTGCTCTGTCTGGGCACAGCTTAAGGCATGCTGTGCAACTAACAATTAGTTTAGAGACTGAGATCTATAAATTTTGAGAAAAGAGTAAGAGGATTTGGTGTGCTTGAGCTATCCTTTCTAATGAAGAAAAATATCACACCGGAAGGGACCCAGAGTGTTATCAAAGCAACTTAATATCATCTGGTAGTGATTTGTAGGCCCTCATAATCTATTGTGATCATGTTGAAGGGGGAGGAAAAAGTCCACGTGTTCCACTATTTATGAGATTTCCAAAATGATGGCCGCCATCTGTGCAAACGCCACTAATCTCAGCCACCGTCTTCATGGCAAATGGCTCCATGAGATTGTCCGAGGGAAGGGAAACACTGCAGGAATGTTGGGCTATTTATTGTTTATAAAAATAAACCAACTGGACTAAGACATATGCAAGGAATTTATATCAAACAGCTGCAAAAGCAAGTTGCCTCAATAGGGAGGGTGCATTGATGATGCAATCGGACCACACTGCAAGAGTTTCCTATTAATCTTAGAATATACATGGCACGCTTGAGATACTGATTTGTCCCCATCTACACCCAAACTCACTTTATGCGCATATTCTTAAAATAATTCTTCAAAACAGTTTATATAGACTGAAACTAATCTATTATGTGAGTTTATTAACTAAATAAATATAAACAAAGTCTAAGAACAGTCTGTCCCCATATAAGCTTACCTCTCTTAAACATTTCCTCCTTGCTGTCTTAAGTTAAACAAGCACAATGCTAATACTGAGTGTCAGTGAAACCTCATCTTATATATACCAACTGTCTGGGATTTGAAAATTCCTTCTTTTATGGTGGCAGTCTAATCCTATCAAAGTCCTTTCCTCATTTCTTGAAGAAGACAAAATCCATCACAATAACAATATCCACTGAGAACAAGGAGTAAAAATATAACACCAAAATGATAAACGGTGCCACAGCAAAAGCACAAAGTACAGTATTTTAGTACTGAGCATGCATAACAGCATCAGACAAAGGGAAAAGGAGATCTGAGAACAGAGACAAGCTTCTTGCCTTTGCAAAGCTGGTTTACCAGACATGCTTGACACTGGAGAGAATCTTACTTATTTAACTGTTAATGGGTTGGTATATCTACAGCAACCTCTGGGAAATTCTCTTTCTAGGTCTACATGCTTGAGAACAGCTATCTTCGCTTTTCATTAAAACTGCATGCACTTTGAAACACCTGCCTTCAGGAAAACTCTCAAGCTGATTGACTCTAACATGAGAATTAATTCAGGCTGCTTTAGTGCATGGACAAGGCTCCACAGAACAGCATGTCGGTGTTAGGCTTTTCCATAATACAAACTGGCAAGGATTGCTCTTTTGGGAATCCCGCTCAGCTGGAATTCAAGCACTTTGTTTGACAACTGACTTTCAAGGTGTGTGTCCTTTTCTCCTAAACAAACACATGATGCTTGAAAGCCAAGATACAACAGTGCATATATACATATATATAAATGAAAAAAAGACAGTTCCTAAGAAATCATTTGCTATAGTTGGTGAGTGTTACTTACCCATGCTGATCCCAGAGCTTTCTAGCTAGAAGGGAGGAAAGTTTTTTGTTTGCTTGATTTATTTAAAAGAGTGATCAAAAAAGCCTCTAGTAGATACTAGTTGTGTTTTCTGATGTCTAGGAGACTCTGTGATTTGGGTCTTCCTTTTTTTCAGAGAAAAAATCATTGCACAATCACAAAATAATTTTGCTCAGGCACACTAACAGTGAGGTACACACTTGAACGGGATGCTTGTTAACAAAAAACCCCAACAAATCCAACCCCTCACCCCAAAACAAAACCCTGAAATCACTCAAAGTATAGCTTACATGTAAAATAATTACACGCACATCATACGTGTTATGTTACATGTTGTGGCATACTTGTTCGTTGGCCTCACTGAGTGAGTGATTTCCCTGAAGCACAGACCTCTACCATGCCCATGCATAGCACCAAACATGCCACAAAGCTCCAAAATTCACCTGCAGACCTTCCAATTCTGCCTCTTCCTTAGCTCCCACGCACAAATACTTGTAAGTTCCCTGTCCACAAACCCATGAGCCCCCATCCAAAAAGCACACGCTTGAGCAGCAGTTCAAGTCGTAGTTTTCCTACAGTTATGGCTAATCTATAAAACAGCATAAAGGCTGTTTACATTTATTAGTGAATCTGAGAATAAACTTGCCCTTTTAGAGGCAAGAGATGGTTGAGAAGCAAATTTGAAGATTACAGATTATCTGTTGTCTTAGCAATCACTGAAATGCAATCATGGTGTTGCTGACATTTTTCTCTGACAGTAAGAGAAAGAAATTCTTGTATTTCCTTTCAGTCTCTGACTGTTCATTTCTGTTCCTGTGCTGCAATTAATCCTCTTTGCTATGCTGAAACCTACAGAAGTGGCCTCACAGAAACAGGTAGTAGCACAGCAAAGGTGTGGTCTGTGACCCAGAAGCCAGGGAACAACTGAAGGTGACTCCACCACTAAAGAAAATAGATTCCAGGACTGCATCAACAATAGACTGATCAGTTTCTAAACGTTTTACTTTGAATACCTGCAAAGTCCTAAAGGTTAGTTTCATAAAACTCTTTGCTTCAAAGCATGCTAAGTCTACCTTATCAAGTAAAATAGTCTAAGAAATTAAGCTGTGAGTATTTAATGTCTGCCACAGAACTGGACTGAGACATTTTACATGAGCAATGGTCCCATCAGTATTAAAAGAGCGTGCCTAGAAGAATTTCCTTGCATGGGTGATGCTTTCTTTACCAATATCTCATCACTTACTTCAATATACATCTATATTTTTAGGTCTATTACCAAACATACAAATACAAATATTTTTAACACACTTAGGAGTGGTACGCATGGAGACTCAGAAAAAAATTAAAGCAAATCAACTAAAGATCAATGTGCATAAGAGAAACCACCTTTAGCCTATAGGTCGGTGTTCTTATGCATCAACCCATGGTCTCACACTGCCTACAGAAACACCTCCAGCACCCTCCCCCCATTTGTTTCTGCTGTCAGTGGGAGTTAACCAGCAGGATGAGTGTGAGCACATCTCAGGTCAGTTTCCCAAAAGGAAGTCTCCTGAGCTGGTACACTTGTTCCCATCTCCTGCCGCAATTGATTTTGTTTTGAATTATACCACTCCAACTGTTTATGAAGTCACGCTATAAAGTAGTTTGTAAACTGATCTGGGTTCAAAAGCTGTTGTGAATCGCTGGCGGCAGGAGATGTGAGGTTGGCAACAGTCTCTTAAATCAGCTGTGCTACACAAGAAATAGTGGAATTGTATCTGAGGCTATCTTTTCCCTGGCAACTTTTGTGTGTCTTATGTCACTAAGTTCACAAACAGGTCACAGAACCTGATGGGAAATAAATTGCAGAGCTTGAGCCTCACCAGTGAACAACCTCTCCAAGAGGAAACCCTACACTGGCATTGGTTTGCAAAAAAACATGCAGAATGGCCCAGGTAAACCCAAGAAGCTCCCAGTTTTCAAATATAGAGACAAGAATAGATTGTGTCCTCCTGTACATGTCTGTCAGGAAAGTCCAAATATGCTAAAGGGTCTGGAACAATGCCTAGTTTTTGATCCTGTTATCTCAAGCACAAAACAATTGCAAAATAAAATTTGCTAGCTGAATGCTTTTTAGGCTACGTTTAATAGAGATCTTTAAAACTCCAGTGTACTTCCTACTCCTACTTATTCCCGCATCATCAGTCATGCACAGCACTGTAAAATACCACGTTTGTCACTATTTTGGAATATAAAGGTATATGCTACATGTGATGTCTTTTTCAGGATTGCCGAGTGATTCATACTACGATGAATTCATACTATGATGGGGACAACAGACATTTCAGAGTATGCCAGAAGCTAACTTTTTTACAAGTTATTAATCATTCTTTCAGCAGATTATCATATCTTTTTCTATTAAAACACATAGAACTATCACCCAGGAGCTAGCTGTAATCATGGTATTTTGCGTTCCTGTTCACAAAATATAGGTGAAAGTAGTGGTAACCTAGAAATATATATTGCTTTTGTTGTATATAGTAAGCATGAAGGGTTGTAAACTGGAAGATGCACAACTGCTTCATTACAAAATCAATACCAATCTTCCATTTCTGCAGAGCCTGGATATCATTTACATGCTGTCTAGTGTGAGCCGCCTTACATAGAATTTCCTTCTAATTAGCAAGTACATATGTCCAAACTGACTGGGAAATGGGACTTAAAAAGCCTTAAAAATAACATATTATTTGCAGTACTATTATTCCCACCATTGCAAACATGAAAACATTAAGTCAATAAACACAGGTATTCAAAGGCGGTCCTACCTTCTTCTGCATGGACGCATCATTTGAGAAGTTACCTGTCATTTAAAACATCAAGAAAATATCTTTGTTATTTTTATGACAGCAATTTTATTTATTTATTTTTTTTAATCCTAGAGATCCTCTTTTGCCATCAGGTACCAAAGCACTTCCCGAGGGATGTAAACGTTCCAATCCCACTCTTAGAGGCTGAATAGGAGCTGGTCCACTGCAGTGGAAGCAGTTTAGCCAGCAGGGCAAGGGCAGAGCTAAAAGTTTACCTACCTTTCTATCCCACCCTCCTATAAACTAGATGTACTGGCTTTATTTCTATAGGTATACTATTTTAAAAAAATGTAACTAGATCTTTTCTGATTGCTAAACACATGTTTCCCTCACAAAAATAATAGTTTTCAAGCCCTGAAATCTGACTTGATTCTTTTTCTAAATCTGGTATGTTGAAGGCTAAAATGGCACTTCTTTCAGTTACTGCGTACTGCACCATCGCTGTGGGAAGAGACAGGTCAGTGAAGCGTGTACAGAAAGGTGTTATCTTTTAGAGCTGGGTGGTAGCTGTTAAAGCATGAAATCTATAAACTTGCCCAGATTCACAGCTGTTGTAAGGAGGTTTGGGGGAGCTATATGTATTTGCACCAACTAAATATCTCATTTGTCAGCATGCTGAACAGGAACAGTCTGCAGATAGACATATTTCTGCTCTGTATTCACAACAGAAAAATTAATTGCCCCTCCCCAAACCCTCTAATATCACAAACCAATACGCCTCAAACACAACAGAAGTACCATCTATATTGTACAATGCAATTTAAGTGAAAAAGTGCTGGCTAAGGTCTACCTTTTGGCAGAAAAGTCCACGAGGAAGGAATTTATTTTTATAAATTAGAACACTTCATTTAGCAATTTACTAAGTTATGTGGTGATTTTTCAGTTATATATGTTATATGACTAGTTAACAAAAACTGTCTATAGTGAGGAGTGAGCTGGAACAGACAAGATAAAATTTATGACTGTTTTGTATCAAAGTCAGCTGAATCTACTTGAAGCTTGAGGAGGAAACAAAAAGTCAGTCTAAACATTAGAGAAACTGAAATTTAAATGTTATGATAAAAACTCACTTCACCTGTAAAAACCCTGTGATGGTTAACAAAAATAATTTAATGCGCTCATCATCATCAGTTTTTGCTTTGGTCCTTAATACGCTCCTCCTAGCGTACAAACCTGAAACCTTCTAGAACAACAGACTCTCTGTCTGTGTGTGTGGGGTACAATTGTTGCCACAAACCTGAAAAATTAAATGAACGTAAAACCATTTTAAGATTCCAGTCAATCTTAAACAATATCACCACAATATGGTATTTTACATCATCAATATATAATGACCAGAGTAGAAACAGGGTTGATCATATCAAAAGCAAAAGGGGACTCGTGCAGAATTAGCTTTGCTCAAAGAGCTGTCTGAATTCAGACAGAACAGCGCTATCCAGGCAGCTTCTCTGCTGCTGGGGCTGCCTTTGAGTCCAAAATGCTGTTTGACACTTATCCCATGTGTGGTGAAGTGGTTAGAAGCTAAAGCTGTTTTTCCCTTCTGAGAATGCTGTTTGCTGCTGGTTTTCACACTCTGTGGAAAGGATTTCCTCACAAAATCACCTTTTCCTTACATTGCTTTTGTACTTGCATTGCCTTTCTGAGGTTCTGCGGTGTAATAAGGACCATGCAGTATTGAGTTTACAATCAACAAGAGCTGAACAAATACTCTGTATGACATTAGGAGGAGAATATCAGCTGGTTTTTTTGATTGTGCAGTCAAATAAAAGAATAGTAGGTTAGCCTAATTCAGTGCCTTTTTATTCATATTTTGCTATTCTTAAAAAATAAAACTGTTTTTCAGGTTTCAGAAACGAAAGAATAAAAAATAAAGTAAGGAATGTTCTCAGCATTCTTGGAACAAGTGATTCTTGGTATTACTACTTTTTATGGGAGTGACTGTCAATCATCAATCTTAAAAAATGTCATAAACACCCACACATGCTATTTCGAAGATACCTAATGTAGGATATATAATACCATATTTCAAACTGGATTCAAAGCTTTTCATCTATCTAATAGTTAAGAACAAGGAAAAACACAAACATCAAATGAAATGAAATGTATTTGTTGATGCTAACTGCAAATATTCATTTTTTTAAAATTAATAGTCTATTACATATCTGCTTAAAATTAATTTTTCATGTCTGAATGATGATAGTGATCCTGAAATGCCTGTATCCACAGAGAACCACTGATTCCAGCATGTGAACTGCAAGCAGGACCAATCTTAAAATGCATGTTATGGCTTAGGATTTCTTAATTTCTAAAAGAAATCCATAATCTTTCACAGCTTTCATCCCATTCTGACATGATCTCAGCTATTCATCAACAATTTACAATCCACAGATGTGGGGAGGGGAAATTCCACAAACTGATATTTGTAGAAGGTACTCTTCCAAAACAACACCAATATTCACCACAGCTTCTAACCCTTTACAGATTTTATTAACAAGGTATACTAAAGATGCAAAAGATGCACATGGCAGATTTCCACCCTGTTTGCAAATTGATAGGAAAAGTAATTAGCAGCAGTATATTCAGAGCTGTGCAAGGTGACAAATTATAATTTATTCTTGCTGTAACTGACCCAAGAAAAATACTCTAGAAAGGACCTAGTGGGCAATCAAGGGACAGTTGTAAGCAGGTCTATACAACCCCATATAGGGTGACTGTTTAGAAAGAACTGCAGAGGAAAATACACACAGTGAAGTAAAGAGAAATTATCGGGAGAGCAGGTAACTTTGAAGTGTTTTGCTCTCTGATCATCTTTGAAGATGATGACGGTGGTTTTAAGAGACCAGGTAATGTTTCATCTAATCCAGCAAGTTTACATATTACTACAGTGAGCATTGTTTGTTGTCAACCAAATGGACCACAACTGGCTATGCAACGTTCATCAAACAGCCCAAGGTCATGGTCGCAGAGCACTGCAAGAAGCAGTCAGAGCTTTCCTAGAGGGCCTGGTGATCGCTCACTGCGCGTTCCAGCAGGGCAAGGAGCTCCCAGGATGCAGCCGAGCCGAAGTCTGCAGGCCAGTATCATACAGACACTAAATAAAAGGAATTCCAGATTCAAACAATATCTAACATAACATTCTCTTCTTTTCGCATCTCTTAAGTGAAAGAAGTTCAACAATGCATGTGAAGCCCAGGCACTCACAGCAAAGGTGTGCAAGGAAGACCACACACTTGCCTCCCCGTTGGCTGGGGCAGGTGGCAGGGCCACCTTTGCACCACGTGCATCTTTCTGCTGGCTCCTCTCTCTGATCCAGTACAAAAATGGAACTTCAGGGCCACTAAAGGAATACTGGACGTATTTCTCAATCTCAACTCCAGCTTTCAAATGAGTGCATTATTTATTCATTAGTACTACATTCAAAGTGCTGTTTCCCTTGTTACTTGGTGAAATAAATGAAAGAACAGCAATATCAATCTAAATCCCAATTTACAGCTCTTGGAAGCCCCAGCTGACTGTATCATAAAATTCTCCTTACCCTCCCCCCTCCACTCTTTTCTGCCTTGCATCTGATTGAGATTACAACTGCCCGCTGCCAGGAGCTAGAGGCTGACCTGGTAGCCTCACTTAACAGGGGAATCTATTACAATGATCAACAGATTCCAAGTGGAAGGAAGGGTGGTCCTGGACTTAATCTGAGCTTGGATCAGCTGATGGGGCTCTACATGTGAGTTGCACCTGAAAATACATTTCTTCTCTGGAGAAAGACTGAGCTGAAAAAGTAGGGAAGACTGAATTGTCAGAAAGTACACCACACCGACACAGCTCACGTACTTGGAGAATTTTTTCACTTCCTTGTTTTCTTCCATATCATATGAGAAACAAAATATCTAAAAAAATTTAGACCTGATTACATCATGAATCTTGATTTTGATTTATTTGGGGAGACACACTAGAACATCACTGTTTCTCACGTAGCTAAGCTGCTCATGACTGTAACACACAATTCAGTCCCTTCTGCTCCCACAGGGCTTCCCCTGGCTAAATTTGCAAACTTGCTGTCCGTTCCTAAGATGTTGTAAGAAATACAGCAAAATGCAGGCAGTTTAAATTGTAGGCACTTTTCTAGTCTGATAGCTTTAGAACAGGCTTCATATTTTATCTTCAGGTCATGGCCTTTTATAATTATGGGAAAATTCTAGCTTTGACTATCCAAAAAATTCAGCCCAGACTGGACTTGGGGTCTTAATCCCTGCTACTTTTGACACATCATTCTTGTAAAGAAAATCTTAAGCCCAAATGCTTATATATTGGAATAAAAAGATGTCAAAACTTTCACAGTTTTAAAAATCTATGATTTTTAACCCCCACGTGGTGATTCTCAGCGTCCTGTCTGCTGAACACTGGTGACAGAGCAATGTGGCTGTCAGAACCAACACTTCAGCTGGATACGAGGGGAAGCTTTGCCTCAGACTGCCCCACCGTTAGCACTCGGGAGCTTTTGCTAGCTACATCAGCTGCACTTTACCGTGTGTTGTGAAAACTTTCCTTCACGGCAGAGCAGGGAGGGCTGGGGGTGTGATTTGTCAAAGGGTTTTAGCTCTGACCAGCTTCTGTAGTGATTTAAACTCCAAGGAGCCCTTAAAGGCAATATTATCTGTCACCTCTCACCTTTCAATTTCATAGGAGCTGCTTTTGACTAGTAAGACAGTCAAGTTACTTTAATACCAGGGAACATGAATTTGTGTCTCCCTAAATATTCAGACTCACACGAAACAGCAGATGCTTGACCTGTGCAGATGCGTAGGTGTGTCAGTGTGTGGGAAAGGAGGAATGCACACACGTGTAAGTGTGCGACAGCTAGGAGATGGCTCCTGCTGTTCGCTTAACTGGTTAAACACACCCAACTACTTTCAAATGGGCAGTAAAATACTAGCTGTTTAGGACACACAGACGGGCAAACTATGACTCAGGAGGAGGATCTACTGTGACAAAACCAAATGTAGTCTTTACTGTTTGAATAGGCAGCTCAAAGAGACTGAAGTAGGCAGAGTTAAATTAAACCAAGGTCAGAATGTAACCATTGTTAAGACAGATTTAGGCAGCAAACCCCAAATTGCTTGAGGACACAAAAACTGGTGGTTTATCTTGAAATCTAACATGCGCTATCTGGCAACGGCATTGTTTCAATTATGAAACAATTCACATCTCGGCTGACACATGTAATGAAGCTTGCTACTTGCCTAGTACATAATTTAAGGTAAAAGAAAAGAGGGTATGTTTTATCATGGTCTATCATATCTTTGTCTATTGTTCTGCAATCCATTTGCATACCTAAAGGGAAATGGCCTTTTTAATTTCTTTCCCCTCTCCTAATCATCTGAGGCCTATTAAGAAGTGTTCTGTATCCTGTAATCAGGCAATTTATACAGTGTGCACCCTTAGGCTACAACCATTACAAACAAGCTGAAAAAGTCCTTTACAATAAATGATTAGCATGGGAAGACACCATTCATAATTAATTTTTTTCTGTTTGTGTTGGCAGATGGTCCCAGACATTGAAGCATGAAGAGAAGAGGGCAGACTTAGAAGAAAAAGAGAAATGTCTGTAAGACTGCTTCACTTTGGGAATAAACATGCTCACCGGCTTTTCATGAATTTGTGCATGTTAAAGACTGGATTCAAAGACAGTGGAAGTCAAAAGAAAATAAATCCTATACAGCTTCTGACCGGGACCTGAGCTAAAACCACAAGAAAAATATTGACTCGAAGGGACAGTATGACTGCTTTTTTTCATCATTTTCCATAAGGGTTATTCCTGAGGCAGACATATTGCGCCGCTGGATTAGAAAATGATCAGCTTTGTATTTCTGAAAGCTGGGTACTCACTGAGGCAGCAAAGAAAAGGGAGTTCTGCTTTTAGCCACATTTTACGACATGCATTCTCCTACTTCCACAGAAGGACAGTTGATGACAACTTCATTCTCCATTTACTCATGTATTTGCTCACTGTTTACATGTTACTTTTCAGTACTTTAAAACAACTTCTGATGCACTTCTGAGTTGTTGGCATCACTGCAAACTCCCCCAGAATGAGACCCAGCCAAGCAGACTGTCATTTTAGTGGCCTGTGCCAGCACTTTCTTGGTGACAGGATAGTCCTGACTGCTACACAGCAAATTCCTAACTTAAGAATAAATGGAGCTTTTTCTGTCATGACTCAGAAGACTCTGACCCTCCCTTTCGCTCTGTAAGAAAACAGCAAGCTGCATTTCGGTATGTGATCTCTAGAATGTGATCTAATCCAGGCTCACTGAAGTCTCTGGTGTGTTTTGAGTGCTGATACTGAAACCCAAAGTCACTGACTGCGCCTTCAAGATCATCTGTTTGGATTTACGCAGACAAAAAATGCAAAGTCCCTGGATGAACTCTGAAGCATGGCACAGGGATTACAGGATCTTATCCAAAAATTCAATTAGCTTTAGCCACATCTCATATATGTGGTACCTAGTTATAGCTACACTTGCCAGGAAGAGACGTTCGCCACAGCTTCCTAGGGCCAACATCAGATAATCCAGGTGAGCTGGACCTTCGTCAAGGAAGACATGACATCATATACTTCAGGTAGTGACACTGCCACAGAGCAATCACACAGTTAGAGGTCGTATCAAGTTCTAGCCTGCTTTTGCCTCCACTCACCTAGCCTCCAGAGGCTTTATGAAGTTCTTGCTGTTGACTTCAGGCATTTTTCCTCCGCAAATATAAGAGTCAGCTTGTACTAGCACCTACAAGGCATTATGTGCTATGTTATAATTTCCAAAGGAAAAAGAAAATAGGAGCATTTATTCATATAATATCTAAATATTTTCCTGCCTGCTGAAGCTAATCTGCAGCACAGTCTGATTTCAAGGCAGTTAGTGCTGAGGGCACAGGGGAGCATCCCAGGGCAGCACAGCCACATACAATCACTTCCAAGCAACACACACGGGGTCTATGAAAACTGGGAACACACTTTCCACTGTGGTAAATCTTACCGACTTCTGTTTTAATAAGGTTTTGAGGACCATCACAGTTGTTTAATGTCACTTCAGTATCCTCTTTTTCCCGATGTGCCAAAGCCTACTGGCCCGACAGATGTTTTGAAATACCAGTGGGAAAGATATTTTCACTCCAATTTCAACCTGGCTGGAACCATCAGTTTTACCACCACACCACATTCCATAGGAAAACCAAAGACTTTCATCTAATTAGGAAAAAATAAAGCTTCTGAGTTTTCAGGTTTTGTCATTTACCATATACTTTCTAACTCCATCAGTTTTATCTCACCAGAGAGCTGATGAAAAAGCTCTCTGAAAAAAACTCCAAATCTAAAAAGTAACCAACTCATTTCAGAATGGCATTTTTCTCTCTGCAATGCAGAACCACCTGAATACTACCAGAGAATTAGGAGTCGCTAGGTATGTCCCTGGCCCACGCAAGTGTACTTTCAAAAAACCAGTCTGCTCCCTCTGGATGAATACATTGCTCTTCCTCACTGATTCTTTGCAATTGATGCAATACATGCACATTCCTGCTTCTCTGTGCAGTTGTAGCAATACCTGTAATAATAATAATAGGCTGCTACTAGCCTTCAGAATAAAACTAGCTTATTTTATTGATACAACCAACTCTTGAGGCCATTAAAAGATTGCTTTCTTAGCCCTTCATTGTGTATTCAGTAAAGATGGTAGCCAAGACTCCTGTCTTTTCCCCTGTCCCTTCAGCCACAGAATAGTACCTTTCTCTTCCCTTTCCCTCGCCGATAGACACTTAAAATTCAAATTATAATTATACTAGATCATAACAATATACAGGTAAGGCAGATGTTGGGAGCGAGCTACTTGACAGAGCCTCTTTATTTATTTGGATGACTTAATAAACTGCAGAAGCTGAGGTCATCAAAGCCTCTCAATCATGTTGCAGTCTGGTGCCAACAGCTGTAACAGAAACTGATGATGTAAAACCTTCTAAACATGCCAAACCCGAGTTTCACACAGGTTAGTCTGCAACAAGATTATTTTCTACTTGAACATTACACAGCAGTGTGCTCAGGTTTATTTATGCTATTCTTAATAGTCATAACCAGAAACCCTGTTTCACTTTTTCAATGATGAATGTAAAAACTGTTTTGTCTTGCAACGGTATGAAACTATACTGCTATAACTATATACTATATATGCTATACTATATAACTATAGTTCCAGTTAGGCAGAGCACAGGTATTCAAATTGGATATCAGAATTTGAGTTTCATCTTCTGTAGGAAAAAACCCCCACCCTCTTCTTATTAAAAAATACTAATTATTACAAGATTGGGGGGAGAAAGAATAAATTTATGACCTTCACCATTTTCTGCCTCTTAATTTTTTACAACCCTAATTCAGTTAGTCAGGAATTCCATAAAAAGAAAGCATGAATGGTACAAAAACACCCCACCAAAAAACCAAAAAGCAAAATTGATTGAACAGATAAAATAAAAAGGCCTTAGGCAGGATTTCAGGTCATGAAAAACAATCTGCAGGCAGAATATATACAAATTGCTCTATAGATAAACTATAATTGCAATCTATTAAGGGAAAGTAAGTAAATAGAAAAGACAGCAGAGGCAACTCTACATGGTTTTCCTGGGACACCACTGTGGCAAAGCCGAAGGGTCAGATTCCAACATCTAACGCACAGCACGTATTGCCACACAAGTCTAAAAAAATCTGCTGACACTCGTAAATTGCCACATGTTTGGATTTCCAACAAGATCTCACAACAAGCTGTGTTACTGCAAGTCATTATTTCCTTTGGGGGAAAAAATGTCTCCAGTGATGTTAAAGCTCATGGCAGGATGTACTGTAGTGTCAGGATAGCTCACCGGGGAGCATTCCTGCCTCAGGGCCAGGAGGTTGTGTATAAATCCTGCACCTGGCTAGGGGCTGGGGAATGGGACTAAAGTTTATCCAAAAACTGTATAAAGCCAGTGGTTGTAGACAGTGCCATAGTGACAAATCCTGGGAGGGAAGGTAGACAGGTGTGCTGGTTTTGGCTCAAACGGAGTTAAGTTTTGTCATAGTATGGGGCTATGTTATGGATTTGTGCTGAAAACAGCATTGATAATGAAAAGATGTTTTTGTTACTGCTGAGCAGTGCTTGTGTAGCATCAAGGCCTTTTCTGTGCCTCACCCCACCCCACCAGCGAGAAGGCTGGAGGAGTACAAGAAGCTGGGAGGGGACACAGCTGGGACAGCTGACCCCAACTGGCCCAAGGGCTATTCCATACCGTATGATGTCATGCTCTGTATATATAAGCTGGAGGAAGAAGGAGGAACTGGGGGACATTTAGTGTTATAGCATTTGTCTTCCCAAGTCACGGTTATGAGTGATGGAGCCCTGCTGCCCTGGAGATGGCTGAACACCTGCCTGCCCATGGGGAGTAGTGAATGAATTCCTTGTTTTGCTTTGCTTTGCTTGCATGGCTTTTGCTTTACCTATTGAACTGTCTTTATCTTAACCCAAGAGTTTTCTCACCTTTACCTTTCCAATTCTCTTCCCCACCCCACCATGGGGGAGTGAGTGAACGGCTGTGTGGGACTTAGTTGCCGGCTGGGATTAAGCCACAGCAGTCCTTTCTGACACCCAGTGTGAGGCTCAAAGGATTCAAGATAACGACAGGTTTGATTGGAATGTGCTAGACTGAATTTATAGCTGTTAGTGCTGTTTAGCTATTAATGGGCAGGCTCCAGTGCTTGCAATGGGGCTTGCTTGCCTTACTGTAAATTAGTCTTATGCTCGTTAGTGGCTGCTTTTGCTTTTGCTGCTGCTGCACTGCTTATCTCTCACTGTGCTGTGCCTGGGGATGTTCTGATAAGGGCAGTGGCTCCATGCCTGGGCTGGCAGATGGCCAGGGCACTGCTGCTGTTTCTGTGATGCTGTACTGGACCGGTTGGAACTCCAGTGTGAACTTGAGTCAAAGGGACTGTGACCTGTGGATGAGTCCACATGGAAGCAAGACACCATAAAACACTTGTGGCTATGGATAAGCCTATGTCAGAGCAGGTACATCTTAAAGCATCTGTGGCCATAGTTATGTCTGCACTGCAGCAGTGTCCCAAGGATAAGTCCACACTGGAGAAGGTACACCTCAGAGTGGTGTGGATTACTCCATGCTGCAGCCGGTAGACCTTGAAACATCAGTTGCTGTGCATGAGATCATGCTGGAGCTCCTCAAAGTGTGTGGCCTTGGATAAGGCCATGACAGAGCAGGTACAGCCCTGGAGAGACTGCAGCCATGGGTAAAGCCGTGTTGGAGCAAGTTTACTTCTGAAGGGACTGTGGTTATTGGTAAGGCCATGCTGGAGCACTTATGTCTCTGAAGGTGTTGTGGCCCATGGAGAAGGCCATGCTGGAACACGTGCACCTCAAAGCAGCTGTGGCTGTGCATAATCTATGCCGCACCAGGTATACTCCCGAAGAGACTGTGGTACATAGATGAGGCTCCACTTGGAGCTGGTACATCCCTAAGGGACTGCAGTCTGTGGACAAGTCCAAGCCAGAGCAGAGAAAAGGGGAGGAGTTCATTGCAGTGTTAAACTCCATATAGCCTGGCCCAAAGGGACTGGAGTGGAGATTGCAATGGATATACCCTTAAATTGTTGTAGCCTGTGCTCTGAGTTGCATGTCACAGGAATTACTATAGCAGGAACCACCTGAAGCAATGGAGGACAAGCCTTATGAGAAGCAGTGCAAGTGCAGCAGTGACCTGAGCTGGGTTTGGTGCCCAATAACTCCACTCAACAGACCACCTCTTCTGTCCAGAGTGACAACCACAACAGATGGAGCCCAAAGTCATGGACTAAGTGAACCCAGTGAACATTGTGTAGACATTTTACAGACATTTTTCAGGGGTGGTCCACAGACTAGGGGAATGATACCTGTGTATTATATCAAGGGATGGGAAGGGGGGAGGATGTTAATAAGGATGCATTAGATAATGTGGGACCTGAGCATGATGTAAATCATCTGGAATAAGGGGTAGAGAATGTCCTTATTTTGGCTTGAATAGAGTTAATTTTTTTCATAGTAGCTAGTATGGGGCTATGTTATGGATTTATACCGAAAACAGCATCGATGATGCAAAGATGTTTTCATTATTGCTGAGCAGTGCTTACACAGCATCAAGGCCTTTTCTACTCCTCACCCCACCCCACCAGTGAGAGGGCTGGAGGGGCACAAGAAGCTGGGAGGGGGACAGCTGACCTGAACTGGCCTAAGGGCTATTCCATACCGTATGACATCATGCTCAGTATATATAAGATGGGGAAGATGAGGGAAGAGGGGGACATTTGGCATTAAGATGTTTGTCTTCCCAAGTCACGGTTACGTGTGATGGAGCCCTGCTGCCCTGGAGATGGCTGAACACCTGCCTGCCCATGGGGAGTAGTGAATGAATTCCTTGTTTTGCTTTACTTGTGTGCCTTTTGCTTTACCTATTGAACTGTCTTTATCTTAACCCATGAGTTTACTCACTTTGACTCTTCCAGTTCTCTCCCCCATCCCACCATGGGGGTGTGAGCAAACGGCTAGGTAGGACTTAGCTGCCAGCTGGGATTAAACCACAACAGGAACAGGGCAAGCCTCCCATTGCATATGCATTTCAGAACTCTCCTGTGTGGAAAGTGCATCTGAAAGATGCTTACACAAGCACTTGCCTTTTCAAAGGTATACTCTAAGCTATAATGAGCTTTAGAGATTTTTCTGTCAGAGACCCATGCTAATTAGCTCATCTGCATTCTTCAAAATCACAGACCAAAGAACCACATCTAATATTTTCCCATAAATACGTGGTAAGTACTGGTTGGGTTTTTCTGGAATATGGATTCAGAAGAAAATGACCAGAAGCACTGATTCAGCTTGCTCATTGTCTGTGGTATTTTCAGATGATTCTCAAGATCACAGAAGTTCTTACAGGCTTTATATTTTATATTGTCACAAAAAAATATGCTTCTTCCTATATGCAGAAGAAACAATGGAAGATATTGATCTGGAATGGCTTAAAGCTAAACATTCAGGGCCTACAGAAAGCTCAACACCTTGCCTGTTTTGTCTACACTGTTGCTTTAAAAGCCCAAGGATCTGTGAAATGGTGTTGATCTGGGCCTTCTGTTGATGTGTTCCTTCAACAGCCTGAAGTTAGGAGTTAGCATACAAAACTGTTACTGAATTTTCCCAAGTTTGGACACAGAGAAAGGGGGAGAATTTTAAGCACCAACTTATCAGCGCAGTGCCCTTTGATAGGTAAGAAGAGGCTGAGTTACCTGTATGAAGTCTTCAAGTTCCTTAGTGGAGTAGAAATGAAACATCTTGCTATCATGAACCGATTTTTGTCTTCATAATCCTGCTGAGAGACAGGGAAGTGTTGCTGCAGTCTGATGAGGGGAAAATCACAGTTATCAAAGTGATCAGCAGCAGACACACTGGATGATCTAGGAATCAAACCAAACAGAACTGAGTCGCAGCCCAGTGTCCCATGAACATCAGTCCCAGTGCTCCCATTCACACCAGGTCCACACTCACAGCAGCTTGCGAGTAAGGACTGGCTCAAAGATTGGTGATAACCACCATGGACAGGTTTTTTCACAATATGCTGCCTGCACTCATATGGCTGAATTCAGTTTTCACATAGCAGCTGGCAACAGCCAGCAGCAGAGAAGGCACAAAGGTCCCTGGAAAACAGAATCAAACAGGACCCCCAAAATAATGCATAACGGGATGTCAAGGCAGGCCCTGAGCATCAAGACAGCTGTAGTTTTCAAGGACACATCTGTTATCAAAGCTGAAATTGAGGTCTGTTTCTGCCTTTCAAATATCCATACATGAGCCATCGCAAACCAAACAAGGAATATGGCACTGTCTTACATCAGCCCCAATACATCTTACGAAAATCAGGTCTAAAATTTTGTGGGTGTGAACATTACTGCTAATGGCATACGATCGACTGCTTTTGCCAATATAAGGTTCGGCCCAAAGTTGATAGAAATCTATCCACTGTACAGGTCTTAATAGCCTCGGTACCAGTGTAAGACCAGCAACGCCTAGTCAAATATTGAATAAAAAGCACTTAAATGAAATTAGGATATCAACGTTGAGATCTTATTCATGCACGTTATGCCATACAGTGACAGTCTTTAAAATCAAAACTAAATATTTATTTTACGTTATGTTTTGAAGCAAACCCCCCCATATACTTACATTTCTGACTACTGTTTAATTCAGTACATTTAATTCTCTCAGTGACATGCCTTTCTTCTACTCAAAAAATATTTTAAAATATCTTATACACTGACTTCTGACTTCATGTGGAAGGAGAAGAAATACTATGAATGTAACTCCATGCTTCTCTAGATATATCCTTATTTCGACAGTATTGCTGATTCCAATCACACGGTATTGTTGAAACCTACAAAAACCAGTTTGTCACAAAACCCACTAAACAGCAACAATCAATTCATTACTGACAAACAAGAGAAATTTAAATTAATACTTTGCCTAGGAATCATAGGTTATCTTCTAATAAAAACATCATAATTGGCTTGCATATTTATGCATAATATTTACAACTAATACAAAACTGAGTTGAACAAAGGTTTGTACTAGAGGTATAGGCTTGACTTAATTTCTTTAAGAGGCATTTTATTTTACATACAAAAAGTATTGCTGTATATGTAAACTTGTTAAGAACATAAATTAACTTCTCATGTATAAATGTGTTGAGTCAAACAGGAAAAAGCTATGAAATCACTTACTGGATAAATCTCTCAGTTTCTATTAACACACTTGGATATTACAAATATACCAGCAAAGAATTCAAACTGGGATTGGTTGGACTTGCCTATTTTTTTTTATTAGGCTGATCGTTTTTTTTAAATATGTATGTTACCAGGAATCTAAGGTAGCTTAAGAAAAATGTACAATCTATGATATATGTCCTGCACATATATATATACACACACACACCCCTTACTGAGAAAACAAAGTTATTCATTAGATTTACAGAGGGTTAGACTCAAAATTACAAGACCATCTAGACTCAAAGGCACACCTAGTGATGTTTGAGAAAGGCTTAACTCAGTTCCTGTGAAATCCTTGGAGATACTGACCTACATCTTCATTCCCCTAAATCTGACTCCTTGTTTGTATTACAGAAAGAGGTCAGAGCCGGTGCTTTAATTGTCTAACGCTGTAATGGGACGTAATTTAACAGGACTATCTCAGTACAGAAAGGTCTCACATTATACGCTTTTGGCTGAATAAAAAAGTTTTCCCTAAACATCTATTTAAAGGCCTGACCTTTAAGTACAGTGAAAGCAATCCAAAGTATTCTGAATTTATTGGACTTTGGAAGAGCATTTAAGAGGTCCTGATTCAGAAAAGCCCATTTTTATTTGAATCTGAACCATGACATTTATTTAAACTTTAATCAGGCATGTATACAATGATACACCACTGATGATAGCATCAATGGGGTTGGAAACAGGAGGATTTAGGACTCTTAGCACTATATAAGTGGTTAGGCTTGCTCATCATGGCCTTATGCACCACGGCTACTCTGATTTAGCTGCATTGCACGCAGATTATTTTTAGTAGATGGAAATGATGAGAAGAAAAGGCAAAGGGCTCAGTCTAACATTTCATGAAGTAACCTTATGAAACTCTTGAAGAATATTTTGGAAGATAAATATGCACTCTTTGTTTTCATAAGAATGTCACAATAATGTGCTTTACAAGGGGGAGTTTTTTTAAAACAGAATGGGAGGACATGGCACATGGACAATATTATGGACTAATCTGTTATGTATATATTCCTTGGTTTTTAGAGTTCTTATAATATTGATCTGCAGCAGTTTTCAGTTAGGCAGTTATAGATGACAATGGTACTCTGAAAAAAGTTAAATAAGATTCTTACAGCTGTTTCTGTACGCACGCTCACAGGAACTAGTGACATGAAAGGTTTATGCTACTGTTTGAATGGAAACTAATACAATTTCTTTAAACTAAGTTTGCTTTTTACTATCTTGTTCATTTGTGAGGTGGAAAGAACAGAAATGATGGATTTTAACAATATATACTTGTGCATGCACAAACCCACACACAGCACACACACATATTTATATAGCATAGATATTATTTCTCAAGATGTACCAGATTTACAATCCCAGATCTCAGAAAATTAGAGCATTAATTATCTGATGTTTATGAAGAAGTCATTTGAGTCAATGAAACTAGTTGTGTGTCTTTAGATAAACAGATGCATAACAGCATGTAAAGACTTACTCACTGAAATTAGCAGGGAAATAGCAAACCCATTAGCACAACTATTTGTAACTTACCTAATAAAAGTGAAAATATAGTGAGTCAATCTCCTGTTTGGTATAAAACAGCACACCTTACTGACATGAATGGAGCTATGCTGATTTACACCTATTGAGGCAGCAAGCTAATAGATGTAAGCATAAACTGATCCTTGACACATTCCAGCAACTTCCATCAGTCGAAATACGGAATCATGTTACAACATGTTACAAGATTTAATCAACTGGAGAAGGACTATGAAAATACTAATTATTTTTTTCTTGTCAGATGACTAGTAAAAACCCCAGAAGTTATAAAAAAGTCTTCTCATAGAGAGAGTTTAACTTGGGGAAAATAAGAAAAAGAAAGGGGAAAAAAAAATCAATACCCAAGGATTAGTAACCAAAAATACTCCAAACATAGCTTGTGGTGAATTCCATTCCCTTCAGCAAATAATATTTAAATACTTCATATGGAGAAGACTAAGGATGTTTTACCCCAAAGTAGTTGATATCATGGGGGTAATACAGTTCCTTGAAACATCAGAGTCCTTGGCTAAGGTTCAGTCTCTGCTGGATTCAGTGCACTGGTAGAAAGTCAGGCTTTTGTGTCTTTCTAGTGCATGTCCAAACTACTAGAATGTGAGAATGATGCTTTCTCTGCTCAACGATATACAAGCTGACCATGCAAAGTGGATCATCATCAAGAAGATGAGAATCAGAGTACACATCGTCTTGTGGAAGGGTGAGGGCACTCTTTTGGAAGGCAGTAAGGCTGAGATGTGCTTGAGCCAAGGAATCTCACTGCATTTATTTGGTAAGAGGACACAGCCCTCAAGAAGTTTTGTGAACTTAGCCTTTTATTTCCTTGATTCCATTACAATGCGCAAACCCAAAACATTTTGAAACGTCAAAACAGTTCATTTTGACATTTTCAAAATGAAGCATTTCAACATTGTGTTCAAACGTTTTTGTCAGTTTGTTTCTACTCAGACTATTTATCAAATAGTTTCAGCCACTCTGAAACTTCTTTGTTCAGAAATAAATGTTACCCTGATTTTTTTTCCCCCACTTAAGCTTTGATTTTCAAATAGCTTAGCCACAATCCTACTTAGGCTTGGTAAAATTTTTGTTCTATTTTATTTCAAATGGTAATTTTAAGTACAAGGTTTGCTGTAGTCTGAAATGCAACAGACTGCTTAGTCAACACCAACTCTCCGAATGTTTAGGAGACCCTATGGTGTTTAGAAGGAAACAGGATATGTAACATGCTGCTAATTGAATAAGACAGCTTTTATTACTAAGCAGTGTCTTTCCATTTCCCACTATAGTCAAGATATTTACATACATCTAATGCTTCAATTTACAGGCTATAAACAGCCAAGTCATTGCAATGTAATTAATAATTGCTAGTGTATTTGCATGGAAATTATTCAGCAATTAATATTTTACAGGAAAGAGTAACAGCTAATTTTGACCTCACAAGACAATGTGCCTAATGATGTATTTTCTAGATCTCAGAAGCAACAGATTTAAAACAGGCTGACACTGTTATAGGATTATTAAAATCCAGAATTTTCAATATTTCTTCACTATATGTTCAGATGTGTGGTTTATTCAGGAGCCTTAGCTGTAGGTTTGAATCAACAGTAGAAAAGCATGCTGAAATGAAATGCTTGTATCATTCAGATCAGCTGAAACAAACAATACAAGTTTCAAGGAATCTCTAGTCTGGTCTTCTAGTCAGTGTATTTTCATTTAGAGAACAGAGCAGAAAGGCCAGTAATGTACCATCTCACAGCAGGGAAATTGCTTTAAAAATGTGTATTTTGGGTTATTAATCTGTTTTGAATGTGTTAAGGATCCAATGATATCAAAATACATCTTAGAAGCTTTACTGGAATCTTAAGAGTGTTATATAAAAAAATGGCAGATGCCGTATAAATGATGGCATGGGAGTGTATACACTCAGGCTATGGGACTAGCTGGAAAGAAAATTTAAAGCTAATCCTAGCCTGGATTAAATGTTCTCCTGACTTTATGGGAAAAGTTTCAGCCATGCTCAAATATAAACCCATGCTTAAATATGCGTCCATGCTTCTAGACACATAGCTGACTATTCCTTCTTTTTGATAAATGTAAATAATATACTGTGTGCTAACTGTAGCAGGAATTAAAGTGCATGTAATTTTGACTTAGAAATTGAATTTGTAGCCGTTTAAAGATACAGACTATGCAAAACGATGATAATTTTAAACTAAAAGATTTTTATAAACAATAAACTACTGCAGTTTATAATCAGCCCTATGAAACCTACCATTAATTCTTTGCACTGGACTTATTTTGCTGATTCTACAATTAATCAATATCCCTTCCTAAAGCCCAGTGAAGTCAAGAGGCAATTTCAGAGTCTTCAAGGTACTAGGTATTTAAATTCCTAAATTAAATTAACAGTCACAATTTCCCTATCTTTCACCCAAGCCCGAGTGTTTCACAAGGATAAAGAAAATACATTTAATCACATTTACCAAGTGAGTAATTATGCATTTTATCAATTTTTTTATGTTCAACCAAATCCTACCATCTAATGCAAGGTAATTTTGCAAATATAAGTTGCACCTGGAAGTTAGTGAAGAATATATGAGAAAGGCTCATAAAACGTGATTCTACAAAGACTCAGGCCCAGCTTACAGCCAACAGGCTTGGAGACCTCACCGGTGCCTGCAAATGGTGAGGAAGACATTTGCACAAGTGAATTGTAAGGAAACATTGTGTTTCTTAATGTCAACAGGATTACTCAGGAACTTCAGTGAGGCACACATTCTGAGCTGTTTGTAGGATCAGGATCCTATACTACCACTGGTACTTTCTCCAGTAATGTACACTCCTATGATCCCTCTAGAATTAATATCCAGAAGATGTGCTCTGACAATAAAAATGATATTTGCTAATAAAGTTTCAAAAGCCTGCTAGAGACTCTCTTAAAACTTCTATCTTCAAAGAACAAAGCAAGAAAGTTCAAAGATTACAAAGGAAGGAAACAAGCTCTCTTTCAAAATACCTGTGAAAAAAATTTAAAGCTTGTTGGTTTTAAGCTTTTCTTGTCATCATTCATTAATTTATTTGCTCTACTCATATCCTCAAGAGAGTAAGACCCAAACCCTGACAAAGTCACTGCACAGAACATTATTTTTAACTTTGCATGTGTTGCTCAAAGCCTTGTGCTCAGAGCTACAAGAATATGTCTAGTCTCACAAGTCAAACGCGGTGCAGTTCCTTACGTTGACTGGTAACTGTTAGTAATACGAGCAAAAGACATTGCACGGCTGGTGCCAAAGCTTTGAACAAAATTACTTCCTTTAACACACCGCCACCTTAATTATGTGCTGGGGAACATAAAGCAGGTCAGACAATTTGTACTGGGACATCATAATTCCATCAGTATAATGCTGACATTGCTAAAGATTTATGAATGGAATGTCGTAATTATTTTTTTAGTAAACATATCAAGTTTCGCTAATGGGGGGGCTGGAAGTACTAATTAGCTTTTGGGTTTTTGGTGGGTTTTTTTTTTTTCTTTCTTTTTTTTTTTTTTTTTTTTTTTGGCGTTGTATCTTATAAGATGTGGGGAGCAGAGGGTGGAGGGGAAGGATCTGTGACAAAAACAAGCACACACACAATTTATGTGCGGCCTGTAATTCAAGCAGATGTTCTTATATAAGGGCTGGAGGGATTAAAGCCTTTCTGCACATAATTCCATTTGCTAACTACCTTCTGTCTGCACAAACCTTCCAGGCTATGACAGACTTTTGCTAAGCTACCTTTCTTCAAAAGCAAAAAGGAACAGAAGAAAAAGAATCTTAACAATTTCTGCTGTCAAGTACCAGGGTTTGGTAGTTTGACTGAGGGTCTTTAAGCTTTAACCAGCTGGGTGATTCCAGTGGAAGTTCCATTGGAATTATTGTAACTGTATCCAACTCTGGCAGAGTTTCCTTTGGAAACAGCGCTTGACCATAGTAGGTACATATACACACTGGTACTGCAGAAAAAAATTGTGCTCATGATAAATCTGAAGAATTTGTATCAAAATAATATTCAGAACCTCCCCCCATGGTGTCCATGCTCAAAGATTTGTCAAGGTAAATAGATAGCTCAAACAGAAGAAAGAAATTGGTAAAATTAGTTAACCTGTCAATATTACAATATGGCAATATCACAAATGCACAATCACAATACTACAGAAGCTGGGGGAAGAACATTCCAAAATTACTATTTTAATGCTTGCCTGACAGGCATGCTGTATCCAAAATAAAAGGACTGGTCATAATTGTGAAGAATTCTAAAGCTTTCACTAAAAATTATATTCACGTATCTAAACAAAAAATTTGACCCAAACCACTTCCCCAGAGACATCTGTGTGATACCACCCTGACATCATTGTAGTAACTCAACATTTGCACCAAGCAATACCCAGGTATGTCTTCAGGCAAAACCTTTTTCTGTGATCACTTGTAGTCAGGTACTGAACTTTCTATGAAGGAAATGTAATAAACGTAAGGATATTCTTGTAGCAAGGAGGAACTGTTCAGTACCTGGGATCTCTATTATTCTTCCTCCTCCCTGAAAACCAGAAAAAATACAAAAAGATAATCTTTCTAGACAGTGTCATGATCTTTCTACCACATTTCCTTCTTATGAGTAAGGAAAAAAAAACAACCATGAACTAATTCTTCTTGCACTGTCTCTTAAATAATGCTCCAGCTCTCTATATGGAGAGACGCAGAAAGGGAACAGGATTTAGTTCACAAAGTGAAACTGGAACTGAACTTTCATTCCTATATGTCATGTTGTTAACTAGCTTAATACATTAAAAAAAAAATAATAGAAAAGATTACTCAAAACTTACCTCTGATATTGCTGGTGTAAACTGTGGTTTTGCTGGATTTCTTAAAAAACCTAAATGCTGCCTCACCACCATCTGCAAAAGACTTAAATAGGTTTAAATACATACTTTCAAGGACATCTTTAATGGACTGACATGACCTAGTTCAGGAATATTTTGTATAATCATCTTTTACAGTCTCTGGGCTTCATGAAAAGCTTCCTGAATACGTTGCACAAACACTGAGGACTCAGAGCAGCATGCATCTTTGCATTTCAATATTTCTCAAATTATCTTTGAAATAAAAGAATTTGAAGGCACGTAAAGGCCCTATAAACATGACAGCTAACGTACAGTGATAGGACAGGTTTCTGATCTCAGAATAAAAATTAACATTAAATTTTTATCCAGAGATTGGCATCCAATTATCCTCATATTAAAGCACTTCCAAACAAATCTGGATAGCGTCCAGACACCTTGGGATTGCTTATTTTCTTTGAAAAGGCTTCTAATATGTTGTTGATCGTAGAAACTCCCATCTTCTTGTACTTCAAATACATGACAGAAATGAAACTTGTTTTTTTACTCCAGCCAGCTGCGGCACCTGCTTTTGTGTTCACTTTTCATATTTCACTAGTAATTTGCAGCTTCGTTAACAGCTCATGGGCATGTTATCTAATAGTAGTCTTCCTAGTCATGCTTTCGTCTTCAAGAATCTGAGTATAAAATGGAGAACGGCATTGAAGTGTATGCTTCAGTAGTATCAGCATGAGTACCAAACATAAAAGACATCTTTTGTCCCATATCACACTTGAACTGCATCAGAAATTTTGCATATAAAGGATAGCACACCACACCACACCCCACAATTATTCTAGAGACAGAAGACAAAGCATACTTATTTGTCTCTAGGCTATATTGTGAATAAATCACTAATTCACTGATTTTTGTCAGCATGTTCAAAACAAACAGTCCTCAAAAGTTGTGTTTAGTCAACGGAAGTAGCACAATCTGGGCATGGCAGTGGAAGCTTCTGAGAATAAGACAGACATTCAGAGATCACCACTCAACTGTGAGATCTCCTTCAGTGACACAATCATCAGCTGTACGTGATGTCAAAGGAAAACCCTGCATAGGAACTTCCTTCAACATCTCAAAGGAGAAAAAAAGATCCTCATAGGGGTTTAAATAGGAAAAAATGTAGTCTGAATCTTTTTTATCTTGTTCATATTTGCATCTTTGTTTTTAATCTTTGTATAATTTTGCATCAGATATTAGAAGGATTTTTTTTTTTTTAGTGTGAAAGCTATACTTAAAACAAGATTTAGGTGAAATTACTAGCCCATTCAACATCTATTTTTGGTAATATAAGGTAGAAATTGTTTCCTTATTCACTTGCAGCCTGAATCTGCACTCAATGCAGTGTGCCTAGACAAAGCATTAGAACATCTTATATGACATTTTTGTAGTATTTTCGAAAATATTTCATAATTATTTTTAACTACTTCTTTAAAAAGACTTACAATTTCAATGAAAGAAAATGAATAGGGGAAACATATTTCTTCCCCTTTATATCACAGACTAATACCTTCTTTGTGCTACTTTTAAACATTTAATGGTGAAGAGCATATCATGAGAGATTGAGCTATAGGCAAAAATACAAACTGATATCTTGGAAGAGAGAACAGATGGTGAAATGCCAACACTACTGGTAGTAACAAGAAATTCAGAAGCGTAAGGGGAAGCAATAGCAGAGGGCACAGCAACAGCACCAAATTAAACTTTTCTTCTGTACAGCTTTAAAGACTATTATTTACCCGGATCAAGGACTTGTGCCACCAGTGGTCTTGATAAGAAACATATGGATGCATTTTACATTGGTGTGAGGATGCGATTCTGGTATTATTAGATCAGTCGACAGCATTCGCCCCAGGCAATGGGCATATTGTGAGCATAATGGTATTAATTCTACTTCATTTGGTACAGCTTAGTTGTTTCCTTAGCATCAAAATCCTTCTAATGAAAAGACAAGAGGTCAGAAAGTTTTCCAGTGTACCAAGTTCCACTGTAAGCCATTTGGACGCATATTTCCACACCACTCTGTTACAATGGAGAAGTTATTAAAAAACAACACATAATGTCACTTTACTAGTTGTAAAGACTCAGTTGTGCATCTCGGTGCTGTAACCTCTCATCAGGTAGAGTGCCAGGGACCACACTGTTTTGTGAGTATTTGTGCCATCAAAGGACTGCGCAGGAGTGGAAGGGTGAGTAGGAAGAAGCCACTCACATATATGGAGTACTCCAAAGTGTTGGTTTGGCAACAAAATCAAATTTCATTCTAACAATCACATAAGTGAAAACCAGATATTTCACTCACCCGGAGCCAGAAAAAGGTATTCTGATCTGTCTTCAAGCTTTACCTTTCTCAGCTACAGCTTTTTCTTAACCTAAAGGACTTTTGCACTCAAAAAAATCTATAATGCCTGCTGTGTACAGAGTTTGCAAAGATTTCTAATGAGAGCAAACTCTTAAACCCCCTCTTCTTTTTTTAGATAAACATATTTGATCTTTGCAGTCATTATCATTTTAACTTGCAAAGTGACATTATGCCAAAAAGAAGGAATTCATAAATTAGTTCCAATTTAGAAAGTTTTCTTGTCATTGTATAAATGACAGATCTTTAAAAAGACGACTTAAAATGAAATGCAATAAAAAAAAATTCACTTTGGTGGCAGGTTTTTCTTTTATCTTTTTTTTTTTTTTCAAGACTGAAAGAATAAAACAATGTGCTATCAAAAAAGAAATGATTAGTACAAAAATTACAAATGTGTGCGGACAGGAAACTCATTTAAATTCAGTGATTGTTTTAGGAAAGCTAAATTTAGTTGGGACAGTAACTAAATAAAATGTAAGCAGAAAACACTTTGCAAAGTGCAATTCACCTGTCAACAGAAATTAATAAAGCGGGATTCACATCCAGCTTCTTATTTCAAAACTTGATGGTAGAGCTGTTGATATTTTGGGTGCAAATCTGACTAAAAATTTGTTAATCATGTTACCAAGCCCACATTTCACCCATGAATTTTGTTTCTATTCTCTTTAAGGACTGCAAAATTTAGATGTAGAGTTAGGTTTGGTTTTCAAATACCTTTGATGTTTGGGACCACTTGACTTGAATTCCTTCAGGAGAGTGCATTTCTGTAATGAAAAGGGTGATGTGTGGAGCAGTATGGAAAAAGATCATGAGTACAAGTGATGCCAAGGTGACAAACAGCAGAAGCTAATGGAAGACTTCCATCAATGAAGGGGGGAAAAGACATTTAGGGTTATGTCTGAAGATTTTTCACCCTGGGAAAGCATTCTTAGTTTTGAAGCATTCAAATGAGATACCACTCCAAGCAGTGACTACAGATAACCCCTGGGGCTTCTGGGACCAAAGCAATCCTTCAGTCGATTCATTACTTGAGCTTGATCTCAGCCTGCACTGTTGTTTATCAGATGTCCCACGTGGCGTTTCTGGGCTTGTGGGTGGCAAACACATCAAAATACTTACCAATGTATGGAAACTGAGCAATTTAACCACATGGCCATTAACCTATAGGAAATAACTTCCTGACATCATCCTGTCTCCTGCTAACTATCCAGAGTTGCATACAACCCTTTAACTCAAAGACTGACTTGGCATGATAATATTTACTTACATGCTTAGTAAGTACATGTTCGGTTCTGTAATATCGAGATTTTACTACTCTGTTTTTTTTTATTTCTGGGTGTCTTTTCTGAAAGTTTAATAACTGTCAAACCTACAATTAAAATTAAGCTAACCAGGGCTCTGTTCAACACCTCAGTTTTTTACTATTCATTTCTCAATGAGGTTTCATTGCTATTTTTTATGAGTTCTCACACAAGGAAGTTTAGCTTCAAGTTTTAGGCAAAAGAATTTTAAAAGGGAGCTACTTTTTCTTATTCAAGATTTCACAGTATTGTCTTATGATTCCTGCATTGCCACACACTGTGAATGGCAAACAAATTAATTTTTGAGGCATTTTCATCTTTTGCAGCTCTGTAGAAGCTTCAGTTGAAAATCAAGCCTTTAGGCAGCTTAATGATAGCAATGTGCAGGTTTAAAAAAAATGCATCTGTCACAAGCCAGTAGATATCAAAACACAGTAAAATACTTTGGTGTTCTTTGTATTGCAAATTGGTACATAATTTATAGAAAACAGGTTTCTGTAAGGAGTCAGTGCTACCATCAGCTAAGAGAATGCTATTTGATGCGCAGACCTACTGCCATGGTGATAATCATTTTAACTTAATCCGTTATTTCTATCTGTAAAAATAGATTGCAGGACACAATTTCCAAGCTGTCTTTTTGAGTGCTTCGTTCATAATGTGACAAAATTTATCTGTCAATACCTGTTTTTGTAAAAAAATGCTGAACATACAAAATTTCTGGATGTAGTCTATATTTCAGACCAGTAATGAATGAATTGTTAATTTTTGAGGCATATTTCTTCTAAACAGATAGTTCTTTGTTACAAGCAGGTTCCCTAGTCAGTTTGACCAAATGCAGAGGATTATATAGTGGAGTTACGGCCATTGATGGTCTCTGTTTATATGGGTATATGTATGTGCATATGCATATGTACATATATACACACGTATAGGTACAGAATGATTCTTCTGAGAAGCATAATTACAGCTGAAGACTTTAAGAACTCAAAATACTTTCTACAATGTTACCTTAACAGCTGCTGTGGCAAAAAAGCTGCTAAAATACTGTTACAAAGTGAATAAGAAAAGGAGGAACCAGGTTAAAACATTCTAAGGTCTAAAGCTTAAAAATATTTGCCAAACTCATTTGTAGTCACATCTGAGGAGAATACTTTTATGAGAGGACATCATGTAGTATGATCACAAGAAATAATTCTTTGATTCACAGAAAGATTCTGAAACCTCTACTTTCCTGATCTCAAATTTACAGGAAATACAGGTTTTGCATCATGCTTTTAGAAACTTTGAAAATAATATTTTAGAGATGAGAATGGGGGGACAGCCCAATCAAGTACCAATCTCTGAAAAGTCTGGGAGAAAACCGGAAACAAGTATCAAGCTTTAAAAGTGTCTTAATAAAAACTTCAAACCCTGTCTTAATACTGTGCATGAGATGGGACATCTCTAAGGAAATGTTAGGAGGACATTAATATTTCATATTAGAGCAATAAGGTACAATTGCATACTATGTGTTGAGATACTATTCTAGAATAAGCTCAATAGATAACCTAGAACCAACCTGGTTTCAGAAAGGAGCATTGTAGATTCTGAGTTCAAATGGTTCACAAAAAGAAAAGCATTCTATCACTCCTTTACATCTCTTATATTAACTAGAAAAGCAAGGCAAATTGAAAGAGTTAGGATGAATTCCTGCCTTTACCATGTAAATTGCAAATTCTCTTGGCTCTGCTGAAGCACACATGTCACCTTCTGTATTGGATGTACAGGGGAAGACCATCAGAACTGGACAGGAATGCAATGATACTACTGGATCAGCTTCCAATAATAATCGAGTTAATTTTTTGAACGTAACAGCTGCCAAAGTATAAAGAGTTCATACCTTTTCATAGGTTATAAGTTTGTTTTCATTCTTCCAAAGTAATAAATTCAGAAAAAGTCTGCATCTTCAAGCAACCAAACTTATTTGAGTGAGGAATATTGGATCTGAGTCTGTCTAGTATGATTTCAGGATAGCGAAACTGCAGCTGACAGAAACTTCAGCATGATTAGAATGATCTGTTATCCCCACGTATAAACTTTTCTGGTTTTCATTTTTTCATTTTTTTCCTTGTGTAGTAGACTTCCTTTTATTACTTTAATGGCTACATTGAAGGCGGAAAGTGAAATGATTTTTAGGGTAATGTTTTAGTGTCTGTTTCACAATGGTTTTTATTGAGCTGTAAAGCACTTGCATGCACAGAGAAAAGAAGGTGCGTTTTAGAAATAAAACGATTAAGTAACATTATCTTGCCATGGATCATTCCCACCGGGATAGAGCAACCATTTGAAAAGCATAACGGATTTCAGTTAAAATATGATAAATTTTGATCTCCACCTTACCCACAGTTTCAGCATTGCATGCTGATCAAAAAACTGATAAAAGCATGACTGTTTATGTTTAGAAGCTTTTGTCTGATCACATTGTACAATGCCTTCATATTTTTCCCCTACTACTTATAGTAGGGAATAACTTCAATATAACAGCTTCCTCCTAGAAAGGTGGATGGATATGTATGGCCTCATATCTACTTAGTAATATACGGTCCATCACTAGCAACCAGTGTTACATGTCATCCCCCAGAAGATATGGCTTTGCATATCATGGCAAGAACAAGTAAACTCCAGATTACAGAATGAAACTGCTTGTATCTGACAAAAAAATCACAGAAATGTGTAGCCAAAATAAAATTCACAGAAAAAACTTCACAATCATCTTCCTGGGGGCTAAACCATAAATACTGTATATATCTTCTTTTTTTGTAAGCAGACATTGGCAGAGAACTTGGAGATACACCTATTAATTATCTTGGAAAAACTGTTTACTGATTCTCTCTAAAGAAGATAGAAGCTGTCTTCTTTAGTTAAGTGAGAGTTAAATTAATATGTATTTCTGAAATACAGGCCCCATATCCATTTTGTAGGTCACTGGATGCTATGAGTGATCTGCACACAGGAGATTAACAATGCCTTTTGAAGTATATTGGTTCTCCTATCACACTTATGAACACTGCCTAATATAGAAAAGTAATATTACAACTGAAGTACACAGTAGGGAAACACCATTTCTGCTTTACAGATGGTCAGCTGAGACATGAAGAAGTGATTTTTCCAATGTCAAACAACAAACCTGTATCAGAACAGAGAAAATCTAGGCCTCCTGAGTCTTGGCTGATTTCCTGAAGAATCAAACCTATTCTTCCGTTCTGGCATGAATAAACCTCTGGCTGCAAATTGGATTGGTGAAAGCATCAGTTCATCATGGAATGAAAAAAATAACAGAGAAGAACCATCTGACACAGTATAATATAACCTGTACAGCCGCTTTCTTCTCCAAAACTATATCCCAAAAATCTCATATAAAGTTAAACAACAGAATAATTATTTTTTTAAAAAAGGAGCAAAAGAAAAATTAAGTACCTTAGACAAAAAGTAAAAGATGTTTCAACTGAGGCATGAAAATAAATGTAGATAATAATTATCGCTTATGCAATGCTTTCTTCAAAATGCAATCTTCAAAATGCTGTATAAATATTACTTTAAAAATCCTCTCAACACCTCATGAGGTGGTTAAATATTAAGCATAATGTATTAAGTTACGCCCTCATATATTTAAACCAAGAAAAAGAAGGCTAAAAGGGTTTAAAGCACCTGAGCTGGCCTCATTCTGCAGAAAAGAACATATGCGGCCATCTAAGAGGACTAATTCCAACATGAGCTAGCTTTAATTAATCTACTATGGACTCAACACAAACATGACAGCTCGGGTTCAACAAGACTACAAAGCATACCCCAGACTCCAGGCAAATGCTGTGGGAGAGTTAGCCTGGATTGCACTCAGCACTCTGTGGTCACCAGCGGGATACAAGTTGGCTAATTAAAAGCTGACCTGAGTACCTTCTATCAAGGGCTGTCATAGGTCTAGAACGTAGCACTGGCAGATCCAAGGTTGGGACTGGAACTGTAGAGCTGGCTTCGATGTTTTTTCCCATAGCTCAGAGGCAACCAGGCAGGCACGCACAGCGAGGCTATTTCACACATGATGGAGCTGCAGTGGAGATGGAGCTTTTACACCTGCAGAGCCTGCCAAAATAATGTAAAAGGGCAAAAGGGAAGGTGGTAAGTCTAATCAAAGACAACGTTTTGAGCTGAATAAAACACTTAACTGCATGGAAAATTCCATTAGGTTGATTAGATACTTGCCTTAGGGCTCTCTTAAAACAACTGTTAAAAAAAAAAAAAAGATAGCTATTGCAATGCGGCTTAAAAATATTGGAAAAGCAGGAAATGGAGCTTATTAGAGCTCAAATTAGATCCAAGATTTATGTGAAGAACATTTGGCCTCTTTAAAAGGCCTGCTTAATCCCTAGATGGTTTTTATTGTTTCTATTATTATTATTTATTTATACAGTGCCATAGGTATACATGGCACTTTACAGACAAATAAAAAAAACCATGGGTCCTCCCCCAGAGAGTTTACAGTACCTGATCTGGCAAAGAGTGAAGTACATGAGTAACTTCATTTGCAGGACTACCCTCCCTTGGAATCAGTGACAATTTTAGAAAAAAATCAACTTATTGACATGATTATCTCTTCCAGACCAGACCCTCTGGTCTCAGAAATTCAGTCTTAAGTCACAGGTGTAGAATCCAGTTCACCGAGTTTCGGTAACTTGGGTTTAGCAAATCCTACAGCAGTATTTTGTTCCAGGTTATGAATGATAAAGCCAAAGCAACAAAGGGGCAAAGCTAAACTGGCTTTGTACTGCTAAGTTGGCTCCAGTGAGAGTCTTTGAGTAGTATTTGTAATATTTTTGTCAACTGGAGCAGCAAAATTAGTCAATGATTGGGAAACAGCTACGTGGTATGGTTTAGTGCAACACAGGTGAGCTGCACTTTGCTGGTGTTCCTTCTTACTCTACACTACTAGTGTGAACAAGCGGTTTCTTCGGGGATGACTGGCCAGATCTCTCCTTCTGCGCTCCAAAACTACTGAATTTGAACGTTATTACAGCACATGTATTATACTTCAGGTATAAACTTGAATTGGTATTGTACAATAGTGTTCTTTCCTATTTTACTTTGCAAAAGAAGCACTTCTGGTGTCCATTAAAAAACCCAATATACTGTTGGGTTTTGTTTGGAAAATGAGGGGATCCTATTCTCCTCCTTACTGTCCTGATGCCCCTATTTCTGTGAATGGAAAATTGGAGCTACCTCAAGCTACTTCTCTTCTGGAGGTTAGTAATGACTACTCCAAATGTGCAACCCTATTTGCCTGCATATAAACTTTTAATAATGTTCATTAAACTTTATTAGAATTGTACGTGCAGCCAGATCAGGGTTACAAATTAAAACCTCAATCCTGCAAACACTTAAGGAGCTTTATTCATGTGAACAACAACAACAAAAAAAATTCTCTTTCTATACTCACACACTTAAACTGAATCTGCAACCTAAATACAATGTTTGTTTTTTTTATTTTTTGGGGTTTTTTTTCATCATCCAGTATTAAAGTTAAAAACATATAGTCAAGGGAGAAATTATACGTTACAAAGAAAGCAAACAACTCGACAATGTTTTTGAAATGGCATCTTTTTAAAAATTACCGTTATGTGGAAAAGATTTCTGGTGCAACAGACTTGGAAAAGTCGATGAACAAACTATGCCTGTATGCACATAATGGTATAAAAAAATCCTGGTCAGAAGAGATACTGAAGTATGTAGAAGTTTTGCAATAAGCTTTATGGGCAAAACGATCAAACCTACAGAGCCTGATACAAAAGCCCAGTGAAGACAGGAAGAATTTCCCCACTGATAAGCTTTGAATCAGTTGCAGAGTGACCAACAGGACTGCAGGTAAAGCAGCAGCCATAAAAGCCATAAAGAGTTTTTAAAGCAGATAGACATGAGTGTCATAAAGCCAAGGTCAAACTCCATCACCAAGACAAGCATGTGTGAAAGAGTTATACCTCTTTTAGGGCTAAGTACAGTATTTATGATTATTTATTTATCTTGAAACAAAAGGGAATTAATCCATTTATTTTAAAAAGCATGTTTTTATTACATTGAGTAATTCCCTTTGAAAAAGAAAAATGTTTCCTAAACCCATTAGTAGTTAAACTAGATTATTTTTTTAATATATCTGAGATGAGAATGCATATCATTATTTATGCATAATCTGATTCCAAATGATTCCTTGTTTACAATTTGTTGTGTGTTTTCTTATGTAAGCAAGAATTAATATACTCAGGCATAGAAGAAATATGCTATATTATCTTTTATTACATTTCTTTAGAACATGCCATATATCATCTTTAACTCCCCAATGACATTCAAAATAGCCTGAGGAAAACACAAATAAATACACATATAAACAAGGACAAAGACACTAATAGCAAAATGATATAAGCTACAGGCTTGCATATAGGTACATTAAGCATGTGTAATATAAGCAATGGAAATCATAATCTGACTCCAAATTTTTAATAAGCATTAAAATTTGCTTGATGTTTGCCTGCCTTGGATAATAAGCATGACAGGCAGTCACGGCTTGCTCTCCTGCAGCAGCTAGATGACAAACCCTCAGACCTTCCATTCCAATTGCTGTGTGGGATGACCCCACCACAATTATTATACTCTTTTCTAAATACTAGCACCCTCCAGTGTGCACGCCCAGTAACATACACCCCATCCCTTGCTGTTCAGTGAACTTCCTACTGCAAGGGCTGGAGCCCTCCGAGCAGGAATGCGGATTAGATATTCAGTAGCAGGGGGTTTCATGCAAACCCAGGACCGCATGATAATGGTGGTGTTCAAGGAATGATGGAAGTGTATAAAGATCTGGCAATTCTGATAGAAAAATTCAGATGAGAAATTTCTGTGAAAATTTGGAGACTTCTCTTCACATCCACCCTTTCCAACCCCACCAGGTTTCCTGTTCTCACTCTGATTTCTTCCAACTGCTATTTCTCTTACTCATTTTCAACTGGCTTTAGATGAGTGAAGGTCTCAGACCACCTTGACTCAACACACCTTACCTGATGCTTTTCCTTTTGACTTTGTCATACTTTTTTATCGTGGTGAGTCTCAGAGCCTGAAGCCTTTCATCACGTGTAGGCAGGCATGCCTCCTGAATTCCTTAGTGTTAACTGTAAGGAAAAAATGACAAAAGTATTTTATTTTTTTCTTCCCCAGATCCAAAGAGAGTATCCATTACAGTAGGTGACTTTGGAGCACAGTAAGATTCAAAAGATTATGCCCCACATAACTGATTTAGGTTTACTCCTGTGCTTCTCATTACAATAGTTTTGATACTTCTTGTTATTTTGGATTTTGAATATATGGAATGACAGAAAAAAATGTAAATATTCAGAATGCTGAGAGACTGTTTCTCCTTGAGTAGTTAATAAACCAGGGGTTTGTTTCTTTTTCTTTTATCCTTAGCCATTATTATTTTTCTCTCTCAACAGTTTGCTTCTTTTTTATTTATTTTTACTATAATTTTTTAAAATATTTGTAGTTATCACTGATTTCTGCCTACCTGTAACAGCATATTTTTGTGGCATTTTAAGAAATTAAATTTCACATGGTCTATCTTTCCAAACTGCAATTCTGCAAAAGTAGTTCTCATATTCATGTACAGGAAAGATGAAATAGATAAAATATCTCTGAAGGAATTATCTATGGTAGTAACTGCATTGTAAAGTTTGACCTTATGAAACAAGTAATGTGATGACCGTTGGAAACCAGACCGTTGGAGGTCTATAGTATTTCAGGGCCTGCCACGGTGTCCCTCCAAATGCTCCTCAGAGATATAAAAGCTGTCTAACCTGTCTTGCAACTAAAATTAAAGTTTATTCCTACTTATCTACTCACAGCATCAGATTCTAAGGGCAGCTGTGACTTAACAAAATCCAGGCCACATTCATCTTCGTGGAAAAAATAAAAGTACCTCTTTTTCCATTTCAGAATTTCTCTTTCAGTCTAAAGTTTAACAAGAAATCAAAGATTTTATGGTAAAGTTGTTCGTAACTAAGAAACTGGGGGCTACTGTGAGGTCCCCCCAAAGTCTTTTCTTCTCTAGGCTGGACAAGTCCCAACACCTGAGCCACTCATGGTGGCCCCCCACTGAACTCACTCTACATTTGCCAGTGTCTTTCTTGTTTTCTTTGATATTTACTCATAAAAACCAACAGCTATCACAAAGTGATGGGCAAAATAGAATCCCAGAAGCCAGTATTGTCTTCTGATTAAAAAAATATGTTTTACAGGGCCATGATACCACCAGCAGTTTCTATTCTGATGTTTATCACTGGCACACTGTATTTCTGAGTTTACTAATTCTTACCTTTGATATTTATAGTGCCTCTCCCTCTTCTAGGCATTTAATGCCTTATTTGTTCACAAGTCACTTGAGAAAAAAAGTTGACATAGTAGCATTTTTGTACTTCAAAGTAGTAGAAATACTGGAGAGATGGTACTTATTAAAATATGATCACTGACTTGAACTTTATAGAATGAACAGACTTATAGGAGAAAATAATTCCCATTCTTATCCTCCCAGGAGCAAAGCTGTATATTCACTTTTGTTTTCAGATCCAAATCACAGGAATGTTCAACTGGAAAATGCACCTATTTTCAATTATGGCACTCTTCTGTGCTCCCGACTGTTCTTTTCCAGTGGTTTAACTTAACTGCAGCCGAGAGAGGCTGGATGAGAGCAGTGAGAGATGACATCACATCTGTCTGAATTAACAAGGTGATAAATAAGTACAGTAAGTTCAGCTGAATGGATCAACAAATAAGTGGAACTATGCTTTCCCATAGCTGCCTAACATAAATCATGAGGGCTCCAGTGTTTGGAAAATTCTCCTTTAAAGCAAGACTAATTAATTTCACATTCTTGGGTTTTGTACATGTTAATACCTTTTATAGGTTCTCAACCTGAACAGTCTTTTGACTTTTTCAGTATTATTGTGTCACATGTCTTTAATAAATAACTGCTAGGGTTGTTTCTTCAACCTTATTTTTCTTCTATCCACACCATACGTACTTCTACATATATATATATATATTTCAAATGCTGTGCCTACTGTGTCTATAAAGGATTCTCTATTTTAAAGGTGTTCTACTTTTTTTTTTATTTATTTCACTGATTAATACTTTCATTCATTGACCACATATCAATAGTTTTAACCAAGTGTTTGGTTTTCAACCAATGGAAAAATGCTCACAACTTGAAAATAATAATGTTTCCTTTGACTTTTATATGTACAACAAAGACTTTTTTTGTTGGGAGGCATCATGTTTAGAGCTGAGAAAGGAGAGTCCAGAAAAATAACTCCCATTCTTGACTTTGCCACCATCTTCCTTTCCAATCTTGACCATATAAAACAAAACTCCAGCTAAAACATTGCCTACAAGGTTTCTGAATATTTGATTCTGCTATGCTGTATGGCTGAAGCTGCCCTTCAGGGACCCGTAATGCAGTGACGTTACGACGGCAGCTTGGCTTGCCTCCTGCCACCCCAGAGGAACTGGAAAAGAAATTTATTCACACAATGGAACAGAGCCATTGAGGATGGTTAAGAAGCGTGTTTTCTAGGGCTTGGGTTAAGGATTTAGCTGAACAAAAGCCAAAATTAAAAGAGCTGAAATAACTCTGGATTGCAGGTCTCAGCTGATTGTCCACAGGTTTGGCTTAGTCCAAAACCACTCGGATTTCTGGCAAAACCTAGGTTCTGTCTCTTCATTTAAATCTCATTAATAATTCCAGAGACATGATTCTTACAGAAACTCTACCAAAGAAACATGCACAAGGAAGAAAATGTGAGGAAAGGTAAAGGGCTTTTGACAGATGAGCTTCATGATCAACCATATGAAAGTAATAATAGGCAGTTTTCAGACTTATGTGACCTGGACTGACAAAACTTGATAAGCAGACCTCGCTGGTATCTCTGAGAGAGGAAGCCTTAAGAAATCCCATATTTGGGAAGATTTATGTTACTGAGTCGAGCATTCTGAAAGCAGACTGAAAATCTTGGCAACGTCTTCATTTCTAGTGCTAAGAAAGAGCTAAAGAACTGGACCTGCTCCCTAAAACTGCTTTCCTATTTCATTTATTTCCCCTGCTGTTTTCCTACTTCATTTATTTTCCCTGCAGAGTCTTGGGCTTCAGCTCCACTCTCTAGATAAACCATATCGAGAACAGATGGGGTAATATGTAATTGCGACATCAGAGTGAGCATAACTGTGGATGTTCCCTGTGAAGAGAACAAAGTAACCAACCCAGCTTTGTGTTAAAGCTCGAAACATCTTCTGACTGGACATCCCGGCTCTTTGCCAGCCCTGCTGAAGCTGCAACATCAGAAGAGACAGATTTATGTTTAACATTTATTGATTGATATTTAGTAATTTTTCTGTTGCAGAAATAGGTGCAAGACTGCCAAGTTCTCCAGTCCATACCTTTCACTGCACTTGTGGCTAAGAAGAGAAAAATGCACCAGACCCTTAGTTGATGGAAATAGGAATAGCATCCATGTCTCCAGGGGAGACATACAAACTGAAATTATGGAGTAATTAGTTCTCAATATTGTAATGATTCATAAAGAATTCTTACATATTATATGAACTGCAAGTGGTCTTTTTTTTTTTTTTCTTCTTTTTTTTTTAATTGTAACAAATCCCATTCACTTCCATTTCTTCCCAGGCTTCTTCCCTGTTCCTTAGGACTCTAGTGGATTGTAACCATATAGAAAAACTCCAGTACTTAATGATTGTGGTGTGATAATACCACTTGGTACACTTAATAGTGATAGCAGGAATCGATGAAACTAAAGGATATTTTCAAGATTAGTCAGTCTAGGTCTCAAATCTTATTTTCTATAGCTAATTTTCAAGTTCCACATCCAAGAATGTAAAGAACAGAATTCTTATAACAACACTTTGATGCCTGTTGGTACTTAATTACTGACATGGTATTTTCACAACAGACCTCTAGGAAAATAGGAACAGATTTTTCACTATTTTTCATTTCTAACAGGCAAACTAAGTAAGATGGAATAAAATACTTTTTTGAAGAGTCATAGGTTAAACTAGATCAAGAACAGGGGTTCTTGAATCTCTTCTCTCCTTTAACTCAGATCACTAAATCTTTTTTTCTGAAACCACTCAGAGCTGCCCAGGTGTTGCAGACAGCTTATAAAGCTGTTGCTCTTCTGCGGCACTGTTATTTCTGTGCTAAGCAGTAGAATTTAAATGTACAGCTTTCACCACTGCTGTCCATATATCGCTCTTTGAGGTCCTTAGTTTTGCTTAATGTTAGATAACTGAAGATAATGCTCATAGAAGTTAGTAGGACTACATAAAATTACCCCTCTTCAAGAAAAGACTTATTCCCCTGAAAACCAGTAACTGATTCCTAATGACACTGTTCTGTTATGGACCTCTCTCAATTCTGGACTTCAGGGTGGTTTAGCATGCAAGTGACACCAAGGAATAAGTACTGAATACACAACTTTCTCTGCTTTGCTGGTCCCGTTAATGCCCTTCTCAATGTT
The DNA here is from genome assembly GCF_015220075.1 of Falco rusticolus. Lineage (NCBI taxonomy): Eukaryota > Metazoa > Chordata > Aves > Falconiformes > Falconidae > Falco > Falco rusticolus. Next base: position 16,889,750 of record NC_051201.1, read on the forward strand.
CACAGAAGCGATTGCTCAGGGAGCTTCTTGAGCACAACGAGAGGGAAAGAGGGGGGGCATCTTGCTCCTGTGGCACTCGGGTACCCGCCGGTTGTTGTGCTGCCCCACACGCTGAGCACTCCAGGGCTAAAAGCACCTGTTTCAGAGAAGCCTTCTGCAAAGTAAAGATAACGCTAGGTGGATCTGGGGCTAGTCACCTCTAAAAAGTTAAAACATATAGAGGTCTGTAAAATGCATTTACCATTTTTGTGTAAGGGAGTGGTCGCTGCTGCCCAGACTGCTCCTGTATAATTTGGAGGATAATCTTAGCCAAATGAGGAAGATACTGCATTTTTCAAATGACTGGCAATAGTCTAAACAAGAGATTAAGATGACTATATAATTTCTTTGTCCTTCACCAGAAACAACTGTGTTTATACTTATCAGAAATCTCCTATGTTAGCATTCATACCCAAGTGAAGCTGGTCTACCATATGTATCAGATATTTTAGTTACCCTAAAAAAAAAATAAATTTAAAAATCAGTTAAATTATGATGGAATATTTCTTTGACTATTTCCATAGCTCACTTAGGCCAAGAATGATGGGGAAGATGGATAACTGTAAGATTTTGTCTATACAAAGAAGAAATATCAGTATTTGTTTGCTGCAAAAGATCTGAAATTGGAGATAAACTCAGCCTGGTGGTACATAAAGTATAAATCTCCTCATTCTGCAAAACTATAAGGGTTCCTCCTGAACTGTTATTGTCCTGGTGTTCATGAGCTGTAAGTTAATAGAAATTTAAAAAGACTGTTTTTAAATTGAATATGTTATTATTTAGGATAACTGACACTGATAGGTGAAAAAAACCCTAATTTGAATACAAAACTAACAGACATGAAAGATAAGAGATATGGCACACAAAATGGAACTTGGGTCTATTTCTAACACACAAAAAACCTACCATCTTCATATCAATATCGTGATTAAACTTTAGCAGTCATACAATTGTTGCCCTTGTTTATTTTTTGCATTGTCAAAACTGGAAGCTGCCTTGCAAACGCAAAAATGTAAAATTCCCCATAAATAAAGGAAACACTACAAGTGAATTTCCATGAAATTAAAATTTAAAAAATCAGAAAAGGAAAAGAAGGAAGAAAGGAAGGAATGAGGGAAGGAAGGAAGAAATGAAGGGAGGAAGGAAGGAAGGAAGGAAGGAGTTTAAAGCCTAGATGTTTAGACAGCCCTGCAAGCCCCCTTGTGACCTTACTCTGATATTTAACAAAACATTAATCTTCTTGCCAGCAATTATAAAGAATACAGTGATGTAGCTGGGGCTCAGTGAGTGAGTAATAGTAATTCCATTGTTCTCTTTTATTTATGCCTTGGCTGTACCAGGCAGATGAGGTAAGTTGGGGCTTTTTATATGTTATTATTCTGAACTGGCAATACATAAAGGCTGATTACACAAATATCTGTCTGTTTCTGAAGCACTGTTTCACACCTCCTTCCAGCTCATGATCAAAGCGTTTCAACATTTTATTATGAAATCATGAATCCCCCCCTTAGTTTGCATATGAATTATAGTCTTTTAAAAAAACCCCAAACCACTGGTGTACAACAGTGACAGTGCCTTTTGAACCAAGGAACAAAACAAGGTGTTACACATTACTTCTCGAAGGCAATGACTTGCTGAATAATTCTGTTTGTTGGAGCATGGTCCAACCTCCCTATTGAATACAAAAGACTTGAGACCAAAGATATTTTTTTTCTGTGAACAGGCCAGTGATTTTATTTCATTTGTAAGAAAAAAAAAAAAAAAAAAGGCAGAGCCCTATTAAGAACTTGAGAGAGCATTGCTGTACAGCTGTATTTATAATAAATTTAAGAGCTTCCCTCTGTTTTTCTGAATTGCAGTAGTTATACTAAAAACCTGAAAATTAGATTGTTCAGTTAATAACATCTCACTGTACAAACTTTGCATTCCAAAAGGTTCTAAGTGGGTTTAACATGTGTGCCATAAAGCACATCGAAAGAATGGTCAAGGAGGTGTCAAAGCGTGACCCAGTAAGATATGAGCAGGTATCCTGCACCTACTTCTTAGAATTGTTACGGTATCTTTAAGATTCACACTTATTACATTTCAAGGATCAGTTTCATAGCAAAACTCATCTTGCAAAACTGGCTGCCACTTCAGACTTTCTCTGTGAAGTAACTTTGACCTTGCGATTGTTTTCTTCAGTACAGCCTAAAACTGGGATGAGTTTAGATTCTGCACATCAACGTAATTGCATTTTTTATATGAGCATATTTTAAATCAGAACAGAACAGCATTCCATTGTGTGAGATTAACAATTACCTTTTTATCAGTATAAATAAATTATTATTGAAATTAATTAATTCATATACACACACACACCACACCCCCCAATATTACTCAGCCTCCTCATGCAGACTTAATAGAAGTGCCAGACCAAAAGAGGAGATATCCCTGTCTCAATGTCAAACTTCAGAAAATAATCCGTCTGGTCCTATTCACAGGCAGACAGGCCACATCTCTCAGTACCTTGCAAAATCAATGCTCTCCATGCATGAGACACAAACTCACAAAGGCGTGAATTTAGAGTTGAGCCTTAAGCCCTGTTCATAATTTGTTTCATTGTTGCAGCACATATGAGATACGCGAGACCCCCAGCAGCTCTGGAGCTCCTGTTCTGTTCCCACACAAAAGGGGTGAGTTAGAGATTGCATTGTATCCATATCCCTTCAGTTCTGGTGCCTGTGTAAGCTTTAAAGAAGATATTTAATGTTATCTGAATGAGGGTTTATGATAATGTTGAAGAAACAAAATAATATTTGGGAAAAGTAATAAAATCCTCTCTAAGATACATTAAAACTGGCTCAATATATCACACAACTCATTACGCGAGATTACACCATTCCTCTGAGCTACGAATTTACATCGTACTGGAAACCATAAGAGATAAGAAAAGGCACTTGTAGCCAATTCTGTAAGAAAGGCTTTTTTAATTTGAGAAAATATACTTTTGCAGGACAGATACTTATGTGACCAACCTAGTAAATTTCTACTTCAAACACTAATTTTATGGAACAAAATACATCAAAGCTAATGTTATGTAAGGTGGTTTTGCCCATTTTTTTACATTATTATTTTAATAATTATTTTGTAGTCTCGTTAATCCCAGGCTTCATGGGATAGATATTGCATTAGCTATACTTTAATGGATCAAAATGACGAAACTGAAGGTTCATAAGCTCTCTCTTGGTAACCAACCTGAGAGGCAGTAGAAGGTCATACACACACATGTGCACAAGTGCTCAATAAAACATCTTCTCTAGAAATGTGAGGTTCTGCCCTTGGGCACACTTGGACCATCATTCACAGAAACCACAATTAAAGCATCCTTTACCCTACAGCCCATGGTTTGAACAAACGTGCATTCTTCCAAGCACAGCTGGCTCTCCTCTCCTTTGTCCTCATGGGTTTTGCCTCTTTGCACAGCATATGAAGGAGCTGAAACTCATTCCTGAAGTAATTTGAACCTACTTTTCCCCCATTCTGGATAGTTTTAGGAGGAAAAATTGTCTTCTGCTAAGGCTACTCTACATTAGCCTAACCAGCTTTGAGACTATGTCTCACAGATCTTTTAACAAATTAACAAGCAAGTTCTATTCAGGTGACTAAGCGCTTAAAATTGGGTAGCAAGTGATGGTGGTAGAAGGCACTGTAGTAAACACTGACTGACTAGGTCCTGTTCATGAAATTCTAGGCCACGATCTACAAAGGTACAGAGGTGCCCAATTCCTGTCCAATTCAGTGAGATTTTAGTATTTTATTCCTACAGTCTGCACCTCAGAAATGTTTGTACACAAAGGAAATGAGGTGACACTTGGGCTCCCATGCAACTGCATGTCATCTTAGGTACAGAAATGACTTGGCAAGCACACAGAAAAAAAGATACCTGACTGGCATAAGTAGGGAGCTAGGCATGAAGCACGCAGCTTCTAAACCAGCCACGTGTTGCACTGCTGAGTAGAACAACTGTTAAATACTTTTAAAAGATAGACTCCAAACACATACAGAAAATGGCTATGGGATTGAGCCATATATAGTTTTGGAAGATATGTCTCAGCAGCATCTGTTCTCATTATGAACTCATTTTCTTATTTATACTTAGGTCCATTTCTTAAATCTGAATACTTGACAAACATTTCCACTGGTTTACATGAACAATCAAAGTCTGAAAATAATATTTTCAAAATGACTAATTCATTAGAAAATAAAGTAAAACATTTGCACTATTTTAGTGCTTCTGCTTCCAATGCAATTTTGCATTACTTTTTTAATTCTACTAATATTTATCTATATAATCTCAGCATCTTAAAAAAATTAAGAGTAAGATGTATCAGTGAAAAGCAAGCTATAGCCACTTGAAATAAATTAAGATGCTATTTATATCTGATCCACATTCTTCCCAGTCGTGATGGGACTGATGTAAGACCATCACTTCAGTCAGATATTCGTCTCTCTCATACATTTCCTTGCTCACTGTTGCCAAAGTCTGTTGTTAACTGTTGATAAAAGGTCTTCCTAGAGACTGATATGTTGCATGGGGTCCTTAGCATGTCTCTCTTTATTCATGCTGAGATCATATCTACTGATTTTTCTAGTTGTTCTCCTCCAGGTTCTGTGCTACAGTCCCTTTTTTGAAGTTTCTATTTTCATAGATGACCATTACTTTCTTATATTTAATTCCTCCTAAGTGCTGTAATTTCCCAAATGTTTTTAATTCCATAAGCCGTTTCCTGTGATCTTCTCCAGACTACTTCTCAGCATGGTTTTCAGTTTTCTCTGGGGCTATATTTTTTTTTATCCACCTCTTCCTCTCCTCTCTCTTCCCTCAGCATACAGCAGCACTGGCCTCCTTCAGCCATAGCTCATTTGTCTGTTTAGCATCTGTTTGTCATTCATACCCCTTGATGTTATAACACTCATCTTTTTCATATTCTCATCTATAGCCCACTGTGAATACTTGCACAATGCTTTAGAGTCACCATAGAGCATTTAGTTCTATTTCTTCTAATAGGATATTTGCCTCCTTATCTTCAATAGTCTCCTTCTTCCTCAGGAAGTTTTAATATTGTCATCGCTATTTTAAATTTACTGTTTCCTGCAGCTGATCTTTAATTAGAAAGCTGTAATGGGACAGCGTATTTGCAGAAGCCCCACTTGTCCAGCCTGCAGATATAAGAATCCACTCCTAAATACAGACTTCATCAGATGACATGATGCAGGCCTTCCATTACTTTTATTACAGATAAGGAAGGCCCCTGCAAATGTCCTGATTTGTCCAAATACTCAGGACTCATGAATACCAAAAACTGGAACAGCCTCATGAAAAAAAGGCACTAACACTGCAGAATTAATTTTGGGTACAGAAATTGCTAGAATTGCTATGTAGTAGGCATGCTCTTTTAAGTTTTGTCTCCTCTGTTTCTCTATGCATCTGTGAATCAATGTGAGCAAAACGAAGTAAAATTTTTGCACAATGTTCTACCCTGAGGCTAAATGAGTTTCATTCATTGCTCTGAAATTATTGTAATCACTATTTATTTTTGACAAAACTTGAAGGCCAGAATCATATATCAAGACCCAGCTGCAACATGTAAAATACACCCATTTTTTATATAAAATAAGAAATCTTACAAGCTATGCATCTGAGAGATATGGTGAATACAAAACAGATGAAGAAAGCCCAAGGTAACACTCAGATGATAATGGCTAGTGTAATAAGCAGTGCTACTGCACCTCAACTGCTTGGCTATGATTAAACTAATTTAATAACTGCTACCATGCTAAGAAAAGGAATTAATAACAGAATAGTAGTTCACTGTCTTCTCTCTGCTGTAATTTACTCAGCACCAAAGTATTTATTAGAAACATATTTATTGTGTACTCACTTTTGGACATGCCATATGTTTCTCTACTTATGATGTAATAATTTGTGTTTGGGTTTATATTTGTTAAAGTGCTGTATAAAAAGACTAAAGCTGAAACTGGAAAAAGTCACTAGATATCAGTGCTGAATGTAAGATCAATTTCATAGGAAGAAATTCATGCCTCTAATGAGAAGTTTGCTGTAATGAAATGAAGGAGATCAAAGCTGATAGAAAGCAAAGCTATGTAATGAAACAGTGATTTAAGAAGCCTGGGACGTTCACTTTATTTTCATTGTAAGATAGGTTACTTGCCTTACTGTTTGGTATTGTTTATGCTGGTGTCTGTACATGGTTTTGATTATATTAATTAGATTATTGGCCAAATTCTAAACTGTTGTAAATCAAAATTGCTCTTCTGACTGCAGTGAATGACAGTGACTTATACCAGCTGATGAGCTACCCTTCAATGTCTCACAAATACAGGATAAAGATTTTGCAAAACTTCTAAAAAGTTTGCTTGTTTGTGAAAATGCTACAATTTATTGCAGTTTTGCAAATGGATAGAATTTCTTGCTGTAAATACTTTAATTAGTATTATAAAATGAATTGAAATTTAATTAAGGATGAAAAAAAGCACAGTGGAAATTTTTAAAAGGATAAAACCAGCAAGAAACACTCCCAGATTTGAATGCCATTTTTACAGTAATCTGAACCAACATCTGAAATGTGTTATATAATTTTAAACATATACTAAAAATTATTTTTTTCCAGCTTAGAGCAAGTGCAGACTGAATAGCTGTCCCAAAGCTTTTAGTAATTTTTCCCCTCAATCTCTAGACGTAAACAAACAAGAATGCTAATTAAGAATGTTACTTCAGGCAAGAATCTTGTCAAAGTAGTTAAACAGGGTTAGACCCCATCATCAGAAGGTAGGGTAACCTCTAAAGGAAGCATTCATCACGTACACACATTGCAGTTATTCAAACAGTGATTCTGCAACAGTTTGAAATCAATGCCTTAGTATATTATTAAAAAATATTGCTGTTGCTCTTAATAAGACAATCAAATGTGTGTTCACTTCTTCTAATGCATATAATGAACACGGCACTTTTCCAAAATGCTTTTATGATAATAAGTAGCTGGGCAGGTTTTATCAGAGATTGTTGTACCCTTGATGCCTTAATTTTTCCTTGTTTCTCAGAGACTGTTATCAATGGCACCAAGTGCAGTTTCTCCACTATGACTGCAGTTTTACTAGGATTTATGAAATGTCCAGTACAAAAGGGAAAAGGTAAACTTGATTTCTAATAGGACATCAGACTGGCTTGTATGCAGGCACAGTTGAAATGATAACACATTGGTTGTTAAGTTCTTTGAAATAAGGACTGTAAATTCAACAGTTTTACCTGGGTACACCCAAAGGGCTGGAAGCAAAAAGCATTTCTTAGGGTCTGAATCTGGCTGCACATACTTCTGGTGTTCTCACCAGAAGCTGACCTAGGCATTTGAGCAGAGTGCTGTGGTGCTATCACAGCCTGGATGATTGACAGGCCAGGACTTCAGGGTACATCATGGGGACACCTGCTTTGAAGTTTAGACACAGACAATGAAACCTGTTAGACTTCAACTGGGAAAGCACTTATGTGTGTGAACAGTTCAAAATGACAAAAGCTGATGCCTTTTGAATGCAAGAAAGCTCCACTGAAGAAGGAATGCTCCATTCTGCCAATGCACTAAGACCTATGACACTATTTATTGAGACCTCCATGAAAATCAGTAAAATCCCTAAGGAAGCCGATTACTTTATGGCTACTCTATTCCAATGGGACTCACTGGTCCTGAAAGATCTTCAGAGACACAGGGAAGCCGAGAGTTTGCAAGGGCAAGTCATGGAAGCAGACTCTGCTGGAGCCCATATGGACCCAACAGAATTCACAGGAACCCAGGGCCTGAGACATAGCTCCATGAGGTACTGGCTCCACACAGAGCCCGGATTGGAAGTGATGTATAATCCACTTTACAAACGTAAAAGCTTCATCTAAAAACTTTTGTCTTTTTAGCTCTTATAAAGAAGCCATTCCTGAATCTGAACAAGCACTTGAAAATTTACCAATAGTGTATATTTATTTACAATCTCATTCTAGGTCTCCAGCAAACTGTCTCTGCTATGTCTACACACAGAGGGGAAAACTGCAGAAAGTGTGGCCAAGTTCTTGAAACTCTGGATTTGGTTTGGATTGTTTTCTTCTGATATACAGTGTTAATATCTCAATGATTCTGCAAAACTGTCATTAGCTCATCAATCACAGTTTTGTGACTTAACTGAGTATAGCGATACATATTCTCTCACTTGCTGTTTTTACATTATATTTTTAACCTGTAGAAAAAAATTAAATGTAACTTTGAGACAATGTAATGAAGGAGAAGTACAAAAGGAGTAACAGTAAAGTTTACTGTTGTAATAGATCCTTGTATATTCATACATGTTAATACAGTCAAAGTAGTCTATATTCAAGACAAGTGTCATTCAATGAGTTGAAAATTTCCAGGGGCAACTTTCATCTGACATAGTTTGGGTAAGTTCTATCCAGCAAATTATCATGTTGTGTAGTATTTTATACTTTCAGAAGTTTCATTTCAACGTATTTGAAATAAAATGAAAATCATTGCACTTTATTTCAACTTCCCCTTTTTTCCTTGTGGGGTAAATAACCTAGAAATTAATATAAAAATATATTACAAAAAGCCAAAGTTGACTTCATAGCAAAATAAATATGCCCATGTTCTCAGATAACAAAATGAAATTTAGTTGTGTTTGTGTGTGTATATTTAGTCAGCTACCTTCGAAAAAGAACCTGCATGTTACAGTTAGTAACATAGTAAGGATTTGTATAGATGGTGTAGCTCGATATGCAAGTTCATTTGAACTGTAACTTATGCTACATGAACTATATGAACTACATGCAAGTTCATTCTTCTGTAACTTATACCTTTCATTTTAAGACAGTATGTCCTTGTGTTTTTCCAAGAATAGATGTATAACTTAGTCTTTGGGCACTGATCCATTTTACGCATTTCCTGATCTGCCCTTGTGTTACTAGAAAACTTATCCAGAATAAAAGCTCAGTTTGTGTAAGAAATAAAATCAATTCAGTTGGATGTAGGTGACTGTTGCACAAACATGTACACACAGTGTTACACACAAATGTTGACATTTATCAGCATCATTTAGAACCAACCAAAAAGACTCCTTCTAGGGGACCAAATTTGTAATGGGTATATTTACGCAATGTTTGCATTGAACTTAGAACAGCCTGCACTCTGTGTAACGTTTCAAATAGGAGTGCTAAAAAGGTACATTTCTTTCCCATTGAACTAAGATTTTATGTTTCTGGCAATGGTTTTGGAAGATAATGTATTTGTTAGCCAAAAAACCCATTCAGAAAATAACCTTACTCCTACTTTGATGTACAAATGTAACAACAGAGTTCTTTAGGAAGGGATAAGACCTGTCTTATTTTTACACATTATAGTCTTTTTTTCCCCCTAATGTCAAAGATGCTTATCTTAGTGAAAGGCTTCTCCATGGGTTTTATTTTCCTTCTTTCTGGATGAATGAACTTTATCTTTTCAGCAAGTTAAAATTTTTATTTAAAATGTGAAATCTTGTTGAGTCCCAGGGTTAAGTGCATGGTTTCAAAGCTGATATGCTTTGAACATATGGCTCTCTTATTTCTAGCTATATTTAACATTCTTTTATCTTGAAACATTTTGTTTAATTTTTCAGAAATGCCATTTGTTTAAAAAAACCTTTTTGAGAATCAGGTCTCCGGCAGGGCTATCTCTTTCCTCTATTTATATACAGGACACAATCCTGGCAACAATTTAACTCCAGCAAGTTGGAAAAATTCCACCTGGACTAAGTCTCCCACAGTCAAACCGGCTGTGTGTTCCAGAAGATGGTTCACTATCAGATGGCAATTGAGAGTATGTTGCATTTCTCTTTGCATCAAGGGAAATAAAATCAGTTATGAAAAAAAATCAGGGGAGGGACCTACATTAATCCTCTTTAAGCTTGGCATTGCTCTCAGAGTGCTTTACATTGCAAAATTTTTTTTAGATCACCCTAGGTCAGCTGGGATTCCTACTGAATCTGGCAATAGTACTTTGTTCTAGACTATATACATCTCATTAATACTTCGTTTAAAAAAAAAACATTCCCAGACATTTGCCCATTAAGTATTTCAATTGAGGGATCAGGGCCTAGGAGATACAAAATCTAAATCAACTCAACAGAAAATATTTCAGTGTTCCATAGTTACTCAAAAGAGAAATGCTAAAACGTATTTTGGAGAACAATACTTCTAGTATTATTAGGAAAGAATTGATCCTGCATAAACATAAAGCATTTTGAGAGGTAGAATAATGAAACATGTACAAACATGACTTCAAGTATGGGTAGTACTATCTCCCTTAACGAAAGTGTTCTGTTAGGAAATCTGGGTTAGATCCAGAGGGTTCACCTCTAAGAAAAAGCAATTCCTCTTGCCTTATAGGTGCATATTAATGATATTACACAGCAAGATAAGACTACTTGATCTATTAAAATTACAAGAAACAACTCCTGAAGATACTTACAATTAGGATACTCTTTAAAAAGCATAATTGAGTGCCACCTGCTTCTTGTCCTCTGAGTCCCACATCCAACCAGTTCTGCCCTGGTACCTGCACATGAAGAAAAGGGAAAAGTTTAAGGTGTTAGTGTAAAAGCAGGCATCCAGTCTAGGCTAGTCTGACACATGGATATGGCAGCCTTCTCCCCACTTGGAGATCCCATGTGAATATTCTAAGCGCCTCCTAGATACCTTCTGCATCAATTCTTTCACTTTCTCCCATCAAGTTTTTAATTTGTAATTTCCACAATTATGTAGAGATAACAGAATTATTGTAGAAATATTTCTATATATTGTAGAAATATTTACTGGAACACAGATTCAAAACATGTTTTCACATAGGAGTGGGATAATCCTAACATTTTGTATTCTAGTGCAGAGGCAGCTCTCTTAACTTAGACCAATCACTGTAACCTGGATACAATTATCTTTTCTTTTCAGAAGAGATTTATATTTAAGGAAACGAAGAGACTGTATGAATCTTTCTGGTTTTGGTGAGATTGTATTTTCTGATGAAATACATTTTTCTCAAATTATTCTTAATATTGCTCTAGAAATCTTGCTATGAGAAAAGGCATCTAAAGCAAATTATCTGTTAATGTGTGTTGCACGGCCCCTTACTTCCTGGAATGTTCCGCTGAACTTAATAGAAATACCCTACTAGAGGTCTACTACTCAGCATGAAAAATTGTAAGACTGGGCCTGACATGTAGCTGTCATGATTATCTAAGATCCAGTGATCTTTGGGACAATGTATTCCACTACAGCCTTCTTACAGAATATCCAAACTGTGGAAAATAGCACAAAATATTACAACAGATAAGCAGCCACAGATAAGCAAAATACAAAAAAAAGCAGCTACAGATAAGATCGATTTTCTAGTACCATTAGGTCTATTCCGTGCAAGTACCTTAAAATTGAGTAATAATATTTTTTTTAAATTACAGATAAAAGCCTAGCTAAGGCTACAATGGCATAAAAATAATGATGTAGACTTCTATGAGGACAGTTCAAAAGGGATATAATTTATCTCTGAGATTTAAATCTGTGCTGCTAATACTTTTCTTAGAAGGTAAACCTATACATTGGAGATTTCTGATCAAGAACGGTATTGGAATTTACATTATGGAGAAATGGTTACTCACAGACAGTACTATTTATAAATTATGTCTCTTTTACGTAATGTATAGACTAACAGAACTGTTCAAAGCAGTGCTGATACTGAGAAATGAATATCGCTTAAAAGACAAAAACAATCCCCAAGAAAATTAAGCATTGAAATCAGACCAAAATATTAACTAAAAGAATGAATAATACCAGTAACTTGGGAGTACCGCTTCCTAAGAAACACGTACAGTAGCAAAATCTATTTTAATTACATATGGGGACTTTGCCTGGATTATGCCCAGGCACATGGCAATCTGCTGCCCAGTTCCCTGTTGGGAGTAAAGGACAAAATGGGCTTTTACTTGGCTTGTTATCACTTTTCTCAGCAACAATAAGTCAGTCACTAGTCACAGAACAAGAGTCCCCCCCATCAAGACCGCCACCCCCTAGGGAGGCTTTGGCTGGCAGTGGCTCCAGGAAGCTCCAGCTTCCCAGTGCCCAGCTGGGGGCTGCCAGCCCTTCTCCTTGGCACCAACTAAACCCAGCTCTCCAGTCGTCCCCTGTTTTTACCTCTCTTCCTCATTGCTCTGGATCTCCCTCTTTTTAAAAGCTATTGCACAGCAAAGGGAGGCTGTTGGAGACTCTATGTCATGAAATGTTCTCCTGATTATGAAGTAGTCACATTTTGTGTTTCAGAACGGTACAAGATTTCATTGCCTCTGGCAAAGAGCAATATGGACAAGCCTATTGCATCATGAATAGGCACAGTGTAATCAATGGTTAACTGACTAAATAAAGGACAAAAACTATCACTGGGGCCCAAGCAAGGATCATCATAAAGGATTTAGATGGCTTCTAATTCCTTAAGAGTCTCCAAGGCTTAGAGCTCCTATGAGAAGCAAGTTGTATAGTTCTTGGAAGCACTCAACTAGTATATTTGAACATTCTAGGGATGTCAGCAAAGATTGATCATAAAAACAAGAGATCTTATCAGTCTTGTAAACATAGGAAAAGAAAAAATCTCAGCTACCCGGAAACTCAGTTTTAATGACAGATGGAGGAACAAGCTATAGAAAAGCTCATTTGCAGTATACGTTTCCCAACACATTTTTATGCATCTTTAAAGAGAAGGGAAGGAGTTAAACAATTCAGTATCACTTCCCATCATGACTCTACTGTACAGACAGCCTCCCTCCACCTTCTGAATTCCTAATTTGATCACACTATTGCTCAAGCTGACATTTTATCAGTTTCCCCAAGAACATTTTATCAGTTTCCCCAAAAACTGCACAAATGTTGAACTAAAGCCTAATGAGGAGGATTCATTGGGGCACTTATTCAACATTTTGCATACTTGCATTCAAACATGTTCTTCTGTTTTCCAGGGAAAATCTAAACCTTTCTTGGCTGGAATAGAGAACCTTATCTCTGGCTTGGTACTGTACAAGAATATTCTTCCATTATTTTTTTATAAGTTTTTCAACTAGTCTCAGCACAACCATATTTGCTTTTCTTATAACACTGTATTGGTTTCAGATCTTTTAAGATTTATAGGAGTTCTCCAATAAATGTAGCAATATCATCTTGACAAAAGATAAATATAAGAAAGGAAAATGATTAGATGGCATTGTAGATACATCATAAATGACATATCAAGAAGATAAAAAATTCTTAGGCTTATCATTTATCTATTTTTATGGTAACCTAGATTTTTTTTTTACATTTTTAATGCCACTGCCCAATAAGAAAACAACTTAATTGGACTACCTGTACTTTCCCTTGGAATTATGTTTGAAATGTTTACAAATAGTTGATTCACACCTTTTCAAAGTGCCTTGAAAATGCAATGCACATCTGTGTCAGAAAAATTTAAACTATCTAGCACATGAACAGTCATATATTTTTAATCCTATCTAGTTCATCATTGCATTGGCTTCAGGTAGGAAAAGATATTACATGCAGTATTTTCACAACTACAAGAGTAAGATAACAGAAAAGCTGTAGGTTGGATTTCCCTGCTGTAATTAATAACATACACAACAATATAAGTAATGTTAACTCCTTTAAATAACCTTGATCTCACTATTGTATTTTATGCCTTTGTTTCAAAGTGTCAAGAACAATTTAAATATCAATAATAAAACGTAAAAATAAAAGTTAAGAATAAAATCAGAGATCCCAGGAGCTGTCTTTCATTTCTCATCCTTCTTTCCGTTAAAGAAAAGGCCCACACACTTGCACAAACACTGTCACCTCTGCCTGGTTAAATTGTTCTTCAAAAGGGAATAGCACACAATTCAGAGTAAGTGTTCTTTGAAAATTAATCAGTTCCAGGTCTTATGCAGAAATGTTAATGTAATGTATCCTGAATATGTGCATTTCATTGTTTTTGCAATAATGTATCCTGACTCAGGAAACAACGCTATGCTCAAGTGCTTAATTTAAGAGATCTTAAATATATATAATTTTTTTAGGGTTATTTTTGGAGAACCTCTGTAAAGTTTTCTTTTGTCAGTTTCTCTGATTTTTTTTCTTTTTCTTTAAATGGTGTCCAACCCCCAAGGCAACCTTAATAAAGTCAATGAAATTATACAGGTGGTAAGGACAAAAATGCAGTCTCTGGATTTCAAATAGTGGCAACATTGGTCACACCATTAAGCCTGACACAAGAACCTTTTAATTTAAATGTAATCTCCAAAAGACCAAATTACCAGCAACATGCTCTCATTAATTCCTGTAAGGGATGTTCAAGCTTTGACCCCTTATTGTTCTCCTTATCGAGAAGTGGCTGAGTCATAGTATTAATAAGCCATCACTCATTTAAGTGGTCATTCACTGCTGGGCGGGGAAAAGATAGGCTCATCCTTTTGAAGTGGGAATAGGCAAGCAAGGCTGCTGTAATAGGCTGTGATTATTTTCACTATGAATGCTCCCCCAGCTTTCAAAAATTAAAAGGAACACTCATTTTCCTGCTTCAGTATTTCTCACACTGGCAAAAAATGAACACTTTGAAATGTAAATGATTTAATCTTTGCAAACCCCTGCTTCAGAAGGAGGTACAGCTTCATTTACAAAATGAAGACATTTTAGGAAATGATTATCATTGTAAAATTGAGGCCAGCAGGGAGTCTGAGTTCAAACTCTTAGAATATCAGCAGTGTAACAAGTTTGATCTTCCTTACTGCATTGCTTGCATTTGCTTCTCTGGGTTCCAGCAGAGAGCCATTGTCAGTTGGAACTTGTTCCCACTCGTTTCCCTTGGTTAAATAAAATAGTTATGCTTATTATTTAGAATTAGTCAGTCCAGTAAAATTAAGGGCAAGACTCAAAATAAAAGAGGAAGCTCAGACTTACTTTTATTAATGTATACGCTATTTGCATATTCAAGTTAGAACCATAAAAGGTTGACAGCACTGAAGGCAAATTTTTTTTAATGCCTAGTTCAGGCAATAGCATTGGGTAGTGTTACTATACTGTCCTACCAATGTTTGGGAAGGAGACCACCCATAACGGTGGAGAGAATATTTCATTTAAAATTTAAACATTAAGTCCTTAATCTCCCTTCTATGACTTCCAAATAGAATGACAATTATTGTTGGTGGCAGTATAGGGCTTTATGGTATCACTCAGGCTCATTATGAAATGGGGGAGATGACAAATTTGTATCACAAAGACCAGATGATAACAGCTACGGTATGGCAGCAGCCACTGACATGAACTACGGAATACAACCAGTGTGGACAGCTTCCCTGCACCGATAGGCATTTTAGCTAAAAGTTATGGATATCTATTAGAAATGAGGATCAATCTGTGTGAAACCGATCTCAGAAGTGAGACATTACAATATGTTATTGGTGATCTTGAGATATTAAATCACCATCTTTTAATCAGCGTTATATACTAATTTTCAGTAGAGTTGTGTATATCTCTGCCATTCCTGAAAAGCCATTTCTGTCTTCCAGCCTGATACACTGAAAAATATACCTTGAAACTAAAATGCCAAAATGCCAGTTTCTTTACTAAGATCCCCGCTACCCCCTTGAAGTTACACTAAAAATCCCTTCAATAGCATGGATGAAACTCTACTGCTATTCTGTGCAAGGAATACACCCATGTATTTATAAGATATGAGACAAAAGTACCAAATTAGGCAGTATTTAGTATTTGTCCCATATCCTCTAAAAGGACAGGTAAGAATAAAGGGCTGCTTGTGTTGAGATAATGCAGTATAGCCTGAAGTAAGTCTAAAAGCTGGGTAGCCAGACTTCCAGGATACTTGTCCAAACCACATTTACGGATGTTTAACTTTAGTAACGATAAAAAGTGAAATACTGGCAGTGGTTTTTCATGTTCCACAAAAAAAATGAAGAACCCCCTCATGTTTCTATAAACAAAACCCCACAACTTTTGAAAATGTCTGAAATGCAGAAAAATATGTTAGAATGGTTCAAAAAAAGACAAAAGAAAAAGTCTAAACAACATCCAACATGTAGCCAGTCCCCTTGATTACTGGTTTTCCTGGGTGTGAGCAGGTGTTTTGTTTGTGAGCACTGAAGTGTGAGGCAGCGGTTCCCTCCGAGGTAGGAAGGGCTCCATTAGAAGCACCCCTTGGCTGCCCTTCCAAGGCAAGTTTGCAAGCCGGGCAACTGGGGCGGTGAAGGAAAGCTCTACACCCTTCCTTCTGGGCAGGACTTCTTTCTCCTAGTGGAACTATCTACTTGACAAGTCCTGCAGATGTAAGGTGAGGGAGTGTGACCAGAAATAAATGTGAGTAGGTCGTGCAGAGTAAACTGAGATTTTAATGCACATGGTCAAGCGCATTTTGCTGAGTCCTGGAGACCTTATGTGAGTTCTGGATGACACTGTCCTGAAGGGTAGCCGTTTAGTAGAAGACTAACCTCTTACTGTCAATATTACTCCTTTAGAAATTTAAAGGCATCTAAGAAGTTTTAGATTTGATGCTTATAATAGAAGCCAGACTGTTGAGACAGTCTAGAGGTAGATGAAGATAAAATTAAGAATAGACATATTTTGATGAACTGATAATGTAACAGGTAATGAAAAGCTATTCCAGATTGTAAACAGCCTGGGACAAAGACCACTCGCCCGTTTGTACTGGGTAGTAAGCAGGGTATCCCTCTGCTTTTCCCTATCTCATACCCTGCAGGAGAGGGGCCAGAGCACATGAGGGAGGAGGAGGATTCAGTGCAGTGAAACTTTACCCTGCTAGAAGGGAAATCCAGGAAATTCACAAAGACTCTTGAGATCTGAACTTTTAAGCAGACCGTGACTTTAACCGTAGTAGTCATCATAATAATATAAACTCTCTTGGCCCTATCCTATTGCCACCAAAGTACGATATTGTGGCTCCCAGTTATTCTTCTCAGTTGAGAAAGTAGGTCTACCACATCTTAATTAAGTTTCTCAGAATATTGAAAAGTGAAGTTCAGATCACAGTACAAGCAGGAACACCGCATGTGCCATTAGCTCAGGATAGCAGGTAACCCTACTGTTTGGATTACGCTTCTTTAGCTCCACATTCTGGGCAATTAATGCAGTATTTTACACAAGGTTTTTGGAGGAAATCATACAGAGTTTGACAGCTTTTGAAACTTGTGAAGTAGGGAGTTTAGCTGCTCACCTAGAACTCTTTGGGAGTGATCTGTTTTGAACTACTTCGCAAATACTGTGCTTTGTCATTAACTCATTATCTCTGAAGTTCCTACAAACTGCTTCCAAGTAATTTTCTTAATATTCTCTTCAGTGACAGATATTTTACACATTAAATCTATTTTTCATGTTAGCCTAATGAACAAGAAGGCTGATGTAATCCACTGGGGGAACATATATTCTAGTTTTCATTCATGCTTTAGACTATTGTCACAGTTCAGCACAAAGGAATAATCTGATTGTTTCTCATAAAGCAAGAACAAATCATGATTGAAGGATTTCTTCTATTTAAAGCTATGCTTTGCAAAGCCTATTGAACTCGTTAGAAGAGTCATCTCTGATGCGTACACTAACTACACAAAGCTGCTGCACAGTTGCCATTCAAGAGCTAATTTTGTACCAAGAGGCCAATATTGCTGACTTGCAGATTACAAATATCACGAGATATTAATTCATTTATATTTAAATCAGGTTGCAAGATTAAAAGAACTACCAGTAGATCCATTTACAGTTAAAATGAATGTAAGTTTGAATTACTTTTTGATGATTTGCTACAGCCGGGCTTTGAAAGAGTTGCCGCCAGACCGATGCAAAGCCTGTGCCTTTGCCTAAATAATGCAAAATTTGTGCGAGGAGTGAGAGAGCGTTAGATTATATCACCTTGTAGGTCAGCTGGAAAATACAATATGTATTCTGATTATGAGAAAACAGAGTGAAAGGCAAAAACCAGGTGCTGGGTGCTTTAGCCTGCAGGGTGATGGCAGGGGCCGGACTCCCCCTGCTATCTCTCTGTGGTCAGACTCTGAAACTAGCAGGGGCGGTTCTCATAGGTTTGACCTCTGGGCAAAGATAACTCTTTCATACCCTCTGTTCCACTTTTCCACTTTGAATCCAAGTCCTCTGCTATAAAATGTAAAACCAGCACATAGAACATACTGCTTTGGAGGTCTGCCACTTTGCATTCAGGCAACCATTTGTACTTTTGCAGGCGTAATCAATCTCCTGTTGCTATCAGCAGGGGAGTGGAGCTTTGCTGCTTTATGGCTTAAAAGTAGTTTTGTGCAAATTCTGCTTCCCTCCCCCCTCCCTTTAGCTCCACTACTCACAGGATTTCCAGGGACATGGGCTAGAGCTGAGAAAAGAAGCTTGTTTGATTTAAGCACAGAGGGGTTTTTTGTGTGTGTGTTTATATTTTCTCTGCATCTATTAAGGGGTGAGGGGGAGAGACTTCATTTATATGTTAATATTAGCCGGCACCCTGACTAAACTGACAGAACTATTTCATGGGAAGCTGACAAATTTTGTCAGCTAGGCTATCTTTCCACATCTCAATAGTGGCAATAATCTTGATTAGCAAAACAATTGGGGGCCAAAGAAGTCCTGCTGCTCCAAAGACCCTCTTCTCAGGTTACAGTTTGCTAATGTGATGAATCCAGAGAGTCCTTCAAGCTTGAAAAAATTCCCCAAAGCAGCTGAATTTAGGCAAATGAAGGGAACCATTTTGGAGGCTGGACAAAAGGGGTTAATTTGATCGACCATGTCTCCATAGTCTTATAACAATCATTTACTTAACAAGCATAGAGAGAGTCATTCCATGGAAACTGGTGGAGTTAACAGAGGAAGTTCAAATAGAATATCTGTTTATCCCAGATGTGTGGGAATTTTAGCCAAAAAACAACAACACATAATTGCAGCAGTATTGATTCTTACATAAAAACAACAGCAGAACTAAAGGGCTCAAAACACGTTACGAAGGCCTCGTCTATGAAGCAGTACAAGCTTCCATTTCTATTAGCTTGTTGCATTGCTAATAAAATAATTAGAAATAAACTGTTGCAGGGAAATGAACTAAAAAGGTTTGTGCAGTTCTATTTTCAGTGCAGTTTATGGCATCTATTTCTGTTTGCAACAAAAGTTATTTTGCAATAATTTTTGAGGCATATTGATTAATCTTCAGTTGTTTATTGTTATTGCATAACGAGCCGTAATCTGATTTAAGTTCACCCAGCCTAAATGTGGTGTATTTCTTCCAGTGGAGTTATGCTGCATTGCTTTAAAAACAGAATGAAATGGTTAATAGAATTGTAAGCAGATAGAAATTTACTTGGCCCACATCAGCACAGAATATATAATCACAGTATAACATCGCCACCTTGGTTTTGTGCCCTATCCCACACTTATTTATGCACATAATTAATTTATTAATCTGTCATAAATTGATCTAAAATAGCTATTATTCATGAGACAGATTCTGTTTAATTCTCTGATGGCTGATGCAATTTGAAGACTTGCATTGAAAAGTTTACAGTAAAAAGTACTAACTAAAACTTAATCTCTTTTCACACAGTCCTCCCCTATTTTTGGAGTATTTTCTGTCTTCTATTACTGAAATAAAAATTACCATTTATATCATGTTTCGTAACACTAAGGGATTTGACCTAGTGTGTACTCACTGGTGAATATTAGCTTAAGTATACATTTTTGCCAGACATCAAACACAGACTTCTTAAAAAATGCTGAACAGGTCTGTCTTCAATGCGTTTCAGAGGTAAACCTTACTTAGAGATTCTGCAAGTGTGAAAGAGGGACCACTGATGAAGAATGAGAGAAAGAGAAACTTGCATTTTTGTTTCTTGTCCTTCTGTACATCTGTGGTGCTATACATGTCATTTAGCAGGAATCTACTCTTTTAAAGATGTCCGTTATGATCATGAGGATTTTGATACATTAATCATACTCCTTTTACACTTCAAAATATTTTCTTAATAACTTAGAGTCCATGACAAAAGTCTCCAACTTCATTAACTTTAATGTGAACAAGTAAATTTTCTTCAATTTCACTCAAATTTGTGATAGGGTGTGAACAGGAACATGTTTTTAAAATGTATTACTTGCACACTTAAATATACAGACAGAAAGATTTAGCACAACAGATGTGGTCCATAGTTGGCATACTCTTTCACAGTGACAGAAGCCAGGAAAAAAAGCATACAGAATCTGCACTCATAAAGAACCTTCAACATTTATGCTAGCATAGATAAATGTTCATTTATATTTAATTTGTAAGATGGATATCTGACCTGTAGCATCAGAAATTCCTCTTTTCCTTTGAAATCAATGGAGGGCCTTGAAAGATTAAGTAATACAGATTACTCAAAAAAACTGAGTTTTCTCCCCCACTGCCCCCTTCACGATATCTGTTTGAAAACTCTGCACACTGCCTCTATTTTTCAGCATTCTGTGCTTCCAGATGTTCATAACTGGATTAATTTTTTAGGAAGTGGGTGTGCTCTGTTTTATACCACCTGTCACACAGTGCCATAGTGAAAAAGAAAAGGAAAACACATTATATGACTAACAATCAAAATGTTACACATCCATTAAGAACCTCATCTTTTTTATCATAGAGATCTCTACCTCTACACAAATATTAATCTAGTAACTCTCTCATTTAAGGCTGCTTTTACCAAAGCACACGTTACAGTGACAGTAGCAGCAGAGAAGTTATGTAGCCCTCATGTCATGAGATTGATAAGGAACTCATTCTCAGTCTACCTGTGATGAAGAAGAAAAAGTTTGAATTTCATTTGTTCAACCTTTCAGAACCGAAGACAACATCTAAAACTGAAGTCTTAACCCAAACAAAAGCTTCCTCATGACATCACCCTTGATTCATTTCTTTCTGGGTGAGTAAGGTACAAACTTTTAAACAACTCTTAAGCTTGAAACCTTTTGTATAGCTTGAGTGGGCCAAACCTGTGGTTCCGACTATGTACAGCTTAGACTCTGACAAGGACTCTGAGCAAGGCTTGGAAGCTCTCGCTGGAAAGACTTTTCCCCCCCTACAGCCAGTGTCACAGTCCACTGAAAGGCGAAGTGCTCTGATCTGCACAGTGACACCAAAGTGCCCTCTCTGAGGGATGTCAGAGATGGAGACAGCCTGGAGATGACACAGTACCCTTGGGGTTCATTTCCTTATCAGTGGGTTTTTTTGTTGGTTTTTTTTTTTTTGTTGTTTTCTTTCTGTTTTTGTTTTTGTGATATGGGATATTTCCTTACAAATTCTTGTTGATATTTACACAATGAGTTCAGATAGTGACTGGCCACGGTTGATTTCAATAGTTCAAGTGACAGTACATATTCACTGCTTGATGCATTGCTATTGAGACAGCCAGCCAGCATGCCATTGAAGATTTTGTTTAGGCAAGATACCCGAGGCTTCTGTCTGTAAAAAGATAGAAGTAGCATAAGAACCAATACTGCTCCATGCTAATTTTGCCCCTTTCTGACGTGATTCCAAAAAGATTGTAAGTAAAGAAGAAACTCATGTTAAACATTGGCATAAACGCTCTGCATAATTTTAAAGAATGATTCCAAAAAGATCATATGAAAAAACTCATGTTAAACACTGGCATAAACACTCTGCACAATTTTAAAGAAAACAACTTTGGTCTCATTCCAAATATCGTCAGCAGGATGAACACAGAGGGCAACATTTAGTTATAGATTAATAATCCAAAGTACAAATAGTTCTAAACAAATAAGAAAAACATAAACCCACAATATTAAACAAACCAGAGGACAAAGATCACTCTAAATTCTCAGAGCTATATTATTTTGAAGTGGTGACACAAACTATACAGAAGTCGTTGAACTCTGTGATGTCAATATCAAGGTGAATCAGCCTGAATCATACACGCCACAAAGAGTTATGAAATGTAAAAGCTAGGTAAAGCATGTGGAGTTTAAATGAACCGCAGCAAACTCACTGAACCAGAAAATGGAAACTTTTAAAAAATTCTCAATTGAACTCCTTTAAGTTGGGAAGTATAATGCCAAGTTATACATCAAATAATCAAGATATTTTCACAGGACAGCAAATCAACTATAAAATTCTGTTAGTACTTATTACTGTAATATGTTAATATCATCAGAATCAACTTGAATTATATTATCCTCTGCTTGCAAGACTTTACCTAAAATAAGTAATTTATTGTTCACTTATCTATGAGTAAATGAAGAAAATAAAAGAAAGAAGGATTTATTCCACCAGGAAAACAGGAACACACTTCTCTGGAGAAATAAATTTTGAACTATCGTATAAACTGTGACTCACCTTACATGGTCTGATTTTGAACTGTTTTTCAGCTGCTCACCCTGTAGCTCATGCATCGTTACCACTGAAGAATTAATCTGAGAAAGTGAAATGTAGCACAGGCAAGAACACTACATAAAACCTGCTCCCTGAGTCTTCAGTGAAGAATTAAAATATAAATATGTGTTTCTGTATAAAGAGTTGAATTTTGCTACAAATTTTGCATTAATTCTTGGACAATGATTTTGGTATATCACTATTCTAGGGCATAAACAATTTTCTGTCATCCATTGATAACACCAGAATGGTCATCCGTCTATCATTGTAATAAAACTATTTTGTCAGAAAAGGTTGTCAGATATCACACAATGAATGCCTAGACTATCACATTAACTATTATCTATCCACCCCAGACAATCTTCAGACTGTGTTTCTCCTCCAGAAATTAAAAAATACAGCACTGCAGATCTCAGGTCATTGGCACATAAAAGCATTCCCATTATATCAGGGGTTATTTATAAATAATGTTTCCTGCAAATTTACCTGCTTCCATTCCAACATGTATCTTTAAAAAATAATCCTTACTTTATGATCAGGGGAAAAAAAAAATCATGGTAAGATTGATATGCATATAACATAGACCCAAATAATTTTGTGTTCTGGATTTATACACAGATACTTTCATTACTATTGCAGTTTACTTCATATCTCTCCTCAGATCTCTTACCTAATAATATTTTATTTAGGTGAAGTGTCACAGAAAAGGCTATACCCCCTAGTGAAACATAAACTCTGAACTTGCACAATTGTGCATCTTCTTTAACAAAAGCAACTTGGTCACATTTGCAGCTGCTTTTCTTGATGAATGTATTAATTTTTGCCTTAGAAGTAAATAGAAATATTGCAAATAAATAAACAAAATATTCCCCATGCTTACATTTTGAGTTCGGTTGCACAAGTCTACATTTAAGAATAAAACATCATAAAGAATGAAAAACGAGAATTTTTCATGCTTTGAATTTACAACAGTTTATACCTGAAAATCTCCTGAACAGTCTGAGCTTTGGTAACACTTGTGTGATCACTGAAACCTTCCCATGTCCTGTCAGCTTCGATTCCCCATGTTATTGCTGAGGGTGTGTTGTGTTAAATTTTTAATACTGTGTAACCCACAAAGCAGCTTTATTTTATTTTCTAAAGAAATGATTTCTTCAAACTCTTGATGAGATACGAATCAAAGTTTGGTCTTCAAGGTGAATCGTTCATTAATCATAAACAACACATGATTAAATCAAGGACGTATCAGCACATATTGTAAAAATAAAAGCTTGCATAAGGCTTTTATTTAATATTAACTTCATTATGTTTTTATGTGAATTCTGGGAACTTGGTTATCCTAGCTTAAAGTTAATATTTCCTCAGGAAAAATTGTGTCATGTGATTATTTTTCATGTAGTTAAGATAGCTTTATACATGTTAATGGTTAAACTACTGCATAGATGGTATTAAAATAGGGAGGAGTGCAGAGACATTCTGTTGATTCTGTTGCATCTTTGAATTACTCGGACATATAATAAGGACCAAAGTTTATAATAGAAAGAATGAAGAAAATACATTCAGAGGAGGATATGCTTCTTTTATGGAACTACACAGGCTACAGAAGAGAAACTCAAAGATAACATATTTGCTGTCCTCAGGTCTCAGGATGATCTGCAGGCCAGTCTAGCTTCTACTTGCAATTTAGAGCAATTCTTTAAAGAACTCCTCTTTCCTTTTCCACTGTTTATTTTCTTTTTAATGAATTGACCGATCCATTGAAACCATATGCAAGCTACAACTGTTCATGAGCGAGGAAAAGGCATCATACCTTTGATAGTTATAACTGTTTTTTTTTGCAGGGGAATGAGAGGAAGGAAAAAAACCAAAAAGGAGTTCATCAGTATGATGTGTTAAAGTAATAGATTGTATACTGAACACAGTACCTCTCACCTTCATATATATTTTACATCCACTTTAAATTTAACAGGCCTCAAGTTCCTGCACATGAAGGGTTTCCCTCCCACCAGAACAAACATAAGGTCCTAGTGAAGACTACTGCAGCTTTGGGAAGGAGTTACCTGACCTATCCGGAAAGCAACAGCTTAAACCTGAATGTATTAACAGGGAGACTTACCGACAGAACTCAGTATCTACCTTTCGGGAACACGTCGAAGTAACAGGCTTGCCATTTGGATAGGAGGGTTTTTCCTTTTCTTTATTCTTTGAAGGAGACATAGTTTAAAAGTATGGAAGTCACATACAGAAAATCATATAGCTTACTGCGACCACCTCTATCTCTGCGAGTACTTACCTTTTCAGGAATCACTGAAAGTCATAGTTACTAATGAAATCATTCACTGATTTCACACACCCCCACCCCGAATATATATGTTATACAAACAACACATACAGTAGAAGATCTTCACCTGCTATCAGCAGGCCATGCATGCATCAAAAAAATGGGTTGCCTAACTCTGACAGACACTGCATCTGTACGACCCATGGAGCCATGCAGGAGATGTGATAAGGCTGGGGTGAAACAGAGTGTTCAGCCTCAGGAAGAACACAAGATACCTAGCCTCACAGACCCTTGATTCAGGAAACCATATTCCATGTTTACAGTGGTATGAAAACAAATAGAAGAAATGGTAAAAACTTCAAGAGGATAAATACCAAAAGCCAGTAAAACCAGATAATGGCTTACTGCTTTATTGTCCCTGTATTAACATACCAGGGTTTATGCAGGTGGTTACACTGCAAGGCTACACGCAGCAGCCACAAAATCTTCATCAGTAAGGTAGCTCCTAGATTCAACAAAGCCAGTGATACTATGCCGTTTTATAAGCTAGAATGTATGTTTTAAGGAAACATCACAGCTAATTGTATAGGGAACAGGACAATTGAAAATCCAAATCATGAAAGAAATCTGCAGCCAGAAAAAAGTTCGATCCCAGATAAACACAACCCAGGTAATGTCCTTACTTTTCAAGCATTTGTAAGTCTTGTTCCAAAGGAATGCATGAATGAAATGGGGGAAAAAATCCAACCAAACCCAAACCTCAAAAGATGGTGTTACTTTGTGCCATGAGATAAATGTTCAAGTTTTCTACAACTTATCCAAAGAACCGATACAAGTCCTGGAGGGCTGCTATAGTATCTTTTCCCATATCTTATCCCCTCAACCTCCATCTGTTAATAATGAGCTACGTAATCTACATGTCATGTGATATAGTCATCAAAAAGTGATGTACCTGCACATAACACATACAAAACAATATGAGAAGATACTTTTAAAAAGAAGAGAGAACCTTAAACATTAATAAGTAGCAAATCTGTGAAATCAAAGCATTTTCCTCCTTTTTTTATAATAGCCTTTCATTCTTTTTATGATTTGTCTTTGAAAGCTCTTAAGCTCTTCCTGTGGATGACAGTTGATATTGTTCTTCCATCCTGCTGCAGACAGCATAAGGGAGGGAGGGAAAAGAAAAAAAACCCTATTGTACAGCTTTTCGTCTCTGAAACATGATTTTTATAATTAATATATACAACTGAGAAGAGAAAGGTACGTTATAATGAAGTGCAATTAAGAGGTGTTTGTTCCTGTCCCACATATAAGATGACTATAATTTCCTTGGCTGTTTAGAAGTCAACCATTATCATTACATTTCACACATCTTTTCTACTGTTTTTTGCACTTCTGATTTTGTTTATTTCCAATTAAAACTCCAAATAAACATGCATATAGAAAATCTAATATTCAGGTAACATCACCTTTTAATTATATTGTGCAGTGATCATTAAACCTAATGCTTATGCAAACCTATTTGGATTTAATTTCATAGGCATGAATGGATCTGTCCATTTTGCATTAGATTTAAATTCATGCAAGGGAGAACAGAATGTGCATTTACCAAGTCTATATTGCACGTAACCGCCGATGTATTATTAAAGGAGTAATTTAAATGTGGTCTTTCGGAATTCTTGTTTATTTTTAAATTCCCCAAATTCATATCACAGCATAGTTTTCTATTTTAAATTTTGTGTTAATGTTATTTGCATTATTGTAGTGACTACCCCCTCTAATGTCACATACACCCACACAAAGAGTGCCTGGGAGACCTTACGAAGTAAAGATATTAAAGGGACAAATCACGAAGAAAGAGACTGATTCTGGCGGATGTGAGCTGACATTTTTTTTAGCCTTAAATACAACTCCACTGAGAGGGTTCCTTAACATTTATTTTCTGGCTGCAGTTGGAACTAGGCTAGTTAAAGTCACGGCAGATTGAAGCTGAGAGTCCAGGCTCCCCGATCCAGAAAACAGACCAGCAATGACCGTGGACATTCAGAATTAAAGCTGAAGCTGTATTTCGAGCTGAACTGACATGAAAGCCATGGGGGATCTAAACAAATACTGTCTTTCCAGATAAAATTCGGAAAACCTTTATAAACTAAGCCCAGAAGGTACGACAAAGGACCAGTTGCTGACAAAAGGATGCGGACAGGCAAACTGAAAATTATGACCTAAGTAAAGCCCACTGAAACATATGGAAAGATTAACATTGAGCACAGTGGGCTTCTGCATGGCGGCAATTTACCTCAGTAGGAAGTAGATGTTACCTTATCTTCAAATAAGAAAAGCATTTTCTTTTTTAGGTACCTCTATTGCTGAACATATTATTTCCCACAGAATTACTTGATCATTTTTCTCCGGTTTTGTTCACGTTAATAATTCTGTGGAAGATTTTGATAGGCATAATTTTAATTCTCTATGTGCACTTGTACCAATTAAGCTAAATAATTCAATTGTTTGTACTATGAGTATGAACTCATTTACTGGAGTAAATATTTTCTTTCAATTGTTTTTGTATGTTTTTGTTTCTGCAGAACACTTCCTGGGACAAATGGTTCACTTTTAGTTGTAACAATTTCCTATCTATGTAAGATATCATTGTGGTTGCTACTGCTGATCTTTGGGTTTGTTCATGGCTGTAGTTCTGAAAAAGATCTAAAGCGATAACTTTAATTGAATTTTCCATGTTGGAAAAATACATATTTTCCTTTTACTCTTTTAGGTTATCAGCTTATCTTCATGTTTGTGCTCTCTCCCTCCCAATATACTGTTCCAACAAGTAATTTGCCTTATTTAACTGAAGCAAAGTTGATATAAATTATGAGATTAATTTATATACATTAAATTCTTCAGGAAACTTAATCCCCATTATCATCCATTTGCTTCCTATATTAGGTGCACTGACTTCCATTTGATATGTTTCTGACTTTTAATACTGCTTTGTTCAAATATTAATTTAAATCAGTTAAAAAGGCATTTCTACTAGTCTGAAATATTTATTGAAACTATGCAATAGAATATACTATCAGGTTAACATTATCTGCTGTTGATACACTATTTTGCATTGTTTCCCCTTTATCTTCTGTTTTATATTAGAAGAAGTCATAAAAACTTGTATTGCAAAAAAGCCAACAATTCAACCAGCTCTATTCCAGCAGTTAAAAAAAAAACTTTGGTTTGCCAAAGCACGACTCTTACCCCAGCTGGTCTTTGGTAAGATGTGTTAGAGTGACCATACAGATTTCTCACTTGCATGATGAAAGACAGACTTGGTGGTATTTGTACTTTATTCATTGATTAGAAGCAAGGAGCCAGCCAGAGCCACATCTTTCAACAGCTATAGGAGATTAAACGTTATATTTTAAATGTGCGAGTACAGCACCAGTTGATTCCAGTCTTGCTGATTTTATCCTTTGGGCTGCATAAAGGTAGTAAAAATAAGAAAAAAACTTCCTGTCTCAGTCTACTTTCTAGACTTCCAAACCCCTTTATTAACCCTTCCTTTCTTCTCCTTTCCCATTTTATTGGGAATCATCTATAAAGCATCCAGAAGCTGCTGAAAGGAAAAAAACCCTGAAACTGCATGAGGTAGCAGCTGCCCAGTGAAGCTGCACGCAGCCTGTACACAGAACTTCAATTACTAGCCTTACTGAGTTCAAAGGGATTATTTCTGTTAATAAATGTTCTAGTGTTCTAGCATGAACACAATCCTGATCCAAATGGAGCAGTGAAAGGGGCTTTGCTCGTCCTCTCTCTTGCCCCTTTTGGCAAATTTCTCTTTGAACATTTATATGCTGCTGACTGGATTATTCCTTTACTTTGCACCAAATCAGACGCACTTTTATAACAGTATGGAGCAGACCTCTATTATACTATTAATCAGCTGTATAATGTCTTACTGTTTGTCCTCTAATGACTGAAAATTCAATGTGCCAGAACGATAAGTGGTTTAAATCATATACTTCCAATGAAATTCCTAGCTTGAAGTGTCCCACTATTACAAATTATGTTCTGAAGAGATTTCACAACGCATCTTCACTCCTCCTTCCAAGGTAGTCTTTAAATTCAGGCACAACCCACAGTTCAAGTTTGCTTTGCTTAGAAAGGCTCTAAATACTCCCTGTAGCACAGCAGGAGGCTCCTTTAAAGCAGTTGAGATTGGTGGGTGGATTGAGAAGACATGAGACCACAATTATACCCCATTTCAATGCAATGACTCCAGACAAAGAAGCTGAAGTGTATGGAAGCTGGTATGTCTTCAAGACAGACCTAAAAATACCTGTCGGAGCTGCAGGTTTGGAGCTATTACCCAGAGCAATTCAGAGAGGTTTCCTGCTGGGAACCAAAGATGCTACGGAATCATTTACAACAGGCTGTCTGGAGTGTCTAGTTATCAGAGAGAGGGAAGCAGAAAGCTTTACTTCTCTGGGTAACACAAGCCTCTAGTCTTCTGTTTAGTGGCAGGAAATGACAAAAGCATTAAAGTTTTCCTCAGGCAGAGCTCCCTCACACTGTTTGGTCATCATACTCTGCCTCCTCCATGCTCTGCTGGTGTTTCTGAAGTGCATCAGCACCAAGAGCAGATCTGAAACTCTGGAAAAGTATCGGGAAGCAGACGGGGTCTGACCCGTCCAGGATACCCATCACATTAACTCAAAGCAGCTAAACTCTGCCACATCCATAAAGTCAGGAAAAGCCACTCATGCTAACACATCAGCCACCTGAGAGGAGAAAGGTGTTCATGTGCTACTTGCCAGAACAGGAATTTACTTTTAAACCTTGGGAGTCATTTGGACTCTTCTGAAACTAAGCACTGTTGAGATCAGCTCAACAAATCAGTATGAATAGCAACTGTATTGGATGCATATGTCACTCATTTCTGATTTTGGCTAAAGGAGCTGGTGTCGCAGCACTCTCTAGACTATCAAGCTGCAACAAGGTCTTTTACCACCACTGAAGAAGTTGGGGGACATCGTTCTAGATAAAAGCAGCAGAGAGAGCTGAAGAGCTTTCAAAACTATACAAGTACAGAGCAAAGGGCATGGTGATGCCGGGAAATGGAGACGACGGGTTTGATGGGAAGTAGATGAAAAGTCAGGAATTTATGCAAGAAGGAAGAATTAGGATAGACATTGGGACAAAACACTGTGAAAGGACAGCTACAGTTGACAACGTGATGGAGTGCTGAGACAAGCTGTGTGATCTCTGTCGTTGAATTATAGGAATATGATAGACACCCACCCAGGACCAGATGACAATGTCTCTGAACTGAGGAATGGCACTGGTGACATCTCATGGTTCCTGTCAGATACATGAGTCTCTTATCCCAGAGACCTGGAGCTAGTGTGGATATTTGAATTAATCAATATAGGTCTATTGTGCTATTCTTAAGGGGAAGCTGCCCGACAGAAACCTCTGTTAAGTTCTATCCTACCTGCAACAGATTTTGATGACATTATTAATCTAATCTATACCTTCACATTTTAATTTACCATAAATAAATTTTACGTTGAAAAAGTTTCCTGAACTACTCATGACATTTAGAAATAATTCTGTGTGTAAGCTCTAACTTGATTACCAAATCATAACAAAAATCCTTTCCATTTTCTCTTTGCAGTGAGGATCAATGTAGATCTAATTACAGAACAAAATGTAACCGTGTCTCACAGATGTTGTCTTTATTTTCTGAAGCTTGTGTGACTCTTCCATGAGCTATCTCTAGCATGAAGGCATGTAGTAACTCCAAGATTAAGTCATACAGTGAGAGGCATTTGACAGAAATATCTAGATTGTAAAGGAGGCTTTCAACACTTTTCTGCAGCAACTATATGTCTCTGGTGGCCAATAAGATAATCACTGAGGCCAGAGCCCACACGGACACAACTTGCTTTTGCAGCTACTCACTTTAAAGATACTGTCTGACAAATCCTCATGTCAAACTTCCTCTCTTGCTGCATTACTAATAGCTGCTATACCAGAGCATCTTTCAAGTTTCAAAAACTCAGATATTCGATCAGCTTCATGACCTTCCTGTGAGGATTTATTATCTTCCTGTGAAGAGGAAGAACATGTTTACGTTGTGGAAAAGTTGGATGCAAAGTTTCCCTTTGAAATCTGTAGCACAGACCTGTGACTTAGGTATTTGTGGTTTGAAAAATTAGTAATTTAAGTATTTTTGCCATCTGTTTATTTACACTGGAAGCTTTTCAGTACTCATTAGGAGCAGATCACTCATCATATGCTCTCATTTACTCTAAAAATTAGGTGCTTTTTATTTATTTATAAAAGCTTTATTGCTGAGCTGCTCCTAATTTGTTCTCCTAATCTGTACAAGAGGAATCATAAGTCTGAAATTTTTCATTTTTTATTCAGTGGTATGTAGAGCACACAAATACTGCACCCATTCAAGCAGATGATAAAGTTTTTCATTTTAATGGAAGAAAATCACTTGGATGTATTCTCATAGTCTCGTTTCAGCACTACACACTACAATGAATATTTCCATAAATGGCTTCATCTAGCAACTTGCTCTCCCATTTTACTTTTCAGAATAAATATCACAGTTTTTCTGTTAGCTGAAGTACAGGAAATATGAAATTATGGGATAATTGGTTTAGTTGAAATAAACAGATTTTTATTAAACTCAGCAAAGCTAGGATTTCTTGGTGGCAAAGAAAAAAACTACTGAAAGCTTATAACCCTCCAGAATTTGATACTAATGATGGGAACAGAGTAACTGTGCTGAAATCAGATTTCCACAGTGAAATCCCATTTTCCACTGGCCCTTAAGGATGGGTATAGTAGAAACTTAATTCTTTGCAAATCCTATTAGCAGCAAGACAAACATTAAGAAATACTCAGAATAAGACAGATACAGACACCAGAAAAATACAACTATAGATGTTGATGTCAGCTTTGACAGCTGCACTGCTGACTGGCATGTGCATGTTGACAGCTGAAGATGAAGGGCTAAAGTAGGAGGAGAAAAATATTCCAATTCAATTTAATTGATGCAAATGACTAAGACATAAGTAAACTATAACATAAGCTATGAAATGTTATAATAGGAACATGAGATAGATGTAAATTTATAGTATTTTGTGAATTTTTATACTAAATATATACTAGTTAGTGATCAAAGTTATCCTTTTTACCTGTAAGTACATCTTTTAAACCATTCTAATGAAAAATACTGCATTTACTGAGACAAAAATTAAAGACCTAAGATGGTTCACACAGTGAAACAGAACCAGCTGATTACATATTGGAGCGTTTCAGTAAGTGCAGGTAGCTGAAAACCCTGTAGATTAGAAATTAGTTGAGAGATATACTCTAGGATAACTGTTTTTACTTCAGGGAGCAACATATATTTCCTAGATTTATCCCTCTGCTTCCCATTACCCTTTGTATGTAAACAAATTTCCTAATTCAATATTTTGCAAACAGGAATGCAAAGAAGGGATTTCTTTTTCCCTGTGCACATTACTTTCATTTTGTTTTGCCCTGTGCTGCTTGATATGCTCTTCTAAGACAAGCACTTGGACATCTTGCAGAACTTTGGCAAAAATATAAATACTTCTGGAAGATTTTTCTGAAACCCCTGCCAAACTTGTTCAGCAGTTATCATATTAATGATAAATAAGTATATAATTTCAGAATGGCTTTACATTGAATCCATTCAAAATACCTTATTCATACAGTGTAATCAACAAAGTGAATAAAAATTAAACTTTTCTAAGAGTTTTGTTCTACCTTTAATTTAAATTACAATTTCAAACAAACAAATTTTGGATTATTTTATCTGCAAAAAAATTAAAAAATCTAGAAATAAAGTTCAGGAATTGTGCCAATTTTTTGGACTATCCAGATTAAGAAAAAAGTTTCTTCTCCAGCAAACTGAAAAAAACCCCAAAACATCTTTCTGGCACAAAATTAAATGTCTTCTTTGGAGTATTTTAATTACTTGTTAAAAAGAATAGGTTTCTGCAGGTTGGAAAAAAGGGGCTAGGTAGATGAAAAAAGGGAAGGAGGCAGTCTCATAAAGTACAAGAACCCTAGATGACCTGGAAGGGTGGGAGATGCAGGTTCAAAGCCTGTACTCTAGACAAGGCCAACAGGATGTCTAAAGCTGCAATGCCCCCTTTGCCATTTACTTCAGTTCCTCACACATGTTACTCCTGTATGTACTGTAACAGCAGCTACCCACTCCAACACAGAAAAAAAGTGATCTTACAACACATACCCATGTATTTTGCCACAACCAGGCAAACCTCATTAGAATTTTTGAATATACCAGAGAATTCACTCAACATTTTGGTATTTCAACATATTTTTTTATACTTGAATGTGTTCACCAAATTCATCGTCGCTTTTAGGTGCCAAGAATCACGGTACTTAGTGAATTGCTATTTGTCAGAAAAAAACCCCACCAACGGGTAGGAAGAAAAGTCATCCAAATACCTACTGTTACTTAAAGGATCCTGAGTAAAGCCCCTTTAACCGTGTATTTTAAAGATTCATCAGGGAACAACAAACATAATATTTTAAATAAATACAGAATTTTTCTGTCATTCAGAAAATCATCTTAAAACCTACTGTTCACGGAGGTGTCTCCCAAGTAGCTGATCTGTTATACACTCACAGGTAAACCATCTGCTGTGGTCCAGAACGCACCTGGCACCACATGCTTCACTTCACCGGGCAGGCTTTACCTCCTGCCCTTCATCCTGATCCGGAACTGCTCAAACACAGGGAGGGACAGGGCCACCAACACCAGCCTCTCCCGGCTCCCTTCTGCTCAGGACCCTGCAGCTGGAGGTGTTATTAGGCTGGTGGGTGCTCCTTGATGCTCTCTTTCCAAAGTGCCATCCCCACAGCAAACTCGGACCATGTACATAGTCCACATATGTAACTAGGGGCAGGATGGACTCAGAGTTAAGCTAGGGGTCGACTCTGACCGCTGAGACAATTTGCCTAGACCATCGCCCACACTCTTGAGAGCTTCATGACAAAGTAAACTGCCAGCCAGACTGAATAGTCCCAACTGGCCAAAACCTCTCTTATTTCTAGGTGGTCTAAATGATCCCTAAGCCTTGTAACATGCTGCTGGGATAACGGTCCCACAGCCTGTTCTGTATTTCTCTATTGATACTCAGAGCACTTTGAGCTGGAAGCTGTTTATGTAAAAAGCTGAACCCCGCTTAAATTTTAATCCAATAACCCAAAGTCTCTGAACAAGAGAACTAAGGGTTATTATTATTTAACTTTTTAAAATACTGGAA
This sequence comes from Falco rusticolus, assembly GCF_015220075.1. Classification (NCBI taxonomy): domain Eukaryota; kingdom Metazoa; phylum Chordata; class Aves; order Falconiformes; family Falconidae; genus Falco; species Falco rusticolus. The sequence goes on from NC_051201.1 coordinate 16,923,910, forward strand.
ACACACACACACACAAAAAAAAAATCATTCAGGTAAGTAAATACCATTAGTCAGAAGGAAGCCTGTTCCGTGGGTGCTTCTATTTTGAAGGTCCAGTATTCATGAATGAAACATTATTTCAGTCCTCAAATCTGTGTACAATTTACTATGAAATGTTGATTCATAATTCTTCTCAAGCTTTTAATGCAGGAATTATATGTATATTTTAAGATAACGATATAGGCCACTTCATAAACACTGTCTTTGATGCAAAAGATCAGACAACTGTTACTGGCTTTTATTAGCGGAGGAGGAAAGTGAGGCTTGGCGTCAGCAGACAGACTATTGTATGTATAATATCTGTGACTTAAGTTTACTCTGAGTTGGCTCCTTTGTAAATTCCCCAGGCTCTATGAAATCTAGAGTTGGGGCTGATAAAAACACTGAAAAATAAAAAGGCATCCAAAAAAGCATTTTATAAATGCAGCATATTTTATAAAAAGCAATTTCAAATCTGCTCCAGGTAGACACATAAAATCTTATGAATAAGTTCAAAGCATGGTTAGAAAACTTTTATGCACTCCCTTAAAATAAAAAAGAATGCATATGCATGTTTTGGAGAATCTTGGATATAGGTATGTGTGTGCACATAACAGAGTCTGAATTAAATAGTTTCTTCTGTATGAATATGTAAACGTCAGCTTTTGCTAATAAATAACTTTTATTTTTGCTCTGACAAACAGATGCTCCAGCAACAGAATAGATACCCTTATTAAGCACTCTCTACATGATTCATGGTGCAGTTAATTTTCCGGGAAGTTCCATATGTAACAAGCCAATAATAGAACATTGACTTAGTAGCAAACTTGATGGAAACACCCCTCTGCACCAAGGGACCAAATTGCCTGGGATAGGGGTGTGGAGTGGGTGGTAACCAGAGAAAAAAACATGCTTGTGTGAGTTCTGATCCATTAGACCTCCCAGAAAACAACTGTTCAGGAGACCTTTACATATTAAATGTAAAGGTGAGTCCTTGCATTGGAATCTCAAAGAAGCAGCAGTGAAAGCATTGCTGTGTACCTCTTCCCCTCAGCTCAGCCTCACCAGTGCAATGTATTCCTCTAGAGGCACACAATGATTCATCACAAGCTGTTGGTAACATCCAATATATTTTTTTGACATAACATCTACTCTTCAAATATTTCTGTACTACTTATGACATTGATTAGTATTAGCTGACAAAAAAATACTTCCTTTCCATCCTGCTCACCATCTACAAAGAACAGACCCCTCATAAGTCTTTTAAATTCCTTGATTAATAGGAGGGAAGGGAAAGAGGCATTAACATGCTAACTCACTCTTTCCAGTATTAGAAAATCAGATTTTGTGTATTCCTGTAGATTTTTTAGTGTTATTTTTTTTAAATCACAGTTGTTGCAAACTCTGACATTATTGGCTTAATCCACCTGTTATCTACAGAACAGTATTTTCAGCACCCATTTAAGGTATGCCGCCAAAGTTTCCAAGTTTTGTTTTTAAATTTACAAACACTTACATTTTATTTTGCTGACTCTAGCCATTAAAATGTGAAACTAACATCAGAGTACCACAATTCAGCCACAGACCAGCAAAAGTGCTGTTTGAGGCAAGGACTTCTCTCCTAGCTAGACTCCTAACCACAAAGTCCACAAATTAGAGCCATGCAGTGCTGTACCTGTTAAGCAAATCAGTTGCCACAAGTTCATCTAAATGAGTATCATTCTAATACCCACTGCTCTGTTACCAGGTGTCACTAAAGTACTCGGATTTTATGTATAAAACCTGTGGATATAGGTTTGAATTTGATATGGAAAATAGGCAAAGTTTGTAAGTAATTGTCTTTGGAATGAATTACCAAGACTCATTTTAAGGTATAACAGAAAGAACTCAGCCTTAGATAAAAGGACATTTTAATCCTTCCATGAAAAATACTTGAATGCTTAATATTTATAGGAATGGACTTCTGGTTAAGGTACATGACTGAAAAGCAAGAAAACTGCATTCTCTTCTGTGCTTTATCCTAGAGCTCATGTATACATCTTTGATTCAAGCCATAAATTCATGAGCCTTTTTCTGGCAGGAATCAGTGGCTTAAGCGCTTCTTAATACTGAGCTCAATGCTTCCATTATGGTTACAGTTTTTTCTGGGACTCACCTGGCAAACTGGGTTTGGGTTAAAAATAATGAACCAAAGACAAACATTTAAAGTCACTTTTGGTTAAAGTACCATATTTGGTAAAATATCCACCTTTGGGTATGATATTAACCTGAATATGGTTCTTCCTCTAGGTTTATCATCTACCTATATAAGTCTTGGAACAGGATGAGGAACTAAGAGTGAAGCAGGCTAGCACAACTGCCTCAAAAAAGAGTCAAGTTACCCCTTAAATCCACTTCATTAGATAATAAAAATACTTTCCTAACAAAAATCCCCATAATGTGATCCTGACTTTACGTATGATAATTTGTAAGGAAAAAAAAAAAAATTGGTAAGATTTTTTATGACAGAAGAAATAGTCATATTTTTGGCTGGGACTGAATTGCTGACCTATTGAAATCAGACTTGACTAATCCAGAATTTGACCAAAACACACATAGTCCTCATTCTTCAGTTATTCCATTTACTGTGATTGGTGACCACACACCACACTCAAAAAATGCATTTGGAAAGGCATAAAGTAACATTCTGAGTAAAATAATCCCTGACAGTAACATACAGAGCATTTAAAGAGATAGATGAGCAGATAAAGTGAGGTATGACGGGCCAATGTGATTTCATCAATCACAATTGCAACATGGCACCCTTCAAATCAGAGTTGTTACATGGGAGCCTCTTGTAAGCAAGGCAAATGGAAAGAAAGGGAACCATTCATCAGTGCTTCTGACCTCCGGAGAAAAGTAAAAATATCAGAGGCTGGAAAGTAGCTGTTTAACATCCCTTTATTTACCCACTTCATTTAGTAAATGTATTAAATTAAACTGCAGATGTTCTGCTGTCAGCACAGCAGGCTAGCTGCAGAGCCTTAGCAAGCTGTTTTCTGATAGAAACATTTTATGCAGTGTAAATAAACAAACACTATTTTGTTAATTAGTAAATGAATTATTTTTCAAAAACACTCCACTAGGCTCTTTATAGCCCAAGCTACTGTAATTCCTATTTTTAATAGAGACCTTGCAATCGAAGAGGGAAAGTGTTCAAGCTCTTTGAAATTGTAGCTCTTGAACAACTCATTACCATTATTGCAAGCAAGTTCTAATTTATTATATTTTTTCCACCGTACTTCTAGAATCAAAATCACAGAAACCAGACTGAAAAGAAAACCAGACTGAAAAGAAAAAACTCACTCATCCTTAAGTTTATATAATGAGTTTATATAAATCATGTCATTAAATAAAAGACTTATTAATGATTAGAGGGAGATTTTCAGAATATCAAATGGGAATAACATACAAGAAGAAAAATTAATACCTAATACATTTAAAGACATAGGTTCTCATCAACCGTGTATGCATTCTCGTAAGAAACCACAATGGAAGACTTACGGAGAAAAAGCCCATTCATAATTGAAAGAAAAGAAAACCTACAGAAAATGAAACCCACAGTCCACCTAACATGTGATAGTAACATTTCATTGCATCATTATGCTCATTTGTTCCAACTTGATGGCTTAGTAAAGTTTTTAATAGACAGATGGCTAATTTTATAATTTCAACCCAATTTCTTACTGGACCAACTCCAAAGATCTAGTGTTAGTGTAATGCCATGGATAAAGGTCAGCAGAATAAGAGGAGAACATATGCTAATGTCAGCATTTCATGTAGTCGTCTTTAACAGAATATACAGTGCTAAGCTGAGGGATTTGCACTGGCTCAACACTAACACCATATGGGTGGCCTGTTGAAAAGTAATGATGGTCTAAGCATAGAATCTTAATCAGGTACTGATGGCCAATGAATCAAATAGCACCACACAAGTAATCACTAAGTGATTAAAAAAAATTACAGAAGATGTATTGCTGAAATTACTCTGTTAACTAGAGAAGTGATTTTGTCTTAGCTAAAGCTTGTCACATCATTACCTCTTAGTCTTAACCCCAATCTTTTATATCCTCATACAAATCTCTCTCAAATAAAAGGAACTCAATTTTTACTTGTTATGAACAATCATGTGTGTACATGAAAATGTACCTGCAAATTCGATAACTGTGTATTATTATTTATTGTTAAGAATTTATGAGAGTTGCACATGAAGGGTTTTAAACCTTTCCATAACTGATAATATACAATAGAAAAGCTCCATGCAAATTTCATAGAAGAGCCTTGCTTTACTTCTTTTCAATAAGGTTGTTTACATTGAAGGAACTACTTGGGTTTATTAGGCGAACAAGGGTTGACTCTGTAGTATATGCATAGTAATTGTATCACACACGCTGCACAGGTTAAAATGATCCTCTGTACGCACAGCAGCCTGCACTACTTTACAGTGATCTGCACTATGTGGATAGTAGTATACCTGGATGCCCTTTATTTTTTTTAGTAAGAAAATTCTGTCTGCTTAAGATAGCCTTGAATATAATTGGAACTTATCAGAGGCAAGGCCATAGGATGGATGGTTTAAACAGAACCCATTTCCATAAATAAATAAATAAATAATCCCTTAGTTGAAGAGTTGCAGCCAGTTTCTTCAATAGAGGGACTACACAAAATGCATGAGGAATTACAGCATCATACCTATAAGCCCAGTTTCAAATATGAATTTTACTTTCTCAACCCATCTTCAGTTCCACAATGTAGCTCACTGGGAGCAGTTTCATATCACAGCTAAAGCAATCTCAGTCATCCAATCTCAAAAGTAGCAGTCGCTTCCTTTCCCACCTCGTCAGCTAGGTATTTTTATTTTTGCCTTCTCCACTTGGTTCAACAGGAGACATCTAGTACAGTACAGATCATTTTTCTGTTGCAGATGGGGGAAAATAGAATAGCTTTAAATTGGATCAGCAAGAAGACACGTTTATCTCAAAGTTAAATGGATAGTAGGAGGGAAGAGGTACGTAGGACTGCCTCCTTCACTCTCAGATTAGCATAGATTTTATATGAAATAAAACACTGTAGCCTATCTTCTTAAGTCTGCAGAAAGGAGATTATTTCAAAGTTTTAAACACATAGGTGTTTGGTATATACACAGCTGATTTACATGCATTTAATTGGGGGAGTGGGGGTTTAGGGGGAGGATGTGCAGAAAGGAGCAGGGACCAGAAGGTTTTTTCTTCAAAAACTGCTGTAGTCTTTTACAAATAAGCAGTTGCAGTCAAAAGAAGTATTTTTAGATAACTGACCTTGATACTCTCATTCTAAAGTAATGAGTATGATGCTACCTAATATGAATGCAAGATATTTCTGTAAATTAAATCTTTGCATTAAAATTGTATACTTTTATTCACGGGACACTGTTTACACTAAGAAAACACTTTGCCATGCAGATGGGCTACCCTCACAAAAGGAGCAAAGAGATTTTAGAAGTGTTTCAAATCCTCTTTCATGAAAACTTGATCAATTCTAAACCAAAGTAGTCTCTGCAAGGAACTTTGTTCCCTAAATTTCACTTCCTGAAAATGACTACCAACCCTTTCAGGCATGCCCACAGGAATTTATTCAAAACAAAATGAGAAAGTAGAACAAAGCCTAAGATTCTATCTATAGAAACCAGCCTTTGATTATGCCAGGAAAATAACCTCAAAACTCAACTTTTGTAAATAAATGTTTCTATCATACTACTTTGAAGAGTTTATTTAAATATCCATAAAGTATTGCATTTCATTTTTATCCAATAGGTAATGAAAGCAGATTCCCTTACAGAAAAAAGCTCTCTGATTTGTATTTAAAATTAATCTAGGAAAAAGAGAGACTCATTCTTAAAACTTCTGCATAAAGCCCAGGATCAATAAAAGTAAGAACCAGTTTGCAAGAGATAGAAGTGGTTTACAACAGAAAAATATCAAGGTAACTCAAAAATTATTGTAAACTAGTCAAGGAATGAAATCCTTACAAGTATTCTAACATTCAAAACTGAGTAATGTAGTCTTTATTTTTGCTGCAAATATGAAATGTTCTCACTAAATTTAAATATTGTGAAAAAACATTCAGACTAAAAACAAAACACAGCTTAAAGAAACGTCAGACGTACAAAATTACTGTGAAAGAGGAAAAAGAAGAAAGAAACCCCCCCAGAAATTAGGCCAGTTTTTAGGCTAGAAGCCAACTGTTTGCTCTACTTTGCTTTATTTATTAGTTCTTAAGGTATTTAAAACTTGAGCATTAAAACTGGAGAATGATTTGCAAATGAATGCAGTTGCAGTTGTGAAAATATAACTCACAGCTGAATGTGGGTTATTCAGACAAATGGCTGCTTTGTTAGAGGAGGGGAAGTGAAGTTCTGTGTTAATTTATTACAAACTGCAGCATTTCAACCCTGATGTCCAGGCAACAATGTTTTTTATTTCAAGTAATTTATAAGTACTTCCCATAGCACTTAACAGTGATGTCTTTGGCTGTTTCACCATGGTACCAGAGTGTATATGTATTTACTGTGGGAATTTGTTTTTAATAAAACTGTTGTAAGGCATTTTTATTCCTTCTCTTTGTTACATTAGAAACATTCACTGCATAAGTAATGTATTTTTTCCTACTTGAAAAGCAGCAGATTATGGCCAGCACTGTATTTGGTTGTGTAAAATAATGACAGGCTAAGTGATTTCTCAACCAAAGAAAGTTATTTCACTTGCCATGATTTTTATTTTACTTTATTTTATTTTTTCACTTTAACACTGGTGACAGTGCATGACTTCTTTAAGGTCCCTGTATTGGTATAATCATGTCAGTCCCCAGGTTAGATCTGGTCAAAATGAAAATCAGAAGCATCAGGGAAAAAGAAATGTAATGTCTGACTTAAGAAAAATAACTATGGGATCACATTATACATGTTCTAATACTAGAGATTCTGGGAGGAGGGTATGGATTTTATTTTTTTTATTTTATTACATGCTTTCAAAGATTTAACAAAATCATACAAATTCACTTGGTGTAGATTTGGCTTACAGACTGCCAGCTCAAAAAAAGAGAACACAAGTGAAAAGCTAAAGGCGTATAGGGAATACTGGTTGTGGATATAGATGTAGATGCAGACACAGACTATGTGTATATACATATATACACACACACACTACCACCATCCTTAATATTTAATCTTGTCATGCTGCTACTTTTGGAGATCTTTCCTACAAAATGTGCATTAATACTTTTATAAGTCAGAAATGAACTATCAGATGTTTTGAAGTAGTGATGACAGACCTGCCACGTCAACAGCTAAATTTCCTTCAGCAGTTAATCTTGTTGATTAAAAATAATAATAATAATAATAATAAAAAGTATATATATTTTACAACTAATCTGCATTAACTTCTGTTTAGATAAATATCCAAGTAGTGGATCTTGCTAGACTTTTGTAAGGTCTTAAAAACCCTAAACATCAGAAATGCCTGCTTTCATATGGGTAATGTATTCCCTTCAAATAATCCTGGAATATGTTTATTCTCATACGTTTGTACCATTTGTTTCAGAGGTTATGTAAAGCATTACAACTCTTATTGCAAAAATAATGGTCTTAATGTAATTTAGTTGTGAATGTCATGCTCCAGATGCTTTTGCAGAATTGCTGCACCAGTACAAAAAATTACAAGCCCAATACATCCTCTCATTTAAATCCTCTGACACTGGGTAGTATATATAAATTTCTACAATTTAATTTCTTCTAGCCCTAGATAAAGTTGCTTTAACAAGAAAAATATTTACAAATAATACCATAATAAAGTTTTTGTAAGACGTGGTTTAAACTTATATTAGAAGAGTTAACAGATATTGAAATATACAAAAATGTTGCAGGTAACTAAGTTTATTTTCTTAGACAAAATTAAAGCAATCAGCTTTCTGTGCCTCTGTTCTAAGGTACGGACTCCTACTGAAACTGCGAGGAATAGACACTTGGCAATGGCAATATTAAATATTTTTTTTAGTTTTCCTTTTTCCTTTTTAAAAAAAAAGAAAGAAAAAAAGATTGCTGAAGTGAAAGACTCGATTCTTCTGTTAGCAGACTCATGCCTGGAATTTTCTTGCGCAAATTCTAATGTTATGTCTTTTGTCAGTGATTTTATTTACTTTATACCTACCTCAAGCCACTTTTACTTTATGGAAAACAGGCTTGAACACTTCTTGCATAAGAATTGTGCATAAAGGTTCTCATCTTTGGTGAAAAAAAACATTGCTTAATCAGTTTGCTTCACTTATTTGTTTTATCCTCTTCAAAGCCAAGAAAAGAAGAAGATCAAGAAAAAAAAATTCCCTTAAGTGCTCTCAAGATCTAATTCAGAGAAATATGAAATTTCACCTCAGAATATAAGTACACATTTAGCATTTTTTTTAGAATAATTTCCATAAAGCAAAGTAAGCACCTGAAAATTCTCCTCTCACCAGAGGAAACGAGATTCTCACATTTTATATAAACTTAGTGATTTTGAATAAAAAGGATGGAGTTTTTAGTTTGGTTCAGCAATTTATTTTACCTCAAACCCCATTCCCTTTTCCCCTTGCACAAAGTCAAGTATATTTTTATTCTACTTCTCAATTATTCTAATATATTATGTAGGATGAGATCATAAACCCTGACGGTAGCTTTTCATAATAAAGTGGCAAAACAGACTTTCCTGTTCTCAGTCTGACTATCCAGCCCCACAAATAGCACAGGGAAGCACTATGGGGAAGAAAACTCTGCAGAGCTGAACATGTTTCTCATTGATGCAACTGAGTTACTACCCATTGTGCATGGAGCTCTCCACAGGAGAAGCACAAAATCCATGGGGAGAAGTTCAAAACAGCAGACAGCAAATGTGTATACATTTGCAAGGCCGGTTCCCAGTGTAATACCAGAAACTAGGACTGTGGAACATGGTCTATAGATGATTAATTATCTATAGAGGAGAAGAAAATGGCAAGTAAAATATCAGCTTGTGATTATTCCTGTATGCTTGCAACCCACTAGCTCAGGAGAATGGAGGTCCCTTACAATACAAACAATGTCTCCTATGGAAGTTTCTGTACATTGAAATGGATTGGAAAAGAAATACCCCAACAACAACCTCTAAAAGATGTTAAATTCATGTGATTTGCAGGAACAACTAAGTGTGTTTATGATTTCCATGCATAGCCACTGGATTTCTCCAAAACACAAAACTATTAGGGTGCATCACAGAAATTATTGGAGACCCAAGAAGAGGCACTTGGATGATAATAAAACTCATGAAAGAATCATGTCTCCTTAACAGCAGAGGTCAGCTGGGAACAAGGCATCTTTTTAATGAAAAATGAAGACCTTGAATTATACTGCTTTTTAATGAGAAACAAAAGTAATACCTTCTGTCATTTACCATGGAAAACCTGAAAGTATGGCATCTAGTCTACTCAACAGCTTGGTGATCAAAGTTATCCCCATCAAGAGTTTAGAAACTTTGGAAGTTCATGACATAAATTAAAAAACATAACACACACACCCCCCACCCCCCACCCCTTCCCAGTTTCCCAACCCACAACAATGCGCCCTACCCACATTTCAAGACTGTTTCTAAAATACATGGGGAACTCCTCTGGAAAACCTTGAGCTATCTGAGATGATACCAGGCATATATACACCTCCATGCTTGTTTTCTTTCTCTCACTCTTGACTCTTTTTGTTTGCGTTTTATTACTTTGAGGTCTTTATGAATGAGAAGATTCCTACGACTAATTCTCCTGAGAGTCCTGAAGTAATTAAATTCAATAAATATTTTAGTAGCACAGATACTGAGTAAGTTTAAAAGTTAGCTTCTTGCGGTAAAGAACAGTGTTTAAATAACTGTCCTTCAGCCATTGTCACACCTCCAGCCCCTCTGCGGAACCATTTTCTGTGAGGCTTAAAAAAAAGTAAGGAAATGCACCAGTAGTAGTTTTTAACACATCCCCATAACTGGCACTTATTAAGCCTGTGAATGCTTTGTATGTTTTTTAGGAGCGGGTAATAAGGAGAGAGATAAAACCAGCAAAGAGAAAAAAAATCTACTTGCAAAGTATGCTTTTGGCAAATAAGCTTATGTGAAGTTACATGTTACACTGTGCTTAGGTTGCTTCAACAGTCTAGATACGTGCACAAGAAATTATCCCAAAAAATTCTGAAGCATGCTAAGTGCACAAAGTGTGGGATATGCCAGCATTAAAGCTGTCTTTGCATACTTCACCTGCCTTGCATGCACGTATGATGATACCATTTTTAAATACTACCAGTGTTTCTGTCCTTGTTGTTGTTCAATGCACTTTTTATTGCCACAACCACCATAACATCACTGGGAAGGTTCCAGGAACTATGAAATAGTCTATAACATCAGAACATCTTAATCTGCCTTTTGGGATCTCCAGTGTTCAGATATGTGATGTCCAGATGATTTCCAGACATTTCATCATACCACGTTGATCAGAAGGTTTGTTTTTTGGTTGATTTTTTTTTTTTTTTTTTTAAATCTGCACGAATAGATGTCAGTTTTCCTCTTTACAGAGTGCCAAAATTACATGCTTTGGAAGGAACATTAGGTATCACAACTCCTAACTGTTGGGTGCAGTGCACCAGTTATTACAGACCTGAGACAGCTCAAAGATATTTTGTCATCCATACTTAAGTGAAGAAGCAAATCTGTAAAGCTTCTTAGAAGGTCAGGTTGCCTGAAGTATTAATAGTACAATTTACAGTTAGAAACACAAGGTGGTTTGGTATGCAAGTACTCATATGAGGTACTGAACAATTAACCATGTCCGCTATTGTTCTTCTGATTTAGGCTGTAATTTCAGAATGCATAAAAATAGGTTTACTTTCCAGAACAGAAAGGAAAGACCGAAATGGAGTTACTCAGCTTTCATATCACAGATAGTATTGACAAGGTAAGCTTGAATACCCTTGAGAAAAAATTATTTTTTCAGCCTGCAAGCCTTTCAAATGCAAGATTCTTACTGGCATTATTAGGAACTCTTGCAGCGATACCCTAAAGATGAAAGAAATCACACAGCAGATAACACCACCACCAGATCAACTGCAGAAGCACAGTCATTCACTCTGCCACTTAGATGCATGCCCTGAAAAAAGAAAAAATATTTAAAAAGTGGAAATAGTCCACTCCATGAAACTGAGACATAAGTAAAACACACATTTACTTCCCTTGGTTCCTGTTGCAGCTGACAGAACTCAAGTTGGAGAAGTTCAGGACTAGAATCATTAGAAACTGGATTTGTAACTCCCTCCTCATATAGATTGGACATTAGAAGTATGTCATTTTCAAGGAATTCGGAGCTCTCAATTTTGAACATGTATTTAAATCATTGAGATTAAAGGAGCTCCCTCAGAGACTCCATGAACAAAACTGCAGGAACCCTATTTGAAGACAAATAGACCTCATTCTTGTTCTAATAGGCATGCTCACAATAACAGGGCACTGCTTTAAAATTGTTACAGATAAATGACACTACACTTAACTCTGAACGAATCAGGAAGAACAGCTGAATTTCTAAACCCTAAACCTCCAAGATCCAGAGGTCCAAATCCAGACATATCAGAACACTCACCTGTGGAGCCCAAAAGTTCTAGAAGTACAAGCAAAAGCGTAAATATGTATACTTCTGCCTGTATTTGCTGTATGGATGACAGTGAAAAAGCACTAAAAAGAATGGGAAGAACGATGGGGGAATGACAAGCTTCCTCTTTCAAGCCATCTGATGGCTTCTCCTTGACATAGACACTGATATTTTTAAAAGCCTGGAAATATAAGAACTGTGCATTTTAACTGTATCTCCAAGACAATTGTAACTGTGCCTCCAAGACTGATTGTAAATGTCTTCATTCTTCCTTATTTTACAGTCAGACTACATTCTAGTGAGCCAAAAGAATTACGAGCCTTCTGCAACACACATTGAGAGGGACGACACCAAAGTTTTCCTCTTTCTTCCTAAGTATGTCTCTGTATTGTCATTCTGACTTAAAAAAAAATATATAATAAAATAATTCTGGTTTCCACAATAACTTACTTTCTTCCTTCTTATTCTGAAAATACAGTAACAGTAGACTGGCATTTCAGAGGCTTGACAAATACAACTGTACAGAGAAACTAAGGTAAATGACAAAAATAAAGCTCTTTGCCACCCTTCCCCAGCAGCCATTTTGACATTCTTTCTAAGCTACTACTTAAAAGTAGTATCTTTTAGACATTTAAATATTCCACATTAGTGTAATCAGCAACACACCAAGCTTTGTTTTGACTCCTGGGTTTTCACCTGTTTGGTTTCTAACACCTACTGCTCTGGGAGCTGCAATATAAAGACGTTTGTTTCACATTCTCCTAAGAACCAATTACATGCACTGCAAACTTTCTGCTCTGCTCTGTGTTGTACATCAGTTGCTTTAAAACCATTTAAAAGCCAACAAATGTACATACACAGATTTCTGTGGTCTGCAGGACATCTGCACTTTCTCAACTGTTTCTAAAGCAGAAAAAAATGCCTATTAGTATAAAATTTGAAGAAAAATTGCCCACAGGAGGAATGGGCATTAGCCATGCTTCACTTCCCTCCTTTTTGTTGACATATGAAGCACTTTTTTCTCTTCCTTTCTTTCCGATTCACAGTGGGTCTAAAGAGGTGAATCAGTGCACAGAGAAAAAGAGAGAAAGAGAGGGGAAAAAAGAAAAAAACCCACAACCCTCTTTTTCCAGGGTGGGTATGAAATATGAAGGCCCAACAATTGTCTGAGCTCAGTGCATTGGAATAACATTGGTTAAATTATGGATAGTTTTGAATAGTGTCACTTTTTTTTTCTCTGCAGATGGTTGTTCACACAAGGAGTCTGGCCTGCATAATTGTATCACTAATAAGCAGTAAGGCAATTAGTTGTGTAAGTGTGCTATAATCATTCTAACAGAAGAGATGACGAAGAGACAAAAAAAAGGAGGGGGGACAAAAAATGTCTTTTCTCAATTCATCAACTGACAGCCATAATTAGATATATATAATTGAAAATTCCACAGTAGGGGGGCCAGCTTATACAAATGAATTTTCTTTGCTTCTCTTATGCATTTTTTCCTTTTGCCTGAACATTCCCCCCAAGAAAAAGGCAGAAAATTTGTCATTCCAGGGGAGCGTATACTGTATGAACCACAGGCTGCTCATTCAGAGCAATGATGTCAGAATAACATCTTTTCCCCCCCACTAAGAAATAGACGGCTTTGAACTGAGCCTTTATTAGCTGTTTTCAGCCAGTAGCAAATTAAAAAAAAAAAACACCACCAAACCTAAAAACCCCACAATACAACAAAAAGAACCCAAAAACCAACACAGGCTTGGATGATCTATATCAGTTTGCAGAACATGAAATGTAAAACTCTGAGAGGAGAGGTCACCTTTTTTTTTTCCATTGACATGAAGACGGCTTGTTTTTGGTGCTGGGGGAAGAGTTCTGAGTTATAATAGAGCATTACATCATCAAGTATTATGGGAAGAAGGGGATTTCTTTTGAGCGAAGCCTGATTATCAAAGCCTATAATTAAATTTGGGCTAAAAATGCCCAAGTGCTTATGAGTTTGTGGAAACTATGCACAGAACAGCTTTCCACTGAATTAATCAGCTTGCAAGTTTTCATTATTCTGGAGCTTCTCTTTTTAAACTGTAAGCTCACAATCACAGCTTTTTTCTTTTTTTTTTCTTTTTTTTTTCTTTTTTTTTTTTATCAACAAACTCTCCTAAAATTTAATTGGACAAACCTTAACTGATTTTTTTTTCCCCTTAAAGAGAGAGAATGTTAAGGCTGTAGCTTGTTAATTAAGTTCTTTAAATGCCCCCAGCTGTGCAATAAATTTTCAAAGCTACACGACTGCATTTTTTTAAAGTTTGCTCCCTTGTTTTTTAGTTAAAATATTTTTGAACAAACAACGACAACAGAAGACTTAACAAAATTCCTATATATATGGATGATCCTGGTTGATGAAAATTAAAATATTAGAAAATTGCAGCTGATTAGAATTTAACTGCACATTACAGGACTGTTTCAAAGGACAACAGGACAACTAATTCATTTCTTCAAAAAGAATTCAACCTTAAAAAAAAAACAACAACAAACGAAGAAGGATCTGTTTTAGATATTAAAAAGATAAAGTATCCCACATAGTTGTTCCATAACAAAATCCTCGTATCTAACATGAGTGAAAGGTTTACTGAAACACCATGCAGAAAATTCCACAATTCCAAGGACCATATGCTTGACAGGAGAAGTCAACATAGTTCTATTATCTCAAAAAATATCAGTGGCCAGAGTTCAGATCTGAAGGCCTTACAATAAGAGTATGAAGATGACATGAAAACATGTATCTTAACATCAGGTCATCTAGATATGTATTTTCATAATTTATTAGCTAGCTATATATGTCTAACGTCTTCATGTTAGATGTACAAAAATACTCAACACCGAATTCTCCTCTATTAAAAAAAAAGTGATTAAATATATACCTGGCAGTGAAAATTTATAGAACATACTGACCATTATAGTCTTAATAGTTACCCGTAATAAACTTTTGGCACTTTGGGACATCTCAGAAAGTTTGTTACTGAAGAACAGAAATAGAATAATATGGTCCAAGACGTTAAAAATTAGTATCTTAGCTATCATGAAACAAACCACTAAAGTTCTGATGGGAGATTGTCTTGTTCTCCCTGATGAAAAAAGCTGACCCTGTGAAGAACCCAAGTACTGACTTTTACTCATCTTAGTACCCAAATTCACTCTATGTCATACAAAGGTTTATCATTCTACAAGTCTGACACAACCCAGCTTTGGCCTTTAAAAGGTTGAAGCACGCAAATGGAGACCTAAAACCTTAGACACCAGTAGCAAAATTTGAGACAAAACTTTGCCAGCTCTATAAAAGCTAATTATGTCACCAAAAATACTTTTGCAACTGTATGTCACAGGTTAAGTTCCTGACTGCTGAGTATAACATAATCTGACTTTTCCAGATGATCTAGAGTAAAGTTTGAGACCAAGTGAGGCCAGTCCCCCTCACCGAATGGAAGTGTTTCCCACCTCTTTCATATTCACACAGTGTAGTCAAAACTCTGCCTATGGTTATATGTCCTGGAGAGCACACAAGTGGGTGAACTGATTTGAACTCAACACATCCTCCCAACACAGATCTTGGTAGAGCAAGACGTGTAGGGTGAGGTTTTTCCTTCCCCTTTTAGGTTTGTAGTGTCAGCCCAATCTAGACCTAAGAGATAGTCAACAGCTTTTGTTCTGGTATGCTTCAACCCAAAATTTCACATTACCACTGTAGAGGCACGGGTTGCACCAAGAACTTGGAATGAAACCACTGAGCACGTGATATCCCTATCAATACTCTATAGCTTGGCTGGTGATTACTATCAGAAGCATCTTCGAATGCTTTAAGCTATTCGAAATTTTGTGGCTGATCTCAACACATTCTCATGGATCCTACTGACTATGTGGACAGACCTACCATTATAAAACTACATTTCTCAGCCTTCAGCATCTGTCACTTTCCAGAAGAGCAAATGAATCCTCAGTTAAAATCTTTACTTGTTTGGTTCATTATTTCAAGCTGTTCCTTCAGCCCTCATATGGCTTATAAGAAGATAACATTTTTCGTTAGCAAAAATAAAACCAGACATGCACAAAGGAGTAAGACTTATTTTGGAAATGCCTTTTTGAAAACCAAGAAATAACTACTGCATTTTTCCTTTTGTTACAGCAGCTGTCTCAGGTGTTCTCTCTTTCACACATAATATAACTGATCAGATATTCTGAAAATATATACTTAAGCAGTTAAATGAATGCGCATTCTACTGTATTATTTTTCTTAAAGAATTAAAGGTTTTATTTTATCTTAAAAGATTCTTGGCTGCATTTCCATGGTACACAATGACACATTTGGTTCTTTGTGTTTCTAACTAAGTAATGACATAGTTCCTCTAAACCATGAAAAAGGTTGCGTTTGACCAAACAAGAAAGGATGAACTTCTGGGAAATTCTATTCACTGGATCTTGAATTAGACCCAGAACACTGGGACGAATCATTTCTCTCCTGCAACCCCCTGCCAAACCTGGCTATAGCTGCGGTGGCACTGCATTGTTTCCTCCTTATTCATTGGGTACAGTAGTATCAACACAAACTGCACTCAACTGCTGAAAGCTTGATTCTCAAACATATGGATATGTTGAAAATTAAATTGCAGGGTTTATTTGAATTTATAGACAGCTCGGTGAATGTATTTTTGAGATACAGTCTCCGTCAAGGAGATAGATGTCACCTGCCATGAGGAACATGATTGTATAATGTTAAAATGCCACATTCTCTTTGTAGGTAATTCTATTCAGTTGCTTCCTGCAAAGATTTGGGTAATGAACACTTGAGCATCTGTGCTGTGGGCTTTTTTTTTTTTATTATTCCTTTTCCTTCTCCTACTCCCCCCCTGCTCCCCCTTCTCAGAATCTTGCTTTGAATTTGTATTTCTTTATTGAATATAAAACTGCCCAGATTCTTTTCTCAAGTCCCTTTGTCCATTACATTACTGTGGTGTTTCTACTCTTTTATTAAGATTCCTACACTTTTAAACAGGGAAAATGTTGCAGGACAGAGTAAAGAAGATCCATGTGAAATTACTGAACCTGTGAGGCAAATTATTCTCTAGAGTCAGTCAACACTGTGGGAACAGTTCAACACCCTTTCTGTTCAAGAGTGGCATTACCTTGTTTGTTTAGATTCAAAGATTTTTTTCTTTTTAATCATGTACTCAGTTGTAATTGCCACCCCACTGTACAACTTAAATCCGAATAATTTTTCCTCATATCTAACTTATTTTCTCAAAAATGGCATCTGGTCTAAAACACTAGATTATATCATGAACAAACACAAGTAAATAGCTTGCAGAAAAATAATTTAGTACACGCAACCCTCACCCCCAGCCCCCCTGTAAATTTTTTTGTTGCTTTTACAAATTGCCTGATGATTTAAATTTTTAAAACACTTTGACAAATTTATTACATTTGCACACAGTCCGTAATCTTCCACTATTATTTACTATTTGGAATTTTATTTACTGAGATTAACAACTGACAAACAGAAGGCTAAACCAAATTCTGCTTGTTTTTGCTGTAAATTAAAAATGTATCAAGCTAAAAATACAACTGATACATTCTTACTCATACTACAATAAAAAAACCAAAACGCAAATGTTAAGTTCAACCAAACCAAACCAAATACCAAAAAAACCCCAAAGCAATACAAGACATCTGATGTCCCCCTCTTCTCCAAAAATCTCTCAGGTTAGATTAGAAAATGCTGGTGAGAATAATTAAAAAGAACTAACAAACTAGAGTCTAAGATTACTCTACCTGATGTAGAGCCCAAAATAGAAAGAGGAAACTATTTGCAAGGCATTCAGAGGAGACCATTTTCTTTTCAGGATTCTTTCACTTGCAGCAAGGTCTAAGAAAAGAAACCGAGGTCTTTTGGGAAGATCAAATAGCCCAAATCTTTACTAAAAGATTGGAGTAAAGACATCTTTAGAGAAGCCAGAGATTTGATTTTGTGTGTGTCTTTGAAGCGCCTGGAAACTGACTTTTTTTTTTTTTTTTGTGTGTGTGTGTGTGGTATCCCCTCAAGAGACTGATGAAATTTTACTTGATAAATTATGAATGCTCATCCTTGTTTCCAAATCATCTTTCTAAATTTCTAAAAGTAAATACTGCATAGTATCACTGAAACATACTTCATTCTTAAGAACAAAATATCTTTGTACCAATCTATGACTTAAAAAGCTAAAGTAAACAAAACAAACATTTACAGGTTACAACTACATGACATAGTGTAGCAGTAAGTACACAATTACCACAGCTATGCTAATTTTTTCTGTCAGTAACTTTAGAGAAAGGAGGATCAGTATTTTTCTTTTCCTGTGATTGCAGCCTGTTACCCTGGCTTTTGTAAAGGGTACCACTGGTTTTAACTTCATCTAAATAAATTGCCTATTACTTCCATCTACTTACTGTTGATTTGCAAAGGAGAGATCTTTGCTACGGAGAGAAGATTTGAATCTTGCTTATGAAAACAACAGAGGAAGAAATGAGGGAGTAGATATATTTCTGAGATACAATTAAAAAGCAACTTCTGTTTTAAAAATGCACTTAAATATATTTTTGAAGTGCCAAGTATTTGCTTTTGAATACTAAATAGTTCCACAATACCAAGCAGTCCTTGTAAAGTCAAGTTGGCTCTCTTTTTATATAAAAATTTCATGAGTGCATGATATTTTTCTCCCAAGCAATTAAGTGGAGGCAACACAGTAAAGAGTAACTGATCCTTCCTAGTTTCTGAAAGTTTCTGAAACACTAGATGACTTTTACATAGGTGTTCAGGTTGAAATTCTTCAAAGCAGACAAATATTTCTCCTCTTCTCATGACTTACAGCCTCTGAAATTATTGTCAATGTCTAACAACATTCCCAGCTTTTGGATGGCAACAGAGCTGTGAACTGAGAGTGAAATGCTGAAGCGATCGGGTCTCTTACAGAGCTGGCATAATAAATACAAAAATGAATGTCTTTCTTACATCTACCCTCAACTCTCTACTCCTCAAACCTCTTCCTGAAACAAACAAAAACCAAACCAGTAGCAGGAGGGTTGTAGCTAACTATCAGAAATAAAAATGGCAATCAACCAAAATACGGAGCGCAAACTTCTGCAACAGGCATTTTAGGAAAAGAAGTATATAAAAAAAACCCCAACCCCAAACACTTGACATAAAATACTCTCCAAGATTACAGTAAGGTGATTCTGGCCCCCAAAATAATGATATCCCACAATTTAGCATGTTTTTCATGCTAATTAGCTGTGCCAGCATCCACCAAAACTGAGAAACCGTAAGGAAGCAGGAGGTCAGGCAGTGCCATCTTCAGAATGGAAGAAAATGGGCTGGGGAAATGTGATACAGGTAGGCACATCGGGACACCTTCTTCCACCCCACTGGTTAATTTTTACTAGCAAATCTCTTGAAAAGCACTATACTGTATCAAAGGCCTTGATGTTTTTAAAACAAAGAATTTATGGGCACTAGAAGTGTAACCTACCTTCCTTTGTTCACTGAAATACATCATCATTTTGTGCCTTGTGGTAGCAAAAGTAATTTAGACCATCCTGACAGAAATAATATATATATCATTAAATCTGTCCATTAATATACTCGTGGTATTATAAACATAGCGGTTTGTGGATGACAGAAACTAAAACCAACTCATTTGTTTGTGTCAGTATTAAAATGTAATACATTTTCTTTTCAGATTCGAGCCAAGTGAAGAGAGCTTTCCAAGCAGAAAGTTATCCCTAACCAAGGCACAAGCAACTCGGACACTACAATGTAACCTTTGCATGTCATTTCCAATTTGCTTTAGCTCTTAGGTGTATTGAGCACAACGGTCTCAGCTCAGAGCCAAGTTCCGATTGCTCACAAACAAACAATACTCATTATCATAAATAACATTCCTATTTACAAGGGAGCTATAAACTGTAAACCCAAGGCTTTTAGGGGCCTAGTCTGACATAATCAGGCAGTAGAATTATTAACATCTATTTCTTAAAAAGAAATCTAAGCTGATTTATCAGTGTGGTAAGTCAGAAATGAATACTGAGCTATGCAGAATCCATACAAACAATTCTTGAGCCTGTCTACCTGGACAGCTTAATACTGTATATAGCCCACATTGGTACCCTTCTACCCATACATCACATCTTAGTGTCTATTTATGTACAGAAGAATGACAAGTGTAAAGTTACAGGAAAAAAGTAACTTCAGCTACTAGGAACATGCACCATTTTTCCCAGTGGGTGCAAAGGAGGCGGACCAGGAGACATCTCAGCATTTAAGCACCCCTGCAGGACTTTACCCTGAGACAGACCGGGATCACACAAGTGGTGGGTTACAAGTAGGACATGGTACATAAAGCTACCACTGGTCTCCTGGGATTCAAAGGCTATTTTTACTTTGTAGGTATTTTTAGAATGTCTTATTGAGCAATAATACCCAGGAACCATAGCAGCAAAAACCTGTCAGGAAAGGAACCAAACATACTATATTATTCAAAAACGAATATAAACATATCTGGAAAAAGACTTACCTCATGTCCTTGTAAAAATCACTGGTGAGTCTGCCTACTCTCTGAAACTTTCAGACTACAAAAAAAATCACTAAGTCACAGATGTGGTAAGCCCAGCAGTATATTGTCTCTAAGAATCCTACAGAAACCAATAATACACCGTGCCTGGAAACATCATTTAATTTCACAATGGCTATACATATATTGCCTTTAGTGTGGAAGCAGACTTCCCCGCTTTTCCATCTCCTTTGTTTTATGTCTCAAGGAATGTAATAGTCATAAATATCCTATGGGAAATTCCCCGTGACTAAAAAATTGACTAGATATCTTCTTTCTATAGAATTCTTTTGTGTGAACATTTGCCATCTAACAGCAGAACAGGGTAGAGATCAAGAAGAAAAACATTAGTGTTGTTTACAAATGTGTGAAGATGGCAACCTCAGCGCCTGAGACCTCTTATTTATTTAATGAAAGATCAATAAGCAAGCTTACATGTTTGATTGCCACAGCTCACTCCACAGCAAGGAAGAGATGCAGCTGAACTAATTACCATCTTTAAAAAAAATTAGAATGCCTCTGGGTTTTATATCGTATAATTTAGAAAAAAAGCTGCTTTATATTCTACTACAGTAAAATGAAAAAGTGGTCTTTTGAAAGATTCTAATGGTTGCTCTGAATGTCTGAATTATCGGTTCTGAGAATGAACAAACTCTTTGTCACACTCTATATTATGCTCCTCACAAAGTTATATGACTCATATGATATAAATATTTTTTTTTTCATTCAACCTCTAAAAGAACACAGGAACCTCAGGGCCAGATTTTCTAAATCATTCAGCTTTCAAACAACTGATGCCTTCAAATATTTTTAGTAAATAATGAGAAAAAGGAGCACGGAACTGTCTTCCAGATCAGTGCCCAATCTTGTCTAGGGTTTGAAAATATCTCCTACTAGTCATATTCTTCCTTCTGAAAAGCAATGAAGTTCATCAACAGCTGAGAATCATTTGAAATAGGCATTTTAAAGCATCTGATACTTGAAGCAGAGTGCACTAATGAACTCAAAATGAAGCAAGATGATCGATTTGACCCACTGCTACATCTCACTATTTCAGTTTATTGAGCTTCACTTACCTATAAGCCAAACCTGTAAGCTGCACAGCTAAGACATTGCTATAGCTTCCCACACAATGTTAGGACATACAGTATGGCTCTAAGCCAGTATTTTGAACATCAGTCCATGCTATGGTACCTTATTTCATTTCCATAACTTCAGTTATCAGCTTGTTTTCACTGGACATATACTTTTCTGGTGTCAAAAATTGGACATTACGACATTTATTTTATTTTTGATACAAGACCAAAATCTAAAGATCAGAAATACTACATATTTTTCTATTTACATATTTTGTGTCCACTGCAAAGGATGCTAATGAAGCTATTGGTCATGTTCTCATTTATGCTAGTAATGTAAAACATTCAAAATATCTGGTGCAGTACCATGTGCAATTTACTAGTGATAAAGGCACTTGAAAATAAGTGCTGATCAGCAGCAACAGTTTTATGGGAAAACAGCTATCAAAAGAAGCAAGGCCACATCCTGGTGTAACGTGGCACAGGGTAGCTGAAAACTGCCCAACATTTTGGTTTCCCTGAAATGGTGTCACTAGCAGACCTGACTAGAGTACAACCAACACTGTGACTGACATCAAAGTATCACAGATGCTGCTTTGAACAGCTTCATAGAAAAATAATTGTTTCATGGTTCCCATTTTTATTGCATGTGCGTGAATGCATGTACTAAACAGCAGGGATGCTTCCTGGATTGCAAGAGCCAGGTCATGTTCTTTTTCTGCCTGATTCAAAACAGAGATTTTCATCTCAGATCACCCTACCTCAAGCAGAGAAGAGACATGAATGCACCTTCTACATCCTAGGGCAATTCCTGAATTATTCCACACTAAAGCCACCAGACATTATCTCTTTTCATCCTGTGCTTCATGAATACTTTGTTGAAACATTTATTCTGACAGAACGGCATGCTTCTGCTAATCTGAAATTCTAGCAAAATTGTTCTTGCTAGGCATAGTCATGTGTTAAAATTCAACATTATCTTCCATTACATCTAGAGACAAAGAGGTGTGGAAGTGTTATCACAGTAATCTGAAATGAGCATGAAGTAAACTTTCAGAAGTTTATCTTTCTACTTAATTTTCCATCTATAACACCTTTATGCATTGTCCAGTTACTTAGACTTGCAATTCAAAACTGGATATCTTTTTAAAGTAAATCAAAGGAAAACAATATGTTGCTGAGCGTCTTTTGAACAGCACAGAACACTGCAAACTGATCTGATATTATCTGAGTTCATCACCCCTTAGAAGCATTAAATTATTTTATTGTAGTATGTTAAATTGCAGTCAAATTTTCCTTACCTGTGGGGTATTGAAATTTGTCTGAAATTATCTTCTAATTTTATTTTGATTATTTTTTGTTTAGTTTTACAATGATAAAGTTAAAATCAACTGCCAAAACATCATCTGAGTTAGCTGGATTCTCAGACTTTTGCTCAGGAGTTCCTGAAAGATCTACTTAAATAACAGTCCTCTCTACAAACTATATGAAAAAACTCCCAGACAAATTTGCAGTACTGCTAATTAATATCTTGCAACAGACATGCTCAATAAATACAGATTTGATTCAACTGTTGAGCATTAACAAGATTACTGTTCACAACTACCATCTTACAAAGATCTGATTTCCAAAAGAAAACGCATTCACTTCATATTTCCAAGACAATGACTCTTCCAATATTAAAGGTAGAACTCCAGCCTAGTAAGGAGAAGCATATAGAACTCTATTTCTATTCCCCTGCTTCTACCCCCCCTACCTCTATTTCTAGACATCAGTTACCAGAAGAAGCAACTCAGCAAAAATTTAGATCAGGCTAAATGGAAAACAAAGAGAGGGTACGTGCTGATCTGAGCTGGTAGCTGAGGGCCGGTCAGCTTTGCTCCCAAGAAACTTATCTCAGTTCACATATCCTTTAACTGGTTATTACCAACAGAGTTGTAAAAGGCATTACTACACAATACTCATATCTAGAATTATTGCATTTGTATGGTCTGTTACTGCAGGCCTCCCAGAGAATTAAACTTGGCAAAGTCAGAGTGGTTTATCTGGAAACAGGATTCGCATTTCTATGAGCCTATAAATAAAGCATCAACGTTACTTAGGAATAAATGTATAGTGTGCAGTTCCTCTTTTTGAACTCAGATTTGGTTTCAAACTGTATTCTTTACTACACTTATATATGTGTGTATAAACATATGCATACACACATGTAATCCATAATATTTATAGTCACACCAAGAAAAAGTAGACCCGTAAACTGATTTCTCAAGTTATTTTGCCATTTTATCAAAAGAATATGGCTGAAATTCTATTCTCACTGCAATGTAACACACTCCAGCAGAGTCCTGATATGAGGCATCTTGATCTTTTTATTGTGTCTAATTTACAAAGCAAAAAATCTTTTTTGCCACTTCCCGCCCCCCCCCCCCCAAAAAAAAAAAAAAAAAAAAAAAGGGGAGGGGGGCTTTTTTCTCTTTGTGATCAATTTCATGCCATTTTCTTTAAACAGAGATATCAAATTGTTAAACATTTTAACCACAGTGTGTCCTGGTAATTCAATCCTTTGGATTTGCTTGGGTGTCCCAAAGTGTTTTGAGTTCAAACAGCAGAAGGAAACTGCAGTGCTGGTCAGTCCCCTCTTAAATCTTCTTATGGATTTCATTTGCTGTGTGGCCTGAGAGAGGTCAAAAGGTTTTTGCACAGAAGTAGAATTTGAGAAATAATCACCTTATAGACCCACTAAATCAATCATAATTAATGCACTTGCCTAGTTCTGTCAGAGAATTGCTGCTAGAGGGCAAAATAAAGAGGCCCCTTCTAATACAATTTGAAAAGAGATCAGATCTGTCATTTCATCTAATAATTGAGCCAAATGAGAAAAGAGAAGGGTCAGAGTTCATCTGGTGACCTTATGTAAACCCAATAATACATAATTCATTTTCATTTTATGGAATTCATAAGATGCTGTAAACTGTCAGGATACAGACTCATCTGCTTTAGCTTCCACCAAAACCTTCCTGCTCATCACGCAACACACACTGAGCTGCCAAAACTTTTAAGTGGTATATTCTGGCAGAATAATCCAAAAGCCTTCAACAAGGGCTGGTATTTAATTCATTCTTCCAAGCGTGTGAAGTTAATAACTGAATAAATCACTCGCAGCTCTTTCTGAATGATATAAAACCTGTAATTTATTTACTGAGTGTTACAAATACAGTTAAAACATGTTTTCATGCAAAAAGGTTTCTTTTCTTTTTTATTATTGTTATAAAAGATTTATCTATTTTTTTTTCCCACACAGAATATACATACATATGCCCTCAGAGTGGAATACTTCACTCCATCCCAAGTCTCAATTGACCATAATCAGTAGAACTCATTTCAGTTATCACCTACAAACTAAAAGTAATCTGAAGATATATTAAGGAAACATTTCTCAAGCAGACAGGTTGCTTTTTTTTTAATGCTAAATATTAATTGAAGATATCAAAAGTGTTACCTTTCCAGCTTGCGTTATCCTTCTTAGTTTCTATGCTGAGCTACATTCTTTACTCAATCACACTGCTACAACCAAGTCGGAGTTCTAGCTAAGTAATAAAGGTGAATTGATGGTTTATGAGTTATTCCTCACTGCTTTGTCTCCTTTAATGTCAATACAACCAACATGTAGAAGAGCATCCAGACATTCATGACAGAATTTCCTAAGGCAAGTCTAGGCCTCTGGGGAGAAGAAATTTTTTTGTTGAACCAGCCAACACATAACTGGGGGGTGGAATCAGCAGGGATGCTTTTCACAGATTCTTAAGTTTGAAACAGAAGTAACAAACTTTGAAAGAATATATAACCTGAGAATAAGTCTAAATAGATATGTTAATCATAACAAAAGATGTTGCAGTCCAGCAGAAAACTTGGCTTAGAGATGTCCTTGGACCATCATGGCTACGACAACACTATTATTATGAAAGAAACAAATTTATAAAATACTTCTGATACTTGGTTTACTTAGAGATTAGGGTTTTTTTTTTCTACTGCTTTTTATACCATTTGTGAAATACTCAGGACTGCAGATAGGAAAAATACTAAATTGCTGGATGAAGATGTAGACTATGTTGTCCATTACAAATCCTGCTGAATGGAAGCTTTATGGAATACGCAGCACTGTCTGCTGTCTGTTCACTGGCTTAACACACTTAAGCTTCAAACTCCTGTCCCACATTGAACTGCTTTGTATAGCTGTGACTAAAAAGCTACCGTGAAGGGCAACAGATGATTCTGCTTGACATAATGCATGTCTATGCTAATTATTTCCTAGACCTAGTTGAAGGTTGGGTAAGAAAACACTGGGCAGAACCCATGCCACGTTCAGGAAAAATCATACAGTGCTCTGACAGGTTCCCAGCTTATTCAGCCAGTGTAATTTGGAGCTGTCTTAAATTATGACAAAGTCTGGTTTAGGTATCTGACCTGTCAGTGTGATGTAGGCACAAATTTAAGTCCTTTTTCTTCTCAGCTGTACCAGGTTAAAGACTGAACCTTTTTTTTTCTCCTCTATAATACAACTCCACAGAGATCACTTTACCTTAATAATTAAGAAAGAAAAATAAAATTCCATACTACAACTAACTATACCATATGGCCTCATGTTTCCAGTTAAATGGATAATATATGAAACAACTACTCAACAGCAGCACTGGTAGCTACACTGCCTTGCCCTTCTGTAGTATCATGAGTGCACGATTTTTTAACAGCCTGTGAAGGACCATATTCTGTAATATTTATGGAGAGGAAAACGAAGGCACGGAAATAGCAGGTTGGTCTACAACAAACACTAAAAATGAAATAAAATCTTGGATTCTTTGCTATCTTGTACCTTACCAATAATCTTCCCCTTGTAACTTTGACCTCTTATAGCAAGCTATAGAAGATACTTGCTATTTAATGGTAAAAGACAATTTGTATAGGTAAAACCTGCAAGAAATATGTATGTCACTCTCAAGTTACCCTTTACCTATTTACCCTTTTTTAGTTTGAGATGACAACATCCTTGTATTTGTCATATTGTTTAAATCTGACCTTTGATCCTAAGGGTCATTGCACTCCCTGAGGTCATCTACCCATCTGATTAACACATTCCATAATTTTGGAGGTGGCCAGTTTAGTGGTCTATCCCATTAATCATGGCACTAGAAGCAGCATGAAAAAACCACTAAGGTTATCAAATCCCCGCAGGAGATTAGGAAGTTAGATAAGCACATGAAGTTTAACAAACAACAAGTACATGGACAAACCAAAAGGCATTCAAGGCCTGAAACCTGACACAAGGAAAGCAGCATGAGAAAAACAAACATCAGAAACTTTTCCTCCCTCTCATTTTTCTCTTACTAGATTTCATAAAACTCTGATATTTCCTCTTAAAGGTAATATACCTTCTGGGTCAGAGGACAGTGTAGAATTATTATCAATTTCAACACTATCCAAAATCACAGTATAATACATAATTAAGTTAGAAACAAGGCAGGTGAAAGGTGTCACCGCGTGGGATACTAGCTGCAGAATATCATCAAACCACTATCAATATAGTGCAGTTATTAACAAAATGATTGTTTGTTGAAACTCAGCCAGCTTGGGAGTCAGTTGATAAGGGAAAAACGCATTTTTCATGATGAACCTTTGTATATTGTTATTTTTATTTACAGTATAATAAACAACATAGGCAAAAATAAATTAGAAACAGACTCATGTAATAGGACAATATGCTGAGAATAAATAAAGCTTTGGGTCTTGCTCTCTGCAAAAGCTGCTTCAACATTTTCAACCCTTCCCTGGTCTTTCCTTCATGTGTTTTTAGACAGCAACAGGGACCTGTTTACTATAGTTCATTTACTAAAAGAATGAGGTTTTGCTTGATATCTTGAACAAATATAGTAGCTGAGTTTGAAAAGAGACTGTGGCAACTGTCTGGTTGGTCTTTCTCTGCATTTATTAATCTAATATAAAAATGAAATTCCCATCCTAATGACAGTTCCTAGCACAGCCAGTTTCAATCTTGGAATTTCTGTTTTAAATTAAACACTCTGTTTATTGAAATGTATTCATTTCCCATAAGGAATTCCATTCCCAATAAAAATAATTATTTTTCAAATTTCCCATTAAATGAATTTTCAAAAATACCTGGTAAAATCAATCATATACTGGTGCTTTCTTTCAGAGAGCAGTGATGGATACTTTCACGGTATAGATTTATCATTACCTTCTTATATAACTTTGTAGGAATAATGTGTATTAAAGAATACTATTATTGGCACATTATAACAGAATTTGTCATTTGACATACATTAAAATGCATTATATTAGCCTGTCATAATGCTACTGCTAGTGAATTGTTACAGTATGACAATAA
The DNA here is from genome assembly GCF_015220075.1 of Falco rusticolus. Taxonomy (NCBI): domain Eukaryota; kingdom Metazoa; phylum Chordata; class Aves; order Falconiformes; family Falconidae; genus Falco; species Falco rusticolus. The sequence continues at coordinate 16,951,738 of NC_051201.1, forward strand.
ATAGAATACAATTTGTTAGATTTAATCTATTTTGAAAATTTATTTATTTAGCACCGACTGAACTACCTTATCGTTTTTAGATCGAAACCACCCTTTTGTCTGTCAGAGTAAAAGAATTGCTTATCTTATCTATTATGCATCATAACTTTGGCCTGTTGTGAAATTTAAAGCTCAAGAGAGTAACATTAGAAAAAGTAGTCATTTTTTCACAGTCTAAAGAATTATTTCTGAAAAGAAAATATTTAGATTTTGTCTGTTTCATATTTAAGGTTATAAAATTAATATAATGTTTGAAGACATGACTTTGTGGAAACAGCTTTTGCTAACAGAAAATTACTATCTTAAGATTCACTAGCTTTAGTTATTACTATGGTAGAAATAAGCATGGGATAGTATATATTCCAAACAAAATAACTATTTCCATAGGAAAACTATTTTTTTTCTTTGAAATACAGACTGATCTTTACATTTTATACAATGCAAAATTTTATAATTTTATAAAGAGCATTTTATTTTCTACTAAAAAAACATTTTGAAAGTGACATTTTCTAGAAATGGAATCGGAACATTTATTTCTTACTACTAATTTAGTAATTGCTCTCACAGCTAATAGAAAGTAAAAATAACCATGAAGTAAAGCAACTTGTACAAAATTGGTTGCTTGACATCCAGGATGAGAACAGATCTCCTGCTCACAACATTGTGCCAAATTCAGTAGTATACGGTTGCCAGAATTTTTAAATAGCAAAGAACAGTCAAGATGTGCAGGAAAGAGAAACTACTGCTTGCCCACAGCTGTATAAGAATCAACGCAACCCATTTTGGCAATGACTTGCTCAAGCAAGTTACCTGATGCTTCTAGCACAACCCTTGCTCTATGCTGCAAATCTGACCTAAATGAACAAATGCCAGGCAGGGCAGCAAGGCCACAGAGTAATGATATTTCAATACAAAGATAACCAAGAGATTTGAGGAGGAGAAAAAAGCCTAAATGCCCAAAACTTCAAAACCCAAAGCCAAAACAGTGTTTACTCATCTCTTTGTTGCTATTTAGCACAATTATAAGTCTCACCTCCTTACCCCACCTCTTAATACATTCTGATTGCATACTAATGAGTACAAGGCTCATTAGTATGACAAAAAGGAGACTTAAATTTCTGTCCTTAGTTTTGGATGTATAATCATTTGCGCTCATAAAAATACAACTGGTGTGCCAAACCAGGAACTTATCAGATCAGCTGGAAGTCAACAGAAAAAAATTTCCATCTAGTTTCTTCATCTTCTCAAACTACTGTTCCTCAAAACATGCTAGTACACTGACCAAAGCTTGTATGAAACACATACCCCAATCTGTGGCTAAACATTTAATTGAAGTTTACAAAGAGGTTTAGGATCTGGGTCACATGATAGACAGAAGAGACAGAAACCACTGTAGATATAAGCAACAGCAAAGAGTTCTATTTCGCTTATAAGATTAGGAGGAGACTTAAGCTGCTTGAAAGCATGCTTGCAAACTTTATCTGACATGGGAGGAGGGGGCAGTTACAAGCAGGATTCTTTAGAGGATCCTGGTATCCTTCAGCCTGTGCTGAAATACCTTCTTTGCTCCCCTGGTGCTGAACAAAGTCAGCTACGCCTGCCTTCCAAAAGACACTTTCTTTTCCCGACTTGCAAATGTGAGAGGGAAATTAAAACCAAGCTGCTCCTAACCTCCCCGCCCACCTAATGGCAGACCCAGCAGTAAATCAGAGAACAGTGGGAAATGAAGCAGGATCTGCTCCGTACCTTAGGTGCAAGGCAACGCACATTATGATGAGCCTTTACTTTCCTGTCTGAGCAGGTAAGACAAAGACACAGTCCAGTTCTATTTGAACATCTGTGTGCACTTAACATCTTTTAGTGGACAGGCATTTCTGGGATCAGACAAATGATCACTGCAGACTTGACCACCAGGATTTCAAGTAGGTTACTTTGTTCTTGATACTGCCTTCTGTGCTGTTTTCTAATAATTCATATGGAATATACGAGTTCTGTCCTCCGAACCGCAGTGAAAAGGCAAAAGCTGCTTCCCACAGTCAGATGCACAAATTTCCAGGGGAGCGGTTGTCTACATGAAATATATAATCATTATACTATCTTTAAGCACTTTGGCCATGTTTCAAAGTATAAAACCTATTAGACCCACAAATTTTTAGTTTTCTATGTGCTTCAGAAAAGTACGTTGTTATAGCCCTTATAAATAAAACAGATAAATAAAAAATGACCACAATTTGGCCACTTACTCCACTAAACATGTGCATTCATTTCCTTGGCTTTGGTCTGAAGATGTTGGGATGAACAGGACACACCAGCTGGGAAGAGCAAATCAACTCAGGCTGAATCAGTACTGAAGTGGTTACGGAACTAGGTCACTGCTCCCTTATGCTGCTTTATGTTATTGTTTCAGTCGCTGGAGATACTAACTAGCATCTCCAACACGCGTGTCACAACCTAAGCACAGGCAGCACAGTCCTTCAACCAAATGAGCATGAGGTGCTTCATGGGAGGAGGGCTGATGTTGGAAGGGAAGGGCACCTTAACAGCGCGTGGAGAAAGAAGAAACGCACAAACCCTCGCAGCACAAATTTCATTTGGTAGGATATTTGCACTCACCTATCAAAATTCCAAGTTTCACATATGAGTAGCAAAAGTTTCACATTAGGTGACAGAAAATAATCAATAACTTAAGACATTGAGGCTTTACACCACCACTAGTATACATTTTTTTCCCCAATTTTCCAAGAACAAGAGAGAAAAATCAATTCTCTGCCTTTGAAAATTGGCTTCTAACAAAGTTTTCTTACTTTTTAACCTGAAGCTCCAAAGAATTTGAACTGGACTTGCCTAGTTTAGCATGTGAGTATGGAACACCCCTGCTTCCCAGCTGTCAGAGTACATTGTTATGAAGAGTGAGAAGGCACACAAGGCTGCAGAAGGAAGGCTGTGATATTTCTCAAAATTTGTTTTTCCTGTTAGTCTACTAAACACTGCTGAAGAAGGCTCCTGAAAAAAGGAGGGTGTTACACAGAAAGATGCAGTTCCCAGGTCCAACAGACAATGAGGAATATCAAAGCTCAGTTTGGAAACTATAGAATACGCTCTTTGTATTTTGATTGATTTTGCATTATTTGTAAAATACTGTTCCGCTACTCCTAAGCCCTTTATTTGGGTCCCTTTTTACGGCTGCTTAGCTATTTTTGACTGATCCTTTGCAAACCTAGAACGTGACAGATTCCTCACTGTAATCTGCTTAGGTTCTAGTGAGACATTACTTTGCCTGGTTTAACTGATTTGGATTTCAAATCCTTTTAGACTAGTACCATCTTAAACTTCACCCACAACCCAAGCTCTAGATAAAATGCGCAAGTTAACAATATGAAAAATGCACGGTCAGAAGCTGATTTGTCCTAACAGTTTTCTTCATATGGAGGGATAAAGCAAACTAAGAATAGCTTTTTCACAGGTTAAGTCATGTTCTGCCAGTAAAGCTGGTATGAATCAACAGATGAGTAAAGACTTGGATTCAGAATCCTCAGACTGTATTGGTTTAGATTCTCTTGGTTTTCCTGTCTTTTTAATATTTCTTTTTATCATTGTCTGCCATATAATACTCAAAACCAATACCGTTGCTCTCTACTTATATGGTAACCATATCTACCTCATCCCTGAGTACTTTGCAGTTTTTGAGATGTTTATAACTTTACAATAGTAAGGTAATGAAGTGACATTTATTTTGCTGGTGGAGGAACTGGAGAATGAGTGCCCAAATCATTGAGAGGGTCTGGCTAATAAAACTCAGGGTCTCTAATTCCTAGATCCCAGCTGCCTGCCTGGGAACAGAATCCAGAATCACGGAGATACTACAGCTCTGTACGAGGAGAGGATCTGTTTTTAAAACTCATGCTGTAGAAGTCTCAGTCCAGCTTGTGTAGATGCGTTTCTGTTTGACAAGTACCGGATGCTAACATTGGCTCCTGAAATCTATTGACTTTCTTCCAAGAACTGAGCACGTTCAGCCCTCCCCTGCCTTGATTTGTATCTGTTCTTAAGCAGAGTTTCTGGAAGAAGCAGGAACAAACTGAAGCTTCAAATATCTACATCCTGGACTGAATTGAGACTCGCTTTAATTCTCATCTGTGTCTACTCAGGCCTATAGGTAAATAAATCAGATTACCCAATAATCCTCACATTACTATTAAATCCTTCTTTATAAAAATATGGTTGACAAACATTTTTCTCCTTAATACGTTAAGTAATCGGCCTGATATTAAAAGAAAAGAACTTTCCATTCTTGTTCAAAGGAGGGATAAGACAATTTAAAAAAAAACATTGCATCAGAAGTTTTGGATGATACTTCTGTAATATCTTAAAAGAAATGGCAATCGATCTGTCTTTCCCATGCTGTAGTGATCCTCATATTTAACAAAGCAAATGGAGAATTATGATCGTTGTCTAAAGTAGGGCCACAATTAAGGAAAATGAGATTTGTTTATGGAACAACACTGGCTTGTTTTTTTATTCATTACTAATCATGAGTTTAATTTTTAATGGAAAAGCATTGCTAGCACAATTAACACTCAATTTACATGTGCATCCATAGACCCAATTAATTAAATTTTATTGATGTCTAGTTGCTCTTTAAAATGCTTTCCAAATGCCTTCAAATGGATTTTAAATGGTTGATAGTGAAAGTCTGTATGTTCCTACTAGTAACCTTACTGATTTTTATACATATGTACCTTACATACCGTAAGTACTTGTTCCTTTCCACTGTTTATCTGAGAACTTGTTCATTTTTGCGTAACAGTGTTTGGGACAAAGTTATGGAAAAGTAACTTAAAAACTTTGCAATTAAATGCAAAATATCAAAATTAGAGTTTGTTTGTTTTAAATAATTTGTATACTCTGGTACTTATGAACAGAACATGTCAGTGATGTTTGAAAAGTGCTCAAGCAGAATGTAAAACAATATTCAGTGTGATTAGTGACAGATGGGTTGCCTCAGATACAATACCACTAAATAATCCTAGAAATAAAGTTATTGATTCAAATCATCATAATTTTCTTTTGAGAATGCTTTCAGTTCATGATGCAGACTTTTTCTTCTCCCTTTCTTAAATGATATGTTAAAATTTTACTTTTTTTATTGTGCTATACAGATGTACTTGTGTCATTGCCATATTATACCAGCTACGAAATTAATTAATTCATCCTTATGACAAGCCTTCAAGACACAAAATTGCCATTACTCCTGTTTTACACTTGTGGAACTAAAACACGGAAATCAAGAAACTGATTTTAGAACTTTTGAGGACAGTAGGAATTTGTAGTAGATTTTAGCACTAAGTGACTTTCCAAAAGTCACAAAGTCCCAGCAGTCAGGAATTCAACTTATATTGCTTACATCTAAGCACAGTATGCTTACCAAAAGACCTTACTTGTGTTCATGAAAGGAATCAAATTAATTTTCTCTGTTGATATTTACTCATTTTCATATTTTAGGATTATTTGTGTTAATAAGCCCTTCATATTTTGCTAGGCGGTGGCAAGTTTCTGTTTGATTTTCTAGCTAGGAGGGCTATGTCTTTCTGTCATGCATCATTATGACAAGACTCAATACACGTAAACCCTTTCCTTCTAGCTCTGTGGGAGGTTGCTTTTCATGACGTCCTTTATCCTCTAAGCAAGCACCTGCTTAGTATGATTATTGCCTTGATGCATCTTATCTAGATTATACCTAATGTGAAACGCTATCTCAGCTACAATAATGATAAAATAACTGTCTACTTGTGTCATAAATATGTTTTTGAGCAATTACATTTGTTACAAATGTTTTAACACCCACTGAGTTTCATTGGATTATCAATTGGTCTGAAAGTCTAGCTGTTACTCATATCTCATAATTAGCCTTAATTTATACAGTTTATAAAGGTTTCAAAGCTAGAAAATGACATAAATGTGTGTTCATAGATTTTTCTTACATAAAAGTAGTATTACCAAGAGGCAATTTCAATTTTATAAACTTACATTCGCAATTTCATGAAAAAAACATTTTTCTAAATTGCGTTGAGTATAACATCAGAGCCTCTAACAAATACTATCCAGAGGATTATACACTACGATTTTTCATTCAGTTAACATTGTGATTTAAACAATATTAACCATCATATCATTTCATGTTAACAGAAAGACAATCAAGATGAAATCTTAATTACTAAGGAACTGTCAAGAGACATTAACAATTTCATACTGAATTTTATAAAAGTAATGATTGTCCTATTACATATGCTGTAATTTCCCTTTCCTGACTGCTATAATAGTTTCCTCACTCATTAAACACTTAGTTTCTCACTACCTGTCAGCAATTTCATAGGTGGCCTCATTTAGAGAGACTGAAAGAATATGAAAGAAGAGAATATGAAAGAAAAAATTAAGGTTGGAAAGAATTAGAAATGTAAAATATAAAACAAGGTTATTTGGTAAAATAAAGTACATGTATGTAGCACAATTACCTTTGAGAGACATTTAAAAGAAGATAATGAATTATTAAGAAAAAAGTGATTATTATGTACAAATAAAACACAAACCATGATTAAAAACTTGAAGACTGAATCAACATTCTATATCTGTTAGAGAGTAATCTACGCAAATTATTCTTCCAAGAAAATGTGTTAACGTTTCTGTATGTTAGATCTGTTAGATTAACTCCCCAAATATCATGTACCTAACCTGTTCTGCAACAGTATACATGAATGCCTATGCAACCAGGAAGATTAATCCTTTCATTAACAGCCATTTTGAAGCATGAAATATTATTTCTTTAAAATGAGATATTACTTGGAGCTTTAATTTCTCAATAATTTCTTGGAGAAAACATTTTTTTTTCCAAGGGAAAGGGAAAACCTGAAAATTCTTCCCTACTCAGACCAAGCAAAACTTTAACCAAGGAAAATCTCTCAGTATGCATTGGAATTTAGTCAGATGTAAACAGCCTCCAAAACAGCTAGGGCCATGCAGAATAATCATGCACTTTTGGAGGCATACCTTTGAATAATTACTCAGCTTGATTCAGAATGGAGAGTTGAATGTGTTTACCCTGCAAATCCAGTGGGCGATGAAGCAGAGAGTGTACATGCATACATACATGAGACTCTGAACGTTTTCATTTCATCCCAACAAAACCAGTAGCGTTTCTCGAAACTTTGTTTTCATGAACAGGCAAAAAATCCCATGAATGTTTGAGTTTTAATTTTAATATTTTTTTTAAAAAAACCCAAAACCTATAGATAGAAAAAGATTTAGTAAATCCTTATTAAAAAAAAGGCTGAAGTGGATGAAGTGTATTAATCAGGGTTTTGTTAGCAATAAGTGCAGAAAAAAGGGAAAATGCTCAGAAAGCATCACATTTACAGAAAAAAAGAGTGAGATTCCAACAATTATTTTTTCTGAACTGAACATCAAGGGGGGCACTGCTAGGATTATGACATCCTAGAAATCCATGTATAGTTTTATAAAGTTTCTGTGCATCTACTCAAAGAGAATTCAGCTATAAAAATTAATTTTGATCTGTTGTCTTTGCCTGCCATCACTTTTATTTAGCCTTAGTCTAATATTTCTAATACAGTCTAATATGGTCTAATATATAGTCTAATAGTCTAATATGGTCACCAGAATAAAAATCACTAAACTTCAACAATGTTCTGCTCAGTATCAATCACCTTAAAGATCCCTTTTGTGCGCTGGTGATCAGGTGGCTGCTTTTAGAAATGCTTTTGGTAAGACTGAGTCGATATCATAACCAATCTTACAGTGCAGGAGGAAAACTGTAAATCAGTATGCTCACAGCTGACACTGGCCAAAGATAGTGTGCGTTTGTGAATTGTATAGGAACCAAATTCTGGCTACCTTGGGAAGATGAATTTGCAGATCTTGCTTCCAGGAGAGATTACATTAGAGACCAGGATACAGAAAACGTACCAGAGATGCTGAAAAAAAATCAGATGCAATGCTGTAAGTATGCCCAAGAGTAACTTAAAGCCAGGAGACCTGCTTGGAATTCATATGGTGTAAGCTGAGAATGTAAGATCTGGGTCATCAGATAATCATCAAGGTAGAATCTAACTGGCTTTTAGGGTTTAGGAAAGATTTTCCCTTTTTCCATATGGAGATTATGCCGCTGTCATGATGTACGAGGGCTTGTGCATTTCATTCACCTACTTCTGAAGCCTCTCGTCAGACAGAAGATAATGGATCAGAAATACACCAGGTTTAATTTAACACACTGGATAAGCACTCTAAAATTTCTGCAGATGTATCAACAAACACCCTCCACACATGCCATATTTTGTTATCTTTAATCTGCACTGAGCTTTTATATCAACATTTTAAGTATGTAGCATTGTCAGCAAAAGGAACAGATTCAAAGGCTTTAATCAAGCTGGAGCCACTCATCAGTTGCAGACCATGTCAGTTGGTTTCTGCCTTGAGCAGAGCTTCTAGTACACAGTTTATCTCTATTTCCCAGCTACTTTCAGGGCTCACGGTGCCCAGCTCTTCTCTTCCTAACTGTTGACTGAATCTGAACGAAGTATCTAGTTGTATTTGACAGGTGTATTTGGAAAGGTGGCAAAGCTTTTTAGCAAGCCACAGGCTCCTCACACAAACAGTTGCAGAGCATAGTTAAAGCTCTTTAAAGAGCAACTGGGTGCTCAAGTCTTACACAGCCCTGTGAAAATCCCAGCCAGCGACCGTCTGACAGGCCAAGTTTTAAGCAGACAGGATGTCTTTGGAGCTCAGCAACAGCTCTGATGGCACAAGGACTGTGTGATGTGGGCCAGCACACAGGAAGGATAATGTGGAACTGCCTGGCTGTTGAGAACCGCTGTCAAACCCTAATTCTATTTAACCATAGATTTCTGGTACTTAATGCCAATCCCCAAGTCATAAGAGCCCATAAGATGAATTTGTGAAGTGTTTCAGCATTTAGCACTGCACTGTAAACAACATGGTACTCAGCATGTTCAATAGGAATTACAATGTTTTTATTTCTGTATTTTGTTGTTTAGAAATTTTCCTTTAAATGGAAATTTATGGGTATTTCTGTTCCATGCCAACAGAGCAATATTAAAGTTCTCACAGGAGTGTGTGAGTAAAAGTAATCACTAATAACACTGAGAGAATATCATCAACTGTCATTCAGGGAAGTTCTTGCCCTTTCCCCTTGCATCCAGATTTAAGTACATCATCCTCTTTATAGTGGGATTTAAAACCCATCAAAACATTTTTCACCTTATAGACAGGCCTATACTGCATGTTAGGATTCTTTCTTCCTCCTTTTAATATTGTAGCAATTTCACAACTCATGGTGATTGGCAACAAGAAAGTTTGAGGATGCTCTCTGATTTTACCCTGTAGGACTTGACACATCATAATAAGCTCTTTGCGCAAACTCATTTTTCTCAAATATTCACAAGAAATATACTCAAAACTAAAATGTTCACAATATCCTTGTCTGATTTTATACCTTTCCCTTCATTTTAAAAAATCTTGCCTTGTACAAAATGTATGATCCTTTTCAGCTCCAAATGAACAAAATTGGTAGCAAAAGTAGCACAATGCAGTTTTGCAAACAGGAGCATTTCATCTAGTAACGAGCTGTAAAAGAAAGCCTACTATATAGTAAGTTCAGTCTTTACTGAGTAAATCTGGATTTAGGTTTTTAGACTCCTTTATTATCCATCTGTTGCACTCAGTTATCATTAACTTTGTATTTGTCAAGATCCATTAAGACCAATTAACACGTCAACAAGTATAGATAACACAGTTAAACATCCATCTAAAGCCCTTTCATACTTGGTATTATTGAGCAGGTACAGAAACCGCAACAGACACAGGCATGTGTACTTCCACATAGGTACACACTTTATTAATTATGACCTGGAAGTGACATTTATAGAAGACAGTATTTGAAATTTGGATTATCAGTCACTGGAGTAATTCTTAGCTTTATGCGGAGACTCATGAAGATGAACAACATCATATAAAACTATCAATGACTAAAAATAAGTGCCATAGTGTTATTTTAACCATAGTATTCAAGGATGTAAGCAAGATGAACCACAGTGAAGTAATTAATACCTTTTATTAAAGGAACCAATATAATTGGGAAGAGGAAAGGGAGTACTTCTGAAAACTGAACTTAAGAACCCCTCCCAAAAACCCCCCAAAAAACCCAAAGCACCAAACAAAGCACACCACAAACCCCTACCCTCCCAACCCCATCACACCCCCACCCCCAATTAAGAAATTTTGAAATTTCAAGTCATAGACAAACGAATAAAGCAGTAATTTCAGTATTTTTGGAATCCACCTAAGTAAGCTACTAAACTCATTCACAAACATGCAACAATACAGTTTGCAGTATCAGAACAAACTTAACCATGATGATAGCTGTTTCTTTTGGATGACTTCCAGATAAATGAATTAGCAGTTTGCTTAATAGAAATGTATTCTGTTTAAATTTTCTTGAAACACCTCAAATTAATCATGTACCTACAGTTTTCTTATTTAGGAGGAATACAGTATATCAAATAAATCCTGAATATTTGAATGGAATAGCACAATTCCAGATGTTCTTTTTTCATTTATAAAGAAATGTGTTTCAGCCATTTCAAAAATCATATTGTAAAATATTCCTACATTACCTTGGATTCATTTTAAAGGCACAACTTCATCCTTTCCATGACAAAGACTGAAACTTGTATCAAATATATCTTTCTCCAGTAACAGATCTCCAATTAAACAGCAATACACATTAATCCATTAAAGAAGCGCAAATTTCCTTTTAAGAAATACACTGTAATTCAGCCAAAAATTCAAATGCTCTGTGTGAAGTCAAAGTGAACACTCATAAACATTCCTGTCCGACAGAATCCTACCTGGTCTAATACTCTTATATTCTGATAAATACAACAGAAACAGGCTAAAACAATGAAAGGCTAACATTCTTTGAGATTAACATGCAAGAAAAAAGGAAAGTAAAACTAACTATAACTTTGTAATGAACCCTTGACTATTCCCTTAGTAGTTGCTAGTGCTATTACACCAATACAAGATTATAAGAGGATTTATACAGCCCATTTGAAGTCAACAATACAAATATCTCTCCAACTTTTCAATTAAATGAAAATTTGATTTTTATGTAAGTACACAACCATCTCATGGTCAACAAAGTATTGGAGACCATCACTACAATATAAATCTCTTGCATAGTTCAGTCTAACCTAAAACCCATCACATTTTCCGGAGGATGGTTGCTCCCTGGCTGCATCTTGGACACAGCACGATAGTTTGGACCTAGCTCCCTGCAGCGGTCACTGTCTTTGCATGAGCTAAGATGTACCCACAGAAGCCAGCCTTCAAAGGAGGTTATGGGTTTTTAGATAAACTTTTAAATAGATATAGGTAATGTGATGGAAGGCTTTACAGATTAATGAACTCTCTGAAGGACTTCAATTCTGTTTCAGTTTTGGTTTTCTCTTAATCTTAGCCATACGACTCCCAGCTTGGACTAAAATTACAAGTGGAAGAAACAGAAAAGGTAACAAAACCCCTATAGCTACTTTCCTTGAATGTGCTGGACCTTAAACACTTAACACTTTACAGAGCACACCTCTACAGTAACAGACCACATAGAGGATGAAATACATCAGTTGCAAAACCTTTCCACAGTTTGAATACTTTTCATATTTTCTCTTTTCTCTTTGAAGGGTGATTTCTAACTGAATCAAATAACCCAACCTACCCACACAGATTTTACTTCCAAGTGGGAAGAACATATCCCACGAATAGGAAGATACTCAAGAATGTACTGAATACTTTACTATATGGCCTGAAATTTTATCAGAATAACTCTGAGGTTTTGATATTTATACCCAAACCTGAATCCAATTATACCTGTGATATATCTTCAAAATTCAGTATCTCATTTTTACTAAAACATAACTTTGTACTTAAACATCTTTCCACTGGGCACCTCTTCTTTTATTCATATGCCTATTAAATTGCTTAGAAGTCTTGTCTAAAAATAGTCTGTAACAATGGAAAAGCTCAACTAATTTCACTTAACTAGCAACAGTTCAATTTGTTACATAAGTTTTTCTGTTAGAATTATCAGAATCTATTCTGTTTTCCTCATTCTTAAGTTTACATGCTCTCTGCTTAGAAGGAGACTTTAAAACTAATGCAAATACAACCCAGATAGGAAATACACAAACTACAAATCTGCTACCTTTCAGAGCAAGACAGACACTTGAGAACAAGTATTACAATGTTATAAGACTACAAAGTTAACATTGAAAGTGGGAAAATATGTTTTAATTCAACTTAAATTTATCTAACAAAAACGGAAATCCCTTATGACATAAGAGGACCAGCAGGACTTACAAGAGGAAAAACATGGGAACAAAAGAACTTAAACCACAAAATTATTTAGAGCCTCCCCAAAAGTATCATTACAAAAGCAATAACCCAGGGTCACTCCTGTGGTAGAGCACTCAGTTTTTTCCTTAAAAGCATTTGTCTCCTTTTGTATTTATTTTTTAAAGTGGGGACTTCAGAGGCAGTTAAACTAGAAACAGCCCTCTAGGTTTGGGATGATACTAAAAATCAAAATCTTCCTCACTGTAGAGCAATATTACATTTCCCCCCCTTGCAGACTTATTTCATAAAAATGTCAGCTATTAAGTTAACATTATTTAAAGGGCTTTAGGTTGTAGTTACTGAATGCAACCTAAGCTATATCCATAAAGGTCTGACATTGATCCCTGGTTGTATAAAACATGATACAGAAAGGCACTAAATAAATAATCTGTATACTGCTTCCAAAGCATCTCTATTTATCACTGCATTAATGATAAGGATCTGATTTAAAGTGAACCCTAGCTGGGGTCAAATCCGAGCACAAGCTGTAATATGATCTGCAAGAGTGCTGATAACCTGAAACAATATGAAGAAACCCTGTCAGATAAATAAAACAAACCAGTTGTCCATTAAACAGCTCAGAAAGAGGCCAACAAAACCAAGAATGGACAGAACCACTTATTTTCTTTCCCTTTTTTTTTTTTTTTAATATTTTTATTTTAAAGAAGCACAGAAAAGCTGCACCTGAAGATCAAGCCAGTGTATATCTAAGGAAATAATGTTGCATGGAATAGCAAAGATGAAAAATACGTACAGCCCCTCATGAGAAACAGTTTAGATATGCCCTGGCATCTCTCTGAAACCTTAAGAATTACCACTAACCTCTAAATAATCAAAGGCATTTGTTTTCAAGGGATTAACAAATGTTTAATGTGAACATCGAAGATTTTAAATGAAAACTTTATTTTTAGGTTTAAATATATTAATCCTTTAAAATCTTATAATACAAATAAAACTACCTCTTGATTTACTGAAGAAAATTCTCACTAATCCTTTTAAAAAATCCAAAGGTTTCAAAATCCTGTAGAAAACCAAGGAAAAATTTAATTATATTGGAGTCTGCCATAAATAAGTGAAAAAATTCCAAAATTTAGATGCCTGATTGACCTTTACTGAATCTCCAACCCAATGTGGAATGCCTGCCCAGCATCCTCATAACATGGGGTTTTGTTCAGTTTGGTTTCTGATGCCACTTGCATCAGGGCTATCAGCCAAAGCAGTGAGAAGCTCAGGACTGAGACTCAAATTCCCATTCCACGCCCATTCTGCAGTCCTAAAAACTTCATTATTCTTAAGCATGTGAAACTAAGCAGCTATATTTTTTATCTTTTTGATCGTTTATAATTTTTGTTGTTTGTGTTACAATGAATAAGCAACATCCCATCACTTCAGGCACAGTTTGAACAAACAAGTACTCTTTTGGCCTGAAGACCACACAGATGAAATGTCGGGAAAAGAAACCAGAGCAGTAATAATTTATCCAAGCCTCATTCACATCTTAAATTTTAGATGGGCTCCCAACTGGTGGTTAATAGCTTTCCCTGACATTAGAACTATCTTTTATTGCTTATTTAAATGATGATTAGTTTAAACAAATAATCTATTTTTAACAGTGGTTGGATGTTCTTTTTAATTGATCATGAATCTAACATCTATATACAAGCCACAGTGGTAAAAATTATCACGAAATAACTCTTATTTGTACTGGATAGTCTCAAAGAAGTTGGAAAGCACAATTCAAAAGAAGAAATAATACTATCTATAGAAGAAGAAATTTGGTTTAGTAGCTCTCTGTAAGGCTTTATTCTACTGGACACTATATATCACCTTTAAGTAGGTACAGAAAATATTTTCAAACTTTATTCTCTTTCTGCACATGATGGTCTCGTGTTTTTCTTTGAGCAAGGTTTCTTTGTCCTTCAATTCTGTGTAGCTTTACATAAATAAATGAAACAGATATATTTTTATCCTTCTGAAAGATAATGGAGAGATGCTAAAAATATAGTGGAATATGTATTTGCTAAGCAAAAATTAATATCATCTAAACTTTTCCTCCCCTACCTACCTCCACTAGTAAGAATGAAAACAATAATTAGTAGAAGGAAGAAAAAACCTACATAAAAGAAAATACATGAATGTTACAAGTTATAAAAGATAAGTAGTGAAGAAAGAAGGAAAACAAGAATGTGGTGAGCAATGACAGCCATTTAGAAACGTACATCTGTGAAATGCACATCAGAGTGATAGAGAATTCAAAAGGGATTAAATTACAATGAAGACAAGATGCATGTTAATAAGTGCTTGGAAAACATAAATGTGTTTACACCTGTGCTTTCATGTAACTGTTGAGCACATGGTTTTGGTTTTTTCATGCTGTTAACATGCTCTCCTGGATATCTGAGCACACAGTGTGATGGTCAGGTAGGAAGGAATATTCATAACTCAGTTACAAAAATCAGTTTCTGAAAAGCTGAGTGACTCTGGGTTCTAAGGTTCACATTGTTCAGCTTCAGCTATCACATACATGACATTCCATTTCATCAGAGCAGTGGTAGAAGCAGCATCTTTAGACAGTGTTGCCATGACCCAAAAAATCACCATGGACAAAAACCTGGTACAGATTGTGTGGTTTCACACTGAAATTTCAAGGAGTTTCAGAACTTTTATAATAAGTAAGTTAAATTAGGACATATGTATGAGAGAAGAGGTTTACTAAGCACTTATAATGTGGTAATGAATGCATAACCAACTAGAACTCTGTCTAATGAGATCCTCTACTGAAAAGCATGGATGTGAGCAACTGGGCTTTTCTACACTACCTAAAATTCTTGGGAAATATCAACACTCAGTCACAGAAAGACGAAAAAAAGAGAATCAAAGGAATATAAGAAAGAGACGCAAGCTACCCTCATAATTCTGATCTCTGCCAGAATTATTAAAAGTATCACAGAATCCAACACTTCCTAAAAATAACAATTTTAATAAAACAATTGATGTTTCACAAAGCAAAATTGATACTTCTGAAATGATTTCCAATTATTTTGAAATGTTTAACGTGGAACTTTCCTGTATTTTTACTTTACCCAATTTATACATTTGCCTAATTTATAAACTTAACCATTAAATTAATGCTTCTGATCCACTTTGATTTCAAACATTTTCCAAACAGTCCCTCTTGGTTTTTCAACTCAATTAAAACAAATGATAATGGCATGCAATTATCATGGGATTAGTGGGAACTGGGTCTTCTCAAGTCTAGGGGTCTAACGAAATCTTTTTTATAACGACGTATGTTATAAATGTAAAAGCAGAGAGCAGCTCCCAAAACAATTTATTTAACAGTCAAACACAATATGAGAACTTCTTAGCAACAAGTGTTCTGGTGAAACAGGAGTCGGTTTTGGCCCTGCTGCTGCATTATTCAGGTGCCAAACAATTCAGTGCATTCAAAAGAGGAAAAAAAAAGGGCGTTTGTATTATTGGAGATGAAAATTCTATGTTTGGACCGTAAAATATACCAGAAAATTTTACATTCAGGTTCTGTCCAGATATATGCTCTGAGGAAGTATGATTTTTCAAATGTGATTTATGAAAAAAATAGTGTGTGAATGTTTCAGCCACAGAAGTTTTATGAAACTGGTATTGTGCCGCCTGGAGTTTTGGTCTGGCTGTGAGAGACAGGTCTGCTGCGTGACTGGGGCAAAGACAAACTGAAGCTTTTTCTCCAAGGTCACTATTAATTACACTATTGTCCTGCCCACTTGCCATTTATCTTAAGTAAAACCATGTTAGCAAAATGATTATATACCTATTTCAAGGAATAAAAATATTTTATACTCAAACTCCATTAGAACTGGTTGCTCAGGACTCTGGCATGCTCTGCAGGTCCCTCTCAAAGAAAGATTCATTAAGTTGTGAGCAACAGCTCCACAAACTTTTTCCAAGCTTCATGCTGAAGCTTCCATGTATATCTTTTACAGAGCTGCGCGCAGTTCATTTTATTTCTATGAAAAAAAATTATTTCATTGAAATATCTATTTAAGTTTAATGAAAAACTAGTTTTAATTTTAAAAACTGGAGAAAATATTAGTAATAAAGCACTGTTAAAGAAGCTACAATAATAACAATTATTTGTACATTATTCATTATCTTGGATTTTTGGTTTTTAGAAGACTCTGCAGCTCTAGACAATTGTGTAGCTGTAATTTTGCACATCACTTTTAGTATGTATTTAGGTAGAATACAATGAAACTTCTTGATGCCTTAGCAAGCCAAAATTTTCCATATTACAGGCAAATTATGTGATCGCTCCTGAACAACTAACTATGATTACAAAATCTGAAGTAATCAAGGACACAGTGTGTTCTTAGCGCGTAGCATAAGAGGGATGCCGTCACTAAACTGAAAGATTTATCTATGATTTGAAAACTGAAAGCCTGTTGGAAGTTAATTTACAGTTATGTAAGTAATTGTACTGATACAATATACTTAAGATTCTCTCTGCTTCCATGCCTGGTAACAGTATGGCCCCGGGTGCACATGCTGGGAGCTGCAACCCCTGCAACATGGGGGGTCTGGTAGACCCCAGCAAAGCACTTCCAGCAGAGGGCCAGGCAGAGGCAAAGGCAGGAAGCCGCCTCTCTCTTCCACTGTCTTTTATTCAACGTCTGCTCTCCCTGGAAAGCATTTCTGTCGGAACCTAAGGAGGACAACTTCCAAAATTTCAGTTATTTTTTTGAAGTTAACATAGCTGAAGATAGGCACCTTTTTCTCCATCCACTGAACATGCACCCACGCAAAGGATCTCACACCATGCTGCTTTTTGTGTACTTCATTGTATATATAGCCCTGGTTTTCCCCACCAATTATCACAGATTCTGCTATATACACACCTATGATTTATGTTTGTTATCTTTATGCAACAAGATCTATGGTCTGCAGCAAAGCTTTTGTCTGCAGATGGATTTTAGGACTTCAAAGCACTCACCAATCTCATTGCCTACTAATAGAGATGCCCTGCATTGCCTAATAGTTTTATAAAAAATCATTAATTATTTTATAGTTACTATGAAAATGCAAGCCATAAACCCCCCTAGTTGGATACAATGAACTCACCCTGAAACACTGGATCAAATTATATTTTCTCATTGACAGAAGAAAATACTTGATATTAAATTCTTCATTTAAGACCAAAGCAAGCATTTGATTCTGAGACACTTCTGAGGAAAACAAGGCACATGACAAATTACATCCACAAAGATGGGAAAAAGAAAGTAGTCATCTTCCCTCATTTCTTTTTCCATCCTTCCTTGGAGAGCACATGCCTAAATCTCCCAGTTCCTGAGAATGCCCTGATTATTTGGCTGTGGTGTACAGCTCCACTTCTTGCAGATTTTGCTTCCTGCTTCAGTAAATGTTTATTCTGATTAAGTAGAAGAGGGTCCCATATCTCCAGCCCAAGGCAACCCCTTGGAGGTAAAACTTGCAGGTTCAAATCCACCTAAACCAAAGCAATCTGAATTTTCAATTTTTTAAGAAAATGCAAGTACACAGACTGATAAAAAATTAAGAATTATGCCAGATTAATTTTGGACCCCTAAATCTAAATTTTTCAGTTACTGTAATGTTCAAATAAGTTCCAACAGCTCTGTCACTAAGCCAGTTGAACACTGCATCTCTCAAAAAGGCTGCATTCCATTCTTGTTTTCCTGTTGTAATACTTGTGGTAGAAAGGAATTTCAATCATTAACCACCTAAAATAAATGTTGAATAATTTTATCAAAGAGAAGGGAGATTTGTTTTCCACACAGCCACAAATCTGACCTGCTGGCATTTACCAAAAAGCTACTTTGTATTTTCTGTGCTGACAAGAAATCCCATGTGTTCATACTGTGTCACACTACAGAACTAAGTCAGCCATGGATTAACTTCCATATGTTCTTTTAATTGATTTAACAAACATAGATAAGATAAAGATACTTACCTGGTATTGTAAGGAGCACAGACTAAAACCTGGTCACCTTCTGCACCTTCCCAATACAAACCTCTGCAGGCAACATTTGTGAAAGGGGCAGACTTTACAGCAGATATGCAGGAATTTAAGAAGGGTGATACACAAGAGGGGGATTTCAGTTTAGGTTCTTTTATAAAATTAATATCGCAATCATACACCTTTCAAAATACTTCCACAGTTGCTTTCTTTACAGTTTAAAATAATACTAGCGGTAGGTTACCAAGCTTAATTGCTACGATTTCACTTCTATGTGGATTTATAATCCATTTTAATCTCTCACAGAACACTCCCTTTAAAGCTGAAATCAGCTTTCTAGACACCCCTGAGAACCAGAAGCCCTTAAAAGAATATTTTACTGTCCCTTTGCAGACATGATCACTCCCAGACTGACTAGTTTTCAGTTTTAATCTCTGAATGGATGCAGGCGTTTGTTTCTTTTTGGTCATACCACATTACATGCTGAGACAGTGACGATCTGTGGGAATTTAGTAACCCCGTTCAGAATTCTACATTTTATAAGAGAGAAAATGTCAGATGTGGTCAGCTTCCTACCCTTTTATGGCTGACTTTTATTATTCACTCCTGCCTCTTACTGCCTACACCTCCTGAGCAAATGTTCAGAATTCTATTCAAATTGCAGAAGCTAACTTCCTCTGCAGAGAATAATACAAATTCAAAGGAGGACAAGTGTTGTTTATTAGCAATTATCATGAAAGTCCTTCCTGTAATTAACCTCAGCTTCATGGACACTACTATTTGCACTTCAGCTATCTCATAAACAGGGGCTACATTTCCATTATTGTTAGGGAAGATGAGTCACTGCAGAAGAATGCTTATCTCAAGTCAGTTTTAACTAGCTTTTGTCTGCATGAGGTATTAGTCTCTGGTACCTACAAGCTTGCAAGAAAGTCTGGGTTTGGGCTTCTTTATTTAAAACCCTCTTTCCTCTTCCCCTTCATATATTCAGAATGCATCAGTAACAGCATCAGGGCTGAGAAGTATATAAAATTCTCTTTTCAGTTAAACATACACTTTGCCTGTATGATCACTGAATCATAACCAAGAAGAATACCAGATTCTGCCCAGCTAATGGGAGGTCTAAGACACTGAAAAACCCAACATTCGCTCTGTAGGCCATAAAGAGACAATGGTGAAGGATTTGTTTTAACATTTTTCAAGGTCTCAAAGAGAGCTGAGCTACAAATCAGTGCAGTGATGTATGCCTTTTGCCTGACAAAAAAAAAAAAAAAAAATATCCCAAACACCCCCCCCCCCCTTTATTCACAAAATACAATAAAATATGAAAACACCACTTCAATGCACATCCCTAGATTTTTGTTATGTACTTTTCTTTCTATTACAATTGAATGGGCTGGACATTAGGAGGTATTAATGAAAACACTTATCACAGAACCTAAACATATATCTCAATGCCTTGAAACTAAAAAAAAAGGCTAAAAATCCAATAGTCCCTCATGACCTAATCCTGCAAACATACATGCAGGCAGAATTTCCATATCCCATCACTGATTTTAACAGGAGCCAACCCGCATGGAACTACCTGCAGGTATTCACCACAAGACTGGGGCCTTCTGAAGGGTATTCAAGAACATCATTACACGTTTTGCAGAAACAGTAAGTACAGAGTAAAGTTAAAGCTTTAGCAGTAATACAGCATTAAAGAGCATACCTGTGGTTCCTGCAATCTGACTGTATCCTAAATGAAAAGGGGTATAGCATTCACCTTCTTTGCCTATTTAGCTATCAGGCTATCGAGCAGAACTCTCAGAAAAATAAAAACACTCATTAAGATGAACTGGGACTTGAAATTCTTCCCATACTCGCTGCTTTGAGTAATTTCATTTCACATTCCCAAGTGCTAATTCCAGAGAGTTACATCAAAACCTGCAGACCTTTCTTTAGATTGTGAGGTCAGAGCTGAGAATATTCCTTTACTTTAGATGCAAGTTTATTGGGCATTTGTTATTTTACTGTTATTTTTCTCTTGTGGGAGATGCTAGGTAACAGCAAGACAGAAGAGTAGTCCCGGATTATTGCATGCAAAAGCATCTACGTTTGTGTATCTACATCAGTACAATGGTAAATTTTGGAAAATAACCTTTTTTCTTTTTCTTTAAGTATTTTTGAATGCTGTTGATTACATTTGGCCAAAATGAGCTTGAATGCCATTCTCCTGACAAGATTTATTCCAATGTATACAGTGAACCAACTCAGACATAAATTGTGTACAAGCTTGTTTTTTTCTTTCCCAGTGGGAGTGGCAACTGAAACCTGGACCTTTGCCACGTTGGTTGTGCAATTCAGATCACAGCACTTAAAGAGACGAGATGGTCAGTGCACCAGCATACTAATGCATCTGATTACTAGACTGGCCATTGTTAGTATTTTATAAATTAAAGTAAACCCACAGTTTAACGTCAGAAAGTACCATTTCATGTCATTTTATGATTGAAACATAACTTCCAGCCTCACCACCTATTTCTAAAGGACAGTTTTATAAACTCACTGTTAAAAGTTTTCAGCTGCTCTAACAGTGGCATTGAATTTGAAGCTCTCAAACAATATACTAAAAAGACAACAAACATTTTCTATCCTTTTTGTTGTTGTTGTTCCTTTCTTTTTGTCTGTGGCCCATAAGTATACGAGACTGATTTTCAGTTGCGGATAAGAATCACCTAACAGTTCCTAATAGCAAACCTAATAGTTTGCTACAATCAGTTTCTGGTTAAGACAAAAGAGAAATTAGCTATGTAGTAATGTAAAACCAAGCCTAAATAAATCACCACTGCATTTATGTGATTACTCAAAAACATTGAACGTAATTTTTTTAATCAGTTCTCCTCCTTCAGCAGTTACACACTGCCATATTAAACAATTTAGACAATAAGAAATAAATCACAAACAATTAGACCATAGCACACTACTTTTCAGTATTGCACCAACAATCAACAGACCCACTGTATTCAATGTTAATTTTCATATTCATAAAGCTTTTAGCATAAAACTAATTTTTCATTAAGAAAAGGGGAAAAAATCATGTGTCAAGGTATGCTTATTTGGAAAAGCTGCTGTGATGAGCTTTACATCTTAAGAGAGAAGGGTAGCCCTTTTAAAAAATATGTTACTGGTTTTGGAAGCTATTTCTCTTTTTGCATGCACATTAGGAGTAGGAATAACTTTTCCAGCTTTAAGGTACTGACAGGTATTATATCAAATAAACTCTGTTAGCTTTCCCTTCTGTCTAGCTTTTAAAGCATACTTAATTATAACAAAATGGTACTTTGCTCTGTCAACAAGTTGTGAAGTCACTTGCTCAACCTTTTTCCTCTCATTCCCTCTGCTATTCCTCTTCTCTGGTACTGTTTAATTTTTTGCATTTCCTGATTTTTATCTTGGGAAAACAAAAGGCAGCTGCACTAAGTTACATGAAACAGCAAAATGACTCTGCTAGTTAGTGATTTGCAGGTTCTAAACAGTGAGTTGTGTGAAATGAAAAGGGGAGTGTCATGTTGCAAAAACTCTTTTCTTTCCCTTTCTACAGCTGTATTTCTAATCAGCAGAAGATACATCTTGCTTGGAGTCAACCCCCTTTCTCTCTGCACATTCTTAACCTTCTATCTTATGCATGGATCACTGGTTAGCTTAGAAATGCACAGACACAAAAGGGGGAGCTGACATGTGAGGTTTGATGGCAATAATGGCTGTTTATAAGCCTAATCCATCACATTTAGTGGACACCTCCATTTTTGTCCCTCTGAAAAGGTATAAATAATAAAATGGTATAGCTTCGGCTCAGAGGTGCCTTGGTAAATATTTTAACTATTTACAAGATCACATCAATAACAAAAGAAGCATCTGTACCATCCATACAGAGGCCTCTGAATCATTAGAATAGTACCCAGATGGTTCTTACAATTCATCAACAATAAAATGTCTTCATGACAGAGTTTTTGTGACATCATTGATATTTTTATATGCCACTGTTCAATACTCCAAACTTGCACGCTTTTCCCCTAGAACATCTTAGTCAATATTCCTCCTTTCTCAAGAAAAAAAAAAACCAACAAAAAACCCCCCACAAACCCAAACCAACCCAAAAAACCACCCTCCCCCCACACCCCCAATTTAAAATAAGGATCCACAAACAAGGTAGATCCAGCTGCAATCATTCTCTCCAAAAAAATCAAGGATCTGTATTCCTAACATTTCTCTCTGAGATGCATAGTATCTGGAACACATCAAGGTTAGCAGTGTCAAATCCCTTGATAAACTCAGGCTGCTCTTGGCTACTTGGGCAGCAGCAGTTGACAGTTTGTGTTTGATTTTACTTTGTTTGTATTGATATCACATCCAAATAGCAGCATCTCATACCCCGTAATAAACCATAGGAAAGGAAATTCAGCAGTGGCAAAATGAATCTGATGGGTTTCCTATTTGAGATCTGACAAGTCCGTTCTGAGGATAAAGTGTTTATTCTCTTTCTTCATAAAGCAAAATACTTGGAAGTTGCAACGCATAGGTACATAGACAGTATTACAGATCTTGTTTTTCTCTTACTAGAGGCTTTGGTACCTGGTTTCAGGTGTCAAATCAAAACCAATAGGAGTTAAACCAGGTGATTTTAGAAAAGCGCTGAATATCCACTTGTTAAATAACTCATACACCTAAAATGTTTCATAAAGAGTCATTAGTCTCATTGATTAATTTTAGCTGAAATTGGGAACACTTTTTAATAAGGTCAGTCTCCAGTTTTTGGTTGCTTTTAATCTTATTCATGCATATTATAAATCAGACTGGGCTTTAGATAGTCTTGCTAAAAGTTTACTTAATTCCACAATATTTCTCAAACCACTGAAGTTTCAGTTACTAAGTTAAAAATCGTAAACGTTAATGGCTTAGACTATTATTTTACAAAGCCTATACCAGTACTAAATCTTTTGTCTCCAACTGATCAAAACCTTGATAGAATAATCAGATTCCACTAGCACAAGATATACACAAACGCAAACCTATGTAAGAAAATAAACATTAGGTCCGAAGAATATGATTGCATCCATTCTTTATATCTCTGCACAAACTCACACGCTTGCTGAGAAAGATGGGAAAAAAGCAACAGAAGAATGCTAACAAAGAATAACAATGAAACTACCTATTTTTCAAAATAACAAGTCTCTTAGATAAAGTTTGAACGCCTTCTCTTTCACGAAGATAAGCAAAATGGTATAGAAGTAAAGCAACTCAGAAGCATTCCTGAATATCAATGCTACCCCAATTCCAAAATTTGGTCAATAAAATTAACAGCCGTCCTTTGAATGGAATATCACACCTCTAAATGAGTTCAAGCTGGTGCTGTTATTGTCCAGTGGAATGTGAGATTTACATTTCACAGCTCCTCACCAAAGTAATGAATGAATCTGATCTCATAAACAAACAATTCCAGTTTCATGTTATTTCAATGGCCCTCCAACAGTGTGTGCCTCCACAAAGAAAAATATTTATCATGTTTGTGTTCAGCTCCAATTCTAAATGGGACCATAATAAAGCGACAGCATAAAACCCGTTTTCTCAGCTGAGTTTGCAATTTAATAAACAGATGGAAACAACAGTCTTTGGAGATCAACAGTTAAAAAAATAAATGAAGTAGAAGACTCCTCACATCACAATGGGAACAACTGGAATGGCCTCCAGCAATATGTAGTAGAGTCACAGGGTGTGTGTCCTTGGACTTTTCACAGACATCAACCTTTGAAGTATGTTATCATGACATCAATGCAAATCAGTCAGATGATTTCAAGGGAAGGCCAAAAGAGGTTTGCTTTGTTTGTATGGCCCTAGATATTAAATAATTACTCCAGAAGCACCAAATATTTTCAGACATACTATACTTGTGTTGTGTTGGCCTAGTAACATTTACTAATCCATTCTATTCCTTACTTTCTACTACTCTCAAAAAAAACCCCAACATTTTTTGCAGTGAAAACATTACAGTTCATTTTTAAAACTCCAGATCTTAAAAATAATAATTTGACACTGTTGGATTTCATGCAGTTTTCACGAGTGCATACAGGTTGCATAGTTCTTGGGGCTTTTGCTGAAGCCAGTGGGAACTTTCCCCTCAACATAAGTGAGAATAGTTAATCTGAGTTCTTGGCAGTCAAACCTTTCAAATAATATAATAACCTAAGGGTGATTGTGCACAACACTTGGTTGCAATTGTATTTTAATTTGAGTTGTTGAAGATATGTATGAGATTATCACGAGTGCCCAGAGATTTCACAAGAGTTCAGTAATTCACTGATTAAACCTACTCTTCTCAGCAAATTTGAATCTTGGTATTACCTAGAGTACAATGATACTACATTAGATCAATAGCAATACAGAAGGGACGTAGACAGGCAGAAGTTTAGTTTTCCAATGGAATTTCAAGAACATGGCTGCTCTTTCTTGATTGCATTCAGCCTTATTGTTGATTTTTTCCTTGAATATGGATATAAATTATTAATTCCATGACATGGTAAGTGGTGGCATTCAGTTATGCATTTAAATGATTACTACTTAAGGTGACCAAAGGTAATAGACTAACACAATTGCATTTCTACAGTAAATCAATTTAAAACCACACTATTAAAGCTTCCAGAAAACTACACCATGACTTGAAGAACTTAAACTAAAATACTGAGGTGGCAGGATTAAAAAAAGTTTCCTCACTTTCTTCTATGACTGGCACAGCCAGTGTCATCGCTACTAGCCCAAAATGAGATGAACATTTAGATTTTGAGATTGCTTAGGCAAAGAAAGTACTTAAGTCTTCACACTCTGTAGGATCCAGCATGTATCACACCTCAGCTTAATATTTATTCCAGTATTCAGTATTTAACGTGCTAATAAGAAAACAAAGTAATTTTTTTAAAAAAATCCTTACCCCACCCCCCACCCCTAAAAAAAGCCTCCTAATATAAGCAAGTTTTAATGAAAAACTGTACTTCAAAACTCTGACCTGGCCAATTGCCCAAGCAAGGACTCTGCCTAACAACAGTCTAAATATAGTATCAGGAAAAAAGAAACTAGCCGGTGCTAAATATATTGTTTGTCCTTGGCAGATTCTCTGAATTAATTAAGAGTTAATTTGGCTTTTTGAATTGTCATGAGAATCCTCTGATAGATACATAATTATGTTTTGGTGGAAGGAGTGTAAAAGCTCAATTGAACATTAATACGAGCTTCGAGGAAAATATCATCACCTGGAAGAGTTCAAATGGGTTGAGAGGGCTTCTCCTCCTTAGAATAGGATGTACTGAGGATCCCAGCACGGTTTGTCACGATAAGCTTTACTGAAAGACTAGAAAGGCAGAAAACACAGTGACACATCGAATGTTTTCAAACTGCCTAGATTACAAATTTTATCTATATATTGGGATAAATGAGTTGAAAGTTAAATGGTAAATCCCTTTCCCATAGTAGACTCCCCTACTGATCTAGATGGAACTGCTCTGACTATCAAACCAATGATATGATAATAAAATGAAGTCTTAAGATGCTGCATATGCATTTTTAGGTCCACATTTAAGTTGCATTCTTAAAGGGATCTTAAAACCGTAAGTTTCTTGGAATATAGTAAAATTTTGCATGCAACTTTGCTATGTGAACATACACAGTCATTCTAGGGGAAGTATTTGTGAAGTATGTGCTGCTCCACGAGTGTACAAATTAAAGGTTATATAAAGGTGTCACAGAAAATGAGCTAATTGATGCTCCCCTGAAGTGCTAGTTAAAGCAATTTTATCAAGATACTCTAATGATTTATAAAGTGCAATTTTAAACAGTGATTTAAGAATGTGCAGTTTAATGCCTTGGTAATCAAGAATCAGCTCAGAAATTAACGATCACTTTCATAGTAGCACACTTCATAGAGCTCTACTCCCATCAGATGGTATTTTAAACACTGAAAGTAGTGCCTATTTGCACCAAAACAAAGTTATTTCACATTCCTTTATAATTAAAATATGACTGTAAATAATGGGCCCTGAACACAAAACTGCAATGCTTGTAAGCATCCCTTGGATGCAGGCAGGTAGCCAGCCGAGCACCCTACACACTGAATTTTTAGCACTTAATATACAGAGAAAAAGCCAGGTAGCAAATTGCTTCTCAGGTGATTGTGCAGGCTGTGATCCAAAGTCCACTTACATAAACAGGAACATTTCCATTTACTTTAACAGGCTTTGGCTCACATTCCGAGAAATGAACACTTCACTTACATTCCAAGTTTAGCACAGCAACACTTAATTATTAAACATCTGAGAACTGACTGGACATTCCTATACAACAAAATTTCCAGTTACTGATAAGAAAATACCGATGCATTCTTTTTCAAGTGAAATTAATGCTCATAACAGATGTGATATCAACAGTTTGAAATTCTATATTTTGATGCTGGAGGCTTATACCAAGGCTTCCTGGAGCTGATGGTTGAATTTCTCCTGAACACAGTGACAGCAGGATGAAGGGTACTTAACTTCACTGTAACATGAGTCCTTCAAATTGTTCATTTATTTAAACTTGCACTGTGCAAGTCTATTATTGTCAAAATGGGAGGTTTCATCAGACAAATTCAACCTATTGCTTGATGCATGCTGTATGTCAAATCCACAAGAATGTGAAAGTTGTACAAGCTGATGCTCTACTGAGAGATATGGACATTTACAGATCTGGAAGTTTCCACTTCAGTCATTACCAGAGCAATCAATATCTAAATGGGACAGACTGCAAATGGAAAACACTGCACATATGTTTTGAGGTTTCATATGATTTTTTTAGCTTCTGTTCACTTTATGTCATACATTTTAACATTTCCAACAGTTGTTTGTAAAACATCTCATTTCACACATGAAAAAATTATGACTGTGATGCAAAATTACTCTTATTCTAAATTCAGTTTGCCCTTCACCAGCTTTTGCAGACTTTTCAAATACTAAAACCACAGTGGAAGGCAAGATGTAGCAACGATGTCATCAACTACTCCACCACTTCCTCAGTTTTTTGGTCACTCTATGCAGGACCAATATGTAGCAGAAAAAAAAAAAATTAAGCAGACTGGAATACTAGCTGGTAATGGTTCTGGAAGACTGACATCCAGTCCCCTTCCCTTCCTCTTCCCTGTGCCTGCAATCTGTTTTGATGACAAATTGAAGACACCTTTTAACTTCGTCTGAATTCTCTTCACACTACGCTGTTCCAGTCTCATGTTTGTTATATCAACTTGCCTCTAAAGGTTTGCCAGAACGCAAGCACAGAAAACCCCAGTATCACACATTAAAAGATCTTGTCCTAAATATTTAACAGTTTCTAGGTACTGTTACAAGAACTAAAGCCTTTTTCCTGCAAGAGGCTTCTGTTGGAGACAGAATTACAGCCTAGGGCAGTATCAGCACATCCCCTCCAGGATCAAGCAAAAAAGACTCGTCGAACTGTAAAATGGACAGACATGTTGTGTTCCAAGATGGCAGCAATTCCCCAAACATTTCCAAAACCAGGATGAACAGATGAGCAATTTATAGGTTTTAATATATGCACAAGACCTAATTCTCATCTCAGTTGATATGAAATGTCTAATGCTTTTAATGACAGAGGTTTGATCACAGGAGAGCTTCATTCTTCATTCATGCGGTGCAAACAGTGTGCTAATTTTGGAAATGGTATTTCAATGAACTTCAAAGGAAGTTCACTGTATTGACATCAGTATAAAAATGAGGTCATAATTTGACCCTTTCACTGTAACAAGGACGGTAAACCCTCTACCAAAAAGCCTTATTAAAATAAACCTTAGAACTGAGAAATATTCATAGCAATATAATGTAATAATGCAACTGTCTTAAAAAGGATTTATTAACATAGCCTCACTTTCTATAATTTGCATTAGACACTAAACAGAAGGCTAAAAGAAAAGGGAAAAAAGTCAGGTTTTTTAGGATTTATGGTCTTTCTCAACTGCTGGATTAATCAAGTGATCATTAGGTATATTTCATGCTGCAGTTTATACCTCAGTTTCCTTATTTGTAATCTTAGATAAATAACTTATTTCCTTGGAATAGTTCTAAGCTTCTCTGTCATCTATGTAAGCTCAATTTGTAATGATATTAGTTTTCTACAACAAATTATTACTGGTTTTCATTTCCCTATTGCCAACATGGTTCAAATTACACAGCACATAATACACGTATGTTTCGTAAGTTTAATTTACTGATTTTAGTCAAAAACATCTTTTCAATTAAATGCTGCTATCCATTTTATTGCTCAGCTTGTACTTTGCTTATTGCTGTGTGCCTGCCAAATTCATCTAATCAGCACAACAATCTAACTGCAATCAAAGACAGTGGGAGTATTTATAAATCCAATCTGCTGCAGCAAATATGAAAGCATACAGACATTACAGTACTCAGTAATAACAACCCAGAGCAAATCAGAGTATCTGCTGTTTTCAAAACTTTTTTTCCTATTCCTTCCATAATTTCATTTGCACTTTTCTTATGGACAAACAGACATGTTATCTTTAAAGGCATAATGCATATAAAAATTTAAGTTAATTTAGCAAAGTAAAGTAATCAAAAAGTCCATCTTTCCAATACGTTATGCCAGCAGAGCTAACCCTTATACAAGAGAAGGCTTTGTACTCTCTACTTATGGTAAGGAAAGACCTTATACTGTGGTTTATTTCCTGTCCAGATATACTGCATCTCTTTAATCCTGACAGTAGATCACATGCTTCCTAGAAGCATCAGATTTGATGGAGAGATGCAGATCAGTTCTTGGGCAAGAGATCGGGCAGCAGCCCACTTCTTGCCCAGTTTTAGGGAGTGCTCTGGCAGCATGGCAGTCAGGGTTGGAATGCCAACTATTAGAGCAGTTGTCACAGCCTTTCTTTTTGTCATGGCCTTTTACAAAACGAGGCAGGGATTAGCAGCAGACACAGCTACACGTCTCTCCTGAACTTGGGAGTCCTCCAAGCAAAGTTATGTTTGATCCTAGGGAACATGAAGAGATCCACAAGAAAGGACTATGGGGAATTGATGTACAGGATAGATTTAATATCTAAACCATATCTACAGCCTTTACCATTTTCAATGGTTTTGCCTTTCCCCCTCCCCACCCAGGACAGTGGATGAGGGTCACTAAATGAAATGTCAGCCTGTACTCCTTTTCACCTCCTCCTTCAATATATGAATTGATGCTATATTTAGCATGTACTCTAATTCCTGCTTGACAAGTGAGCTGCTAAATTCTCAACATCTTTGTTATGACCATCCCCTCTGTATTTCAAGTCCTTTCTAAGCATTCATGCATTTGTTTTTATAATGATAGTTTCAAATACATAGGTATTATTACTATTATTACACCTCTTTTAAAGATAGGAAGCTGCAGCAGAGAAAGCCAAGGTAAAAGTCTTCAGCAATTCCAAGTGCCCGGTTTGTGAGCCCCAAGACTTAAACTCCTCCATAGGGCTTTGCAGAATACAGCACAACGTGTGTCCGTAGGCTCTAAGCAACAACGACCACATTCAGCATTTGATTGCACTATGAAATCCTACAGCAAGATGCTTACACTAAATAATAAATGATCATAAATTGATTTGTGTAACATCATAGTATAATTCTGTGGCACCGCTGGCTACGTCTGTAGTGTGAGTTTTAGTTATGCCAAAAAACCTGGTATGCACCACCTCATCTAGTCCAAGCTAACTGCCTTCAAACTGCCTGTATGACCAGATATTTAAACTTAAGTCAGTCCCCAAACCCACACCTAACTTTCTTCATCTGGCAAGTCACTGGGCTCACATGAGAGAGAAAGTGAGTGTATAAAAGTTCAGTATTAATGACTTTGGTTTTGAATATGTCCTTAAACACGATCTGACAGGATTATATGGACACGGGCATGTAGCCTGTATGGCAGATGCAGAAATACATCCTAATTATCCAGGGCAACTTAAAGCCACTTTCTTCCTATGGGTGATACCTCTACTTTCTAGCCTTCTTAATGAGTCTACTCTCGTCTGCTGAATTTTATTCCCACTTTGCTGTCAACCCACTTACAGTCTATTTCTGATCTTGGTCTTATTTGTATTAAGCAGAAGTAACTCCTGTGACTACATGGGCATAAGTGAGATCAGAAACCATCTCAAAGCACAACAAAAGTGAGGTATCAGAGTTACAAATATATTTTCATTGTATACAGAGCTGTGTTTAGGAATGTTTTACAGTTTTAATACGTTGAGCCAACTTCAGTCAGCATACTTCAAGGGATGATAACAGATAATTCTGGCTCATAGCACAAAGTAATGGTGACTTACCTGATTTCTGCCCTATCATTAACATTTTAAAAATATTACATTTTGGTGATTTTCTAACAAATTGTTGCACTGTCACTACAGTATTGAACGGGATCTGACCTCTCTTGGCACCATCTCACTGAAATGTTGTGGGGTAGTTTAGCTCACTAGTTTAGGCAGAAGAGCTCATGTTTCTCAGCAAGCTTGAGCTGCTTTTAAGTGGACCTGTCAGAAGGCAGAGTTTTGCCAAGACAACTAGAGCTTTAAGGAGGAGAGAGGAGGAAAAAAAAAAAGAAAAAAGAAAAAAAAAGGTATTTGTTGATTTGTTTGTTTCAGAGCGGTTGAATGTTTTAGATTGAAAAACATTTCTAGGTTTCTTGCGTTCATGGAAAAAATTAATCCAACCATACCTTTAGAGTCAATTGTTGAGTACTACCACACTGAAGAAAACAGACATGTCCTGAATTTACCCTAACAGCAGGTATGACCCTAAAAGTTATTTGTGTTAACGAATATTTGGGTGAACTGTTATTTTTCAGGCAACTTTCAATCAACTTTCAGTCATTTTAAGGTTTGCAGTACTTGAACTTTGCAAGAAATTAATGAAACAATGTTAATGTCAAAGTACTATTCTTTGAAACAGAAAAAGAATAGAGGATATTTAATTCAGAAAATAAACTTTTTAGAAAAAAATGAATCTACATTTACGGCAAAGATCTGATATATATTGAGTAAATAAGTTCAAGTTCACAGCAGCTGAAGAACAGTTCAACTTCAACCATATCATTGTCAGGAAAAACAAATACAAACTTGCCCCAAAGCAAAACAACATTAGAGAAATCAGGAAGAGGACAGATAGACAGACAGTAAGTTATGGACATAAAACTCTTTGTACCAAAACCAATTAACCCTAACCTAAGGCAAGCCTTTTTCTTCTAGCCCTTCATTTAAAGGTTTTACAATTTATAGCCTGTGTTTCTCAGGGGAGGTCTAGCTCTGCTCTGATTTCACATTTCACAGCAGCACATGTGTAATCCTGCTGCAGCACAAAGCACATGATCTAGCTGATATCAGGAAATCCACTTTTCACAAGTTCAAAATACACTGGAACCGAGCTGTAATCAAACTTCACTTTTATTGCAACAGGCCATCCAAGTATGTTTGCAGAAATGACAGACTGGAGTGATACTCATCAGAAGTCTGTCAGTCCCCTCCTGCATCTATTATCCTTGGGAGGGTGGCGGGAACCAAAACAAAACCAACCCACTACGGTATTGTTTAAAAGACAACTACTTTATTATTATTATTTTTTAGAAAAAAATTCAAAAGTTAAGTTTAGGCTTTTGATAGGCATGTATAATTGCCATTAATATCAAAATGGGAAAACGCAACATGACAACCATTTGATTTTCTTACTGCCTTCAAGTACCCAGAGAAATGCATGCTTGATAGGTGCAAGTCAGCAACTTCACAGAGAAACCCCCAGCTTGCATAAACTTGCATGTTTAATGATCTTTTAAATTTTGTGTGATCTCAAATCAAAAGTAAAAACACACATGTACCTAATCTGACTTCAAGACAGAGCTGCTCCAACAAAAGAATTCATAAGAGGATAAACTTTGCTATGTATCTGTAGATGCAGGCAGAAAGGAAAATAAATCTCTTCTACAGAAATTATTTGCAAATACACAAAACCTAATTCGTTCCATGGAATTAATTGTCATTTCAATAATTCCACAGAAATGCTTACTAAATTCTACAGTACCTAGAGCAAAACAACATAATGAAAAAAATGTTTCCTTTTTTTTTTTTATCATAAAAAAAGATTTATGTACATGTTTAGCATCATGCATTTCTATAACTTTGTAACATAAATATATAAGGGTGTAGATGATATGCATCTGCAAATGTACTGTCACTTTACATTTGCATTCTTAAATAAGTTTTCACAAGGAAGCTGCACCTTATATATGAACGAAACTTACAACTTAGCTTTTAAAATATGTCTGTCTGATCCATACTCATCTTAGGGAGTCTTGTCTTTGCTGAACTTTGAGAGACAACTTTTCTAAAATTTCCACCAGCTTTTTATTAATTATATGTTTATTTTTACAACACAGGATTTGGGTAGGGAAAGAAGTTCTCCTCCTTTGTGAATCCAGAAACATATATATACACATACATGAACAAGGGAATGCCAATAATATCAGGGAAAAAAAACCCAAAAAACCCAAACAAACCCAAACACCAGCATTTTGGAACAGCTTGAGCCAGGTAACTTTACAATTTTATTTTGTATCCCAAAGCTACATTGTAAGCAGGTGGAAGTGCACTTTTCAAGGCTATGTATTCTGTCAAAACCATAGAAACAGAGGTGCTAAACAGCTTTTGATTTCCCATTGTGAAAATAGCTTATAAAATTATTTTATTTCTTAGGAACAAATACTGGTCTCATGATGGACTGGAGTAAAACAAACAAGGACACTGGTTCAAAGCCACTTAAAGATTTTATTGTATTATGCCTACAAAGTGCAGCTGTTCTTCTAATACATTGATACGTTTACTTCTGAGTCTACACTACACATCTTAAAAGTGACTAAAAACTCAGAAAAGAAACAAGGCCTTTTTCTAGTGATCATCCAATTATCTGTACAGTTTGAAACCCAGCTCATTTAAGGCAATAAAGTGAAAAGCTAGTTTATAAGCTGTTTCATGGTATAAATGAACAGCCTACCAGCAAGCCATATCTGTAAAATAGAAATGAAACCACTAAAACTGCAGTTCGATAGAGTCTCAAAAGCATACATGCAGTACCCTTCTCAAAAAAGATATTTTATTTCAGTTGCTTATTCATGCTTATGTTTTCTCATTAGGTAAAATTAGATTCTATATCCTTTGAGATCCTGAGCCCTAATAGGGAAAATTATTGTGTGAGTATGTGTAGTCACTTAAGTCAAAAGAATGTGTCTGCAAGGTGATCCAAAAGTTTATGCTGTTCCCCCAAATTATTTTTCTGTAACTAATCTACAATACAGCTGCCTACGAAGACCTGAAACAACTATTTCTATACAACCAACGAACTCAAACCAGTAGTATGCTCTGAAATCCCATTATTAACTTTAGAAAGGGTTCTGATATACCAGAGGTGATACAGAGATAAGTAGAAAGCTGGCTTCTTACAATCCAAAGAACTCTAGATTAAAGAAATTAAGGGAACATTCAATCCAGCCTTATTTAGCTAAAGTAATCTTATTCCGGCTGTGACCTCACTATGATATCGCCAAGCTTTTATTATGCAGTATGTTGTCCTTATACTTTCACAGAAAGTTACTTTTGGCTTTATATAAATGGGGAGATGGACTGACTCTGAATACCCATTTCCGACTGGTCCCTTCCCTATCCCTGCCACTTGTCCACCTAAAAATCCATAGTCTGGTTTTTATTACTTTCTCTTCTGGTAGTACTCATCCCCCAGCCCACCATCCTCCCATAGACCTGTTACCTGTTTGTCTGGGCAAGTGGCAGCACATAATGTATTTACCCACATGCTATACGTGTACTGATGAGTTGGCTGGTAAATGCACAATGAGCGACCAAAATACTTGCAGGCTCAAAACAGTAAGATGCTCAGTCTGCCCACCTTTCCCTATATGAGACTGCTAAATCACAAACATGCCAATTTTCACTAAACCATATCTTTGTTACTTTTAATCCTGTCAAAATTAGGAGCAAGACTATAAAAGTAAGAATATTTATCACCCATGAAATCAGACAAGCCTTGTTTCCTCAGAATAAATCTAAGGATTTTTCCAAACAAACATGCTCCCTACATGACATAATACCTGCATGACTGAAAACCACAAGGATGGTACTCTGGGGAAAAAAAAATTAAAAAAAATCAGTGTAAGTAAACATAAAAAACTTATCCCTGTTTGACAAACAACATGGGAAAAATAGTTATTTTTTCTTGCTACAGTAGTAGTAGTATTGGAAGCAAACATCTGTGTGATCAAAATGCAAAGAAACCTTATCCAAATTAAAGATCTCACTGCTAAGTATATATAAACACAAGCTTTAAACTTTCAGGTTATAAAATTTATAACAAGAAATGACCAAACATTTCACAGAAAATCAATTCTTAGAGCTGCTTGGGGTGGGGGTGGCGCAGAAAAAAATAACACAAACCAAAAACAGAGAAGGCAAGAGAAGAGAAAAGAAAAAACAGCAACCGCTGATCCAGAAAACTTCAATGTGACAAAAAAAGAGATGCTTGCCATAGAGTCAGAGAGTTCATAATTATGCCTTCCATTTTAAGCTAAGATTTTCAAACCAACTTGACCAAGAAGATGGCTTTCCTTCTCCCTCATTCTCCATTTGGACACAGGGCACTTGACAGTCTCTTATTACAGTTCGGTTTTTAGAATTGATGGCATTTCTGTAGACCCAAATGGGGGAAAAAAAAATAATCATCTCTTCAGGTCATGTTACATCATTTATTATGTAGGATTCACAAATGTTCCTGTTAGCACTTCACCGAGAAGCGTGCCATATTAATAATCAAGTCACAATTGTATTCAGTGACATTTGTGAACATTAAACATGGATCTGGCAAGCTTCTCAAGATCCCAAATGCCTCAATCTGTTAAGGGATGCTTACATGCCAATGTTTACCTGATCTCACATATGATGACTAGCACAATGCAAGTTATTCCCTTCTGGGTAGCAGTAATCTACACAAACAGATACTGCAGAACAAGAAAACAATCTCAAGGCACTTGTGTATATTTGATCTTGTGCCTTAGAGTGCATTTCAGAATTTCTTTTCATAACTTTACTGTTGTAAAACATTTAACATTTTTTTGTTATTTGTTTCCCAACATAAGCAATGTAAATTACTGGAAAATCACTTAAAGAACTGTTCCCTGTGTAAACAATTCATAACAGTAATACATTTTTATATAAAAGGTAGACAATATTAAGATTACACTCAGCTTGTATGAGGGTACTGTTTGTCATCTAGAGCCTACACAGAAAGACATCTTCATTTTTATGGTAATATCACCATCATACACTTTTTAATGTATTACAGGAACCATCAGTCTCTTGCTTTCCATGCTTAAATAACTTTATTAGCCTAATCCCTCCTTTGTTCATGGGGGATTATGTGTGATCATACTATATTCATGTATCTATGTTCCCCCAATGTACTCTTGGTACAAATAACTCCTCTCTGTACTCTTACAGGCAACGGAAACTTGGAAGGTCTCTACAAGTTCACCCAAACTGTCCTCCTGCCTAAATAATTATCAGTTATGCTCTGAGCCGCCAACTTTAAAAATCTTCACCAATGATTTAACATCTTAAGATATTTTTATTTTAAAGCATTTTCATGCTAATATTCATGCTTCAATAAGACTACTTCATAAATTGTTTCTAAATGAATTAAAGTCTTAATTTCAGAGATGAGTGTCTGGAAGGGTCACTGTTTAATGGCCTCATCGTGAGCCTGTTCAGTGGGTTGCCTCAGGAAAATATTTCTGAAAAAACAAAGGGAGCAACATCTACCAGACAAAGTCAAAAAAAACGGGCTTCCTTCTCTTCCTCTCCCAGCCTCTCAGGAGAAACAGAAAGGCTAGGCAAGATAAGTGCCACCTAAGGTAAGCGAGCTGATCAACTCAGTGGATTTCAAGGAAGATCCTCAGTATTTGTGCTCTGTGCAAGGGGTAAGGCACACAACAGATAGTTAGCTTTCCTAACTACAACCACCACTGGAATTGTCTAAACGTCCTACAAAGATCTAGATTTGAGTCCCAAACTAAAATTATACTTCACACTGTCATATCCCAGGGATGTTGGGAATTCCCAAATTATTACTACACCAGAGACAGAAAATTCAACTCTGCCAAAACCTCATGGAGGGTGAGCTCAGCGGGGCTTATTCATGTCAACTGTTTCAAAACAGACGTAGGAGAGTAAGTCTGCAGAGTTGGATACTCCACAGCTTCTCCGGGTAATCCATTCTGGTAGTTAACCACTTTTGTTCTGTACCTGCTTGCTAAATTGTTTGTTTGCTGCTGTTGAACTGTGCTGAGATATAGCATGGATCAAGACTGGGTCCAGGTTTGCCATTCTGTATTTCTGATTTAGAACTTGTATTTATTTACTTGACCCATTAACTGGAAGCTATGTAGCCAGAACTATAAATAACCAGTATACTAGAAATGTGAAGAAATCTAGTTGCAAAAGGGTATAGAGGGAGTGCCAAAATAAAGTAAGTTGGCAGAAAGTAATTGAGAAAATCTCATTAACACATTATGCTACAATCTTGTAAGTTAACAAATACAGATATTTAAAGCATGTTTAATTGACATACAATTTTTCAGCATATACCAAGGAAAAGTTTATAATATTAAAGTACTGAAAACTGGAAGTTATCTACAGAATTTTATAACTAAGTACTTGCAGATGGAAATGTAAATTACTTTTCAGACAAAACAGCCAGTGCAATGAAAGTGGCTTTTAATAAAACATGAGTGCAGTTAGGTTTTGCCAGTTTCAGAAAAAAACATAATTATTCTTTTTCTAGCTAATATGTATCACTGAAGAACTGCACTTTGCTATTGCACATTCTAATTATTTTGATTAATTATATTTTTGTTTTTAAAATGTTTTATTGATTAGATTCTTTTGAAATTAAGATATATGTTTCTTTCATCTACACATTATGACCTAAAAGTATAAAAACCGTTTTTACAGAATTACTCTTACATATCCTTGGAGAGAAGATTAAAACAAATTATAGAGCTCACTTCTTAAAATATCCAAAATACCTCTTATCACCAAACAAAACCAACACTTTGCAAAAGCATGAGCTGTCAAATAATATTTCATCAAGCTTATTTTAGAAGACAAGAGTTGCTTGAATCTTGACAGGAAGAGGGCATTAGAGGGGGTACCCATTTTCAAATAAAACAAACCATTCCAACTTTCTCAGACAAACCCTAAACAGATGTCATATTTTCATCCTGTCTCTATAGCTAGAAATGTGAATAAAGTACATGAAAAAAAATACGGAGGGCATGCAATACACTCTTACTACTATATTGCTTTATATTTACATGCTTCAAGCCAGTAAATAACATGAAG
Organism: Falco rusticolus; assembly: GCF_015220075.1. Taxonomy (NCBI): domain Eukaryota; kingdom Metazoa; phylum Chordata; class Aves; order Falconiformes; family Falconidae; genus Falco; species Falco rusticolus. The sequence continues at coordinate 16,989,759 of NC_051201.1, forward strand.
TCACTGGAATTACTTGAGCACTTAAGGTAGATGCGTTCTTAGAACTAAGATTACAAAGGTCAGTTGTTCTCTGTCGTGACTAACAAAGTAATACCAGCCCTCAGAAGAAACAGTTTCTCAGCCTGCAAGAAGTCAGCTTGCAGAAACAAATGTGGTACTGAATTCAAAAAAGACTGAAAACCTAGCAAATAAATTGCGAATGAATAAGATACGTCTAATATTTGAGTTTTTCAGTTCAAAGGTAGTTTAGGATGGCATATAAGAAGCAATCTAGGCTGCAAAGGTTACTTTTGTGAAACAAAATAAACAAGTTCATCGCCATGTAAACTATTTCAATGAAACACATCACTTTTTCTTGTAAAAAAATAATTATATATTGGATCAATCTGTGAATTCTGAATACTGTTTTTTGGTGGTTGTTGTTTGGGTTTTTTTGTTAAACTGACAAAGAACACTGAAGGCGAAATGAAGCACAGTTCTCCTGGAAAGAACACTAGATACATCAGCCAAGCAGACAAGAAGTCTTCCTTAAGTATTTTTTAAGGGTACAAACTGATACCAAGAAACCCCCTCAACATCTACGCCTGCCTGTGTGCAAGTAAAAATAGGATTGCATCAAAACTTGCTTTGAACTGATTGAAAGTGACATTGGAAATAACAAGTAAGGGTGAGGTAGGACCAAAATTAAATGAAAAGCCCACGTATGATAAAAGCCTTTTGCAGATTTGTCTACTGTAGGAAAAAATAAAGATTATGTGCTGAACCCTTGTAATGATGACAATAATATCAAGGTAAATGACAGTACAACTATAAGAAGTAGCTGCCACTAAACTTTGAAGGCAATAATACAGATTTATATTCAATATAAAAATGTAAACTCTCTGCTCCTAATCATCATTACATTGATCTACTGATAAGGAGTGTAGATCTTGCCATGAGTTTCCAACACAAAAGTGGGTTTTAAAGAAATGTGTAATACTATAGATCCAATACAAAGGATAATGTCCTCGGGAACACTGTTGAAGATGAAAGGACTCTGACAAGAGTGATGTTGAAACTGAAAATTTTAATAAGAACCTTTCTTTTTCATCTATTGTTTTGAATGCCTTTCTTGCCTAATGTGTTCACCTCTTTTTGAGGCAAAATCTCAACCTTAAGAAGAGTAATTTTGAAATCATATTAATATTTAATACAAGCAGAGTTAATTTTGATTTCTTTTAGACTTCAGTCATTAGATCTCATTTCTATTGTGCTTGAGAAGTAATAATCTACTGCTCAACAGGCTAGTACTTTTACCATGATTAAAAAGTCACCATAAGATAAGGAGAAATGATAAGTTCAAAAGCCACAGAACCTGGGCAACAGAAAAAGGCAATAAATAGTTTTAGTTTTGTAACTCTTGGCAGGAGAATATGATGGGGAGTTTAGCCCTTCAGAAAACCTGTATATCTAAAAAAATTGTTTACTCTTTTCTTCTTTTTTTCAAACATTCCTTATCCTTAAATAGAAAAAAACCCCACGCCAAACAACCCAACTCGAAACTGTATTTGTATTTAAACTAAATGTGCTGCAACATTTCAAAAAGCAAAGTTGTTAGTGCAAACATAGCACAAAATTAAAGCTAATTAATAATTCTATGCAGAGGATATTCTTTTATCAGCCTTCCAAATATACTACCAAACAACCATCTGTTTTCATGGTAGCAATAGTAACTCAGAAATAACTCAAATTGTCTTTAAGCAGTATAGCTTAAACACAAGCTAAAACTCATCCTGGAAAGCATCCAGAAAGGTTGAAGCTGGTCACTCAGGAGTTTCTCCTAGAGCCTCCAATTTATACCCCATCCCACTCCAATCTTCTTCTTTTGGTCCAAAGAAATATTTCCAAATAAATATTTGTGAAGTCCTCTTGCTCCGTGCTTTTCTCAGGTACATTAATCATCTCAAGACCATCCCTCCTGCCCAGAACAAGCTAAACTGGCCCAAACCTGCTACTGATTTATAAGATTTACTATAAATTCCTCAGCCTGTTATTGTCAACAGATTATGTCTTTCAGAAGTATATTTGAAACAAAAAGTAAGAACACTGTTACTTTGCTTTAGTCAATCCACTCTCCTAGCTTTCCCATGCTTTGAAATGTACTCTAGCTGTGCCTCCAAAAGCTGAACATCCCACTGTGCATACAGAGTTGTGACCAAATGCCTCTGATATGCACAAACCCAGCCAACACAAATGAAAAAACCTCTTGGGCCTAAACTGGCATGCCTCAAAGTGTTGTCTAGTTTAGTAAACCTGTAGTAAACAAGCACATGTAACCCCACTGAAGAATTTCCAGTAGCCCAGTTCAAAAAAAACCTCTGGAAAATCTATACTTTTACGTACAGTTCATATGTAACATAACTCCCCAAACCCGTCCATGTAGAAGCTTGCTTTGTGATATGCTTCAACAAAAAATAAAAATGGGTTAAATTTCCTACTTCTTCACACCTTGCTGCTTCCCTTATTGAACCAGAGAGCTACATCTTTGGTTTATACAGCAATATTGTTTAATTGCTGTGCAAAAGACATACTACAGTCAATTCAAAAGATAATTTTTAATCAAGACCTCCAAAATTACAAAATCTTTTATAAATTATTTTATTAGTTTGCTTTCTATATTTGAGTACTCAAGGTACATTCAGCTCACAACTCTCTTCTAATCATACAGATCAACTAGACAGCTCTTTGTTTCTCCTCAAATGATAGCTTGCAACATCCTATGATCACTTGCCTTATCAAACTGGAATTTAGAAGGCACATCAGCTAACATGGGACACAGTAAAACTGCAAAATTGGCTTCAGTCAGATTGCATTTATACAAATAAAGGTCAGATTTAGTACAATAGATTTACTTAGGTCTCAGTGTAGATAGCAATGTACGTGTTGTTTTTACTACAGAACCTTTTCTAATGAGTTAACATAGCTTCAAAATGCCATTTACAAATCAAACCAAACAAAAAAACCCAAACAAACCCTAAACACTCCTGGACAGAGTAACTGACGTTACTGCAATTTCTGATATATAAGTAGACTTCCTTTTGCTGTTTAAACTCCTTTGATAACCCTGTGCATGTAAAACAATTAACACATTAAGATGTTCTCAATGTCTCTTTTTCTAAGCTTTAGCAGTAAGTGCAGGGAACAGGACTTGCAGACGTTACCATCAAGGCTGCAGGCCTAAACACAACACCAGTGAAGAGCAACATAATAATCAACACAGCAGACTACGGTAAATAACTTTGGTTATAATCATATATTCTGCATAGAAACCTCCATCCAGGTGTGTCTTAAGACATCCAGCATAATTAAGACATGGATACTGCAGAATTAAGAAATTCTTCCTAGTGCAATTCTTCCCTCTGCGTACGGAAAATGGAACAGTGACAGACCTTATTATTAGGACTGAAGAAATAAAACAAAGCTGCAAGAATTGCCAGTATGGGATCTACCCACCACCAAGCCGAAAGCTGCAAGAATTACCAGGGCAGGATCTATTAACCAAAAAGCTGTCTGTCTCTTCTGCTTGCACTTCTTCACAGTTACAATACATCTATATTCTTTTTCTCCTCTTTGTCAGAGAACAATTGCACTACATTATGTTGACTTTGTTTTGAAACACTAATAAATTGTATTGTTTAAAAGCTCTGACTTGTTGGGTCTAACGTTTCTTGCACAGTTTGGTCTGACTAAATACCATCAAATCACACACAATTTTAAAAAAATAATAAATTGCACTTCACATTTTATTTATTGAATAGACTAGGCTGCAAAACCAAGTAAATACAAGAATCAAATCTCTTTGATGATTTACACCTTATTTTAATTAACCACATTGCTACTGTTCCTTGATACAACTTATTTAAAAACACTACTGTAACTAGAGTTTATTACTCCCACACCTGCTCTCCTATGTTCCTTTAGAAATTCTTTTATCTTTCCATTTGGATATTTTCACACTGTTGAATGCATGAGTAAATAGTGACTTTATCTACTAGATTGATGATTTAGTCTAAGACCGTATTAATGAAAATGATTTATATATACACATTGAAAATCTGCACCCTTTTAAAAACCTATTACTATGGTCTCTGTAATATTAAGAATTAGAGAATAATTTATCTGAAGCAGCAAGACTTGGAGATGTAGACCAGCACAATGATTGTCAGATGCAGTGAGTCTTCACAGAGCATAGTTGTGAGCAGTCATCTGAAATGGACTTAGATTCATCTCTCGAGACTCTATGTCAGCATCAATGATGAAGTTTCATCTACATTCATTAAACTGACAGTGATAAAAGGAATTCACAATGATCACACTTGCTCATCTTCTCAGGGGTCAGTCAACTTAAAAATGTATTGCCTTGAGGCACTCCGTACCAAATGTCCTTCTCCTTAAGAACCAAGTTGCAGCCAACAAGTAAAGCTGAAATTTACTATATGCATCTATAAGCTGCTATGAATAACAATATATTATGCTGCCAAACAATAAGCTAATGGCTCAAACCCTATTTTATGACAACATGAACAACATTTACTGGCTGTTAGCTATTCTAGAATTGTACTGAAATCTAAAGGAATGTAAATGAAATAATAGAGGAATAGCAGAGATTATGTGATAAAAAGATTCAATGGAAATAGAATTAAACAATATTTTAGAAGAAATAATTACACTGTCTTCTTAAAAGCCTAGTATGGTGGTGATGAGAGGGGTCATAAAAATATCTTATGCTTCCCCCTACAAGCATCTAAGGATCATTCTTCTCTGTTTCTATCAGCAGTTAAATCTCCAGTGCATACTTTATATTAACCTATGCATGATAACATAGATGCCAAAGCTACTGGCCACAAAAGCCAGCAAGTTCCCACATTGTAGTTCTTTGAGGATGTACCAGTACAGAACAATAGCATGACAACACATAACCCTAAATTACTGGTTTGAGCCAGCAAGAACCTTTGCTGCCCAGCTGTATCGTTCAATACAAGAAAGATGCCACTAGCTGCAAAACCAGATGTTACCGAAGTCTTGATTTCTCAAACAGCATTATCAGGCAAGTTCTAGTTAACTGTGCTGGATGCTTTTGCATTTAGCAGCCCAGCTAAACATTCTACCTCTGACCTGTGGCACAGCCTGTAGAAACAAATGTACATTTCCCAGTATGCAAGCTGCACTGGTGCAAAACAAAACTGGTGGTTTACACCCGTATACATTTGCTTTCACACTTTACTCAAATCCCAAGGTATGAAGAAAACGAAATCTCAAGCATAAGGTTGGAGTAGGCAGTTTGGGGTGGCATTTTCTAAACCCATCAAAATGTAAAGGGCCAGATGAGATTGGCTTTGCTCAGATACTGGAAAAGTGTGAATCAAGGCACTGAGCCTAAATACTACTTTCAATCACGCACTAACATATTACATATTGTAATGCCTGCCTCTAGCCAGCAACTTTTTGTCTACCCCAAGAGTTGGTGGTTTGATTTCAGACTGGGTTAGAGTAAATTAACGACACTTTTAAGTTACAGTAATTTAAGGAGACCATGTATTGCCTTTGATGAAGAATCTAGCACTTATGGAGACCAAGTCACATACAAAAAAAAAAAAAAAAAAAAAAAAGAGAGAGAAAAATCACTATGCTTTTCTAGTTGAGAAATTAAAAGACACTCCAAACCAGGTCCCAGTGATATTAAGAGACCATTACTACTACTGCATTTCTTCTACAGTCCAAATACTAACATCCTGGTTGTAACTGGGTCCCAAAATTTAGATCTCTCTCACCCTAATCAGCAAAGATCACAATCAAACATGTTGTTTGCTTCCTCCACTTGAACTCCTCAGAAAGAGAAATGAGCTTTTCAGATATGTACTTCAGAAGAAGTATTTGAAGATAGTATTTAAAGTGGCTGATTTTTTTTTTCCTCTGCCTTTTCTTCTTTTTTTTTTTTTTGCAAACCAGGGCAGGGACAACTGTTAATGGCACACTTATCAGAATGAGGAGTACCACTGCTGTCCCATTGGAAACATTGGCAGCATTGTACATTAACTCTTGGCTTACTCTGTTTATGCCAGTTTCCATTCTGTAGCTTTTCAAAAAAACTTGAAGTTTAGACATCTAGGGCTGAAAGTGGGGAGGGATTGATGAATCACTTAAAACCAAAATAAATCTCTATTTTTAAAAAATTCAGTCATACACAGAGTACTGAAAATTGAATGGGTTAATTCCAGGTATTTCATAGCAAACTTCAATTCACAGAATGTGCGTACCTCCACCCAGCAAGTTAACAATAAACTCAGGAGGTGGCACAGACAGCAGTCTGAACACAGTGTTTTCTAAAGAGACAACAATATGTAAATTGAAATCATAATCAAAAAGCAATGAATAATTTATCTCAAGGTGTAATATTAATTCATAGTGAAAGCTTATTAAAAACCCATAGGCTCTTTTCAGCACCATTTTTCTTAATAGAACAAAACATGCCTTCCAAAGTTTAATAGTGCTATATATGAGGGTTTTCAGACAATTTCATTTCAATACTTACTTTTCATATATCTGATTCCAAAAAATAGTCATTTTAATAAAAAAACCATCAGTTCCATCTCCACCCACACCCATATTTATAAAACAAACACTTTTAATATTTTTCATCCTCCTACAGGAAAGAAGCAGGCACATATAAGGTCAACTATGTCAAGCTGTAAAGAATCTAGCACCATAAAAAAAAAAAACAACAACAAAACACACTGAGTGTGTTCCACTCTCCAACACTCTTTTCAATGGTATATTGAATTAATCTGAAAAATTATTTGGCTCCATTATCATTTATATAGCAGATGTTCAACCAAGTTACTAAGTTACAGTGTCCTGTGTTTTCTGTACCCTTATCTCTGCAGACGTACTTAAAAGAGCAGGAACTCATCTCTGTTCAAGGCCCACCCAGAACTCCCAAAAACAACTGATGCATTTAAAGAAATACACCTTTAAGGAAACACGACATTTTCCTCCCCTGAAAAAGACAAGAATTGAAAACTCAACAAATTGATGTGCCATGCATATATATTTTGCCTTACCCTGCCCATTGCCTTCTGTGCAGCATAATTCCATGAGTAACTTAGTTTCTGTGCGTAAGATTCTAAGGTCACGTCTTTCAGAAAATTCCAGAAGTGAATAGAGATGTGCAAAATCATTTCAGCAGAGCCTGTTTCAGAATCTCTAACTTGGGTCTGAATTTTGCTGAGCCTAGGACAGGAAAAGGCATTTCATGTAGATCACCTAGATTATGCAGCCTAAAGGAAATACAGTACAGAGCTAAATTTTATGGTCGAAAATTACTCCTTCATGGAACAAAACAGCGACTGAAAAAAATCTATGCCATGAAATATATTTTTCATACTAGTAACTAAAAGTCTGCCACAATTATGCATCTAGATTGGCAAGTATCTGTTGCAACTCCTGTGAGCCTCTGAGTCCATAGAATTTTAGAACATATCCATACTCTAGTGAAACAAACCAAAAAATAACTTACTACCCCTATTTCAATGTTCATATTACACCAAAAACATGAAGGTGGAAGGAAAAAGGGAAATGGGAGGAAGAGAACAGAAGTCACACACAAAAATGAAATGTGAGACAGAGTATGATTACTAACATTTTTCACAATTCTCCACTTGATAAATTTACAGTTCTAAGGTAGGTTGGGGAACACCTGGCAGGAGTGAATATAGGAAACTGTAAGGTTAGCGTTAGCAAGATACTTAAAGATACTACATTTTTTTCCTCTATGTATGATACAATAAGAAAAATCCAAGAAAAATCAGGAAATGCTTGCAAATTGAGTTACATCATTGCTGCACTATTAGCATTCCAGTGCTAAAAATTTTCCTTTCTGAACCTCAAATTAGATGCCAGTCACTGCAAAATAATCATACGCAGATATGCTCTAAATAAAGAGCAGAAAGCAGTCAGACGGCTTGTGTCCAGCAGTCTCCTGGAACTTTACCATAGATAGTGATACCATGATTAAAGAGCCCTGTTGGTTATATTGGCAGTAACATCTGGCAATAGTGAAAAAAGTAGAATAAAATTATGCTTTGAAATTATTTTGCCTTTCCTTTTCCATGGAGAACAATGAGAAGTATTTCACCTTCTAATCTGAATTCTGATTTATCAACTTTGCAAAACAGCTTACTTATTTTGAAGTTAATCCTAGTGACTGTCAAAATTCCTCCAAACCATTATAAAGTATTTCCAAACTAGGATCTAGGTCCCTCTGATCATAAACTACGCAAATACTTAGAGAAGCCCCACATATCTTTGGATTGATTCTGTCTATTGAGTACAAGAGAGCACTGAGCAGAAATACTTGAGCTAGCCTGGATACAAGAAGCAGTGAAAAACCGCAGTGCATGTGCTTTTATCCCCAAGAACAAGGTACAGCAATTGGTCTCCAGACCTAAGCTTGCTTATTCAGCACTCTACATTACATACATATTCTACGTTATTTCCCTCTTATTACGCAGAGTCTGCTAAATGTATCCTATGGATACACTGACCAAGAGCAATTTTTTCCTCTTTCACTAGTGCCAGAGGAATTTGCTATGACACTGGCATTAGAAATAGAAGGTAACCATACTATTCTGGAACTGCCCTCACTGAAAAACTTCGATGGCTGAATACCAGTCTGTTACTGCACCGTCTGTTTCACACTTTGGTTTACGTTGCTTTATACCAAAACACTTAAATGACAGTGACAGAACCCCTTTGTTTATCTAAAAAATATTCTAAACTTCCACTGTTAGTGGTCAATGGCAGAAAGTTCCAGAAGTCCAAACACTCAAAGGATCCCAAAGTCTTTAGGTTAGTGTTTCACTGCAGTGAATTAAACAAGGAAAACCACAAAACAAACAGGAAGGTTACAACCAGTACAACACATTATCAATAATACTCTGATGCAATTCTGTTGGTTTGCTGTTTTTTGGTTGGTTGGGGTTTTTTTTTTCTTTTTTTGTACAGAGAGAAATAAACAAAAGAAAAAAAACACGTTCATGGTGTTATCCACCAGACTCCCAAGAATTTTACTTCGTGTCTAGGTCCCTGTTGTTTAGAAGCAAGGATATTGAAGTCCAGAGTTTCTAGCTTGTTTATTAGTGCTTTCATGCTTTGGCCTACCTTTTTAGGGTCATCCCCAGCTCTCAAAATATCATTGATATATTGATACACTACAATATTTGGGGAACATTCAGTTGTAGCTACTGCTTCAGCAAGTGCACTGTGGGCAACCATAGGGGAGTGTTTATACCCTTGTGGTAACCTGTTAAAGGTGCCTTGGATGCCCTTGCAGGTAAGTGCAAATTGTGCCTGGTCTTCTTCTCATAGTGGGATCATAAAAACCATATATTTGACATCTAATATCACTATCCATTGATGATTGTTTCTTTGAATCAGAGTTACTATTTTTACCATGCTTGGCACTGCAGCAGCTAGTGGGGAGGTGTTTGCATTTAGGCATCTATACTTACTCAGGGGCTTTTATCAAACAGTTTGCTGAATTACAGTTGTTCAGAATTATCAGAAGACAATCTAAAGATAAACTAAATCCTTACAGAATATTTCAGAAGTATTACTGCCTAGCAAAATCCAGGGGAAGCACAAACAATTAAGTCAAGAGAATGCTTTGCCTTTCCTGCCCCAGCTCCAAAAGAAGATACAGATTTTAGCTTTGATTTTATTATGATAGAAAAAAACCACCAGGATGACTGTATTTAAAATTAAAGACTTCGTTTCATCTAAACCCGTCCAGCACTTCCCAGGCCCACTCACTACACAAGGAAAAGTGAAACATGGCTCAACAAAAAAAAAAAAGAAAAAAATGCAAAAGATGCCCATTGTTACTACTTTGCCCACAAATTTGTGCTAGTTCTCAGTGTATACTAGTGAAGCCATCAATCACAGCATCATCACAGCAGGCCACCATGACTGAGGTGCAGGGAGGATCTTGCCACACCCTTTCCTCAGTTGTACTATCTGTGCCGTCACTGTGCGCATTAAGCACAGGAGTGCTCCTCAATGGGTACAGTGGGAGGTAAATTGTTTTAATCATTCAGTTACAGCAACAGCAGGAAGCAAGGCTGTGTAAAGCAGCTTTGACTTTGAGGAGAATTAAGACATTAGTGTAAATCTGTTCCCATGATTTACATCTACATAAATACATGTTTTTCTTTAAGCTATGTAAAGAACAGTTGTTGTTCATACATATGACAAAATCCCTACAGCTTGTTCTATGAAAATTTCTGTGTTCTTTTTTATGCCAAGACTACTTTTACATATACACACAAAGAGAATGGGTATGCACATATCATATACTAGAAGCAAGTAAAAAACATTCTGTGAAACAGAAACCTTGCAAGTAAACTAATAATCAAGTTATAATCTCTCTGAAAATGTCAATTTTTTTTATGACAGCAGATATGCAAGTATAGATCTTTATTAATAACCCAGTTTCTGCCTATAGTATGGTGATATCCCTAGTTAAATAATCACAAGCAGGTTCTTAGGTGTAAAATACAAATCAAAGTACTAATACATATGTTATAAACCAATCCAAGCTGGTTATGGATTAAGGCTTGGTGGGATTTTGACGTGCAAAATATTTGAAAAATTATTTTACAACATTGTAAAGCTGGCCTTACAAAAATATTATGCATTTGTCTAGGAAAAAAACCCAAGATAAACCAGACCAAAACACACAAACCAACAAACCCTAAGCATCTGCTAAATCAGGGTCCGGTCTCTTATATAGGAATGTTTGATTAGCCTTTTCACCTGACTGAATTTTTAATCCTAATGCTTTTGGAGGTTTAAGGCATTAAAAGAACAATTTGTTATTGTTATTTCTGTTTTGCTCCTTTAACAGAGCATAATACCTATATTAATATAAATTCAAGCAACATGAGATGCATGGGATGTTTTTACCAATAAGGTAATATTGATCGATAGGCTGGGCTGGTATAACACTGGGAAAATAAAAAAGAAGTAGAAGATTGTGTAGAAGCCCAATATTAGTAACTAACTTTAAACTAGACTTAATTAAGAAAGGATTATTTACTTAGGAAGCATTTAAAATAAAGTATATTTTTTTCTGTCAAAACAGACCACGTTTCTTGATTTTTACAGTATATTTATGTAAACAAAACTAGAGCTAAAATAACCATTTTCCTTCCTCTTGGGATCCCTGATGCATGGCATCTCTTCAAGAAGCTGTCATTTTTCAATTAAGAAAAAAATGGTTACTTTAGCACTATTTCTTGGAAATACAGGGTGTTTTTTTAAGGGAACAAAATTATTAACATAAAAACGTTATAAATGACAATTCAAGCTCATTATGATTAAAACTACAGCTAATACTTGAATATCTTGAACCAAGATGCATGCTATTTTAAGAGCTGTGCTTACTTCCAGCTGACTGATTTTGGATGAAAATAGCTCCTACAGCAATCAAGGTTGAAATCTTTAAAAACTTTTACCTTTAAGAGTTCTAATATACAATATATACGGTGTAAAATGTGTTCTACAAAAAATATGTTAATAACGAGGTTTGCTTTTAAGTGAAAATCTTATCATAAAATCTTACTTCCCTGTGTGACTAACAAGTTGTTTTTTGTTTTTTTTTTTTAACCTACAATGTAAACTCGCCAGAGGCAGTTTTTGGGATTAGTCTTCCAAATCACCTGTCTATAGCAAACCCTAATCACAATGCTCAGGGAAGCATGCTGCTAATTAGCTTTGAAGACCAACCTGCTGTAAGTTCTTAAAACAGTTTCCCACACTGAAGAACCAGCAAGACAGGTGCAGAATAAAAAAATTATTATAAATCCACTTAAATGAACATTAGATTTTATACAGGCCAATATGCTTGCCAGATCTGTACTCTGATACCATACTTGCCAGATCAGGACAAAGCGTTTTTCGAAGGTTGTATTTGGCTAACGTCTTAGTCTGTCCCTTCACCTAAGCTTTCATTTGTCTGAGTAAAAAGACAGAAAGCAACAGCTTCTCTGCCTCTGAGGTCTGTTCCATAGCACCTAGCTCTCACACAGAAGGTTTCTGGGAAGAAAACACAATCCAAAAATCTCCCCTCTAATGCAAAGCTTTAGGTCACCTGATTTGTTTTCAGGAGATCTAGAACAATATACTAAAAACGGGTGAAACCAGGTATGGTTTCTAGTTTAAGAGGTGAATGCATAATAAACTACTGGGTCAGCACTCCTGCACTGATAAATTTTGATCAAGAAAGGTGTTCTTCGATTAGTCAAATGAAAGAAGATTAATGGCTACTTGGGAATCCTAATATCCATTCATATTTCTGTCTTTTTTCTAATAACAGAACTCAAGCATAAAATTGTTTAGCTAGAGACCTTAGCTGTGTCCCAACATCATAAATGCAAACTTCAAAAATTTATTAAAAGTATACCAGCTCTTTTTTTGCTCTACAGTTTCAATTTTACTGTTAGCAAAGCTAAGACTGCAAAGCGTTAATATTTTGTCTATGTGCACATTGCATATAAAAATGTAAGAGGAAGTATCTTCCCATCTTTCAAATAAAGCTATAAAATCAATTATTATATTTAATACTCTGCTTATAAAGAGAAAATAAATGGAATAGAAAAAGCATTCAATCAAAAATTTAAAAGCTGCATCTGTTTAACAGAAACACTTTGCATTCAATACTTTTTAAAATCAGTGGGAACTTCAGATATTCAGCCCATCTGAACCTCTGGCCCTGAAGAATATTGAAACAGATTATATTCATTATTTATCGTACTTTCGTAGCACATACTGTCACTTACAGGGACAGAAAATCTTATAGAATTATTTTTATTTACTATATTCTTCTCAAGTGTGTAACAAGGTTAGAGTACCTATCCAATTCTTTCATATTGCCAAAATTAATGAAGGAATAATTACTTTTTCAAGGGAAAATAAAATCAAACTTAGAAGTAAAAATGGAGAGGTGAGTGGAAAGTAGGAAAGCACCTGGATTTGTGCTTTGTTAGATGTTTGCTGTGGAAACAATCTGCTCAATTTTAACAAGAGTTGACATCATCAAGAACATTCCCTGCCATCATTTCACAAGTAGCTGTTCTTCACTGATTTTTCTTTTTTTAAAGTACTGAGTTAGATTTTTTATGCAAAGAACAATTACAAAAAACTTTTAAGTAATTATAAAGGAAGTAGAAAAATCCTCGAAAAGGAAATACTGAGAAGCTTGAATTGGGCTACAGGGATACCCTATTATTTATGCTGCCTTTTTTTTTTTTTTTTTTAATTTCTGAATAGCAAGTTTCAGTTTTGTTGAATACCAGCCAAAAATCCAAGGTGGTATAAAACATTTAAAAAACATTACTTTTTAACAATGCCGAGAAACAGAATGGTACCATTTTAATAGCCATATGTCATAAAGACTATTTTTATTTAGGAAAATCTATTTTAATTTAAACATCATAAGCCCATAAGCTATAACAAACAATATTTTTTTACCATATGCTCTGAATTATTGCAAAGAAAACTGTTACTCTTCCTCCTCCTTTAGAAGTCTGAATATACATGTGTGTGTATGCGTGCATATGTTTACAGTGAAAGAAGGAAACGGCTAAACTCCACTAGTTAATGTAATGGCAAAATACCAAAAAGGAGGTCTTCCCTGGGGGTTGCTTTTTATCCCATATCTTTCACTAGTCCATTTTCCATACAATCCCCTTCCTGCAACAGTTCTCCACAGCAAGCTGCTAGTGGTAACAGCCATCAACCCAGATGATGTGGAAAGTTGCTATAATTTCTTTCATCTGCTCTTTTCCTGAATTCATGCACTGTACGGTTTGAAGGAAAGTTCCCTTTACCAGGTGCTCAGAAATGGAAATGTGCTCACACATTTGTAAGCACTTACCTGCTTGGTACTGGAAGGAGAATTGCAGACCCCCTTCCTCTAAGTCTTTGAACAACATCACTAAGAATGAGTTTTGAAGACCAACTTCTCTTCTGCATCTTCTGCAGTGCAGAACATCAATGAGACAAATATTTGCATCATGGGGCCTTGTTGGTTTTCTTTTCTTTTTTTCCTTTTAATTTCATTATTTATTGAAGTCTGAATAGCTATCCACAATGACATTGGGTTTTAATTTCTTACTACTTTTTTTTTTTTTTTTAAATATAACATTTAGAAGTTCAGGGTCTGATTAAATGGTTACTTCAGGTGCTCATAACCATGACTATGCACATCTGATACTTTACAAGACCTCAGCATTAAATTGCAGATGGCAAACACTCCTCACATTGGGCTATGCTGTGAGCTGCAAAGGATTACAGTGAAAGAAAAAGGATTTAAAAGAAAAAATATAAGGCTTTTACGTAACTTCTAAACATAAAGCAAACCTGTCATATGCTCACCAACATTTTACTTAAAGCAAACAGAAAGCCATCCTATGCTTAAGATGGAATTTTCATATTTAAAGAGGTTTTGCAAATAAATTAGCCTGGACCTTGAAATGTTAAAACTCATGCATATATCTAAATTCATTATGCAATTTAGAGAAGTCTGAAAGGAAACAGTGTAACTTCACTTAAAGTGAACAAAATGTTTATTAAACCAGTAACAAAAAGCAATATAATTATTCATCTGTTGTTTCATAGATTTCACCTAAAAATCACATATATTTGTGTTCAGAGATGGGATATAGTCTAAACCAAGAGTCTTATAGTAGCAAAATTACCTCTTAGTAAAAAATATGCTTCACAGTAGTACACTAATGAAGATGGGAAACAAAGAAAAATTCATAGGTAAGAACGTATTTACCTGTCCTTAAAACTGTCTTAGACTCCTACTTAAAGTGGGAAGCTTTCAGGAAGAAGAGTAAAAGCATGAAGACCTCTTCACCCTTATCACCAATTCAAGCTGTGGCTTGGAACAGTTCATGAAATTCTGTTTTCCACAAAATGTAGATATGTATGTGGTTCATTGGTAGCTCCTATGAGCTGGAATTACGCACCTGTAGTGCGAAGACCTCTTCTCCTACACAGGCTCTAGTACAATTGTCACCAGCAGGGCACAAGCCACTGGTGTGCCACAGCACTGGGGTGTACCAGCTGTATGACTGTGGGACCAGAGGAACGGCAGCTTCCCAGCAGCAACTAAGGCTCATGGCACTGTACATGCCGCAAGGAGACCATTATCATCTCATCCACAAAACTTGGCATAACTTGGTACAACCTTTGTCTGGTAAAATAATTTTAACCTTAGAGAAAGTTGTGAAGTTCAGCAAGTACTCAGTAACTTTTGGTTACATGATGTCTTTTACTGATTAATTTCTAAAAAACACTGTTCCTTTCAAAATATTCTGCACTTTATTTTCTGAAAACACCTTGGTCTCTAAATCTAAGTACTGAACATTTGTAGATGCTATTTGCACGATTCATGCAGTTAAATATTCACGGTATTTAGAAGACCAACAAAACTGCAACATGTACTATTTATCTATGACACCCCACCTCCCCTACCCCCCACTGTTAGGATCATCTAGCTAGGATTTTAAGTCCTGACACCTAAATTTGGCCACCGATAGATTCAAATAGATGCTGGCCATGAAAGGTTCAATTTTGCTGTTACTTGTGTTGATCGTTCCTACTGAAATACTCATTTAGATCCATACAAATCAAAATAAGTAACACCAACCCAGTCAAAGCCTAGCCACATTCCTAAGTAAAATGGACGAAACTGTAAATCCTTCCTCTGTATTTAGCTTTTAGTAAACTTCTGGTCAGGGATCACGTACAGAATTCCAGAAAGACTGAAGTCAGTTCCTTTCTGTAGTAGGTAGTAGCTCGTGACACTCTGCAAGCACAATTGCAGCAGCTCCAGTTTCTGCCCATAAAGGGCCCATATATTAGTCTATTCAGAGGGACACCTATTTTGGGGTAAATGGAAGTTCAAAGGTCAAATTGTTTTTCTTGCTATTAACTTCTGCAGCACATGAAAACATTAAGCATATTAGCAAGGATATCTTCCTAATCTCTCTCCCTCTGTATCCAGTTCGGTACTGCTGACACGAAACTCTTCAGAATTATTATTAAACATAAACCAAACCTGCTCCTCTAAACCAAATATCTTTGAACTTCAGTCAGTCCCCCTCAAACAAATAAGCTGTTTTGAAAATTATTTCCAGGGCGATGCCTGTTGCCATAGAGATGACATTAAGTGAAAAGGACAAAAAATATAGAGGGTGATAAACTGCATGGGTGGATGACACACTTGACTTCCAAGTCTGTGTTCAAATGAGGCATACATGCCAAGATTTTTTATGAAAGACAAAATTAAAATGTATCACTATCAAGCTGTAACTGACAACGTATTGTGTTGTGGCTGTTAACATAATGCTCCATATATTTATTGTTTGTCATTTTTCTGGCCCTGATAAAGGTCTTTTAGAGCTGTAAATCATACCATTAAATCTGCCACTAGAAACAGAGGCTGTTTGGAGAATGAAAAGAAAACATGGAACTGAATCACTACTTACAGGTTTCTGCTTCATGACAGACCTTAACTATCACATCAGAGATGACATTTATTCTTTGAATTTGGCACATTTTCAAAAGTCAGACTGTTGGCTTATGACCCAACTCAAAAAAAATTCTCTTGAAGACTAGGCTGTTTACCATGGCAATGTATTGTACAGACACAATATACAATTAAGTGCATATGGCTTAAGGCAATAAAGCTATTCACAGGTTTAAAAATATTGATTCACTCACAACAAACATTCCTATTTACAAAATTAGCCTGTATTCCATATTTCATTAGTGAAGGGATTACAATATTATAGTGAAGACCTTTTTATTGCTATTACTTGTAACAAAATGCAGTAAAGCATCTGCTTAGGTTCCTGCATGATTACTTGATTCGATCAAAACCTTCCAAACACAGGCTTAGAGACACCTAAGCCTGACAACTGGCAGGAACAACACAAGACGATACAAACTTAGTAGAGATCCAACAGGTAAAATATGATGTGTGGCACGCAGAGGAGAACACCTTCTTAACGCTGTCAATATAGAAACTGCCTTGCTAATCCAGATCCCAACACACATCACAACCCATACCACCTAGGCACAACGTCCTGTTTCAACATTGGCCTGTAGCAAATGACAGAAACAACCACTATCCTTTATAAAAAAAATACAAGCACAAAGCAATCTTTCATCTTCAAGATAGATAAACACTACACAGATTCTTAAAATGTTGCCCTGCCAGGTTCTAAGACATGCTCCAGAACTTGGGACCAAGAAAAGAGACTATCTACTGCATTGGCCTGTTAAACAGTAATTTTGTCTAATAGAACTTCAGCTAAATTAACAACTGAAATATTACTGGACTTCACACAACTATATTTGACAGAGGGCACATCAGAAGAAAGGCAGACCTGGAGAATAGCCAGAGACCATTCAAGTCTGGTATAAGCAATAACATCGAAAAGATAGCTACATTTAGAACCAGCTAACCAAAGGAGACAATTCTACAGACAGGAGACAGCTACAAGTTCTCTTACGCATCTGAAAGATGTTGCACATCTTTTACCAACCCAAAACTACACCTTTTAAAAGCATATATATTTTTAAAATTCGTGCTAAGATCACACATCTATTCACACTATCATTAAAGTTTCGCTATGCATTTAATGTGATCTGAAGGAAAAGTACATGATGTAAATGGAATACATAAAGCAAGACCATAGAGAGCACAAGTCAAAGATGAAGCATAGAGTCTGGGTATAATACTTCACATTAACTAGAAACAAAATATATATTAATGTAATTGTGTCTGTAGCTCATTCTGAGAGCTCCATAGAAAGTTACTACTAAAATCCCAGTTTTACTCTTGCTTAAAACAAAATTGGTAGTTAACACAATGTCTGTTCTGCATAATTTAACTAAGATGAAGCCTTTGATATTGTACAAACTGCCAAAATGCTGCACGGGTGACAACAAGAACTGCTGCAGGCATAGTAGGATAGACAGCTGTGTGCTCAGTAATCAGAAACCTTTTGAACATCCGATTATAACGAGGCACCCTTTAAGGCCTACTTTTATTAGTGAAACTTTAATTGATAAATTGAATAAAAATTTACAAAATTTAACCAAATGAACAGCCTATTGCCGTATGAAACCACCTGCTTTTATCCCTTGTGAATCAATGACCTTCAATGAATAAGCAGAAAGATAAGAAGGTACAGATTACATAATTTGGAGTATCTCAGGTTCATTTGTTTGCACATGAAATTAAATGTTCATATTTCATTCAAAATTCTCTATAGAGAAAACTATTTACTTCATAGCATAATATTCAATAGTTTTCAATGAATTGGTGAAATACGATCACTCAATCACCTGCATTTCCTTTACTTTCCCAGGCTATTAGAAAGGATCTCTTTTTCTGTTAGTCCTTAAAATTCTTCTGGAATATAATCCTAGAGTCAGCTTAAGTGTAATTAATACTAAGTTTTTATTTTTAAACACAAGCAACAAGAGAAAAGCATGGCTATTAAACTATTTCTGTTGGTGTTTGTATGTACCAGCTATTTTCTCCAGAATAATTTTCCTATTTTAGCAAAGAAAAATCATTACAGTTTATTGCAAAATGAAGATATGAGAGCTGTGCATAGCAATGTGTGGAGGAAAATATATTACTAAAAATATACCTCAGATCTCTGAAAACATCTAATTTATATGGAAGATTAGCCAATTTCACCAGACATATACTTAAAGCTACATTGCAACAACTGTATCTCAGCAGTGATACATACGCACTAGGAAGATTTTGCTATGTCACTTAATCTAAACACTGTTATAACGCTTATTCTGTAAAACAGCAGGTACTTTACAGTACTTTATCACTAAAATGGAAAAAAAGGACTGAAGTAGTCATAGGTAAAATCTCTTACAGATGCAAAGCCTAGAGAGAACAAACTGTCACTTGTAGGAAATGGAATTTCCCTTGCTCACTTTTTAGGGGTGATGCTGATACTGCATTCCGTTTACCTTTATAAAATTGTGAGACAGCTGAAAGCTACACTGGAAGATTTTAATATAAGTGGCAGTAACATTTACTTCAAGAAGCTGATAATCAGTAATTAATGACAAAGGAGAACCTGAAAATGATGACTGGAATTAAATGATCCTGACTCAGATGTGTCATCCAACTGGCCATTTCATCAACAAAATGCCTTCCTACCATGCAGCTATACAGAGAATCTATGTATTTACTTCCTGTGTTAAGACAAACACTAGTGTAAGTGAAATTCAGTTCTCAGCAAGCCTCAGCAAAGCATCTATGTACGCCTTGAGCCTTACTTAAACACTCATCTTAAAATAAGTTACTGCAAATGAAATTAATTTTAACCAAACTTTTAAACAACATATAAAAGCAGTAATAATTAAAATTGTAAATAAACTTCCTTTGCTGTAGATCTGAAAAGGGCCAGTAATTCTCAAACAGCTTCTGAAATCTCACCTCTTTTGTAGCCTAATTGGTTACATCAGTAAATTGCTGGGTGAGTGCTTTAAAAGGACGCAGAACAGGAATAGAAATACAGCTTTATGGGAAGTGAGGTGTGAGGCCATTAAATGCATTCACTACATCAGAATGTTTTTAATCCTACTGACCAATTAAGTTAAAGGCATCTTGGAGCAAGTAAATATAAGTCCTGTTGCTGACTGTAGTAACAGATATGGCCTATGCGATAAACTGTGAACATTAATTGTTAATTACCTTGATGAAAATATTTCTTTAGTGACAAATTCTTGAATACTTTTCCAAATCACAGTAGTGGAAAGGAGAAGAATAAGCAGATCAGTCCAAAACAGAGCAGAGCAATCTGAATATTAAGTTTTAAAATCCCAGCCAAATCAAATTAGTACATTTATTTTAAGAAAACCTACATCACTGACTTTACTGCCTATTCCTGAACAAAAGAAGTCTCAACTTTGGGTAATCTGTGAACTTATTTCCTACTAGAACTATAAATTACACTAACTTAGACTCTATTTAAATCTCAGAAATTCCAGAGCTTGCCTACAATTGATACCATGCACTGGATTTATCAAAATCACTGTAAGCATGTTTAACTTGGTTGAAATACCTACCTTGTTTATGCCTACTTTAAAGAGCATTTCTTGCCACTAATTAAACTTCCTACAGTATTTCTAAGTTCCTAATTTAACTATGTGAATTAATTAGATCTCAGCTCTACTCCCAAATTCCTTTAATACCACTTCCTCTCCCTTCAGTTGCTCCACATGGAAGAAGAATATGTACTTGCCTTCCCAGAGCAGTCTGAGATCTATTAAAAGAAAGCACTACATAAGAGCTCCTTATATTCTGAAATAAAAATCAGCTTTAGTGATTAAATAAAATGCTTGGTAAGTAAGGTTAAGACATTTGTGGTAGCTTTAAAAAATAGGAACAGCAAAACAGTACATTTGGGATTTGTATACATCAAATTCAGAGCATAAATGAAGCATAACAAGCTTCCATAGATGCTTATGGAATAGAGACTAGATCTAGTTTACATAATACCAACTGCCTAGCTAGTTTGTTTTTAAGATGAGAATTAACTCAGGAATTTGACTAAACAAACAGCAGGGGATTCCCTTCAGAGATGAACTATGAACTAATTTGGTTTCCATTGTCCAACAATCTGTATCTGGTTACTGTGTTATTGATCAGCGTGAGATATGTTCCGATAAACCTGAGGTGAATCAATGCCAAACACCAAGTCCAACAGCTCCAAACTTTGAGATGCTAAGCTGGTACGGTCAAAGAATTTAAATTTAAACTTTTAAACTCACCACACCAGTAGTCGTAGTGTTCTGGCTTTGCTATTTAATAGCTGTTGGTATAAATGAATAAATATTTCTTGTCCTATATATGTGTAACATATACTGATGACTTACAGCCTTAAAATAGAGATTGATCCCATATGCTCTTAACCGAGTTTATAGTTGTGATTGATATAGGTCATCTTAATAATGAAAAACATTAATTTTAATTTATACATGAACAATAAGTGTATTGCTTTGAGGGTTTAAGCACTTAAGCGAAACATTTCTCCAAAATTGATTGAATGAATAGTCCCCGATTAACTCATGTCAAATCATGTAATGGAGAGATGTAGGAAAATGTGAGAGAAAACAAAACAAGTTAATTCTTTCTTTTCTACTATCGTTGTGCTTTCTTGACTGACATTATAGTTTATTAAAGGTTTATTAATTTTTGAGCTACTCCAACAACAGTGAATCCCCCCCTTATCTTCATAGAAAGACTATCAGAACTACTAGCTTGCAGTTTGAGGAACAATATGACAATTGGTTCAAAGTAGCCCAGAGTAGCTTAAAGCAGTAGAAAAGCAGACTGCTCAGAGCAGCCTTCTCCTTTTTAATATTTTAAAAACTCATGGCTGTAGAATATTGAACGGATACCATTTCTATTTTTAGTCAGTATAAAACCAAATTGAAATTGGACATACAACATGCCAAAATACGTAACTTATTTTGATAGTTTAAATGACACATGGCTGTCTTATATGAGAATTAAGTGATTTTTAACAACAAAATCATCATTTGCACTGATGATCAGGTATGACAAGTATAACAAAGTATAATGCCTTCACTTTATACAGTATTTCATGCAAGATATGGTATACATTTACAAATATGAAGAATTTTAACTTAGGAAAACATTCCCATGGAAGTTTATTAGATTTATTTACTCTGCAAAAACCCTTCAGAATTTGTAGTTTAAATGGAACTGCATACAAGGTACCTGAAAAAACTGTTTTTTTACACTTGTAAGAAACAGATTAATGCAATTTTAAAAATTATAATGATGAAAGAAGTGGTTATTCGTTTTCTGTTCAGTTTCTTTAATGATCATGTTTTGTAAAAATGATCAGTTTTGTCTGAAAATTGCATTCTGGCAGATCCTTAGGTAGTCCATTATAATTTCCCAAACACCACTCAGGAATCCGAATTTGAAAGCAAGGGAGTATGCTTTTCAATTTTATTAAAATTTGAAAATTTTAGGATCACTTGGAAAGTAACAGTTAATATATCTGCAGCCAAATGTGAGCTAAATGGTATGTAAACCACTATAAATAGCTCTCTTGTAATTCAAGAGCTAAATAATATGGAAAAAAAAAAAAAAAAAAAGAACGGTTACAGAAAGGAAAAACTCAGGGCTGCCTTGAGAATATTTTCTCTCTGCTTGCATGACATCAACTCTCAGAGAGATTCATTGCAGCAGTGAAAGATCATAAACATATATTAGCCTAAGTAGTCTAGGTATTTAAAAGAATACATTTATTCACAAAGCATGCATCTTCATGTACAAAGCAAGAGAATAAGGAGGATGTCTAGAGACCAAAACTGAAAACATTTTGTGTATGAGAGTTTTGAAAGTAACATTCTTTTGATTTATGATACCATTGTCTCCTTAAAACTAGTAGAATGGAAAGAATTTACCATGGCTTACAGAATTATAGGTAGAAACCTACACGTATTACTCACCCCTAAATACTGTCTTTGCTATTACTATTACATGCATACATACAAAGAGAACATATGTATATAGCTATATACATATATCTGAAGACTGATGTATTCTTTTGAACTAGGAAAAAACCACATTAGTATGTGTACATATTAATTTTTCTTACTTCACATTGGTTGGAAGGTGTCAAAATGTTATGGTCAGAACCTTGGTGCTTTTTTAATTATTATTTATTATTTTGATAGATTGCACCTTACTTGAGTCCTACAAAAGAAAGTATTATGGTCATGCCTAAAGACAGTACAAATTTAGGAGCCTCTAAAGCTAATGAAAGAACAATTGTAATTCTGTTTTTTAGAACAAGTTGTAATAGCAACATTTTGTGGGACTAAATAACAAAACATGTAATAAATATTAAAGAAATGCTTTTAAATTGAAGTTACAAACTGTACTCACTGCCTCCTTTGTTATGCTTAGATTCAGCTACAAATCTCTTGCCATCAATAGAAACAATACACATTTAGTTTTCTTCAGAAGAGAGGAAAAATTATACATTTGAAGGAAATGTACTGGAGCAGAGCTAGCTTTTGAATTGGAGAGGTCTTTGCCATCAAAACCATTAAAGAGTAATGTTAAAGCCTGCTGGAGACTGGAACTTTCAGGTCTATGCTCTGTCTCATATCAAACACAGATAAGTGGTCCCCTGTAATTTTTATGACTACGGTGTCAAAAGTCTTCCATCCAAATCGCAATAAATATTGTAATAAAGTCTGGAAGCAAGGCCATTTATACTTGCTCGGGGCTGAGAATTAAGATAGCCTGTTTCTAGTTAGGCAGTCATTAGAAAGATCTGACGTCCACGGTAAATTGTTTCCTGTTCTGAGTACTTAAAACTAGTTTTAGTAAAATTGACTTCCTGGACATTTTCTTATATCTTCTCCAATATATGAATTTGAATTTTAAACTTTTTTTTAATGTTGGGCTCTTCACAGACTGTCCCCTAAGGAAGTATGCTTACTTCAAATGCATTAAGAGCTCTACCCTGCAGGTAGCCTTCCGTACTCAAGTATTTTTATGTTGATCCAAAAAGCCTGTTGTATCAATATACAGCACAGAGCAGAAACATGTTACCGAAGACTTTGTGGAAACGTGATAAATCCTTCTTTACTTTCTCCAAAACAGAACCAGTGCAGCTTTATCATTTTCTCCCCTTTTGATTTCATTCATTATTTCAAGTCACAGAGATAAATTAACATTACATTTGTCAAAAAAAAAATTGAGTTTGGCTCAAAGATTTACAGATGCATCTTCATTAAGATTTCAAACCTAAGCTCCCTGCCTATGAATTAAACTTTGAGCTTAAACACTTACAAAAAATATGAAAATCAGCTATAGCAAATATAATTAATCTAGAATCCAAACGTATGTGGTTCCCATAGTACTGCATGATGATTCCTCCGAACAATAGTGTGGCAAATTTTTCAATGAACTAAGATTATTATTACTTTACACAAAAATATAAGATTAGTTGAGAATATAGTTACAGAGAACAAAACTCTATACAAGAATGCATATTATAGTTATTTGAAGACAAATTGAGAGTCTTTGCTATTCAAGTAGATCAGACTGGCCAAATAAAATGAGTAACTGGAAAAACTTCTCCATCATCCTGTTTAAGATCCTGTTAAACGTTATAAGTCTTTGTGTAGATGGCATACAAGTATTGTAATACCTAACTCCCACTAAGTGCCTACAAACTCCCATTAAGACAGATTCTGAGAAACAATTTTGGGTAGGTATGCACAGAACTATTTAAGAAAACAGAAGCAGACACATTTAATTGCAAGCAATACCATAGGCAGGAGTTAGATGTCTAAATATATTTGTGGATCTGCTCATAGGCATCAACTGGGAATAAAAAATGCTAATCAAAGGAAGTTATTAGAGTATTCTAAGGAATTTTTTGCTAAAAAACATTCTTGTTTTAAGCAAAAATTCCTCAATTAGAAGAAATGGTAGTGAAAAGTGGAAACTTTTAATAATCTTTGAGCTATGTGTTAGTTTGAGCATAATTTTTTCCTTGTTCTGCAAGGCCTGGTTTCCCCACACTTTCCCAAAACCTGCATATTTAGACTGAGAATCTCTGTTTTGTGGGTACCTCCTGATATTTCAAAATTTGACCTTTCATGGTTTGCAATATAGTAGTGTTTTCTCTCACCTGTTTATCTATGAAATAATATCAAACAAGTTAGATCTCAGTAAACCAGATACAAGTTTAAGATACCTATAGCGATGCATTTGTTGTAGGGTTATTCCAACAACTCCCCTGGTCATCCCCAAATTCCTAAAACAATCTGTAACAGCTTTCTGAAAAAAAAAAATATAAACAGAGTATTTCATGCATGTTAACTAAGAAAATCTGAACGTGAACTTTTCATTCATATGCTCTGAACATATTGGTCAACAACATAGTTCTGGATCTTGAATTCATGTGTATAGTACTCATGCAATACGGTTAAGAAAAAAAAAGTAGTAAACGGACCTCACTGCTTATACTTCTATACTTGTTCAGCTAAAGATGGTGCATTCAAATCTGTATTTGGTAGAATAAATGTCCCTTTTTTTGGTCCTTGACAAAAGTAATGAATTATTAATTTCTGCCATTGTATTTTCTGAACAACTGTAATTGCAAGTCAATGCTGAAGTTAATAAAAAAAATTAAGGAAAAGGGTTTCTTTATAAGAATTAATGAAACATTTCCACAAAATCTTTTCATATACCAATAATGTCTCATAATTCTTTATGAAGCTGCACCTCCATTTTCAAAGCTCAGTAATTATAAAAAAATTGACACTCACCTATGAAAGGTTTTGGGTGTTATTTAAAACCGAAACACTGGTTCAGATAAGCACTTGGGAACATTTGCTTCATTAAACATGAATAGTTCATTGATGTCACTTTCACTTTCATCTCAATCTTTTACCTTTTATCAAGAGACTGGTGTATACTAGTGCTTGGGTAGTCAATTATTTCTTTTTTATTTTGGGGTGTGGTATTTTGTTTTTGGGTTTTGTTTATTTGTTTTTGGTGTGTTCAGTTATATTTTTTTATTTTAATAAATGAAACTACTGCTAAGATTTTACTCTAGATTAAGATGGATGAAGAGTCCCTTTGACAGTTGACAATGTACATCGAAGTTCTCTAAGCACATATACAGCACCTCATATCCTCAACAACTGTCTGACCTCAGAGGCTGCCATGATGGCCAACTTGAAAAATTGAGATATTTGAATACTTGATTTTTTTCCCCCAAGAGAGCCAGCAGATTTGAACTCTATGTCATACTCCACTACCAGGAAGAATCACCTTTCCTCTTTCTAATTATCTGTGCAGAATAGTTGAAACATTCTGACCAGCTCTCATCTGCTCTGCCAAGGCACCTTTGTGAAACACAATAATATAATATCACATTTAATCAAACTGACTTGTTATTTGGGAAGTTTTTATTCTATGTAGCCATGACTAGATTCACGGCATGTGAAGAATTATTGTATCCCTTCATTCCTATTGTTTGTGGTACCTTTTCAAATAAATGCCTTGATTTGCGTTAGTCTTCCTCCCTCCATGCATACCTTTAAAATAAAAGATGTCTATCATCCAATATGATACTACAAAAGTTTCTTTTTCAGAATCTTCTAAAATAGCTGTTTTATTTTAGCTTAAGCTCTCCATATACAAAGTGGAAAAATATATTGACTGTGGTATCACTGCTCTCCCATTCTGTAATTTTATATGTGCACAACATAATTATAAAAAAGTAATAGCTAAGAATGTACACAGGATCATTACTAAATTCTTCAGAATTGCAGATATTAAAATACTATGTTATACATACTTGTTTTGAGAAATACCTATAACTTACATAGATATGTCTATCTACATCGACATATTTATTTTGTGTATTTACATATTAATAAAGCCCAATAATTTATTAATGGTGATAGTAAGAAGCTTGAATATTACTCTGCTTGTATCACGTACATGTACAATCGTGTAATACACTTCCCCCCCCCTCCCCATTTGCAGTTATGGAACTGAAGAGAGATTAGTTTAATCTGAATAAAGGTAATATATGCCTTTATTTGTCAGTGAGTGAATTCATATGGACTTCATGCACTTATTTCAGAGAAATATACCTGCTGTGGGATGCTTTCAGTTATGTTTGTCATCTGTGATGAAGATTAGACATAATTATGCTGGTAGGATATGCTATAAATGACATTCAATGAAGATGCCAGTTTCCTTCTAGATGACAATAGTCAGAGATGAAGTGAGCCATAGAACTGTAAACAGTGCCCTGGTTTTAGTTTATCATTCTGCGGTTCGTATTTTAGGATCTTTTCCTTTTTTGCCTCACGTAATCACATCAACTTCCATTACCAAATAGGGAGATGCATTGACAAATTGCAAAGAACTGTCTCCTGCTTCTGTAGTTATTTCAGGATGAATACTATACGAAATATGATTCAATTACTTAAAGAAATGTGTAAAAGATTTTTAAATAAGCAACTTTGTAAATTGTAAGAGATTAAGTAAATAGGCAAGTATCCTAAAAGTCTTGTGTTTATACCAAGTTTAATCCATCCCTGAACAAATGAAACAGCTTTATTCAAGAATGCGTAGCCACTACACAAAATTATCATAAATCCTTCTAAAATACACATCAGCCATTTGTTGTACTTGAATCATGGGGAAGACATCACATACTAAATTACTACCAATAAAAATTATGCTTTTGCTAAGTGTTTAATAAAAAAAAACAAAACAAAACTTTTCACTCTCTTCTAGATTACCATTTTACTTTAGAACACTAATTAAAAATAGGGAATATAGAATAAAGCTTCTGTATTAGTAAAAGGAAATGTGTAGTTTCTCTCATTAACACAGTTGTATAGATCTTCAACTATCTATAGATCGGAACTCACATTTGAGACCACTATGTATATAGAATCATAAAATCATTTACAGTGGAAAAGGCTTTTCATATTAAGTCCAACCATAAATATAAAATCATTTGGTTGTATTCAAACCTCAAGTGCACATTAAAAAATAATTTCAATAGTGTATCTATTTGAATCAGAAAGGCCAGTGTAGAAGACAGGCAGGATTGAAATGTTCACTGTGGTTTTGTTTCCAAGTCAGATTCAATTTTTGTTCTGGTTTGTGCAGAAGGCTTGTTTACAGTGATTCTAGCTAATGCTGGTTTAAAGCCAGGACTTTCCCTCCAGACACTTTCCCAGAGAAGTAGTGCATGACGGCTAGATTTCCTTAGGCCAGCAAAGAGAAGACACACATTTTTCCATGTCAAGAAAAGCATTTCCATACGTTTTCAATGCATTGCATTTTATTCTTAGCTGTAGAAGGGATGCTTCCTGGCTCTTGAATAGGTAAGATGCTGATAGTAATACACAGAATTCTACCTAAGCAGAGATGTAAGGCTGGGGCAACAACAGATGTTTTAATGCAGAAAGCTATCTTACACAGAAAGGTAAGTGCTAGTGCTCTTCCTACACTCCTGTCTCTTTCTGAGAGGACAAAGATCACTTTTCGAGTGCTATTAGGACAACAAGGTCTCTCATTAGAAGTTATACTTACTATTAGCCTTTGACACAGGCAGAAACTTCAACTTTTAGTAACACTGTCAGAAGTGACATTTTCCCTTCAACCTTGATTTCCACATCTCTAAGAGCTTGAATGCATTTCACTTCTGACTTCTAAATAAAAAAATGTAACTGCTTTCTTTCTGGTTTAACGTTTCTTTTCCAGCTTCCCATTTACCTCATCTTGGGGTTAACATTTGATTATTGGTAACTGTAACAATTCAAACTGTCTTCATCCATCCTGGCATTCCCTAAGCAATTGCACATTGAGAGGGAGGGTTCCTAACTGCTAAATGTTAACAGAAACTATTTATTGTCCCTGTTCTACCACTCCCATTTTCCTTACAGGTTTAAATAGAAAGATCAAATAATTTATAAATTTTGACACCAGAGAAATACTAATAAGGAAGCAACATGGAATAGCAGTATCAAACAAGGACCAACTCTTCATGATACCAATGAAGCACTTGACCAGGAAGCATTGATACCCATGAGATGAACAGGAGTTAACTGCCCTAGAGGTGAGCCCGTTCTGTGGCCTCATCTGAGGATGACTAGGGTTTAAACTCCTAAAGACTCCACTGGATATGAGGAAACTTCTCATATGCTGTGTAACATTTGAAGCTTTTTATGTTTTCATGCCTGACTGCAACAAGTTAAATTAAAGGTATTTCCGTGAGAACAATTGCACTGAGTCAGATCAGACATATGGCCACGGATGCCATATTTAAGTGATAACACTATTTCTTCCAGTACATTAGCAACATGAGGACTGGGTTCCTTTATATCTTAAAACCCTGCTCCAAGTTTCTCAGAACTTCTCTCAACTACCTTTCTCCCTTGTTCTTAATACTCGCTACCCTTATGTCTTCTGATCTTCGTTGGTTCTATTGATACCTTTGTATAAAAAACAGAACTTTATTAATACAGAGATACTTAGTAAACATAGTTATGCTTATTTTAGTTTCCTTTACATCTCTTTAGTCAGGCTACTAACAGTATGTCTCTCACCTTTATTCCAGTTGTAGGATATTATAGCATGCAATGGCTCAACCCATCCGCCATGGTTGTTTCCGTCATTAGAGAAATGATAAATATTTCCTTTCATGTTTTTAATTTGCCTTTGGCATATGAAAAGGCACTTGATTTTGCTACTTGAATAAAACTAAAAGGAGACTTTTGTTGATCTGGAACATTTTAAAAGCTAGCTTCCTGTGATTTTGCTCAATATTGTGTGAAAATTTTGATAGTATTAAACTAGATTGCTCCAAAACAGATGATTTTTTTAAGATAGTCAGAATATCACTAAGTGACTAAAGTCTATGTTACATAAAGGTAATGAAACAGAACTCAATCAGAAGCAGTCAAATGTCATATGGTATATATGACACACAGATTAAAAGAAAAATATACATTCTTATATATTTTAAAAGGACATCACTCAGGAATTGTTGGGGCCTTTTCTTTCAGATATCTTCAACATTCTTTCTGACAAGGCAAACAAACTGCTAGAAAGGATTTGCTTTCCCAAAGGGATTATATGATTCTAAATGTGAAGAAATATAGAAAAGTTTTTTGCCTGCTAAAGTAAACCTGCTCATGCATGCTCTAGTCTAATTTCAGTTTAATCAGATGATAAGAATCCTAACAAAATTTGTCACAAAACAGTTCTCAACTCCATGGAGATTAATTGAATAGGTCACAAAAAGCAAAATATGTACTTCTTCAAAGTTTTTTAATTTCCTAAAGATTAGTTCAAAGCAATGGAAATTTCCCATGTATAACTTTTCCCTTCCGGATCCCTCTCAATTCCTGCACGCTTTTGGCAGTCGCTGAACTGGGCTTTTCAAAATATTCTAAAAAAAGGGTGCAGCCTTCATATTTGCAGCATGTCTACAAACAACAGTTATCAAGAATTCTAGAATTTAAAAGGCTTTAGCAAGACAGATAAAGTTGTGTGGAAGTCTGTGAAAAAACAAAGGCTGAATGAATCTGATCATGAAAGAAAGGAGGACTAAGAGCTATATTTGGACCTAATTTAAGTAAATGGCAACTAATACACAAAGCTATTTGCCTGCTTAGAAAGACCACATTTCTATTTAGAAAGTCTACCCTGAATGTTACTTTAAACATCCATTGTAAAATCCAAGTACCCACTACATTCTGTACAGAAACAATTTCTCCATCCAAGAGCAGCTTCCAAATGTAGTATCTGCTTAAATCTTAATAGCTTTTGTAATACTGTTTGCATGAATACAAATTCTTAACTAAAATACTCAAGTAGAAAGTTTATGTTGTATTTACATGTCATCAACAGGCATCATTGCTTGCTATTATAATTCAAGGACAATCAATGCTATACTATTGTCATTAATAAAAAAATGAGTCAATAGGCACAAACTTTTAATATAAGCCTAATTATGAGTGTCTCTTCAC
The DNA here is from genome assembly GCF_015220075.1 of Falco rusticolus. Classification (NCBI taxonomy): domain Eukaryota; kingdom Metazoa; phylum Chordata; class Aves; order Falconiformes; family Falconidae; genus Falco; species Falco rusticolus. Next base: position 17,020,476 of record NC_051201.1, read on the forward strand.
ATGAAACTAAAGATATTGAAAATGTTGACATTGGAGATGTGCCCTTGAACCAAAAGCCAAGTATAAGTCAATAATCTATTATGATTTTCATTTTGCAGAAGCAGTGCCATTATTTCAAAGGGTCTCAAAAATCAATTCAACATTTGGTATATCTGTGTAATAATGACATCCTAATTAAAAATCCCAATCTGAATAGCACAAAGGATAATGTTTAATCTCTAATCAATGAGCACTGAGGGAAGAAGTTATAGGTGCAATAACCTTCCTTAATGAGGTTTACTGTGTGTTTTTTTTTCCCACAGATTACATATTCCTTCATATTTCTGATAGCCACTCGTATGCTCTGAAAAGATATGCACGCAGAAATCCTCCAACTAAACCCAGTAAGTCTGATTACAAGTTTTTTAGAGAAAAATAATAAAGAAGAAAATGGTATTTTTGGCTCTTCATGGATTAAGCTGCCATTAGTACCTAGGGAGCTTGACTGGTAGTTTTTTAACACAAAAGATATCCAAATTGACAAGCCGCCTCAAAGTTGTGATTACTTATACATCCCTACAGCCCTGTCAAGCTATTTATAGGATGAAATGTATAGGAGATTCTTTCCATTTATCAGTAAAGGTGGCATGATATTTGAGAATTTTCTCAATTTTTTAAAAATAACGCTTTCATTTCTTAGTTACCCTTATTAATTTGAAAATGCAGGTTCAGAATAGCTATGAAAAAATAAATTCTGCATAAAATATCTTGCATGGCAATGAATACATTTCCTTACAAGTGTTCGTCAGAGCACTGGATAGCTGCTCAATTACCTGTGTGTCAAATGATTATCTGAGAGCTCAATTTCATCTCCATTACCCTTCCCCCACCTCATATTTCAGTTATATATGCTACTGAAGTGCTAACACATCTTTGAACCTGCCATTTGTTCAGTTAATTTCCCACTAAGAGGTGCTGGAGTAACAAATGTCATAATTATTCAATTATTATGCTTGTTTTACATTCATACTTTCAAGGCTTTGTATAAGATGGGCTCACTGGACATTAATTTCAGGAGCAGTGAAATCTTATATCACTACAGACCGCCATAGCTCTCCATGTGAGTGTAAATAAAGGATAATATATGAGACTATTGCAGAGGTCTGTCAACTTTTTGTCTTATAAGCGCTCAGATTGGTTCGAACACAGGAAATTTAGATGTATAGCCATATTTTCTATTCTGTGGCTTTCTGCTACATTCTAGGAGTGTGCTGATCACTTTATCAAGCATTATAATCTTTTTAAAAATAGTACTTGAAAAAGCCAATAAAACCCAAGAGTTCCAATGTAGTAGTCTCTTTTGAATGTTATCAGCAGACTATTAGCAGGTTGCTTAGGGGCTAGTAGCATCATCTGCACAAGCTGGAAGATCGTTCATCATAATGGGCAACTAAAAAGGCAAGAAATTGTTCCCAACAGTTTAAGTCTACCTTAAAAACTCTTCTGTGCTACTGAATACAGCAGTAAAATGGTAACACATTTAATGAGGGCTCACAGAGCCCTACGACTGAGAATAAAGACTTTCATGATGTACCCCCAGAAGTACTACAGCACAACTTTTCACTAGGATTGCATGGAGATGCATATGAAGATAGAAGGGGAGAGAGAAAAAAAAAGGTGACCAATTGGCATAAGAATTTTTCTGTATCAAACAGAGAAAGATGTAATATTTAGAAACTTCTGAGAACTTTGGGAGAAAAAATAAAAACATGTTTAATCCAACATGCAAATACATCTATATAGTAATCCTTTCAATCAAAACAAACAAAACTCTCACTTCATAACAATGCACATGTTTTAAATTCAATGTAGTGATGATCTGCATATTTAATTTTCTGCTTTAATGTATAACAGATCCCTGACCCTATCCCTTAAGGTCACTGAAAATCTTAGACATTTTGGGATTTTCGTTAACGTTTTAAAACATGGGAAGTCATATGTAGTAAACAACAGAAATAAGGGATTTGTTATAAAAAAGGAAAGCAGCATTAGTCCCCAGACTGCAGATGCAAAAGGATGCCAAATGGACCAAAAGCTACTAGTTGAGGTTTGGAATAGATCTCTTTCTTTCCTTCCCCTCTACCAATCTGGGACACTACAACTATTCTCAGTATGTGCATACATACCAATAGTGTCTTGTTCTTATTTTCTAAAATACTGATTAACTTCTATATGCAAGAAGCTTTTATGCATCAGAAATTACTATTTTTATATGCTATACCCTCAGGGTGTAGTACAGTATAATCTATACTTACGTGCTTTTTCATGTAACATGCTTGTAGCCAAAATGTGAGAGCAACTATGAGAAAATTAAATCGAACAAGAGCTGCCATGTGCTCCACAATTAAAGGAAACACTAAGTAGCAGCAATGGGAATTAAACAGGACACCGTGTTATGCCAAATACCAAATGTGAAACCAAAAATATCTGCCAAGCCTCCCCTATTTGTTACAATTTTTCCATATTTAGGTAAATTCACGTAATTATGTACCCTGCAGTGGTAATGGGACTTTGCTTTAGTCCTTTTGCAGCATATGCTGTTGGCACAAATATTCTCTTTGAGGGGAAAAAACCCAACTTGGCCAAGATTACATATGTTGATTTTATATTGGCATCCTGACTGTGCCCAACAGCTGGTCTTAAATGTAATGAAACTGTATTGGATTTATTCAGTTAAACAACTTTGCAGACTCTTTAAGCATATGTATTTCTTATAGCTTCCTATGTTTTTGAATCTGCTTTGATCAGAGCACCAACAGTTGCACTATTTTTCTTAACATTTGAAATCTGTGAGCCAAATAATAAGTATACATAAGACTTATTTTCTTCTTATACGCTATGACCCCAGTTTTAAACAACAGCGATCACACCACAAATCTCTCATGACTTTTTCATATACGTGCTTACAAAAGGTGTGAAACGAGCATGTTCCTGCCTGGTACTTTTTCCACAATCACTAAAGTGTTCAACAGTTTTACAACCGCGAAAATGTTCAACACTTTTCCCCCTTTTTTTGTGCATGAAAGACAATATGGAAAAGGCACCAGTTTGGTTTTTTTTTTTTTTTTTTTTTACAAAGCTGCACACTAGGTGATTTTGTCAGAACTACTGCAACGTGTTGGTGAAATATTTTCTGTGACAGAGGGAATACAGATGCGGTACGCCAGCTATATTCCAAAGACATGGCAGGCTGCCTCCTGCCAGAGAAACCTACCACTACAACATGTCTCCTAGTCCAAGGCAGTTGTTGGTACGCACAAATGCTGAAATAAACTCAATATTTCTGAGCATCTTTAGAACTCCCTTGAAGGAAGTAGCAGCTATTGAAACTGAAGACTGATTCTAAACTATTCGCATAATAACTGACTAGATCCTGCAAACACATGAACGTATCTCGAAAGCAGCAGAACACTCATGAGGTAGGGTTTAAATATACTAAGATCACACAACCTGTAGCATCATCATTGTGAATAACTTGTAAAATAATTTATTCAAAAACTGTTATTATATATTGTCATCTATAAACAAAACTTTTCAAATGACAAATTCTAAATGCATAAAAATGATACTCAAAGACACAGCAATATCTGTATCCCAATCTAAAATAGGAGTTATTGAAACATCAATAGAAGAAGGTAGTGCTAGATCCTACTTTCAGGATAGAAATCTCACTTTTCAAAAGCTTCTAATGCCCCAGTTATCTATCAACACTGATTTGTACACTCAGCCTAAGATTTCAGGTCCTGTAAAAGGATGGATATAGACTGAGAATTATCATGGCTCAAGTAGAACAGACTGAGAAGTTTCCTAATGTTTCTCCAGGGAATTACCGTTGTCTGTACAGGTGTGTCTCCATTGCATATGTAGGGAAGTCTCACATTTCTAAGAAAGAAAACATCTTTATAAGCTTTGATCTCCTGCATCATGCAGACCCATCTAACCTCACTGTATAAGATTTTTAGTAGGAAACTTTTAAAATTATTATTATTAGTTTTACTTTTTGAAAGACAGATCTTCATGGTAGGTCCTGACAAAAGTTTATTATACCTCGTTGGCTTCCTCTAATATGTTCAGACAAAACTGTTACTCAATCTCACATTCTATTCTCCTAAACAAATTAAGGGAAGAAATCAGTATAACAGTGCCATACAAATATTTATTTTCCTCAAAACAGTGAGATTAAAGTGCATTAACCATCTCCTCCATCATCAACCCATAAAAGGAAAACTGAGCTTGTCCAAAGACTGAGATAGCCTGTATTTGCCTCCACACCACCAAATCATGTAAAACTTAGTGAGTGTTGAAGTCAGCCTTTACTTCATGAAAGGCAAACCCACACTCCCAAATGCCTGATGTTCTTCACTGGTATTCTTCAAATGGTAATTACATTCACAGGAATCCTATCTTCTAAAATTATTTTTACAGTACAGGATCCTCTTTATAAACACTCAAGCTACCTTATAATTAGCTGAGCAGTTTTAGAGCATTTTACAAGTTACAATAACAGTGGATGATCACTGATGGGGAACATACAGCATTTACCAGTACTCTGCTACAAAACTTGTAGATTTAATAGATGGCTAAAGTGTTTAGGTCTCTCCATCAAATTCAGTAACTCAGTAATGTCCAGATTAGATATTACAGAATGCATAGACGACAGTTTCAGTGGCTGAAGCTACTGATCTAAGCAACATCGACCAATTTACCCGATGTACTGTAATAGTAAAACCATATCAAAACATAGGTAAAAAAAGTATTTGCTTTCCCAAGCACATAAAAATAATCTTTTTTTCCTCTTTTAATTTTTTGGTCGTTTCTTTTAAATTTATGAATGACTCAAGGATGCAACCTGAGATAGTACAGCTTCTTTTATTTGATGAGTAAGGAAATGTATAAGTACAGATCTACTATGCCTTGTTTCAAAGCAGAACAAACTTGTTTAGAAGTCTTTTATCAGTGCTTTTAAGGACAGCAAATTGGGTGTGAACCTCGTTTAAGTGTACTGGAATGACAAAATAAGACGTTGAAGAAGTAACAAAATAAAAGTTTTGAACGATTTATCAAAAGTAACTAGTCTTTACTTCTTGTAAAGCAAGTAAATGACACTGATGTAACATTTAAGAGAAATATGAAGCAGGGCGTATGTTCATAAAGATTTTAATATATGTGTGTGTGTTTGTACATATATTTATATATGCAGACTACATTGTAAATGAGCAAAGTCTGTGCCTTCCTAACCAGAAATGCTCACGCTCCCGATCTTTATGATTGAAACTACTATTATTCATTACATAACTACTGTATTATAGCTGTGTCTAGTAATACAGTATAAAATTCATTTTCCCGTGTCTAATAGTATATTATTCCATATTAAACAAGTGTTGCATATATTTTTTAAAGATTCATAATTTTAATCTTACTCTGTAGATAGTTTGACTGAACTCCCCTCCCCCCCCCCTTTTACAAAAGCTGCTTCTATTGTTTATCTTCAGTTGAAATATTTTTAGAGTTGTGGTAGGAACAACTATTAATTTAAATTAATATGGCATAGCTACTTATACATTACATTCGAAGGATTTATTTAAGTCTTTTAATTGTGCCAGAAATTTGGTAGGGGGGTTGTGGGTGAAGCAGGTAAGAGAATTTTCACAAAACATTTTAGCAACACTATGAATCGTTTAAGGAAAGGGCATGACTTTTTGAATTGTAACAAAATCCTATACTACTTGAGCACACCAAGGCATTAATCTTTTTTTGTATAAAAAATTTTAATCATGACTATTTCAATGTTATTTTATCATTTCTGCATAAATATTGGATTCCTGTTCTTAATTTAGTTCAATAGTTTAATATGCATGGCCAGAAAAAAAAAAAAAATCCAGATATTACCACTGGCTTTAAAATTTGACCCAACTTTTGAGTAGCAATTACTATTCCCACGACATTTAACAGAGTTTAACACTTCATAGTAGCAAGCAAGCTACAGATGCTTCTCATCATGAGAACGTTAAAAGAGGGAGAAAAAATCATGGATTTTATTCATTAAGAAAATAGAATTTAAGTGATTCAAAACTGGATTTGGCGTTTTGGTTTAGACATGAAGAACACACGGCAGTTATAGACGTACTCAAATAAGTCGCTCTTCCATACCCATTCACAATACCAATGCTGGAGACAGAGAAATTCTAAAACACTTTGCTTGTGTCCTTAACCTGAGTAACAAAACCACCATATATTTTCACTGGTGAACAGTTAGCTGTCTGAAAAAAACAACCATTGCTCAAGGTGGAAGGTAACAGCATATCATAAACTAGTCATACCCAGTATACTAGATATCTACAACCAGATTTAGTCAGATTTTTAAGTATACAAATACTGCTTCCCCCCCTCCCCCCCGTTTTGTAGAACACTGAAAATAATGCAGTAAAAATGACATTTTGAAAGACTGTATAGCTTAAGCAATCAGTACAAAGTCTTCTACTGTACCCAAAATTAATTAAAAAAAGTTAGTACTAGTTCAGATGAATCATATAGCTTTCCTCCACTGTTTGGATTCAGAAATTCCAAGTTATTAGTAATGTAGAATTTGTTCAAGAGAATTGGTGTATCTGAAGATTTCACTTTTCCCAACCATCAGAGTACTGCAAACACTGACACCCTAACTGTTCACATTACCAGGGAAAAGCATCAGTTTTGGAGTGTGTCCTGATCAGTAGCCAACTTTTATACAGGGTGTGTGTGCAGGAAATAAAGAAAAAACACCCAGACCTCAACCTTCAGTTAAGTCCTTTAACCTAGCAAATCCTCTTAGTGACATTATTTTGAATAGACTTTAAGTGCATGCTGACCATTCTTCCAATATTTAGGCTAATACAACGCCATTTGCAAATAAAAACACAACCAAAGTGACTGTCAATTTTTTAAAATCTTAACCAACTATGTCATTTCAACAAACTTACAATTCTTTTTGCAGTTTTCCACTGCATCTGTATTTAAATCAACTTACTCTTTGACAGCTTGTCAATACATTCTTGAGTGTTCACAAAACTTATGCAAGAACATTCAAACAAGCAATGCACAGTTCTGTGTATTAAGAACTTTGCAGGGTCCTGAAAACATACAGGTACACTTTAAAGTGACCATAACATCCTTAGCAGCTTCTTCCTTTATTGTAAGAGGTGACAAAACAGCTTAACATAGTCCTGCTATATATACTAGCAATGCTTAGAGGAACTGCACCAGCAGCGCAACGTGGTCAAATCTTGTGGGTCTGTTAAATACACATGCTTTTGAATAACAAGGAGGAGCCCTATTCCACCACTCTTACTAATGAGGTAGATTCTTTTGTGTATTGATTTTAATTAGTTCACTTGTGGAAAAAAGTCCTGCATAGCATGATTAAGGGCAGCAGTATAGCCCTGGGTAAGGACCAGACCTACTTTAAAGTCTAACATAATACACAAATTGTCAGTATCATAAAATCTAATTTTACGTACATATATGAATGCATGTTTTACTAGGGGATTTTTTTGTTTTAGTTTCAACAGTCTGCTTGAAAGTTTAAAAAACTACACTGAATGTATTATAATGAATTCTAGTGCAAAAAAAATATCGATGCTAAATATTAACACAGGACAGACCACTGAAATACTAATTGGAGACTGGAACAAGGTGACAGAAATTAATAAAAGTATCTACAGCTGAGAAGTTCATAAGATTGCCTGTAGCTGGGATGAATTCAACAATATCTACAATAGGAATTATCTACACAGAATATAAAATTAGACCCTTCATTTCATTGATGCACTTAGATGAATGTCTAAAATTGCAATTCTTCTGATTGTGTAGCTATTCCATATATTGTACGTAATTCTAAGCTGCATTTAATAGGGTACGATCGTTGTATCCAAATAAATTACTGAATGGATGGATCACCAGAGGTTAGTTCTCTACATTAGTGACTATGCATTTCTATAGTACATAGCATCTAAAATAGATTTACACTTATGCAGTAACAGTTATTTTGCTTGATAAATAACAAACACTTTTTTATGACTAAAGTCATTCCAACTTAGTTCTCAAATTAATTATTTCTTCATTCTGCTCTACAAGGCTCTCATCATTCAACCTTGTAGGTGCACTTCAAAAAGCTTTAAGAATCTTACATTTGATTTCTGGGAAGTATTTTCTCGTTAACGTCTAACATATGTACCCTGTAGGCACGATTCACACAAGCCTCTGGAATTCTAAGGAAATGATGATCAGTCACGGAAATGTGTAAAGATTCAAGAACTCTGGCAATTTTCACTTCAACTGTTGTCAGCGAGTTACTATTATAAAAGTACTTTTCTCACCATATCACTGAAAAAATGCTATGTACTGTGCAGCTATGAGAAAAGTTACACATTTAATGAACTCTACCACCCGAAGGTTTATTTCCTCAAAGTTGATAACTGAATCTGTTACCTTCAGAGAAATGTTAATTATAAGTAAGAGATGCTCTGTATGTCATGAATAAAATTTATACCTCAATGGAGGCAGCAGGGTGGAGAAGCGAGCAGCTAGCCAATGAGCAGACAAAACATGTGCCTAAACGCTCTTGGTCCTAGTTAATCACAGAAACCATGCTCCAACAATTGTCTACATGTCAACAATATTTTTTTGTTTAATACCATCCTTGGAAAGGCCAAATCACACATCCAATGATAATATATATAATACAAGTAACTGATTGGTTGCTTTTCAAAAATTGAAAACTATCCCTTGAATCACTAAAGAGCTGGTAAAAATTAAAAGTAATGAGCTCATTTCAATAAAAATTTATAAGACTGGCTTCATGCTGACAAAGTGGGTCCTGCAGGCAGTACCCTTCCACCTGCCTGCCAGAAAAAGAAAAATCCTCTATTTCAAAATATTTTAAAATCTTTTAATGAGGTATTAAAATATAGCTACAACTGCACAGGTATACTGAAAGGATTCTGTGTCTTTGAGATCACCAAAAAGTCTTTTGCAATACAAGAGTTTTCTGAAGAAACCAAAAATATGTCAGCAGTAATTACTACAGATGGAAAATTCGCTTGAGGATTTATTAATAATATACATAATGAGTGATGTCATAACGTCAACTGAATCCTCCCAAACATTATTTATTAAGCTATCACATACATACTTTATAAGATGCAAAAATAAAGCACAAAGAGAACAAAACCAAAGAATCCAACTCACATGGACCAAAGTAAGAATACTTGCTCATTTTTCTCATGATTGGAGAAAGGTAGTCTTAAAAGTGGAGAAATGCAGCAACCTCAGTATCATATTCATATATATTATGCATTCTTACATGCAAAATATTAATTTACACACAGACAAGTATCTAACAATTTAAGAGAAACCAAGAGAGAAATAAACCAGACAAAAACCAAGAGTCACTTTAAATCTATGCTCCTAGAAGTGTCCACCAGTACAAATCCAATTATTAATTCTATTTTCCAAACAGTACAAATATTTGTTTACGTTTTGTCATGGTATGCATTACATAAAGAAAGTAGCATTCTTAATTAGAAGTTTGTAACAATTCATTAACTTGAAATTGTCAATATGAGACAATGGAAATTTTAAAAAATACACTACTTTGACTCAGTTTTAAGTTTAGCTATCATTGAAAATATGATACATTGTGCAAATAATTGTACAAAAAGTGGCTTGAAGTCAACAAACCTAAATTCTACGTTCATTTACATATGAAAGCTATAGTAAAAGAAAAATATAAATCATGCTTTCACATAGAGTATAACGAACTCACAGAATTATTAGAAATTAGATAGCCTTAATAACCAACCTCTCTGGCTGTCAAGATACCACTTAGCAGTTATTAATTAGTTCAAATAGGCAGAAAGAGAGAGAAGTTGGGGGTGGACTTCCCCGTAATGATGTCCCATAAGAGGACAAGAGAACTTCTATGTCCCAGAAAGAGTCTATACACAAGAGATAGGCAGAGAGAGATATGTCTGCGGAGTTGAAAGATGATATAATCCTTAGAGGAGGAACTTGGAGGTAGCTTTAAGTAGCCACTTGTATTGAAGAAGTTGGGTTTAGTGTGGCTTTGACCTATATTGCCACATCCCACAACTGTTATATGTCAGAACTAGAAACCATAAGGAATTTTTCTTCCAGCAATCATGAAAAATTTGCAACTAAAATGTTTGTAGAAAGCATCAAAAGAACACTTCAGAAACTTTAACACCAGTATTTTATTACAAAATGCTTTTTTTCCTCCCAAACTGGCTTTATATTTCCACTGCAATTGATGCGGGTACCAATGCTAAACTGGCAAAAGGATGTTTCACTAGTGTAGGTATTATGTGAGAAAGCTAAAATATTTATACAGCTTTTTCAAAAGTAAGGCATTTCAGCCATTATCTACAATGCTTCCCCCTCCACACACACTCTACAAATTAAAATGTTTATGTAAAATACATACAAATTATTTTTACAGTAACAAAAGATTAGTCAAATAGTTTTCAAAAGTTATTCACGTGAAAAACGGACAATATAAAAATAAATGGAATTGTGAAGGAATCCATTTACAAAGTTGTGGTGTTGCTTAGTAACAGTATAGTCAGGAAAGCGAATTAAAAAAAAAAAAAAGGGTTAAGGCACCTGATAAATAAGCCATCTCCATTTCCAAGAATTACTTTAGATATGAATATAAAAGGAAAAGATGCTAATGTTTAGAAAACCAAATGATATCAAATGTCCTTTAAAACTCGCACTGTAAATCTCAGAAGGACATGGAAAATAAGTGCCACTTTAAAAGACATTAAAAAAAATAAAAATCAGAAGCATAATGTGAAACTGCAGTAGGGTTGATATAATTTATATTCATGTCCTTGCAGAAGTAATATACGTATTAAAAATGTGCCTGCTGTAAAACCATGGAGTTTTAGAGATCTTCACATTACAACCATGCTACCAATAAAACCAGAAGCTATTCTCAAACCAACTTGCACATTAAGAACATTACAGTCTTCATCACTTTCCCCGTATTCTTTTTTCTATAGTTTTGGTTTCCTCTGAATTCAGACTCAGGCTTTCAAAGTACAAACTGTTGCAAACTGATTAATGGAACTCATGTTCGCTTATATGTTCACAGCAGGAACTGCAGTAAAAGATGGATTAAACCAACTGAGAGGTAATATGGAATTGAGATTCTTTTTGGTCTCTGAAAACCTATAAGTTAAGCTTCTTATCATTCAGTGGGATTAAGTAGGTATTTGAATAGATTTAAACGCAACATATACTGAAATATGTATCCACTTATACAAGAGATATTCAGAAAAATTAGAGAAATATTGTCATCTCAAGTAAAATAAAACAATAAAACTTGATCTACGCCACTACCAAATCCATTTCTTTTTAAGTAAAGCGGGACTTTTAGTATTACACTGTTTTTCTTCTTTGTACTATTGTTGACACTCTCAGAACCATCTTCAAAGCACCGTACTCTTTTGTGTGGTGTAAAACCAGTATGCTTCCAATTTTGCCATCAATCATCTTTAATAGCATATGCTATTAATGTAATTTTGTTATTGAAGATTCCTAAATCTATTCAGTGGTTTGCACAAGACAATTACGTTTTTTGTTATATGCATGCAGGCAATCAGATAGCGCCTTTTTAAATTAGAGCAATTAAACATGGTCATTAAAAATGGTAGATTATTAAAAAAAAAAATCATGAAGTGTCAATATGACATTCTTTGATTCAAAATAAAATGGTAACAGAATGGAGAGATGCATTTTAATTATTTCATTTCAAAAGTGTAGTTGAAAAATCTGCTTTATGAAAGCTTGCTGATGTTGGGAAATGTTTTCCATAGCTTTTACAACGCTATGGATGGTTTTACAGATATTTCCTAACATCTTGAAAACCCACTGGAAACCTTTTCCAACACAAAAAAAGTTCTCTATACATTATCTAGAAAAATAATTAGGAAATATGGTCACTTTCCCAATATAAGAAATTTTTTCTCTCCCCCCCCCCCCCCCCCTCCACCTTTTAACCATCCTTAATCACACTAATAATTAAAAAAAAAAATAGCACTGGTAAAGTATGATCTGTTTAGTCAACATTAAACATGTTTCCAGATCTTTGTATACCAATGAAAAGACGACAAATTATGCATATTTTTGCCATAATAAGTGAAAGAACTACATTATTTTGACAAATGACTTTTTCTCAGTCTTCTTTCTTCTTGCTGTAACTGGTTACTTTCCGTCTACCCTTGCAATATCAAAGCCACTCAATCAGGGAGAAACTTATGCATACACAGTCTTACTGGTACCAAAATTAATTTACATCCAATTTAATAAGTTACTATGCATTAGTGGATAGCATACCATGCTTTCAGTCTTACTATAACTGTAGTTGATGAGTGTCAGAAAACTCTAAACTTCCTGAGTGTTCCTCCTTCCGTGTTTTACCTGGCAGAAATACAAGGAATCTGAATAGTCATAACTGGATCACCTTCATGCTTGGTAAGTTTGAAATACGAACATGAAATACGAACTATGAAGTTTGATAGCTTTTTATGCCCAGATGTTAAAGAATTACAAAGAAACATCTAAAAATTTTGACATTGCACAAATACCTTCCATAGCAGGAGGGACCTATTAAAAAAACGCTTAAAATATGGTCTGGAATGTCAAATATAGCACTTCACTCTCTCAGTTCAAAATTTATGGCTGCATCCTGTAGACACTCAGGCAGAGTTTAAGGGACGTAATTTGAAAATGTAGAGATTTCTTACTTCTGTTCCTTAGGGCCTTCTAGAGTACAGTAAGCTGAGTGGAGTAAAAAACAGCTGTTTTTAAGCTACAGCTAAATTCAATGTGCGGACGTTAGGTTGGTGTAACTGTTTTGTTCACATCTTTGGTTTTAGGGAGGAATATTTTCTGCAGGAAGTCTACCTTACACACTTGAATAAAATGGTGCCAGCATTTACTTTAGAACCATTAGACATACCTCAAAAAGTTTCCTACCAAATTAAGTTTTATACCAAGAAACATACTAAGAAAACCATAAAACAATGACAAAAAATAAATGTTGAAGTGTGACGTTATTTACCATGTCACTGAACATGAATAAGACAGAGCTCTTAACTCTAAAAGAAGTGCTAGCTCTGATTGCTTAGAGCAGTAGGTAGGGCAGAGTAATAAAGATAATAAAGATTGCCCTACATGTTCTTTTTTGAATTTCAGTGTGGCCGATAAGCACAAAATGCCTGGAGTGGATATAAGCATTTTCTTTCCCCCATATTGATTTCCATCTCTCTCCTCCCACCCCAAAAGCACTTAAGATCCAAAGAAGCCCCCTTACAGTATCTCTCTGTGTTCTACTGCTGATGCTTGAACCGTAACACTACAACCAATACAAGCAGGGCTGAAGGTATCATTATAAAAACCACCCTTAGCGGCAAATATTATTGCCTTTACTTCATTTTCCTTCTATGCAGTTTTTCTTCAGATATTGACAGAGCTCTTGCTCAGAGCTAGTAAGAATTCTTCCAAGACTAATAGCTATTAATAATATTTCTTGGTTTCTCGGGTCTGCTTTATGTTTGGCAAAAAACAAAGCATCTACAGAACTGAGCCTAGAACAGGCAAATTGCATATGAAAACAGACTCCAAAAAGGAGCTGTTCAAAGAATCCCTTTTTAGGAATACGTACCTCAAATGCGGACATGCTGGAGAGCATATAGGCATAGTTGTTTATAATACTTTAATACCATACATTTTACAGAACTCATTATGACTTACTGCCTCATCTTTCTGTGCCATTTCATTGAGATTGCTTATTGTGGGGAGCAAAGTAAATGACTAATATAGCTTTAGCAATAGCTTTAAAATAATAAGAAAAAAACCCAAAATACCCATTTTACAAAGAAGAAAACAAAGCATACAAAATGTTAGACTTGCATCCTCTTGTGAAAGAGCTAAGCATGCCATGTCTCAGAGGGCCATCATGATAGTTTTGAACTGTTTCTTTGAGGAAAGCAAGTAAGGAGGGAGTTCAGTGAAAGGGCAGAGAAAGAAATCTGCTCTGGGAAAATGGTGAATTTGAGAATTGCTTCCCACTGTAAAAATGAGAGTATTTGAAGATCCTCAACCATATGGAGTACACAAATTAGTTTTAGCTGGCACAAATCATATGGACAAGCAACAGTATAAGAAATAAATCTATGTGTGATATCAAAAAGGGTGAGAAGAAATATTCTCTTCCTTCCAAGCACCTCTCTGCACTTTGTGGTCATTAATTCTCTAGATGTAGTTGTGAATATATTCTGGGACATTTTGGTAAGTAATGTTTAATCCATTTTATAGATGGATGATGTCAACTATACCCGACCTTATTAGCAGCAAGCCTAATACAGACTTGTATCTACCTGTCACCATAGATCTCCAGTCCTATTTTCAGAACAAAATTTATCAGAGAAAAATATTCATTACAATTAGCTTCTTCTGCATTGCTTAATTTGAGATATCAAGGAAGTGAAACAAAAAAAAAGGGCAATCTATCACCTATATTAATGGATGTTTCAGATCAATTTAACCTGAACTAATATATTTTCTTAATGACAAATCAATGTCAAAAATAATGAAAGAACTTAAGATTCTGTGTGCTTTCCTAAAGTCTTTGCTGTTAAACAGGGTTGTACAGCCTGCAAGTCTTGCATTATTTACTGGCTGTGAATATTATTGGACCCTGTTGTGGTTTACAGTACAGAATAGATAGAAGCCTATTATTTCTTCTGCATTCTTTTAAGAGTTGCATATTTGAAAAGAAAAAAGTATTTACATCAACTAAATAAAATTAAGAACTTCAAACAAAGCCAGAAATACACTGCAAAATGAATATACTACCAGTTTAATTTTCTGTAATTGGTACAATTTTAGAGGTGTGTCTATGCTTTCTCCAGATGATTTTTCTTTTGAGCTCATGACTAGATGGGGCAAGAACCCATCCAAATAGTTCCCATTTCTTATAGATTATTTTACAGTCATTTTGCAACAAAGAAAATTTCAAATTAATAAAAACTTAGAAGTATTACAGCATAATCTATAGGCAAGAACTCACATGCACTTAGCACTGTAAAAACAGGCAAAGTTCTTATGAAGACTTAATCTTCAGGATGACAGGTGGGTAATGTGGATAAGAACATGAAAGGTAACAGGATGATCATTAAAATTTACCTAAAAATGTCATTTTTCAGAGGTTGTTCCATAGTTTTATTTAGCAGGCCAAGGACAGAAATATTTACTTACTTTCCAGTGTAACTAGCTGAAATGAGTCTTCCTGAATGTCTAATTCTACAGTCTAATTTCCAGCTGAGGAATGCACTTTTTGACTGTCCCTCAATCCCAAAATAGAAGAAAAAGCTTCAAACCATCCTTTTTTCTACAGGTGGGAGGAAATTCAGACAACCTGTCAGCTAATATTTGGAGATTTTTGTAAGAAAAACAAGAAGTAAGAAAAGAACAATTAAGGGAAAGGACAAAAGAGCTTATTGGCATCAAGCTTGCAATAAAGGTGGTCATCGCCATTCCCCAACAAAGGCAGGCAGGGATGACAAGTTTGGAAGAAACTATTGTGGAGCAGAAAAACTTGAGGAGTCCTTCAAAGGAGAAGGAAGTAGTTTCTGTTGAACACAACAGTTACCAGTGTGTGAGTACAGTTACACAGAAGTGCAGACAAACATGTTGTTAGGGCTATGAGCCAGAGAAATCATATTTATAGCAGTAGTTATAATTACTCTAAGTAGGGCAAGTTATGATTTACCAAGCACAGACAGAAGGAGGTTGGCTAGTCAACATTTGTTATTTCTAGAATCTGTAACAAGGATTTACATGCTTGTGGGCATGTGTACTTATGTGTATGCATTTATAAACAGGTATTTTGTGGGAATAAAAAAACCAAAAGAAACTACACAAAACCAAAAATCAACCAACACCTGAAACAAAAATCAAAAGTATTTACCAGATTATGCCAGCATACACGCAATATGGAAGAAAAAAACCCAATAAACAAAAAACCCAAACCAAAAAACCCTCTGAAAATAATCAGATGAAAAAGGATATCATTGATCAGAGGGCTTAAGCACCAGTAGGGCAGAAAGTGTAAAGAGTGAGATATTAAATAAATCAAAATAATGCATTTAGAGTGAATTGCTAATATGGGAAAAAAACTCATTGAAGTTTTCAAAAACACATGAATTTAGTAAAGTTATTTTCCTGATAAGTGAGTTCTGACCACTTAAAAATATACCTGCAATAAAATAAACAATAATTAAAAACAACAATGTTGTAGCTTTCTCTGTATTCAACACTTTGATTTTAATTTAGATTTAAATAATTAATGCTTATCTACCCAGAAGTATAGGAAACTTAAATTTAAAACTAATAGAGGTTGACTGCACTGATACTCTACCTTATGGTATCATCAGACTGAATAGATTTGCAGTCTGCTGTAAAGACTGAGAATTCTGCCAGAATAAAGCAAACTATGAGCGGAACATGGATGACTATTTAGAGGTATCTACAAAACTTTCAAGTCTCTCTTTCTTTTTACGCAAGTCTGTATAAAAATTGGATCCTTAAAACAGAACATACAATTACAGAATTATCTTTAATGCTAAAACATGCCTGTACCTTGCAAACCTTTTTAAGTGCTTGGTAAAGATGAAAATGCTCATTTATTTTTATTTTGTTGTTGTTGTTATTGGGGGTGGGAGTGAGTTGCAAGCAGCAGTTTGTCCATCCACAAGGGGCTGTGTTAGGGTTACCAAGCTAATTTACCTTGTGACCTGAGCTAGATTTTTGAACCCATTCCTTCAAAGGTGAAGAACTATGGTATTAAGCTTGATTCATTTAAAAGTGCCCTACCTACATAATGAATGTTTTTAATAAGATCTACAACTCTACTGGGAAAACAGTATAAGAAAAGCCCAAGTGTTCCTTTAATGTTTAAAACTTGATTAAATATTTACAATAGCATAAGACTGAAAAATCAGAATGCTCCCCCCTGCCTAGATTACTTCATATCATATTTATGGTAGCTTATGAAAACTAACAATTTTTACTATTATTAGAAACAGATACAAAAGCTAAATTCAGATATATAAAATTTTGTAATCTTTATCACATCTACGTGCATGATTCCACCTACTTATCAAGGAAAAAAACCAGGACTAGATACACTTACTTAAACCACTTTTTGCATTTTAAAGACTGAGACATTTGAGAGATAATATATATTTTTCTCCCCATTCCCCTTATATTTCTGGAATATGAAGGCTTATGTTGGACATCTACCTATCAATCAGATATTTTCACTTTTGTTTCAGATTTTCAGATTTCTTTTATTATCCTTCAGGGTAACGAGCGTAAGCCCCTTAGATAAAAGTTTGCTTTTCTCAGCTGCCTCCTTATAAATAGTCCATTCGGTACATGTCTAGCTTTCAAATTACTTCAGGTTCTAAACAAGGATTCAGGTGTTCACTCTATTAGCACGGCCTTCGGAAGAAATTTTTTTCATGGAAATCCATGGACCTGAGAAAAGAATTTTAGTTCTAGAAGAGTGACTATAATGTAAAAAGCAGGCTGAACAGTTAAGAGTCCCAGCCAAGAACAGAGTTCCAATGGGTTCGTTACGTTTGAAGGAGTCTATAATCTCACTATAGAAGATAGCTTCCTGTCTCTTTCCTCTCTCTATTTAACTGAAGTCATACGATAATCCAGTGTCATTCTCCGCAAATGTTAAGATACTTGAATAGATGCTTCAAGTGTGAGACATCTAGCAAAGCTGTGAAGCTACAAAAACCTTAAACCCCCCAATTCTCTCAGGAATAGATTAGTGACCTAAAATAAATACCATGGTCAGCTCTTTGCAAATTGAGTCACAGTACACAAAATAATCTGAAGTGAAATCACTGCCATTATAAAAAACCAATTTGATTCTATTTCTGACAACATCACCTAGTCTCCCTAGGGAGTTAGGTCTTTAAAATGGCTGCCTATAAGCACTTTTAGGAAGCTAATCGTTACCTTGAAGCGACTTGGAAATCTGCACATTCCCAAGGAATAACACAGCTACATATGTCCAAAAGCCTATCTCACTATTGACACACCAAAGCAATGACCCAAGAAATCCTGAGAACAGAGAAAACAGAAGTCCCACATCATCCTCACTCCAAAGGCACTCCTCAAGGAAAAGACAAGTTGATGCTTCCTTCAGGCTCCAAATTAGCTGCCGGAAAACCACAAAGGTTTTCCTGTAGCCAGCCAAAACTACATGAAAGCCAGCATGCTTCCATAAAGCACAAATCAGCCAGTCAAACTAGTTCTTCCTGTCAATGGTACTGGTTAATGGGGATGAGAGACACAAAAATATAATTTATTTCTTAATTGCATGCTTTACAAAACAAGAAGAAAACAATGTGATTTAGTAACCAGAGCAAACCACCAAGACTATGAAACCAAGATTCCTAATCTAAGTCAAGCTGTCATTTTGTGTGAGTTGTTAACTTCCTTGTGCCTCAAGCTTCCCAGATGTACAGTTTGGCAAAAATACATTTTCAATGAAAAACAGATGCTCTTTGAAATACGTGAGCTCTGAAGGATAAATAAATACTTTATATTTCACTATGCAAAGATTTCTACATCTCCTTTAAAGAAATAATTACACTACTTTGGTTCAGCTTTAGAATTTGGGTATGAGTAGGAATTCCTATAAAGAATTCCATCTTTGCCAGCCACCTTTCATTCATTGATATAAATACTAGGAGCATATATATGGCAGTGCAATGCAAGCACACTGCTTTTCATGGATTACGTTACTTTGCTGTAGTTTTCAGCTTTATGTACTTGGTTACAAATTACCATCTGTACCATGTATGTTAATAGCTAGATGATAGTATTCACACATAGAGGCAGCCACATTCCATCTGCCGTGCAGTTAGGCCGCACATAACTCAGTCCCACCTTTAGACAAAACAACTGCTGTTTACTCAATCTGACAATGAAATTAAATGATTGATGTCATGGGCAGCTACCATCTAACATTCAACCAAATGTGCACTTAGCATTTAGGCGTCACCTGTTCCAGGCATAAAACAAAACGGGCTTTTTTCACAGTAATTATTTGTAGAGAAGTCTGACACTTCACCCAAAGCTCAGCACAGAAATGACTTCAAGTAACTGCCAAAGAAAAGTTGCCCTCCAACCCTCACCCCCTTATTCGACACACTATTTTATGTCTTTAATAGGTATATTATGTTTTCAGAAAAATTTACCTCTTGTGCACGAACAATGTTAAAATATTCAGAGCATAACCTGAAAATGATTTAAATTTATCAGAGAACGATAAACTCCCATTTTTTCGACAGGACAGGTTCTAATATTAAAATAAAAGCTTGTTTTTTAATAATTATGAAAGGTCTGATATTGATACACACCAACTAGCACTCAACTGCTGGAATCAAATAAAGTCCCTCTAAGGTTTCAATGCATTCTTGGAAAGCAATCAAAGGCCTCTTTTTCCATAAGATTGTTATTTATAGAAAAGCATTTGATTGTTGCATTGAAGTGTGCACTCTATGTGTAAAAAGGTGTTTATGGGTTTTAGTACAGTATAGTTAATACCCAAGCAATACCTAGCCCTTTTATAATAAAGAACCCTTACTGAGAGGATATATATTGTACTTTTCATCAAGTGTACAGCATACAATTACATTTGCTGGTGGTCTATAATGTAAACCCCAGTTGAGTCAGCTTACAGCTTATAGATTTGTTGTTCCGCATACAACAATTAGGAACAGTTACATTTTTGTACTCAACTGAAAGTAAACAGTAAGATTTGAGAAAAATATTCATACTTTTCAAAGAAAACTATGAAAACTTGCAGAAGAATTTGAAATCAAAGCTATACTGCTTAGGAATTAATATAGTCTTTCTGCTAGTTATGGATTGATCATTACACATATTCCCACAGACAGAGAAAATAAAAGGTGCAAAGAACACACAAAACAGACCTTCACACAAACAAATGATACAATCACATTAAGAATAAATATGCTAAACACAGACCTAACACTACTCCTACCCACAGCATAACTTTAAGCATCCATTGGGCTGTGCAGTTTACAATATTTTGAAACACAAGAGAAAAAAAGCCACCACCCAAGAAAATCAAAACTTCTTCTATCACAATGAAATCCTAGGAAAGCATTACTTGTTCTAAACCATCCAGAATCTGAAATTTAATATCAGGTCGGTTCCCTGTACATGAATATAAATAGGTTTCCCATCATGTAACATTTAAAGATAAATGTAACATTAAAGGTTAAAAGGCAAAGTAAAACTCAAGCTCTCACAGCTTAACCTATTCCAACCCTTATGCACAGTTTAAATATGTGCACTTTTTTGCCCATTTAAGGTGGGACTTTTATTTGTTTGGGGATTTTGGTTTTGTTTGTTTGTTCTGTTTTTTTTGTTTGTTTTTTACGAGTATAGCAGAAGAAAGAAAGTGAAGTTAAGAACACAAAACTTGCAGTCCTGAGAATCTTCTTTTTAGTACTGGCATTTTGCATGGGTACAGGCTGAGGGTTAAGTTCTTAGAAGTGACAAGTCTTTTTAAAATACGCATAAGCATAACTAGATAACAGAGTTGTGCACCAACGTCATAACAAAGATTAAACTCTAATATGAACTACATCTCACATAAATCACTATGGCAAAGTTTACTTTCAAAAATTAGGTACCTTTCACTTCACAGATTTCAGTTCTGTCCATCATCTTATAGCTGCAACAGAGCAAAATACTTAAGCACATTAAATGTGTCAGATGGAAACTCCCTCTCCAATCTCCCAGAGTTAGAAACTCTATGGCAGAGACTGTGTCAGTGCTGATCCCAAACTCTCAAACACTGCTGATCTGCATGGCAAACCACATGAGGTGCCTCCTACTGTATGATTGAACTACCTTGATGCAATTTTGGTCCAAAAAAAGTCCATCTACATACCCATAAAACACAGTTCCTTTGGAATTATTTCATAGTTAAGATTTAGTAACACATATTTAAGCTCTTTCCTTAAACCAGGCTTTCCACAGAAGCTTTAAACAAAAACTATTCAGAGTAGAAAGTCACAAGTACAATCCTGAATATTCTCCTTCTGAAGGGTATTTTGGTGCATTCAGACTGAGTTCACTAAAGCAGTTGGAAATCAGAAATAATAGAAGTTTCATAAACTCTGATTCTTTAGGCTGTATAGGCCAAATTCTTAGCATTCTTTAATCATCATCTAGAGTAAGAAAATAATACATGAACTCTTACAGATTTTTAAGGATACTGGAGAGGGTCTGTTTCTATATAAAAAGCTTTCTTACTGTGAAATAAACCAAACTAAGCAAGTGTGATGTACAATAAATGAATACCTAAGTGGGCAGAGAGGTAGATTAAATGGAAATGCAAGTATAAACAGCCTCACGCAGTCCAACAATTAAAGTGAAATGCAGATTTAACATCTAATTACAAGAAAGAACTGTGAAACACGTTATTAAGTGTTTGCACAGAAATATATTTTGCTAGAAAGCAAAGTGGTAGCTCATTTGCATATTTCTTTTTGTTAGCACACAAAAGAGTCAACTGCTAAAATTAAGACAGCAAATTGTTTGAAAACCTCATTTTTAAGCAAAATAAATCAGGCTGAAAACAGCCATTTTATACAGCCCCAATTTTTGCAAAGTTGATCCAGAACACGTTTCTAAAAATCAGACTAACTTTAGGTTACATAAACCTGCTGATGATTTCAATAGATGCTGACTGCCGTGATCACAAGCTTGTTCAGTACTTCACTAACATTAAGCATACAAGCAATTAAGCAGGTGGTTTAAGTGTCTTGCTGAATGAGAGACAGAATTTTCAGTGCCCCCCTTCGTGCCCATGTAGGAAAGTTTCTTTCCTATTTACAGAACTTATCAGATCACCTTCTGGCAAGTAGCAGTCATTTAAAATGCCCTACTATAGGTAAAACTAAAACAAAAGGATAAAGTCAAGGTTCAGTGGTATTATTTTGTTGTTTTCCTATGAAAAATAAAATAAGCCATGGTACGACTCTACAGATTAGATCATCTACCCCGTGTTTTAACATGAAGTGCAGTAGGGACTCTTAGACACCTCTTCTTCTGTTCTAATGCTGATCTCAAAATTTGCTTAGAACCATTAAATATATTAATAGCTTTTCAACTTTATGAGCCACAGCATTATACGGGTAGAACTTTCCATAAAAATATACATGAATGTTATCTTAATTACTGGGTAGATTATTTGTTTGAATTAGATTTCATAGCAGCTACTCTTTTCCCTTTATCTCTGACCACAGCCTTCACTCAGACTAATAAACGAGGACACTCCTCATTGCAACATTTTGTGAGCTGTTATAACTATGTATTCAATAAGTCAAAGCTGAGGAGAACTGTAAGGTGCACAGGTACATATGGAATTTGCACCAAATTAATTTTGTGAACTAGCCACATCCTTTAACATAATCAGATCAGGCAATGTTGTGTTTAAGGAGAAGTTCCCACAATCCAGTTAATACAAAATATGGTCAAATAAATATTTGCAACTTGACCAAAGTTATCTTGTAGCATTAATTCAACCATAAAACAATCCGTTTACACAGATGATTAATGATTATGCTATACTATGTGCAAATTCAACTTTGTTTATGACTGTTAACAGATTATCTTTACAAAAAGGGCTTGATAGTAGTTAAACATTGTTCTTGTAGAGAAACTCAGAATAAACGGATGAAGTGAAATCTGATAGAGTATGCATAATCCAACACACTGATATTGTACACAACTTAAGCCATATGTTTGTACAGGAGAATATATTAAACCCCATCTGTTTTAACAGTTTTTAATGTTATAAATTAGGAAAACATCAAAAATGTCAGGAGATGGCAAACACTTATTTGTTGTCTTTCAGCTCTGTATTTATTAGACAAGTTTGTTATCAAACTATTCCTCCAAACATGAAAAGAACAGCAGGCCTTCTGGAAAACCAGATGGCTGCTGTGGTTTCGAAACATGTTCTGGAAGGTTTATATAGTTTACATTTTTTCTTTTTCATAAAGAATTGTGTGGGATGTGGCATGGTTCTCAGACACAAAACTCCTGAAAAAAAACCAACCCACACACCCAAGGGGTACATGGGTGGGAGACAGAGGGAGACTACTTAAGAAGACAAAAAGAAAAGCAAAATTATCCATGTCACTGAAACTAGGAGACCTTCTCCTAAGAAAAGAAAAACGTGTTGCCTACAAAGGAAAAAAAAAGTTACTGCTATAAAGGGAAAAAAAATGCTTTCAGACTGCACAGTCTTAGGCATTTCACTGCCTTTCTCTGAAACAGAAGGTGGCCCTGGACACTGAAATTAAACAGGGGAACAGAAAGAATAGCAAAACATCAGAAGGAATACGTTTGATGGGATGAATTACATGCATGTCAAGAGGAACACAGAAAAAGGTCAATCTATCAAACCGAGAACAAAATCATATTCCAAAAGGAAAAATGTTTAATAACATTTGGTTAGTCATTAAATCAATACACAATAGGAGGAAAGCCCAAATATAAAAAGGACTTAAAGCCCAATTATGGGAAAGGTTAGAAAACGCAAGAAAAAGAACCCATTACTATCTGTGGGGTTTTTTTTTTCCTGTTTTCCATGCCATTTTCTATCAGAATCTTTTGTTTTGGAGCAGAAAAAAAAAAAAGATTTTAAAAAGTATTTAATTTCTAGAACAGTTTTCACAGAGACACAGAGGCAACTGAGAATTGGATAGCCTCTGGGATTGGAATGGCCAGCGTTTCTGACCTAGCAAGGGCCAGTGTTCTTTTGTAGCCACAGCCCAGCATACCTCCATGGCTCCACCTCACCTGGGGGTTCTGGTTAGATACCTCTCCCCACAAAGAAAAGAAACCAAACCCAAACCCACCTGTTGCGAGTCCTTTGATATACTCCTGCTTACACAACCACAGAATGGTCAGGGTTGGAAGGGACCCCTGGACATCATCTAGTCCAACCCTCCGCTAAAGCAGGTTCCCCCAGAGCAGGTTGCACAGAACTGCGTCCAGGCAGATTTTGAACATCTCCAGATGAGACCCCACAGGTCTCTCTGGGCAGCCTGTGCCAGTGCCCCATCACCCTCGAAGGAAAGAAGTTTTTCCTCATATTCAGATGGAACTACACAGGCTGCTTCTAAACCGGAAATAATCCACCTGACACTGACATGAACTTATACCAAGTGTGACACTGGAGGTTGCTGAGATTACAAGGATGGCACTTAGCCAGCACGTGGTAGAACAAGAGACAACAAACATGCATTGAAACAGGGGTGGTTCTCTCTGAATGCAAGGAAAACATTGTTCCCATAAGGACATTGACTATAAGGATTGTGCAGTCTCTCCATCCTTTGAAGTTTAAGACTCACAAGACAAAGCTCAGAGTAACCTGGTCTGATCCCGTAGCTGATCCTCCTTTTACCAGGAGGTTGGAATAGAGACCCCGGAGGTCCCTTCAAACCTGGATGATCTTATGATTACTCAGAAACCATGAAGGTTCCCAAGAATAATAATTTCTGGGTTTTGAGACTGATCCTTACAAGACATGTCAGGAGATGGTTTTCCAAACAGTTAACACACATGAATGAAATAATTTAATCAAAATAAACGGAAATATTTTGTTGGGTTTTTCTTTTTAAAAAAAAAAACAACAGAGCATGAATATTTGGCAGATTTTTTGACAACATGTTCAGCTAAAGAGGTTCATGGGAGAGACAGACTGATACACCAAGAAACTGGTCTGAGATGAGCAACATTTAAATCCTTTTCAACCCAATTCTGTAACAGACTTTTGTTCTAGAAAAGCAAACCTTCCACCACCTCTAAAGCACAAATCCTTTACTTTTTAAAAAGGTTAGTTTTTATCTTAGTGTATATAAACCCAATTAAGACAAACTGTTTTGACTTTTTCCCCCATCACAGAACATGAATAAATCTCAACATCCAAACCTGCCACCAAGGGAAATTTTCTAAGCAACTCTTGTACCAAAACTTTTAAAATGAGAATTAAAAGTTTTAGATTGATGATTTGACATGAAATAATGATAATAATAATAATAAAATCCCTACCATTACTTTTTTAACAAGTTTTAGTGAGTTACTTTAATATTTATGTGACAATGTTTTTTATAGTGTCAAGGAAAAACTTAAAAAAATATTTTAAACATCCTTCTTAAAAAAACAAAATTACAAAACACAGTCACATTTTTTCCTAGCAAAATCCATCTTTTTTCCCTTCTCCTCTGGTAAAATTAACCATTTCACTAAGCTTTATAAATATTTTATTCCACTGAAAGAAAGCATTACTATTCTTTTTTCTAGGATGTGTTAGAAAGAAATACATAATTCTAGTAAGGCTATTGCACACCATACATCTTCGTTATAACACATTATGACAGAGACACGCACCACACAAGTAAACCACAAATACATAGCATGTCTAGAGCATCCAAGGATGCATACAATGGGTAGCTCAGCGCCCACCTGGCAGGATTTGCAGACAGAGGCCACCCAATTGAACGCAGTAGGAACTATTACTTCAGCTCTGGTTTTGGATTGCTCCAGATTTCATCACTTGACACCTTAAATCCTGTTCAGGCAAAAGTTTCAAGTGGAGACAAAATGGACATGTTTGGGAAGCAACGGTGCTTTACCACTGCCAGAAAAATGTTTGGTTGAATATTCTTTTTGTCAAGGCTTAAGCAGGGAGACACAAACCTAGTCTCCTTGCATGACATATTACAGTGGGTTGGGATGAATGCAGAAAATGTGAACCTGTTCTCATACCCATGAGTTCTTAAGTTCACAAACAATAGTTTTGTTTTGCTGATAAGTTTCAACTGTTTGGAAGTAAGAGTCACATGTAAAAAAACATTACTCAAAAATAAATCAAAGTAATCAAACTGGTAAGGTATTTGCTACATACACGTGGCAGGTGTGGAACGTAAATGATTTCCTTCCATCAAGTGAATTCCAGTTTTTAGAAGGTATAAGAAAAACTAACAGCCATAAGAAGAGTATTTTAGGCAAACATGTTTCTTGCAGACACTGTTGAAAAAAAGAACCAAATAACAAAGGAAAATTAATACTATATAAATTAACTGAATGATATATTATTTGAGAATCCCACTTAACAAAAAGGAAAAATTCATTATCCCTTGTTCCAAAATCCTTTTTCAAGGAATATCATGCAAAATCTTGCATTTTGAATGAATGCTGTAACAAATGTCAGTGTACATATCTCAGTATTTTAACTAAACCAAAATTAACAGTCATGGAGAATAGCCACAGCTACAGTACATGAATAAAACTGATTCAAATACTTACATGGTGAACTCATTTAAATCTCAAATAAGAAAAAACTTTTAAAATTTGCTTTTTGTTATCTCTTCTCCTTGCTTTGTATAACTGTTATTAAAAAAAGTATTATTTTTCCCCAAGCTGTTAAGTAACTCTTGAATTACAGTGTTGTATTTTAGTTTTCATCACTCAGATTTAACCACAAATACTAGTACATTTTCTTCACTTAAAACATATCTTTTATTGATACTGTGTCTGTGATAATGATGCAGGTGAATTTTATCATTCCTTTCACCCTACTAGTAATGAACAAATTCACTGCTTATTACTTTGGACTTGATCTCTAGCAAAACACTACTGGAACAAACAATTTGATTTGTCAACACCTTTACAAGGACTCCTCAATCAATGTCACAAATCCAAATTTAAACAGCAAAATACATTTGACTGCAGGACCCCAGACTGATTAGAGCTCCGAGTTCAGTGAATTGCACCAGACAGGACAGCAATCAGATTATTAACTCCACTTGAAAATACTCTCTGCTGCCTGGGATTAGCATGCATATTTTGATATAGATCGATAAGCAATCTCCTTTCTATAAGAAATGCCTGCAACATTCATTTGGCTGATCAAAGGTATATATCAGCTTGTTGTGACAGCTAGGTATTGTTTCCCTCTTTCTTTACAGGAGAGTCTCTGTTAAAAAAAAAATCCCTGGCTCCCTTTCACCTAATAGTGGAAGTCAACAGAGAGTCACAAAATTCCATCTCCTCAATACCCAAACACAATTAGTACAGAAAGGACTTTGGCCTTTTTTGAGGTAACTTTAGTTACTCTCACTTCATTCTTCACACTCCCTCTCCCTCCCCCATTCGTAAATGGTGACATTCTTTTCTAGCCTTCCAAACATTTTCATGGTATTATTCTCTACTTCACTCACAAATAAGTTAGAAATAAACTGAAAATTTGGAATCTGTATTTTCTAATTTGGATAAAATTTTCCATATCAACAACATATTCCTGGCTTTGGATTAAAAATACAGCAACCCTTTGAATGCCAAGGTGTTTGCACAACTTCAATTTCCAGTTAACTCATCAGAGTAAGAAGGCAAGATATCTTCTCCATAAGGTAACATGAACTCTTAACTGAGCTCTGGATTTTGTTGAATTTGCAGAGGAATGAAATCCCAAAATTTATCTGCCACATTTTTTCAAGATAAAAGCACAGGCATTTAATTCCTTCTCTAATTACATATGAAATAACCACTATCTCATCTGAGCTTTTTATCTTTTTAATAAAAAAGACATACTTTAAGACAGACAAGCACAGCTTGTGAAGCCAACAGTCAAAAGTGAGATTCACAGAAAACAAAGTAGATGCCATGCCTCCAGAATGACATCATTGGAAAGTCAACGTGCATTTTGATGTTCTGAGAAGGTGATACTCTCTCAGATCAACTTGGGAAGAGAATTCCCAAATCAAAGCCTTTTTCCAGCAGCACTTGCAGTAGGTTCTGGAGGAAAACAAACCAGCTCAGGTTCAGCTGTGGTACTGAAGTCCTGCAGCACAGAAGATTCTCCTTTCATACCCACATTCCCAGTACAGATAAAAGAACAAAGCAACTCTCACTGGTGCTTTTCTAACTTTTTTCAGTTGTTTACAATTTTCATTGATGAGCTTCCTAACCACTTTTTTTAATCACAATTCAGTAACAGTGTACTGAATTTCCCATAGCTCACTGAATTCAGTGCTATTCCCCCTGCCAATGACTTTTCTCCTATACCTTGTCTCATAAAAGCCTACTTGGAGTACACCCTGTGCTCTAGGACTTCTGGAGAGAGTAGACACTTTTATTTTTAACCTGCCCTTACCTCCATGCTGATGCAGCCCCTTCGCACTTGAGGACTGCACATGAGAAGTGGACGAATAGTCTGAATCTGGTCCAGTACATATAATTTCTCTACATTTATCACCATAAATTATAGTTTCTTACAATTTTCCCATTACTTCGTCTCACAATACTGTTTTTGTTCTACCACTAGGTCTTTTCCTAGCAGAAATGGGACATTATTTTCTAACGTTCTATAAATAAAATAGCTCCTTCACCACTGAATCCTTATGGAAAATCCTGAGCTAATCATGTTAACTCTTACGGTTAACAAGCAATAAAAGAGGATTAGGAACCTCAACATCTTTTTAACCCTGTGTGTATATACTGTTTGATGTGCAAAATAAGCCCAGGTTTCCCAACACAACACAGAAATTCATACAGAACAATTCCATGTATGTATACCTAAAGTATACAATATTAAGACAAGAGAATTTATCATATTTGCCACCCCACCCATCAATTGTCAAATATTAGTAATTTCTTGTATCACAGAACAGAAATGGAAACTGCTATAATACATCTGCTTTTTAATCATTATTTCTAGTTAATGAGTTTATTCGAACTGGAGAATCTATAGGCTAGAAGATACAGTAGGAGAATTCTGGGTACTGCTTTCAGCTAAAGATACAAACAAAACCCCCATATTTTAGATGGAACTAATTTCATCTATTAAATACTAATTGAATATTTTACAGAGATATTTCCTAATTGTTCCTTTTTTTTTAAAAAAAAAAAAAGCCAACAACAAACCCAATTAAGTATTTAGGGGAAAAAAAAGCATTTCCTCATTTCAGCTCCATGACCAAAACCTGCATATGATAATGTATAGCATAGCAGGGTTTTTTTGTAATTGTTGACTATTTTCTTTGTATTTTACATTTCAAAGGTGGGTTTTTGTTTTTTTTTTTAATGGAATGTAAGGGGATGAGGGGAAATGAAAAGAATCCTACAAGTATCCAGCAGCAAATCCTAATTATTTTCCAAGGCAATCTTTTTTTTTTTTTTTTTTTTTTTTTTTTTATTAATCCTTTCGGTTATGCAAGATCAGCAACCACCTCCCTTTGCATCTTACATCAGTGTAGATATATATAAATTGTATATTGATATTACCCAGAAAGCCTACATATCTCTTTATGACATGAAAGATTAAAATTAAAATGATTATCCAGATTATTGAATCACCAAGAGGATCATTGGATTTAATAACATTCTTAATGCAGAACATGATAATTGCTTATTCTTGTTGAAACTAGTGGGAAGAACAGGTAGTGCTTCATCACCTTTCACAAACCCAGGAAGTTAAAATTGATACCAAAGTAGTTTTCCTTTAATGGTTTTTCAGCAACTAACAATTTCAATCTAGTCAGCTGCAGATAGCAGCTTCATATTTGATTAAGAAATCTTAGATGGAAAACAAAGGATTTCAAGACACAGGGTCTAAATCATTAAGCTTCTTAACATGCTCATGATTTCTTTAATGTAGTAAGTCAAACATAGTAATACATTGAATGATTTTTGTTATGAAATTCTATAAAGTACTGTTGAGCAAGAATGGAAAATGGGTCACCTTTATTAGATATTATCATTCTTTTGCAGCTATTAATAGTGATAAAAGATAAATAAACCCGGTATAATATAAGTACCAACTTAGGCAGTATGATTGTCTCAAAAATGTTTGTAAAAGGGATTATACATATATACAATAAATGTGTAGTATTTGCTACTTAATCTAGTATCTCTGCAGTTTTTTAACTAAAGGTTAATGTGATTGACTGAAAAAGTTTGTAAGACCCTTACAGAATAATTTTGTTACTATGTAGTTTTCTGATAAACTACAGTGATAAATTAAGATAAAATCCTTATTATGTTCTTTTATAAACATTTGTTGCTTTTTACTTTGCACAAATATGTGTTTGATGGGAACATTTGCTCAAACACATTCATAGCAAAATACACCGATGCAAATAACATAAATGATAGGAAATGGACATCAGATACACATAAAACATAAACCAGCCTCCTTACTCCTTAACAATCAACACCTCAACCTGACAGATAATACACTTTGAAATCAGTCCATAGTGACAGAATAGCTCTTTTTACCAAAGGAGCTCACTGTTGGCTGCCTTCACAAAAGCAAGCAGAGCTTTCTGACAAGAAGCACACATTTGTGTTCACGCACAGAAGAAATGAAGCCAACAGCCCTCCCATTTCATCAGTTATTTTCATCAGTCATTTCCCTCAATTACAATGGAATAATTTGAGTAGTCGCTTAATTCAGGTCTCGCATACCTAGAACCACAGTTACAGCAGCCTATGCCGAAGGGCATTTAAAGCTACAGCCTAACCCAAGCAGAAAAATAATAACAACAGATGTTAAATTTACACTTTCAAGTACGTTACTCAGATTGCGTATTACTCTACTAAATCTGAATTCACTGATAGTTTTCATCTTTGATAAGAGTAGACTGTTACATAGAGTATTAATTCTGAAGGAAATTAATCTTCATTAATCACAATGACTGTATCATGGACACAGTGCCTACATTAATTCAATTGGACATTTTATTTCTCCAGTCCACGCTAGTAATATACTTGCTTCAAACCAAGAAATTATTAGTGCTAGCTACAGTTTTGGATGAAATCTGTTGTTTGACTATATTATGGAAAATTATTAGGAGACACAAGATCTTAGCTAAGGGAAGAAAGGAAAGAAAGGATGCATTTGAAAATAGCATTACACATACCAGAACTTTGTGGGCTTGTTTTTAAAATAGACCCTGTCTAATGTCCTGTTTGAAAACATAGCAATGCATTACTTCTAGTTTGGATTGAGATCTGTTTTGACAATCTAGGTTCCATGCTATTAAAATGGAAGAAAACCCGTTTCATGTATCCAGTCGACCATTTTCAACCAGGGGTAATTTTGACCTCTAACAGCTCTAATCATGCCAATCAATGTCTTCATTTGTGATATTTTCTCCTACTTCTCAGTAGGAGAAGCTCATATTAGTATCACATCATTCAATTGTGTTGAGGATTGACTGCAGTACTGCCTTTTATGTACTACTTTATGACAGTGAACAAAACTTCCCCCCTAGTGCACAGAAACAAAGCTATACTGTAAACAGCTGTGTACTTATGTACAGCAACTTATAGTTATATACTCTAGCTCCATCTAACTAACTTTCAAGGTAAATGACAGAATCACAGAATGGCTGAGTTTGGAAGGGACCTCTGGAGGCCATCAGGTCCAATCCCCCAGCTTAAGCAGGACCACGTAAAGCTGGTACCCCAGGGCCACGTCTAGACTGCTTTTGCGTATCTCTAAGGCCGGAGACTCCACAATCTTCAGTATTTGACTCATTCTGGGAAAGTTGTAAAAACAACATGCTGAAATTACAATTTTGACACAAAACCACCCCACAATACAAGCTTGAAGTAGAATTTAATTCATCATATTAGGTATAACCATTAGCAATACATCAGATAACATCATACATGCGAGGTCTAAAAGCAGCGTGACCTTCAATGCATAAATTAAAGCCTTTTTCCTCTTTTAGTTTTGTCTAGAGCTAACCTAGCCAAACACCTGGGAATAAGTAAGCGTTATGTTACTTGTATCACACAGGAGTTTTAACATTTATTCACCTGACAGAAATAACAAAAATGCTTGAGAGCCTTGTGAACCAGGTTATGCACCTTCATAAAAAGCCTATTACACATTTTGCAACAACACCCCCCAATTTAGGTTGTACTCCACTTCACCTGGTGACCACCTTGAAAAGACCCAATTTAAGCAGGTGCAGTTGGTAGGATACATTACACCACTTAAAAGGGAAAATAGTCCCCTATTTTCAGCTTGCCATTAAATTTACATTTCAGCTTGCAGGTTGAAGTGGAGGTTTGTGCTAAAACATTGTCATTTCCCATTTACGTGTAAGGACTGATAAAAGAAGGCTTTTAAGAATATTTAAACACCAATGAATTTCACGATCTTTAAAAAAGGCATGGAATCTTAACTCTTGACTATTTCTTCATACGGATGTCAATTACTATGTTCAAAATCAGATTCCTTTTAGTAATACAGAACTGCTGCCTTTCAGTATTACTTCACCTGTCTAATGCAGGATGTAGAAAGCAAGGAACACTAAATCGAACACAAATGTGTATGTGCAATCAGATGCAGAGTTTTGCCCTTAAGCACCTCTTAAAAATGGAAGCAACTACTTTTTCAAGCAGAGAAGCCATTACACAGAAGTAAGGAAAACAAAACCAAACCCAAAACAAAACACAGAAATGAAAGAAGAAAAAAACCCAAACCCCATAGCTAACTCTCCTTCTTTCACAGGCAATGCAACAAGAATTCTCTAGAGAGGCTGCTTGGCTCAGCTGAAAGTCTGTCCTGTAATAAATGCATGAACACAGCTAGACACAAAACGTCGGAGCTGCACCAACACCGATCTGGGCTTGATCTTTTGACTTATACAAGAGTAAACCAAAAAGAATTAGATGGAATGAAACAGAACTTCCTGAGCTTTAAACTACTCTCAGTACTCATTTAAATACAAATATTGATGGAATTATTCCACTGGTGAGATAGAGACATTCAACAGTTTCAGCAAAAATTTCTTTGAAATAAAGATTTTTGATATAAGGGAGAGGATACTATTGTTTTAAATAAAGACATGTTTACACTATCATTCTGGATAAACTGGATATATTGAAATGAAAACAAGATTACAAGATTAAATAACAGTGATAACATGGCATACAAATAACGGAAGGTGCTAAATTTATATTTAAGAGACCACAGAATGTAATGTCTATTTTTTATGCCCAGGGTGCTATAAGTTTTCAAGCAGTCGCCAATGGTCTTGGAAAAAAAAGCAGCAGAAAGGGCTGGCTTTCCAATGATCACTGCTGAACTGCAGTATGTGAGAGGAAAAAGAAATTTAATCTGCTCAGGACACTTACTCCTTATCATAGTGTGTCTTCAAAAAAAGATTTAATTACTTAAGCTTGGATATATTTGTCAGTATATGGCATGTTACTATATTGGGATTAATGCCCTGAAGCATCTTCCTTTGTCACCTGAGATTTTCCCTGAATGTGTCTCATGTATAACTATATACCATGTTTAGCAATGAGTCTTATGTAAGAGTCCTTCTGCCTCTGTTTCCACAGAGCTTATGCTAAAAACAAATGACTGATTTAAAGGACAGTGGTAGGCCCTTTGAGTGTAATTCTCCTTATTACCTTATCAGTGGTCAAGTCACGGAAGTGTGAATCTTATCTAGGGATTATATCTGGAAAGGATCATGATTTAAAAAGCGCAGTATCTCCTAATCGGTCTCAAATTGTTAATTGTATTCACACTAATTATTACCTAACTTAAAAGCAAATACATCTGACATATGGGTATTAGTTTTGACTGCATGCTTATATAAACAGTATATCAGAAATCAAACCAAAGTTCCCCTCAAGAATATAACAAAAAAGTAAACCAATGAACCCACAAGGCAAAAAGACAAAACCCAACCAACCCACCCCACTTGTCTGAGCACAAAAAAAGTCAAAATAATCCAGAATGGAATGAAGCACAGCCTGTGTATACAGGGACAGAGAGAAGCCATAATGCATTCTTCCCAATATCAAATAATTTCATCAAGGAAGAAAAGTTACGAGTTGGTCATACACAGCCCTTTTGTTGATCTGAAAAATTTACAGTTCACAGAGCATTGAAGAATTGTCCCAGGAATGTAAACATAAATGTCTGTATTTCTATAACACTGAAAATCTGTATTGTCTCTGAAATACTCAATTTTATTTAAGCACCTGTTTTCTTCAGTCTGTTTGGAATCTACTTTTTATCTAGATCCCTACAGAGAGCAAGCACACTGCATCCCTGCAGAGCCTTAGCAATTTCTTTACAGACTCTGCCAGGGCCCAACAATGCAAATCACATGTGCAGATACTATATGAGGAATTAAATTAATAAATAAACTAGATCTCTTATTTATAGTATATTCTGAACTCCAGACCAGTACAAATTACCTGCAGACTACACTGAAGTCCAATTCTTAAATACTTGCAAAATTACAAGCAGTATAGTTACAATCCCAGGGCTCTGTGGGCTTGGTGGCACACACTCACCAATTTTCTGGCATTCCCATAACAAGAACAGACATCATGCATAAAGAGAAAAAAACATTGTTACAAGCCAACCAAGAGCTGAAATCTTATGAAATGCTATACATCTTTGCTGTATTTAACCATATGATCAACCCTGGTACTCATCAGAACCAATATTTAGATTACGTGCTCCTTTTATCCAGGCAAAGAAGAACTCCTAAACCAAAATCTACTGCATTATTCAGCTGCTGACTATTTTTGGGACAGTTACTTTCCTCTTCATTTCAGCGGTAAAGATACTGTTGTCTATAGTATCCACTGTATTATTAAGAATAATGATACAGAACATCTAGATGCACTATACAGAGACGCTAGTGCACATGCTTTACATACTTCTCCAAACTGTTGACATTCAGTTTGTACCCAGACATACGTAAAAAAGGACACGGGGACAGTGTAGTCATGACCATGCATCATATGCACCAGAGTAAGGGAGGACAAAGCGTAGTTCTGAGGGAATTCACATCTGATTGCTTCAGAGTCATCTTCCCATTCTACGCTGAACTCCCAGGTAAAGAGCTCATTTTCTTGGCTTTGGAAGAGCAAGCAGATTTAGATTTCGTTTACAGCAAGAACAAATGGCACATTAATTCTGAAGTGGCCTTTGGCCATCTAACTGCCACTTCATCTAGTTATGTGGTACTAAAACTTTTCCTGGTATGCAAACCTCGTTTATCCTTCCTTTACCACAGAAATAAAGTATTCATAAACTAAAAACAAAATGCCTTCCAACACCATCTAGCTTGTAAAATAACTCCCTGTAAAGAACAAATCTAACATAGTAAATTGGCCAGTGGCTTTCTAACTTTAAATGGCTAATAGACAGCCAGCTGTTTGCCATGCCATTAAAGTACTCTGATAAACTCCTTACAGCAGGTGGGAGTTAGAATGTGATTTAATAACTACCAAATGAATCATTTATTAGCAAATCTTATTTTAACTGGAATGTTTTACTTTATAATGCAAATCTTCCAACTGTACTACAGTCTAGAGTTACAAATTATAACAATATTTTAGAATAATTAATACATTGCGCTCTTCCAACAACAATGGTCATTTGTATTGAAGAAGTTAAACACCGTTCCCTGAACAACAATGTTTCTATATCATGCAGTTGACAGTTCATTTGAAGATAGCATACTATAACCCATAATAGACAGAAAACAGTCTTTTGATACAGAAGAACACAAACTGTATTAGGTGGTCTGGAGGAAGTATTTTAAAAGCAAACCAACAAAAACCAACCCACACTTTCAAGATTCCCTTGCTTCCAGAAAGCTTTAATACAGGATTACGTTCTTCCATTCAATATATACCGATGTCTTATCTCCTGTAAGGTTGTTAGCTCACAAGCTACTGAAGCTGTTTCACAACTGAAATATCTCTGTCACCAATGAGGACCCGTCAGCTCGCTTTAACCTAAGCATTTTAGACTCAATATTAAGAGGGGTAAAGAAGGGTCATTTCCAATGTTGTTTCAGGGCACAAGAGTCAGCTGAATTCAGTGCTTTACTCACGCTAGTTTATAACAGGAAGGAAGAGTTTACCAGGGGAAAGAAAGGACAAAGAACTAGTAAAAGGTAAAAGAACATAAGCTCTCTATATGTTAAGGTCTTAGAGGTGGGAGTGCTCAAAATAATTACAGTACTACTCCAGTAAATGAGCATACTTTTAAATATAATCCTGATTCACAAGTACCACCCACTTAATTGCTTCTTTCATAAATTCTGCACCATCCATACATCATAAGAAAACATCAAAAAAGGGTTTGCATAACACCATTAAAATGGAATGTTATGTTGTAATGACTCACCTGCTAAAGGTAAAGCCTCCCACTGCTTGTAACTAGAGCCAGATTCATCATCTAATTTGTAGGCAGATTAAATTGGTGAGAGCACAAGCAAAACATGAAGGCATGAAAAGTTATGTGGTGCTGTCTTCTATTCCTGCTGTTAGATAAAAATCTTTTTGGTGAATGTTAGGAGTGGGGTGCACAGGTTCTCAAGATCTGAATCTAAAGACTTATTTCCCTTCATCCAATTTCTCCAGCAAATTACAAGTCACAGAAGGTTAACTAATGTATGAAGATTATTATTCCTTACTCTTGCAGTGTGAAAATGAGGTGCAAGTTAAACTGAACCGCAGCGCAAGAAAAGAAAAAACTTTTCAAGAAACAGAAGTGTCATGGAGAATAATGATGAAGTTGTCCTGAAGGACAGATACTAAAGAAACACTAGAATTGTTCTGTGCCATAACAGGCTAGAGATATCACTGTGATGGAATTTACTAAGGCTATAGTCAGTTATTAAAGTACAGTTTTGAGGTCAGGCCTCAGACCTGAGTATTTTACCCATCTGCACTTCAAACACAAAGGGATTGCCAAAGCTAAGAAACACTTTTCTAGTTTTATGTACATTTGCTTCACTGAAAGACGAACAGGTATCTCAAAAGCACTAACCATACAAACTGAAGTGCCACAGGGTTTTCGCTTGTTTGTTTTTTGATTCCACACAAACATATCAGCTACTACACACAAACCACCACTCACAAAATGACTGATCCTTTCTGCAACAGTTATCAGCAGAAAACGTTCCATGAGGACTGTCTCCTGGAAAGCATATAATGATATATTTTTCCTTAAACTCCAATAATCTTCAAAATCAACTTGATTCCATCAGCACTCCTTGGTGGAGTGTTTTTTCTTCTGCAAAGTTATCTGTTTGCCTTTTGAGTTTTTGTAAAGTTTTAGCACCTACAACCATCCTGCAGTCCAAAAGTTTGAGACTTTCGCTGATTTAATAGTACAGAGAATTAGCACTGCTTCCTTTGTCTAAGGCATCAAGCAGTTCATAATTGGTAAGATCAGGAACATTTCTCCACCACGCCCTTCTGATCACTTCACTTGGGGCAAGAAGATCTAGCCTGCTGTTTGGCAAGCAATTTTACCATAAATCTCCAACAGCTATAGCTATAATGAATTCCCTTTTAAAGAAATATTAATAAAATGTAACGAAAATGAAAAGATTTTACACAGTTTAAAGTGTTAACAAAAACTTTCTATTGCTTGGCAGTTCCAGAAGTTAACTTGGTATCTACTTCTGGCTAGAGTATGGACTGTGACAACATATGCTTTGACTTGAATGACACTGAAGACTAAGGCTCTTAGGAAGTGTGGTAACTGGACATGTCTGTGCATCCTAAAGAAATGCCACAGTGCTTTGAAATGCTGCAAAGTTTTCTAGTATGGCAGAGATTTAACAGACTTTTGCAAGGGCATCACAATCTTTTGAAACTAGATGCAAAACTAGAGTAAACCTAAAAGTATGATTCTTCCATAGCCAAGGAACATGAAAATTTCTTTGCTAGTTCACACATGTATTTTATAAGAAACCAATTATAATAATTTCCTAAAACTATTATATAATCTAATCAATGTTACTTAGAAATATATGAACCAATCATGCTAACTATTACTATTTAAGCACCTGAGTTTAAAGCCGACATTTAGACAGCTCCATTTCATGTGTATAATTCTATATATATATATATATATATATACAGGCCAAGAAAAAGTGTTACTATTCAGCAAAAGCATGACTTCATTTAGCCGTAAAGAAGT
Organism: Falco rusticolus; assembly: GCF_015220075.1. Lineage (NCBI taxonomy): Eukaryota > Metazoa > Chordata > Aves > Falconiformes > Falconidae > Falco > Falco rusticolus. The sequence goes on from NC_051201.1 coordinate 17,058,700, forward strand.
GCTTCATTTAAACCTAGTGGTTATATGTGACAGAATTGAAAAGCGTATCTTCAAAGAAAAACAGCAACTGAATTTGCAGACATGGCACTACCTAATCCTGGTTTTGTAGAGCTGCTGACCTAATACTCCACCTAAATTAATGAGGACTGTGCCTATGTAAATTAAGCCCATGTTGTCCTCTACAGTACAATGGCGCAATTTCACTTTCAAGGAACAAAAACAACTGGACATTCCTAAGAGGCAGACCTTGATCACACTTCTGGAAATGTGATCTTACTGTCATCTTTGAATGGGAATTAAGTTGCTAAGAGATATCTTTTAAACATTGCTTTCACTGCATTTTATGTCCCCTCTTTCTAGTCAGTCTTATTTCTTGCCAGTAGACCTCTTAACTGAAATTATGCTCCCAATTACAACCTTTAAAATCAACAGCATTCAGGCTAATATAACTGTAGAAAGCTCCCTTCCTTAATCTTATGAGAAATGGATAGGATGAGGAGGGAAAGAGACAAAAGGAACATCCAGTGGGATACGTTAAAAAGATGGCTTTTACGCTAAGCTTTCCAAAAGCATGAAATATATAGTGAGTAATAGTAATTCTTAAAAAAACTAAACTGGGGGGAAAATTCCTCTTAACCTGCATTCCAAGACAATCTCAGAAAATATCTAGAAAGCACTATGAGGTAAAACGTTGTTTTCTTAACATTCTGTGCTTTGTAGGCAACCGTAATCAAAACTATTTAATATGCTCTCCATTACATGAAAAATACTATAGAATTAAACACTGTTGCATTGCATGGACTTCTAGAAAAATACTCAGAAGTATAATCCTTGCTGCTGTTTGTCATCATATCTCATTTGCAATGTTACTCCCCTACGTTGCCTTAAAGGGCTGCAGCATCCCATATCTTGCCCACAGAGACAGCTGTGCTCAGTGCACACATCTGTAATTCTGTATGTAGGCAAGCAACAAAATGAACCTTTAAGAACAGATAGATTTGGGGTTTATTTTGTTCTTTTCTCTTATACAAGCTACTGACTGGAACGGGACCAACCTGGTCAGCTTTTATTATGACATTTGCCAGTATTTCTCCACCACTCAATCTTAATTTAGCTTCTTTCTTACCAATTCCACAGCGCAGGAATTTATTTTGTGTGAGTGCAAGAATCACACAGCATATACAAAAATACCAGTATACCTTTAAGAGAATAACTAGCATTTTCAAGAGCTTTCTAGAGAATAAACCATAAGAATTTAAACAGCAAAAAAATCCTAAACACACCCTGTAGGACTGTATGGATTTGGGGTGGGGGGAATTAATGCTCAAACATTGTAGCGCACTCCACACACAAACAGTAATAAAAATCTATCACTTAATCATTTACATGTTGTGTAAAACAGCAGTCTCCTTTTAGTTAAGAGCTGCTTTATGTCGTTTTCATCAATACAAATGTTGCCCAAGTGATTGTGTGGGAGAATACAAGAACAGACTGTAATAAAATTAAAAATAACTTTCCAAGGAAATAGTATTTGGAAGGATTAATTACAGAAGTTCAAACAGGAGGCCATATGCTTTCCCCACTCTTGAGTGTACAGTACGCCTAAAATAAAACAGGGACGGGAAAAAACCTAGTCAAAGCAAACAGACTCAAGTACCAGGTAGTGATTCAAAGTATCTTTACAATTTTGTATGCCTGGATATATTTTATCTAGTCATTTGACTTCTATGCTAAAATTTTAATCAACTGTGGTCATTTGTGGAATAAAAATAATTAACCCTTTGCCACTACTCCCACACAGCAGGTATTTGAGTGCTAAATACATGAAAGAAACCAGTAGTGTAGGTATATTTCCTTATGTCAGATGTTCTACTGTTAACATAAGTTATACTTCCAATGCAACAGACACCATAAAGATCACAGCTGCAAACAGTGCATGCGTAAGAACTTTCCTGAGGTTTGCAATAACAACATATTTTTTTAATGCTTTCCATTAAAGTAGTACATAGTAGAAAAACCTCACTGTGACTTGACAAAACTTCACATTAACATGTTGGAATAAAACGTTTATGTTCAAGTGTTTTTCTGACTTGGAGTCCAAAGGCTTAACTTGAGAAAATGAGTTAATTTGTCCATTTTCATGAGAAATTTTAACATCTTTCCTTAATTTGATCAGTTTAATATTTTCAAAAATATAATGCTGATTTTGTGAGCAAGAGCTGATGACTTAAATAGAATTTCCTAGTGGAAAAATCAGAGCACGGACATTAAAAAATATATAACGGGAGAGACTGTTATCCCAACTAAGTCACATGCAATGCATAAAAATTCAGTTTAAATATATAATGAAAAAAACAATGACATAAGTTAGCATTATTAGATATCACAGTGGTGTATGGCCCCACAATATAATGTCAGAAGAAGAGGAAAGTGTTGGCTCTCATCCCATAAGCTCCATGAAAACCAGTAATTATTAAAAAAAAATCTTACTTTTTCTCCATTAATTTATACAAGTGAAAAGTTTTATTAAAACACATGAACCAGCTGGGGGAAAGTGTTTGAAGTACCCTATGCTCTGCAAGAAGCCACAGCTTTCTCGGAAAATAATTTCTTGAGAAATGCCAAACTGTTCTAGACAAAAAATGAAAGTGAAACAACTGATCAATAGCATGTTTTTCAAATGTATTTAAATAAAGTCCTAGAAAAAAAGTTATGGAATTCTTAATACTTATTAGATGACAGGGAAAAGTAATTTACTTTCCTTGTTCTCTCTCTATCAGTTTGTTTGAAACTCCATTGTATGTAATACCATAATGATGCACTGAAAGTTTTCTACAAATGTAAATCCATCACATCTAAAGCAAAAAATCCACTAACTGTAAAGCTGGTTTCTATATTGTTTAAACGTAATGCACTACTCAGTCTAAATCATAAGGGAATAAGGCACTTAAAATAGGGTGTCACATTTCGAGGTAATAAATAGCAGATTGATTCAACCTCCCCAGTTGATCCTGCAGTTTACTTACATACAAGATGGAAAATAAAGTACTAAAGCCACTGTGATTTACTTCTCAGAGATGAGACACTCTATATTAGTGTAAATGAATGCAAAAGTCCTGCATTGACAATTTATTACATTCTTAGTCCAAGCCCTGATTAGATCAAATTGCAGTCTTTCTGAGCAGACTGAATAGCCCTCACTTCAGTTCCCAGTGAACATTATCAACTGTACATTAAAAAAAAAAATAAATAAAAACAAAACAAAAACCACCCCCACCCCAAAACACCAAACTAAGTTTTTTCAGCACACTCTTTTCCAAGTACGTTTGTCTTCTGATTTGTCAATACTTAGGTAAAGGCATTCTACCCCAACAGAAAATCCAGTATTTATTGTTCACCTATGGGATTTTTCCTAGAAAGTCTTACCTAAAATAGAGGAATTTGGAGGAATTCTTAGCATCAATAAAGCCCTGAAGTCAGTGGAAATCTCTATCCACTAATGTGAGGAATAAAATTGAGGTATAAAATGACACTTAATAGTAATACCCCAAAACAGAAGGCAGGAGTCCTGTTATTATAGTGAACTGTCTCAATTTCTTCCATTTAATCCCAGAAATTCTGGATGTTTTCATATTTTAATTTTATTAGCTTTATCAAGCAAAGATTGTATAGATGGTCTTAAAATAGAAGTTATTGCATTCAGGTCTTAATTTGCCTACTATTTAATTGATATGGGTTTATTTAAAACTTAGAGAGACTTCACAGTGAAATCTCCGACCTACATCCCAGTCTTAACCTACTTTCCTAATACTGAAGATCAAATACCCAATGTCACTTTACCACACATATATAAATTGCATCCAAAGAGACTGTACTTTTTAGTTATTGTCAACAATGCTTTTCAAGGTACAGATCACCTTTAAAAGTTAATCTACAAAGAAACTAATGTGATCTTTAAAGGACACCTGCCAATTTTAATGTGCCAAAATATTTCTTCATGCAAAGATTTGTGCAAACAAATTACTTTTTCACACTGAGATGCACTGATGTCATACATGTGACATCTGCCCTCCCCATTTCAACTTAGCAAAATATTTGCAGTTTTTTCTATTTTGAGCATATGAATGCTTCCATTAACATCAACATCAGATTTTTGTGAGTCTTAGGTCATCACAAATAAAGTAAAATAAATATCTGCCCAGGTACAATGCACATACAAGGGTCAAAGCCAATCAAAATTGCTTCAAAACACTGTTCCATTGAGGTTAATTGTTTCAAGCACTTTCAGCAACTATGACAGAAAACACAATACCCCACGTCCATAACTATCACAGCATTGCAGCAGAGAGCTCATGAAGACCAGGAAAACTGTCATAAACAAGATGTTCTGAGGAGCTGACAAGTTACATAGCTTTCTGTGACAGAATTCTATACATTTTATTTATACCCCTATAAATGCTTTCTGCATTGAAATCTATGGAACGCTGTTGTAATCTAGAATTTCTACGGATCTATTACTGCTGCCCCTCTTACAGAAAATGTAAATGTGAACTTAATCATCAGATATATAGAGTATTTTCTATTTTAAGTGAATTATCAATATAGTAATATAATTAAAAGAAATCACACTAAGGTACTGAGTCTTCTAAAAGCATAAGCCATTACAAACAATTGTATTATTTCACGTATAATGGTTTTTTAATCTCATAACAGTTTCCTGTGGTTTTGTCAAGAATATTCATAAAAACACTATCAAGCAATACTTGCAGCAACAAAAAAATTATTTACCTTCAAAAGATATTCTAGGATGGACAGAAAAGGGTCAACAATTCTACACTAGTTTCTAGTCTGTTTATTACTGCAAATTCATGCTATTTAAGTATTTCCAGAGTGCCCTGCTCTGATTATTCCACAGGGCATATTGATATTCCTCACCGTTTCCACAATAAGGCAAACCATTGAGATGGATGTTCAATTTAGTCTCCTGTGCGTTAACAAACAGCAACGGTTCTTACATTTGAGAAACAAGGAAAACTAAGTTTGTGGGACCCAAACTAAAGTACAAAGGACAACTTGTGTCTGTGCCCCTGGACTTTGTGAGTACAGCTTGCTGGGCTTTGAGACTCTGCAGAAATTCACGGCCTTCAGTTCAGACTTGGTTAAGAAAGCCCAAAACTACATTTCAGTTTAAGGGCATCTTGACTAATAAACTCAAGAGTATTCCAATATTCCCATAGCTAGGGTAAACCTCTTATTCAAGTGATCCAAAAAGGTTTCTCATTTCACACCACAAGAACCCTTTCCCCAACCCCTTCTCCCATCGTGATCTTTGGGACAATATGATTATTTCACTTTTTACCATCCATTGGCTTAACAATATGCAGATTTTTCAGCTGCTTCATCTCTTCTTAATTTTACGGTAACATTTGTAGAACAGTCAGTACCTTAGCTTTCACTTTGACTCTAATCTTTGCTACCTGCCTGAACTCATTTAACTCAGCTTATTTTACTGAGCTCTCACTGTGCTGTCTGACCTCCACAAGCCAGTCATCCTCCTTTTCCATCAGAATTATCTCCATGACACCCCCAGCCTGATGATGAAACCTCACTAGCCTTTTTCATTCTCATGCTTCTTGGCCAATCGAGTGCCTCAGGGCTAAAACTCTCTTTTTGCTGATACCCCAAGTTTATTTTCATTTGCTTTACCATGTAGTTTATGTGACCAGTCTGCCAACAAAAAGGCTTTACTTTACTTTTCCAGTATTTGATGTTTTCTCTAAAAGCTCATCTCCACAGATTGCCAGATTACGTGAAAACATGGATGGTTTTCTAGGAGGGGTGGGTGTTTTGATGGAATTTTTTTTTTTGGTTTGGTTGGTTTCTGTTTTTTGTTTTTGGTTGCTGTGGTTTTTGTTGTTGTTGTTGTTGTTTTGGTTTGTTTAGGGTGTTTTTGGTTTGGTGTGGTTTTTTTGGGGTTTTTTTTGTTTTTTTTTTTTTTTTTTTTTTTTTTTTTTTTTTTAAGAGAGCTTTTCTTGTCCTTCTAGGAATTTCATAAGAAAACTTAGGACTGCAGGCATCGGTGATGGATATCCTTTAAAAAAGTGTGCTTCTGGATACAAGGAAAGGCTATTTTATCATTCTAAAACATTAGTACTATTTTGCATAAGATACACAATTCACAGAAAACTATACAATCATTGCACAGTGTTGACAATCCCAAGGTATGTATAAGTACACTCAGATTTATGACTAAAAATAGAAAAGCTCTGATTTGAGGTGGTCTGCTCAAACCATTTCAAACGATATCCTGAAAAAGTGCAGAAAAAAAATGCTTGCACAAGAAAAAAAAAGTTAAAAAATAATCAGCTCCAGAACAAAGCAGGTAAAGGATATACGTTTCAAATCTAACATTCGGGATGGAAAGGACTAAGATATTTGGAGTGAACTAAATTAGTATTGCTCATTCCCTGTTTACTAGAGCTTCATGGTTGCTAAGTTGAATAACAAAAATTTCTTGTAATTTCCAGCTAGTACTACAGTATCACTCAGAACTCAGTTTTCAAACCAACTCTTCTTAATTCAAAAGATGCCCAAGAAATCGATTTTAGAATCTGTCTTGCAGAAATGAAAAAAAAAAAAAAGTATAATGAAGACAGAATGATTTAGAAAGGAACCTAAGGTAGTATCTAGACTGCTTCCACCAAAAGCACTCAATTAACCACAACATTCTCTGGAGTACTCTCGGAGCAATTCTCTCAACTTCTGAAGCAAACACACCTCCCAGGAACAGGCAGAAGCTTGTAGGACTGTATTCAGCTTAATGTAAAATAGAACAGGTTCCCAAGTGCTCCATACAGTCAGGGCTGGCTTACTGGGTTTCATTCTTAATGAAAGGAGAACTCTGAGATCTGCACATTTTTCAAATTCACAACTTAATTATGCATCCTATAAATAAACTTTGATAAATAATAGTCAATGTAGCCAATGAAATGACTGCATATGGATCCACATCTATTTTTAAACTCATCTAATTGTTAGCAACAAGCTTTTCTAAGGGCATCTTATGCTATTAACTGTGGAGTCTTCACAGCCTTTTTGTCATCTTTTCTTTGGTAAGGATAAAATTTATGTGCTATCCTAAAATACAAATAAAATAGAGGAAAGAAACTTTTAAGTGAATGTTTTTATATTTAAATTAATTCTTTCTCCAGTGTTCTAGTGATTAATGAATCCCAATTTCACAGATAATTTTTTCCACACCTCTAATTTCACATACATTCAAGACCATTTCTGCACCTGAAAATGTTTATCTGCTTTTCCCCTCACATTCTTCTTCTAGTAATATATATCCGAGTTCCAAAAAGTCAGCACTGATATCTTTAAAACAGCACACTTGCTGTACTGTAGTATCTTCTAACTCTGGTGACAACAAATACTAAGTTTCCTGATGCTTTTTAATATTTTTATGCATAATAAATTTGTTTCTCATATTTGGTTTGGTATGTTGTCAGTTTTCCATAAAGAGCAGATCCTTATTCTTACCTTTCAGAGAAGGAGCATCCCCCCCCCCCCAAAAAAAAACCAAAACCAAAACAACCAAAAACCAAACACCCAACCCCCCCCAAACTTATGTATGCGCGAGATGCTTGCTTTTTATATATGAGCAGCCTTCAAACATTAGGAAAAAATAGTTGCTTTTTAGTAACCTGTATTTCTATATTTTTTCAGTGCATAAGAATGCAGGTAACTGCTTAAACAACATACCCTTTCCACAGAGCTTTTATATTCAAAATTACACCAGATCTACCTTGCAAAGATGTTTGTTGAACATTCTGACAACAAAAAGATCTTAACTATGTGATGAAAAATGGTCATGTAAATTGTTAAAAAGAGACAGAAAACAGTATGAGTAGATGACTAGAATCAGCAATATTTTAATACAGTTCTAGTTAAAAAAAGTCATTTTCTGTAACTATCTGTTACCTTTTTGCAAAATGTGTGATGCCTGCCAGTGTACAACTACTAATGAAAGACCCTTGTCTTCAAAACCCAATCTAGCAGAATTTTTTGTAATATTAAGGACCTCAAACAAGGGAGTAATTCAGTACTTTAATCTACTAAATATTTTAAAGGTTTGTCATCTACACTTTAATGTCTATCTTTTCACCAGGTGCATAATAGCTTTAACACTGCAAAGGAAGGATCTATACATATCTCTTATGCCATAAAACACTAATCAGTGTAAACTTCAAAGCTTTCACTTGAGAGTGTAAACTTCTAAGAAAGATTAGATAACTACTGAGCAGGTGCAATCCAGGAACAAAAATAGATGGAAACATAATAAAGCAAGCCAGACAAAGCTGTTGAAAAAAAAAAAAAAAAAGGGGGAGAGATCCCTCCTTATTAAAGAGGAATGACCATAACAAAAAAATATTTTTTAAAAAAATTACCATATCTGATAAGGATAGCCAAGCAGTTTTCAGATATTTTTTCAGAATTCAAGTCATCCATCTAAAGGCAAATATATTATTTTGGATTTCACCTTTGCACAAGCAGATTTTGATGTTTTCTTGCAATCATGTTCAACATAGTCTATAAAAAATTTAAAACAATGATATTCACATTAAAGGGCACAATGCACAGTTCTAACTTACACAGTATGTGACAATTTCCTTTAAAGCATTACAACTTTTATATATAGAGTTCAGTATTTGAATTCCAATGCTGTAATGTTCACCAAAGCCAAAAGTTTCATAACCTCCTCAAATACACTGAAGTAATAGTCACACTTTGAAGCACTCACTGGTACCCTGATGAATTAAGGAACGAACTTAATAGCATTAAGTTTGCATTTAAGTATTTCAGCTAAGTACTGTCCACTTACTTTCTATTGTGAACTGGAACTAACCATGAAAAGACAAATATTCGTGGAAACTTTGCTATTTTTGTCTCATGACAATGCATTTCTCACACATTAAAACTGAAGAATAGCAAAACTTTTTATTTCATTTCATAATTTTTTTTAAAAAAAAAGCGCTTGATTTTGCTCATGTGTGGTGAAAATGTGGTATTAAAGCGATAGCTTAGTATGCAGAAATAAAAGCAAGAGTGCATCACAGACAATCTCACCAAGATCTGTAGAACTAATCAGCATTAAAAGATTAAAGCATATGCAACATAAAGGTAATAATGATTTTTCTTTTTATTTTAAGTGGACATCTTCGTATTTCTGTTCTCCTGAAATACCACATCTCTTTCCATTGCATGTAAGTAAATACTTTTCTTTTTTGCATGTTTAGCTTTGTATTATTTGGTTGGATATTTTCCTTCTCTTTCAGAACCTCAGAAAGTTTGGCTCAGTCAATCAGTAAGGCCAATTAGATTGGCTGCTTTGTCATTTACCAAATACTGTATTACAAAAACATTGGGTATTTATAACAGTGTGTCCCTCTTTTTCAGAATAAATGGCCTGTTTTGCTGAGCAATGGAGTCGTTCTATCCTCCATACTCCCATTAACCTGTGAATTTAAATCAACTATCATAAAAGGTGCAGGAAGCAGCTTTGATCAGAAAGAGGCTTTAGTCATCTTTTGCTTTAGAGAGAACACAGACTTTAGATAAAACCTGTGAGGAAGCCAGTATCTATGTAAACTGGACAATTAATTCTGGGCAAAATATGTTTATTTGCAGAAGGCATAGCAGAAGCATATTCTACACTGAAATTCCAGTAAAACTTTTAGAACAATGTCCTGCTTCTCAGAAGTGAGTATTAGGCTGTTATTTACTGTATAGCAGACAGGTTTTAGCTAATTTTGGTCTGTGCAAAGAACACCACCAGCATCCATAAGATAGCCATCACATTCAGGTAAGTATTTCTTTAGGTACTATTTGTAATACCCCATCCCTAACAAACTGCCTAGTGCAGTGTTCTCAAACCTGCTTTTACAGTTTATAAGGCTCTGAATAAAACTGCACTTGAGTCAGCCAGCGATGGGGATCCTACAACAAAAAAGAATCTCATGTAAAATCCTGGGCATGCTCCCATTGACTGGAGAATTTATGGTGGTTAGTAGGCAGTAATACCTTGCTCAAGTAGCTCTTCTCCTGGTGCATATAAACTAATTTAATACATTCACATCAACAACTTACATACCACATCCTTATCACACCACTGCCACTCCATCTTTTCTATTGGAATACTGTCACATTTTCACTCCCAGAGAGTTCTTAGCATTAAACTGGGGAGAACTCAAACCATTATAAAATGAAAGTGTGTGAGCTTTCAGTTAAAAATACTAAAGAACGCGTGCAACAGCTTAGTGGGAATTATAGCTATTTTCTGTGTTTTGCTCAGATAAAGTTATTATCCCCATCTTTGCTTATTCAATCCATTGAAAACATAGCATTTGGGAACAGATTAATTGTATTTCTGGAGTTGTCTAATCATAGCTTACCTGTCTAATATTTTAAATAAAACAGATACATATCTGGCTGGAAAACTACCCAGTCAAACTTTTTGAAAAGATGTCGTCATAGTTTGGCACGAAAATGTTTTTTCTGGCTAGATTTAATTTTTATTCTTAAAATGACATGGAGTATACTACAACAGACAAATGACATCATTATGCATTCAACATGCCTGCTACACAACAACCATCTATTTTACATCTGGCTTTCAAGTAAACTGAGAATCAAGGAAACATTTATTTATTATTTCCCATAAGACACCTTAATTTAAAGAAGTTTTTTTCTTTTCACTCATTTTAGAATTACGTATAGACAGATTTAAACATTTTTTACTTTCACGTTTAACTGTCACAGTAACTTTTACCAGATAAGCCTGGTTCATTTGGAAGCGAGTTCTCAGTATGAAGCATACAATTATACACTGCAAGGTCTACATACATGCTGGTCCACAAATTTCATTTACAGAAGGTTTCTTAAGAGGAAAGAAGGTAAATGAGATTTTTCATCATGTGGTCTTCTGGAAAGAGCCTTTCTTGGGGCCACCATGAATAGGCTTAGGCAGCCATTGTAGGGACAGCAGAGGAGCTGCCCAGACCCTCAACCAGGGCAAGAAATAAGCATATGAGAGAAGGGCTAGTATACAAAAATCTGAGCAAGCACCTGACATTTGGGACTGGTACCAGTCACTAATGGGTAAAAGGCCATGGAAGAATGTATCAGAGAAAATGGCAATAAAGTGAGAGGAAAAGAATTTTTCCAGTACAAGAAAACTTTCTAGTTAAAATGAGAGCAAATATAGGTCACATGGGTACTGTTCAGATCTGTATCTCAAATGTATTCATTTTCCTGATTGTGGACAAAGAAACCTGAAGTATTACAGTCAGGTCACTTTAAACTAGAAATCTTATTCATTCTAAAGTTTATCAAAGAACTCTCATTCCAGCTTTGTATTTCTAGTTGCTAGAAAAAAGGAGAATTACTTCATAGACAGTGCTCAATACCTTTCCTTTCTGGTGGCCACCAGAGGGATGAAACAATAGTTCTCACCTTTGCAATGCTGACAAAACCAGCCTGAAACACTGTGTAAAGCAACAGGCACAACATGAATTGAGCAAGAACACAATACAAAAGACAGCTTTGCATTCAAGAGGCAACCTATCTAAGTTACAAATATAGGAAACCCTAATTCCTGCATTAAAATAATTAGCAATATAATAAAACTTTGTCTCCTTCTTTCTAAAGGAATATACCATTTCCATGTTGTCTATGAAACTGTCATTTGGTGATGCGTAGTTACCGCTACCGAATAGCGAAACCCACCCAACTTTCAATTATTCTGAGTTGTGAAAAAAAGGAAACTAATGAACTCTGAATAATTAAGACTTTTTAATGCAAATCTAATGTGTCTATATACTGCCTAAGATTCTTATCTGATATCACTAACGTGACATAAAAGTAAACTATAATTTTTAGCATGGGGTGCTTCATTTCTTTTCAGTGTGAGCTGTCATTTCCTTTTTCACACCAAACATTTCATATTCTATGAATGAGCTTTTTTGATCAGTTACTCTGACAGTGTAAAACAAAACCAAAACTCCAAATACCTAAACTATAAAACTTTATTTAATGTACTATGTACAAAAACCCAGCTATTGCTTATTTTGTGGAACAGGCATACAAAAGAATATCAAATAGAATTCATCAAGACAAAGTGATAGGTGAGCCTATTCACTTCTGAGGCATGTCAATAAAACCACTAAAGCAATATGCTTTATAGCCTAGCTCTCCTGTTCTGTATGAACGACTAGTTTAACTAGGTAAGAAAAACTGCTTATTTGCTAGACAGAAGCGTGGTATAATGAGAATAATACGTACATTAGCAAAATATTTTTGTTAAAGCAGAAAGCGTATGTGTTTATATATAAATCAGAAAATAATCTAAAATAGAAACCATGACTTGAAAACATTTTTATATGAAAGCTTCTAGTTTCAAGCAGTGAACTATCTGCAAGTGCAAATGTACATGGGGCTTTTAAGCAGCATATAGACAGCTGTTCTAACAAAGGACACCTAAACCATGAATCATAAGCCCCACTTGTAAATTGGCTGAGACTATTCCAACATACCTATCTACGATAAATCCTTGCTCAACAGATAATCAAGGACTTGTTTTGGTCAAGAGTACTACTACAGCAGAAGGGCCTAGAGGTATAAAAGAAATGTGTTTAAACAAAACTAACTGAAATACGGCAGCTCACACAGTAAGGATCCACAAGTAGTTGTTGCAGATTATTTCTCTGGATAACAGAGCTACTCTTTCCTGGATAAGTTTGCAAGTATTCTGTAGGTTGTCATTTTCATTTTACCTTACGACTTAGCACATCAAAAACTGAAATTATCCTTAATGACAGACAGTATGTTATTAGTTGACAGCAAATAAGCTTGCCCTTCCTATACGCTGACCAGGTCACACAAGGAAGGGGAAGGTGAGTAGCCATATTAAAATGCTTTCTCTTCCCAAATCCCTCAGGGGAAGGTCCTTACCACTGTGCCAATGAATTTCTTATGGCTGCCTCCATCATAAATACTCTGATTAAAATGTAAATTCAACCAACCTATCAGCTTCCCATTAAGAGGACTCTTTAAAAACACCATTAATCAGCTGAGAGATATGTAGTGAAATACCACTTATCAATTCTAACTGCTTATGACAGTTAACAAAGCTTTATATTTGCCCCAAACATGTGCTGATCTATCAATTATGCCAGGGTTCACTCTCATGCTAATTGTACATTTTCTTCTCTAATGCATTTTTGCTGTTATCTCATAGGCTAATGAAAGCCAGGAAATCAATACATATAAATTATACATGCAAAGAAGGACTGCTGTGAACATAAAGTTTCTAATTAATTGCACTTGATTAATTTATATCCTTTAATTATCTTGCTAAGCCACAAACAACATAAATATCCTTGCAATCTGGTTATTGCTATGTCAGTCATAAAAAAAAGCAGACACAGTAAATCTATGCAATCTAGCAAACTCCATTGCCACAGAACATGGTATGGCATAACACATAAATATAACTGGACTTACTCAAGACACCTATGAATAATTTTACTGTGACAAATCACCACTAAATATGTTGTATAGTTACTTGATTAAGGTTATAATGATGTTATAACTTTACATGTAGCATACAGGGTAAGCAAAATGTAGACTTACCATGCAGGATTAGGGAGGCTGTTAATTGTATTTATAAAACAAATTTGCAGTACAGATGTAAATGATATTGATATCTGATTGGTTAGGGTCAGGGACCAAATTATCAATATTCTAAATTAGGGCATTACTGGTTTTCTGCACTCAAGATAACATGGCAATTTGTAGAGTTATCTGAAAGCCAGAAATGCACACAATCATGATATAATAACGATATGCTTAACTCTAAGCACAGTTAAATAAGAGTTACCATACTGTCTTTTGTAAGAGGCAATTGGCCAAATATAAATTCTTCTATTACGTGGAGAGCTGTAACTGTAGAAACTTTTTTTTTGCCCCCCCTTTCGCATTTTGTCCATTTTGGTAAACCAACCATATGTCACTGTTCTGAAATCTAATCCTATCAATCCACCAGGCTTGCTCTTTGTCATACACAACAGCATATTACCAAATATCTGTACCTACAACTTTCATAAACGTGTAAAAAGAAACTGTATCTGTCTACAGGGAGACTCAGACAGAGACCATCTGTCAGTGACTAAAGCTATTCTTTAAAAAAAGAAAACATTCATTTGGGATTTGCCCTTTACAGAGTAAACCCACTTAACCTCCCAATAAGATTAACTGTTATTTGTTTCCATTAAACAAAAATGACCATGCTAATATGCATTTAATAGTACTAACAATGAGAGAAACACAAACTTCAACAATTTTAAAGTTCTTTAAAATCCTAAAACTTGTTATATCGTGACAGCAATTTTACTATTAATAAATACCTTTCATTTTCCATTACAAGAGTTTTTTTCCCCAAAGTTGAGACTAAAAGTAATAATAATAACAATAAATCAAGGTAAATACTGAAACTAAACCAGCAGGCTCTTGAGTCTGCCACATACTATAGGTAGCAGTGACTGTATATAAATTAAGTCTGAATAATGCATATAAAACCCCAATACTTTTGGAGCACTGATGATTTTCACCTGTGCCCTCAACATCTAGGCATTTACAAAGAAAAGTATTTAACTAGATTGATTGTATGAGGCCGTCTGAGCAGAGTTAGTGCAATGTAATGGAGACTGTGCTTCTCTCTGCAGCAGCACAAGACACTGAACCAGCCTGAAGCGATACTGAAAAATACCTTAATGTCTCTTCCTGGGCTGACAAAACACAATAGTACTGTCATGTAACGCTCCCTCTCTTCTACTGTGGAAAAACACAGTAGGAGAAACCTTTAAATGTAGGCTATCCCTTCTCTCCCAGTTTTGTATTTATGCTTTTTTTTTTTTTTTCCAGACCAAGTTAGTGAGATGTGTAACAGCAATAAAGAGTATCCTCAAACATGAAGGGCTGAAGTGCAAAATCCCTCATAAAATTAATTCCCTGGTCCCTGCCTTCCCATAAGAACCACAAAAGGTGTCCTCCTCCCCTCAGGATGCCCGTTTCCACTGTAGGCATAATTCAAATCTTACTGGAACCAGTGGGAATATATTTACCAGGTTAGTTAGCTTTGCATCCAGTTTTCTTCATTAATGGTAGTGGCACTATACAATCAATAAACATTAAGACAACGCAATCATACAATCATTTCCTCAGTGAGAAATTGGCATGTGCTATATATAAGAATAATTCATTTGAAATCATTATTATAATTTAGCGCAGCTAAAGAAGTTGTCCCTGAAACAGGGAAGCCAGAAAATGTCAGCTTCTTCCTCTCAAACACAAAGTATACTAAGAACCAGAAACACAGGAAAAAACAACTTTGGCATGCAAATCTTCCCCTCTTATTCTAAGAGTGAACGGTTAATATATTAGTTGAATATACCATATCTAAGATCCAGCACGGGGGTGGGGGGGGGGGGGGGGGGGGGAGATCTTAGGGGGGGAGATCTTAGAGTACATGCAAAGTGTTACAAAAAACCAGATTTTTTAGCTCTGTTCTAGAAAATATTAAATCTAGATGGAGATGCATCATCAGCCATTTCTGCACTGCTGAAATATCTATCGGGCAGGTGGTAAGACCACAACTTTTTAAACAGTGACATCAGTCCTTTGACATTGTTTTGTGCTGGCTTCTTACTGTTTCTTCCCTGCTAAGGGAACAGATTCAGACTGGCATCACCCCGTGTTTGTGTACTCTCTGTAAAGCTATAGCTGGACAATGACCTTTGTGTTTTCATTACTTTACAGAAAGAACGGTGAAGAGTGAAATTGAGAAAGGCGTAAATTAACAAGGTTCATGTTTAGCTACCAGTGAAGTTCTGACATAAGACTTGCCACATGCCAGAAAGTTACAGCACAGAGCACTCCGTGGTCACCAAGAACTAACTGAAGGCACCAGAAAAAGCTTTTATCCATCCAAAAAAATATCAGACCACGGAAGGAAAAACTTCGAAGTATATAACTTCCACTAGAGTTCACTGGATTTGTCACTTCAGATATAAAGCACCTAGGTAGAAGCAGAGTACTGAGGTTTGACTGCAATTACCTTATCTTTCCTGTTTTTAGTGACAGGACCAGATTATTTTAAGTGCATTTTATAGAAAACTCTTCTTTACTGAAATATAAAGACTGTAATAAAGACAATACAATGTTTTGAAACTGTTTTAAATCCTTCACTCAGCTTTGCTTCTACAGATTTAACATGTAGGGGTTCTAATCTTACTGCTACTAATTAGAGCTTTAGTGTAATTGTGCCAACAGGGTGCTTGGCATAATAATTACTATTGAGAGATTCTGGTGGAGCAGTAACGTGCCCACATAATACAGATATGTCTAATATTATACAGCAGTCACCTTTGTATGTTGACTCTTAAGTTGGATTTTAACCAAGTAAGGGGTTATTTTGCCTTTAATATAAAGCTCAAAAGGCATATACATATGTATGATTTAGGTATTCATTTTTTCCTCTTTGATTCTTTTGAATATTAATTAGGCAGAAGAAAACTAGAAGGCACATTTTATTCAACATCCTTCATAATTTAGTCTAGTTTGGCATGGGAAAATGAACGGAAATGCTTATATTGGCAGATCATACCTCTAATGTAATATTAGACTTTCTTAGGATAATGTCCTCAGCTGCAAAGTTTACCATAATACACAATAAACTGAACTAAACCCAGAGGATGAGTAAGACTTAAAAATCTGCATTTAGAAAGCGCCTGTGCTGCATTCCATTACAGTCTTACTGGTTTTGAAACAAATCTTTATGTAACTACTTGAATAAATCTATTCAGCGAAAAGCATAAGACTTAAACCTAAGGGACGATGCAGGAGCACTAACAAAGATAGAGAAGAACATTTTTGAACAGAAGAGCATTTTTGATCACTCAGTAATGTTTACTATCTTACTGTCTAACAAGTTTCAGATAATGAAACTTTGTTAATGATATAAATCTATAGTGAAAGAACACTTACCAGCATTGAGATGTTTTGTTTGGTTTTTTGTTTTTTACTTCTAGAAATATCAGCTTCAGCCATATAATAATTTTTTTAAAATAAATATCTTAATAATGGATATTTGTTAAGAAGGACTTCAAAAGCAATTTACACATAGAAACCCTGCACAATATAACAAAATAAAAAGTAATAGGCCTTTTCAGTCTAACTGTAGAATCTTCTTTTTTAAAAAAATGTGAGCTCTTTAAAAGCAAATGTAGAGCATGGAGCCTGAACCAGAGCTCCATCTAGAACAGACAGGCTTGTTTTTACTGCCCCTTAGTGCTTCTCTTTTAAAGTGACAGGAAACCAATTTCTGATTACAAATCAATACGTTAGCATGCTACCATCAGGCAGTAAATTTAGTTGCTGATATTAGACCATAGAAGAGGATATCAGAAAAGACCAGCTGTTGCCATTTTGATGCATACAAAACCCAGTAAACAGTATTGCTTTTCTGCAACTCCATATTTTCACAGAACAATTCTCACAGAGTGAGTCACATGTGGCCTATTTATCACCTGTGGGTCACCACAGCATAAAAACCGCAACAAATACCATATACGCAAAGGGCATAAGTTAAGTCTCAAAAACAAGACCACTGAAATGTGCTGTATTAATTAATATAATGGAAACAAAAGTATGTATGCTCCTGTCACACAAAATACCTTTTGATGAAGTCTCTTTATTCTTTAAGCTTTTAAGATAATCTTAGAGAAATCATCAAACTATAAAAAGAAATCAATAAAACAGAAAAGGTTCCCATCACCCCTAAAAAAATCCATAACTTTTGCATTTTAATAGAGACACTACAAGACTATACCCGTCATTTTCTTTCTGATGTGTTCCTTTGATTTCACTCTTATCTCACAGGACTCTTGACTTTCCTGAGAAAGGGATTATTGAATTGTATGTCTCCCTCAGATGCTCTTGATCATTCAAGTAGTCTGTACTTAAGAATGTTACAGAGTCTGCTCAGCTGCTGGCTCCTTGGGAACTCATCAGGGACTGTCATCTTAATATTAATTGGGTTTTGTGCAGGAATCTGAGCCCCACAATGAGAGGGTTTCAAGAGAGAAGATTATGCTCAAAGCCAGATATAAAGACAAACATATTTAGCACAACAATTATGATAATTGCAGAAACACTCTGAGAAATAAGTAAATCTGATTAAGGGCACTTCTACATGATCAAATATTAATCTGATGTCTTCACTCTAACCTGGTTTGAACATAAGAGGCTTCTTATGGTTTTATGTATTAACAGATTTGTAGAAGCTGAACTCATAGTACCTAATAATATGGTACATCCAAGTCAATACAGTAAAAGGATCTTTACGGAATGTAATCCACTTAAATTAAAAATAGACACAGATTGAATCATAAAGCTTAAATTAAAATTGACATGCAGTCAATCAATAAAACATTATATAAAGTCTTGTATAAACTACCATAACATTTGTCAATCTCATAGCATAAAAACTTGAGTATATTTCTTTTTATTAAATAAAGACTGTAGCACTTCAGAACAAATCATCATAAATACCACTCGGACAAAGACTTAAAACTTTCCACACTCAGATAACATCCAGAAAATTAAATACATCTATATTTGAAGATGTGAGATTTATTTCTCTTTAAAAATATGTGTATTAGCTGTAGAGATCTGAAGTATCCAATTAAACCATTTCATCTCTAAAGTCACTATGATTTATAAGAACTGTGGGCCAACACTGTATATTTGAGTGATGAGTAACAAGACACTGGCAACAAAATAAAAAAAAAAAAAGCGTTTGCAACACTGGTTTCTCTACATATGGGGGCACGCACATGCTTGTATGAATAAACATATCTACACAAAAACCCATCAAAAATCTATAGAAAATAATGTTTAATATTCTGTACACATTATATTCAATGCTATCATGACAAGTATTTTCATGTTTGTTATTCACAGCCAGTTTTGAATAAATCTTAAGCCAATATATCTAGTATACATGCTTTTTAATATAAATTTGCAGAGGTAGAAGAAATGCTTCTACACTGTATTTGCCTAATCGTTTAAGTTAACTCAGATGAAAGCTTCCATGTATAGCTAAGTTTTCAAAATTGGACATAAAGCATCTGAAAACTATTACAGCGATATATGCACAGAACCCTACAAAAAAGCATAATATATCAAAAACCGTAATACAAAAATAAATTATTTAAACCTGAGAAAGAAACGCATGTACATAGATGCCTACCTATCCATCTTTATTTGTAAGTATTAACCACATATAGCCCTTATGTGAAAGGTAAATCTTGCCAGCATGGCTTACCTCCCATAGTAATTAGGCTTGTGTTTCTGCTTTATTAACTCTGATACAACAGTGTCCTGCCCTCTGTCACCAAGGGTACTAATAGATGATAATCACTACGATTTGGAAACCATACAAATTAAATGATGAAGTGAGATGAAGTGTAGTAATGCAATGAGTTCAAGGACAAGCAAGTTAGTCATTTCAGTACTCATTTTCAGGATATTAAATAGGAAATACAGGAAGAAATTAGACCAGAGTTTATCCAAAAAATAATAATTTACATGTAGGAGTTATTTTTTTTATTTATTTATTTATATTAATGTTTTAAAGATGATACTAAAAGGTTTGCCTTATGCAAGATAGTTTACTTTCACCTAAAAGAAAAATTAGAAATATCTCTTGTATTTATAAATGCAATGAAATCTTTACAAGATTTAACACTCCCTATTCACAATTTTAATTTTGCGTGGACAGCAAGTATATTCTTCCAGTCCAGTGACAGCAGGTCTATACTAGCATACTGAAATTACTTTTTTTATCTACATTACTACAATGTATTACAATTGCATCACAGCAATAATACTGCAAACCTACTGTTAATTTTGTAAATATCAAGTGCTTAATTAAACAGAAGCATAACTGAGCCAGCAAAAGTAACTTAACTACAAAGAGTTGTCATTATTTTCTTCTTTCAGAAGTTTTTAAACTGTTAAAACTTGTGATAATATCACAATTTCAAAGTATTTTCAAAAAGAGGCTTCAAATTCTTAGATGTCTTTTTAAATGATAGATTTTCTTAAAAAAAAATAAATATCATTATCAGCTTCGTAAGAGACAAAGCACTGACATGACGATATCAAGTCTGAACACTGTCACTGTGCTTAACTGTCTTTTCAAATCCATACTTGTCTTTGGTAACTTATCAATAATACATTCTTCTAATAACATTTATTCTTTTCAATACACAGAACATGTAGTTTCAAAGTCTTATGTATTTCAGTGTAAATCTAAGACTTCCAGATTTTGGAAGATAGAAATATATTTCAGTATATTTATTGAAAGACAAATATGTTTCATTATAAGTTAACATTTAAAAAATATATTAGTGAAAAAATTTCTGTCAATCATTGGGGTTGGTTTGTTGGGGTTTTTTGGGGGTTTTCTTTTGTTGTGTTTTTTTTTTTTTAAGCAAACAGGTGAATATAGCTACTTTAATGTGTCATCCGGTTATCTAAAACCCTCCTGGTTCTTGGGAAAACAATCCATATTATTCAAATGTAAGTCACATTTTCCTAGTAGTTTTCTAAACCAATATATTCAACTACAAACAGCTCAGCCTGATATTAATAGTTTTGAATTCTATTAGATACAAGTTCCAATAATTAGGATGCTGTGCAGAAATATAATTCTGCCTGGCCTATGTCATGCCCTTTGAAAGCAAATACTCTGCATAATTTTTCTATTACACAGACTAAGCAAGTACAGTACATTTTTAAACATCACTTATAACCAAAAAATATAAAATACTATTTATACCTTGTTCATGCATATTGATATAAACATATTTTTCTTTCTTTGAAGTGTTAAGGTAAAAAGCAATATAATTTTTAAACTAAAACTGAATTCTACATGGGAAAACTCTTTAAAATTCCATCAAAACTTTTAACAGTGTAGGTCTGCTCTCTGCTGATCTTACAATCTACAAAGGATGTATTTTACTACGGTGCCACAAAATGTATATAACCCACATAATACAATTCCATCTCATATTTAAAAGGCTCAAGCACAACGATTTCAAAAGAAGTGTCCTAAAAATGATAGTTTCCATCTTTCCAAAGGAAAGGCTTAATAACAAAAGAAGTACAGATACTTTGCTAATAATCATCCAGCTAGCTACTTTTTGTTTGAGGGAATCGTTTTCTATGGTTAGCATGTTTACATCCATTCAATTCTAGATGCAGATTATGGCAATTATATATTTATCCTCCTTAATGTACACTGCTTTTATTTATGTTGAACTTGAATCCATTATCAGAAACAAAGCTGCATACATATAACCCTAACCAATTGCTGGAGATGCACACAGACTACTGCTTGTTTACTTTGGGTAGACTGATCTTATGGCATGCATTAAAAATGTTGTACTTGTCACTGACTAATACAACAAATTGAAACCTTGGAACAATCTTATTTACAATTCAAGTGCTCCATATTTTATTCTTGCATCAGAATTTTCACTTAACCCTTTTGGTAAATAACTGAATCTCAGAGCAACGTACAGCTACGCTGAAATTTAAAACTAAATGCAAGATAAAAATTACGTGCAACAAATGAAATTATCTAAAAGATACATTCAGAGTGCATTACCTCACTGTATACTTTTTAGGCCCTCAGTAGGTATGCAGTAAATAATTGAATATTTAAACTGTTTTATAATATTCACACAGCTAAGGTTATTGTTGAAAGAAAAAAGCCAAACTTTCCCTCATCTGTATTCCATAAATAAAAGGCTTAGCTGCTGTTTTTACTTACAGTTCCCAGAATTTCTTTCTCTTCTAAACCATTTTAGCTCTTAATATGAAAGTTTTATTAGTTATTCTGTCAGAAAATTCAAACCTTTACTAAGTGACATGAACAGTTACAGTTGGTTTAAGTGTGGTTGGGTACCCCTGATTCCATCAGGAAAAAAACCAAACAATATATGGCATATGTTAACATCTAAAGACTGAAAACATACTCAGTAAAATAGTCCCCCAGACTTAAAGGAAATCACTACTTAATTCCACAAACATTTGTTTCAGCTCAGGAATCGCACAAGAAACTTTAAGTAGTTTTCTCGTTCAAAAATTACTCCAGTTGATACATGGAGTCATAAGATGCTGCATAGCACCATCTGCTGGTTTGAACAATGAGCTTTGGAGGCAGCGCGGCCAATATTCTTCATGCTATCCGAAATCTAAAAAGACGACGATGTTCCACTCACCTTAGTTCCACAGGATTTGTAGAATTCTGCATAGATTCACTGTACAAACTGAAAGACAATGAGAAAGAGACACACACACAGAATCAGATGTGTACGTAAAGACATCTGAAAATCATACAGAGATGAAATCTGAGCAGGAGGGCCTTATTTGAAAGAAAAAAAGAAAGCTGAATTTCCTTTGTCCCAGTCCAGGGAAGTGCTCATTGTAAACTGTTACATGGACATTATTTTCTTGCTTCAATCTAGATAACTTCTCTTTTGGAAGGAAATTAGAAGGTTGTTGAATGTAGAAAGCATTGTTTTCTTAAGCAAGAACATGAGAACAGTTTCTGTCCTAGATTAATCCTTACCTAACAAAAGCTAAATTCAGAAACAGTTATTTTCTTTTGAGTTATAATGAATGAAGACAATAAAAATGGTATAAAAATAACTGATGAAAAGTATGTTTTGATCTTATCCAGCCTTCATATATGTAAGCAGATTAAAAAGAAGAGATATTTGGAATCCTATCATTACAAGATTATGAAAGCTAAAACAGCCTTAGGACTATTTTCTGAGAAATGGCTTGTGAGCAAGTCAGGAAGCTGTTTAAATTTACAGTTTTATTCTTTTATTGCTATTTAAAAGGAAAATACAACCAACCTCACAGTAACTGCAATTGTTTTCCAAAGCAAAACAAACACACAACATAAAAAATCCCCCCAAAATGGGACTATGCAGACCTCTGAATTGTTAACCTTTTTTTCTATGCAGTTTACGTATCAACAACAGCCATAGACCTGATGTAAAAATTAAAGATAAACTGTGCAGCATTAGTGGAGCTGCTTGTATGAGTACCACCCTCACACTGTGAGAGTACTAACGACAGGACTGGAACCGACAGTCCTTCCTCAGTGACACCACTCAAACTGTAGCAGCAGAATTCTGTAGATGGGAAACCCAGATACTGCTCACACCTCTGACTGCTCCCTGTAAATTAATTTGTTTACTTGATGCCTGTTTCATGAGGTGCGTAGAGGCCTTAGCTGGTACATGCGCATACCAAAAATATCACACATTTAGTACCCACTGTGGGGTCCTGGCCACAGCGTGCTCTGTGACAGCTTGATGATAAGCAGCTGGCCTGCTTGTGGAACATGCAGAGCACACTGGGCAACATGAGCAAGAAACAGGTAAGCAATGTTAGCAGAACTCACATTTCAGACTAATAGGACAGGCTACTTTGAGAAATCCTATTGCTGAGCTGTCCAAGCTAAGAGTGTGGTTAGAACTCAGTTCAATGCCTGGCGAAATAAGTATACTCTTACCACTTTCAGCAAGAGTTAGCCTTACATCTTCAGGGCAAAAACTAAGAGTCAGAACAATCCCTCTCCCTCTTCTCCCCAACAACCCACAGTCAAAAGCCTTTGTTACATCTACACATAGCTTCAATTAGTAGATTTTCTACTTCATATTTAAGCCAGTGTAACATTTAAGATAAAAAAATATAAATTTCAGAGCAGTCTATTTTTCCATTCAGTAAACTAGGAATCAAACCAGTGTACCTGCGTTCTCCTTCAGCCAGTGTAATTATAGAATCATAGACTCATTTGGGTTGGAAGGGACCTTTAAAGGTCATCTAGTCCAACTCCCTTCTACATATTCCACCAAGATTCTACAAAGGTCTGCAAATCCAAAGGAAAATGTATTATTGCTTGTCTATAGCATAGAACTGAAGATATAGAGACATACAATATTCCTGGTTAGCACTGGTATAAATAGGAAAAGATCTAGGGCATCAAATAACAGACAAAAAACCACCTTGAGCAGGCTTATCAGATTCCTCTGGCAGCAGTACCATGTGTCAGAACAGTCAAACCTCAAAAATACAATATGTTTTTAGTTTAGAATATAAAAATAGCTATAAGATAGAGAGTAAAGTTTTATTTGGTATTTTCATCCCACAATATGCTTCTATTTCAAACTGTAACACATGATTCTCGCTAAACTTCAGTGACTCAGCAGTTGGTACATACTAAGCATAAATTTATTCGTCAATGTAACGATATGCAGTCTCCTCAGTGTGATGCTTCATGAAAGTTTCTTGCACCAGTTTTAAGATGACAGTTGTTAAAAACCAACAAAAACCAAGAAACAAAAAACCCCCACCACAACAAAGGATGAGAAAAATTGATCCTAAGTGGTATCTCCAGCTGAACTACATACTTGGCACAGACTAAAGCTGAATTCTTGTGTCAGCATCTTTACCGTATCGACACATAGCAAAACTTTTTTGGTTTAATTCCTTCCTAACATTGTAAAGGAATAAGTTTGGTATATTGGAAAACTACAAAATATTGAATTACCAATACCAAGAGATGTCCAGCTAGCTATTTCAAGCCTTACTTACACATAGTTGATTTTTGTTCTTATCAGAACATCTACATTCTTGCTAATTCCTAGTATTCTTACCAGTGCTTTATATTATGCAAAACACATCGACAAAGTTATAAGCAGACACTTCTTCATACCTGCAAATATATTGAATATCAATGTGCCAAGAATCCAGTAACCCAGATGAAATCTTGAGGGTCATATATAACAGTACAGAGTTGGACTTTTTCCTCTCAAGTTCAATAATGCCATAATATTGAGGAGATAACATACTTGACTTTCAATCATCTTGAAATATTATTTAATTTTTCAGTTATTTTTTTATTTATTTTAACACCACATCTGAATCCGACATGAAACCTCTCATATAAATAAGTAACCAGAAAAGAGATTTTTTTCATTAATTTCAAGGGAATTTAGATTACACATTTGTTTTATAGACTCTATGGGACAGGAAACATTTTCTCCACAATTTTGCCAAGTGCCCTAACAAACAAAGTACTTAAAAAAAAATCTCAGTGGCAGCCAAGACAAGCCCTGTCACAAACTGCATTTTAATTAAATACTATTCAGACTAAATCAGTAAGAAATCCTAGTTATTTAACAGCTTTGCTGAAAAAAAGACACATGCACTATGAAAGGAAAAAAAACACCTCAGCAAGGTATCACCTATTAGGATCTGAGTATCATTTAATTGCATGGAAATGAGATACATGTGCTTTGAACTAACGTGGAAGTACTTATCCATAACATGGCATTTATCAAAGATTAACATTCTCCAGTAGAAAAATGTTCAAGTTACTACCCCCGGCCACAAGAAACTAAAGTTAAAACTGGAGATGGTAAAAACAATTGAAAACTCTGGTTCAAGCATGTTACTGCATGAATATGATTGCCTATGGACTACTGAATATTTGAGATCACTGTGTCCTGATACTGAATGAATTTGAATTATCGCTTCCTTATGGACAGCTACAAATGTAAATGTCTATCACAAATAATCACAAACAGATACTTGTTGTTTCAAAATAGTGACATGTAATTTTTCCACTAACCGAGTACTGTAAATACTCCTGCAACCAATTAAAGAATTTGAAAGAACGACCCCAAGTAATACATATGTATTGTGCCTGCAGCTTAGAAAGCTTTGAGAATGCCGTAGTTTTCCTATGCTAAATTTGTATAGCCATCATAAACACAAACTTAAAGCTGAAACACAGTGCTGTTATTGGATAAATAGGTGTCGGAAAAGAAAACCTAGGTTTCTAAAGTCCATAAGTAATTCCACCGTGGCATATTTTACAGCACTGACTGCAGTTTCCAAAGTACTCAGTACTGGTCACAGAAGTTAGGGACTAGGATGGAATTCAGGTGATAATCCATGCTTTGATTTGTACACATCTCCACTCAGCAGGGCCTTACTCTTGGTTAGCACTATGGCACTACTATATTTTACAGTATGATTAATACTGTGAATCTGCTGCTATATTTGTCTTCTACCCCTGAGTTTACAAACACCTTGCCTGCTTGCAGAAGAAGTTGCCATTACAAGGTGCAGAGTCAGTAAAATTTGCTACAAAAGGATCAAGTCATGGCACTCATTATATTCCTACCTCCTTTTGTAAAAAAAAAAAAAACAATGACAACCACACAACTACCACCATCAAAACCCCCAAAACCCACCTAAACACTCACAAAAGCAAACCCCCTCAAAATGGAAAATAAATTTACATAGAGAGCTAGAACAAGTGTCTATTATATATCTCTCTATATAAGCATATATTAAAAAGTGAAAAACCTGGCAAACAAGGTAATGATGATTGTACTTTGAACCCTATCCAGCAAGCTTAATAGCTTAAATTCTTACTATACCTTAAGGTGTGTATATAGCTGGTAGAAAATCCTATTTTTCAATATCTTAGCATAATATATTGATTTTTCATATAACTACTGCTACAGTTCTGCAGAGGTTATATATGTCTTAGTGTGTTAGCAGCCCTACCAAAATCTATGCAAACAATCATAAGCAGGCATAAACTACATTATCTTATTAGGTATTCTAATGACATTTTTAGGATAAATGTATTACAATGTTTAGCCATTTGATGGAACGGTATCTTAAAGCATTCATTCCTTGCCTATTTTAAGCTTTCCCCTAATCTAAGATCATTACCGCAAGAGCTCTAAGGGTACTCTATTTCAAAAAAATAAGAGGCTTAACAGTTCCATTCATGTTAGCGTCACCAAAGACACTAAGCAGTTGCCTTTTCAAAATATTTTCTTCAAAGAAAATTCTGATAGCAAGGCAGAAAAATGTTTTGGTATAAATACAGAAAGAATAATATGACTTTGAATATTTTTATGTTTTTAGATCAGTGCACAAAAATAATTTTAATATTAGTAGTTCTCAGATACTGAGTATAATCACCTGTGAAAGCATAAATGTGTTATTGGGTGAGTTAACTCAAAGAACAAGCTGTCTTGAGCTAAATTAATGATTGGCCATTTAAACCTAACCTGCATGAGAAGGTAAGAAAGGAGAAGGTAGTTCCTTGCAAACACATAGCAACGGACATTAGCAAATACTACATATTAGAAGAAATTTGTAAAAATTAAAAAAATATAGGAAAAAGTTAGAAAACAAATGTTTTGAGTGATGGCTAAATGGCATCTTTATGTTCTCTTAGGCTTGCTAAGTAGAAAAATAGCAAGTGAAAGGACAATGAAAAATGGTTTTCTGATGTAAGATCCATGCTGTGACGTAACACTTAAAAGTCACAGTACCCAAGCAGTACATGGGAGTTTAAAACTTGTCTACAGAAGCTAATTTATACCTTTTTTTTTTCTGAGCTTAATATATATTAACTCCTCTGAACACATATATGCTACATCACACTTGGAAATAACACTTTTCAACTCCTGATCGTGGGCTGGCCTGTTTAAACCCAGTTTCCCTCCCTAGCTTTATCTAGTGAAATAGAATGGGATCAAATAACCTGCAGCATATTAGACTCCATTGCCGCTGTCTTCACCTCAAAACCATGAAGCCTAGAGAACAGTATTTAATGCACATAAAGAATATGTCCCCTCTTATGGAAGACATGCATAATCCAGGGACACAAGAACTTTCAAGGGAAAAATAAATTGAGCCAGAAGATGTGGCCTTTTGGATATAAAAAGACAGTTCAATTTAGCCATATGCTTTTGAGGTAACAAGAAGTCTAATTTGGATTCAAAGCTTCCCAAACTATGTATCGGCATAAAGAGAAGCCTTGAATTTATATAATACTGTACTATGCCAAACTGCAGATCCATGTACAAAATGATCAATCATGCCACCAGGAGATGATTCAGAGATACACCTACACCATCTGCCCAAATTCTTTTTACAGACTACACAAATACAAAGATTAATAAAACTTTTATGGACAATTTCTACCAGACTCCTTTAATAGAGATGTTTTTCCCTCTGTAGGAACTTTAGCAGATCTTAGTGATTGATACAATGCTTACTTCTTCAAATCAGACTAATTTACCATGTATCCAAATGACAGATCCAAGTGATATTTCATCTAAGTTAGCAGGAATAGAACTGGGAAGGCCAAGGTTTGACTAGGGTTGAAACTGGTGAGGAATGTGAAGTCGTTCTAAAACAACGTCATCTACATCAGGCATGGTGTAATGTACCTTCAGCAAGTTTGCAGATAATACCAAATTGCTTGTGGGTGGAAGCAGTTTATATTCAAAAGAGTCTTGTCAATCCAGAAAAATGGGACAACAGAGCCTTACAGAGAAGAGGATCTCTTTTGGAATACAACAGCTCCACGCAGGAGTGTGGGCGAAGGAACGAGTAGGTAGGTAGCTGTTCTGCAGAAAAAGGTCTTGCAGGCCTTAGAAGAAATAAGTTTTTAATCATTGGAACAGATACTCAGAGTATGTTAGTTCCAGCTTCTGAAATTTACTGAATTTAGTTGCCTAAGGCCTGAGCAACATCATCTAGCTGGGAAGTCGCTCCTGTTCCGAGCAGGAGGTTGGACTAGATAAACTTTCTCAGATACAACCTAACAGCATCAGCACAGGATTCACGACAGTAAGCTACTTTCTGACACCATCACTGAGGAATTGACTCTCCAAGCCTGTAGCTTGTTTGAGAATAACAAGTAGTGAACATACAGGTGAGAGTAGAAACGGCTGGGCAAAATATTTTCACCACTTTTACAAAATAGCATGCGCATTTAACAGCATTATTTATAGTCACGTTTTCTAAATTAATCTAAATTAACTGGTCAGTATCTGTGCTGCTTGTGTGGGCTTTTTCCCACAGTTACAGGAGTTTTTGCTTTAGGTTAATGTGACTCCAAACCAAGCCAACTAGTTTCTGGAAGAGCAAAACTAATGAATCCTCCTTTCCTGCAGAATGTTGCCTAAAGGCGGATAGCTCATGTGGCTTCCCTGATTTCTAATAAAGGCTGACATTACGTTATACCCTTCTCTCTCAGTGGAATATAAATTTTTTCTTCTAACCATTACTTATTTTTCTAGGACTCATAGAACTGAAATATCTTTAAGATTCCTAGCTCTCCATCATATTTACTCTGGAATGACCAAACCCCAAAAATTTTTAGGAATAGGTCCACACATGCCCTCACACACAGTCAACATGACTGTCCAAAGTAGTCATCTCTGTCAGCAATCCAGAAAACATTATTGAGCCATGTAACCTGGAATTTCTGTATGCATTTTTAGTAATTTCCAGTTCAGCGTAGTAACTGCTATTGCATTGTATCAGTTGATCTAGATATCTAGAAAATTAAAATTTCCTCAAAATTCTTTCCAGAAAATTCTTATCGTGACTCAGGAAAAAAAAGTCCTATTATAGAAGAGAACAATGAGTTTGTTCCTATGAAACTGTTAAGTGAAGGTTTTAAGGAACTTCAAGAAAACTATGTCTTAATTTAATAGTCTAGTCCAGAAACCGCACAAAACGAATTATTCAATAACATATTTCTTTCAGAAAAGGAATGGTATTTCAATTTCAAAATTAAATGTCAATCCTAATTTATTTGCTTGACCTCCTTTATTCCTACCAGTTTTCCCCTGGTTTTTGAAAACTGTATTTTATAGATTAAAAGCTAAATCTCTGTTGCAAAAGTATTCCTTCTTGGATTTAGAATACACCACAAATTAGAATACTAAATAGAGGATATAGCAAGATGATCATTGCGATATCTTGGGAGCTGAACTTTACCTAAGCATAACAATGGTATGGGTTATATGCATGGTAGAACTCTCAATTTTGACACTAGTATTAGATGCCTAGATATTGCCAAGGTATTAATTTGAATTAAACCAGCCTGGAACCTCCTTCATAAAGCAGCTTAGAGAATTAGCAAGTTTCAAAGGCCTAATTTGCTTCAGTGTATTTGATTCCAAAATTGAAGGAACTACCTAGAAAAAGATTTTTAAATATCTGAGCTCACAAACTCAGTAAGGATAAAGCTTAAAAAGCCTTGAAAATCAGGATCAAACAGAACTGCTTAACATTATTCTGGCCTGATATTCACACAAACACTGTCTTCACACTTTGTGTTTGGTTTTGTTGTGTATTTTGCAGCGTTCTTTTTGTTTGTTTTTTAACTAATACATTGCTGCAGGTATTAAATATAGGTTTGGATTTGAAATGGTGTTCCTTTAACACATATACCCACAACTGTGGACCTGGGTCATCAGGTGCTACTTTAGGCATACCAATTTGGTACAGTTACCAACACGCTACAAATTAAATACATGACTTACTGTTTTGCTAACTTCCTAGTAAGTGTTCTTCACCTTCAGAGCATTGTTTCTTTCTAGTGTTTTCACAAACATCTCGGATTTGTGAAAAAATAATTTGAAAAATAAGTCAAAAGCATATAAATAGAAATTAGCTCTCGAATCTCAATTCTTATCTCAACTGCTTGCATACATTTATCCAATCAAGCAAAATGCCATGCTTCATACCAGGCTAATATCAGATTAAGAAAATTGCTAAAGATTTAGGAAGTCACCCAGGTAGAAAAAAGTTACAAATAATTCAAGTGCTGTCAGTTCTTCTGGAGGTATAAAATTTGACTGGCCCCCATCAAAGGGGGAAAAATTTGAATGTTCTTGGCGATTAACTGCATCTCTTGTTGCCAGAGATTTTGGGTAAGAATAGGGTTTGGTCTAAGACACACAGGCCTGAATTCTGTTTGTGGAAAGCCATTTTATCTGAACACAGAGCAGAAAACAACATGTGGCTAGTCCACACCTTTATTATAGGAAACCTAAAAATCTCCACGAGCAGAAAATTCAAGACAGACACTTATAAGGATACCATACTTGCTGAGGTCAACCTTCTCCCCCACACCCAGCACTGGCAGCAAGACAAGAACTAGGTTGTTCAGACGAGTTACTGAGCCTAACAAATATCCTGCACAAAGTGACATTCTGCAAGCAATGCTATTTTTTCAGCTTGCATTCATGTCAATAACACTCGTTACCTGAAAGTCTAGTACTTCTCTCACGTATCTTTTATGTATCCAAAATGTACATGAAGGGTACTGACTAAACATACCATGCAGGGATGGAACATGGAAGGAACATGCCTTTCACGATGTTAAACTTTTCAATAACATTGCCATGAGCCAATGAAACTCTTTAATTCCTACCTCTTCAACATTTTCTACCATCAATTAATACTCCATATGTTGGATGCTCAAAGTAGTATATTGCACGTGCCAGCAGAGCAAACACACTAACTCCAAGAGTTGTGTTCACTAGTTTGTAGCTCTAGTGAATAGTCTGCTGCAGCTCTAAGTTTTACATGCTTTTCAAAGGCAGTCACAAAATGAATATCAAAGCACATAAGTAATCCACATTGGGAAATCTGTCAGAAAATTGTTGGGAAAATAAAGTGAATCAATAGCATGTCAAGGGATTCAAATGGAAAAAATACTGAATATTCATTTTCTCAGTTTCAGAGGAGTGGGGATTTAGTAGAACTGGAGCAGCTTGTAGGATTTTCGACTTTCTTGAAAACGTTCAAATAATTTTTGTGATGTGCTTTGAATTTAAAATTTAATTAGTTCCCCTAAACTTACATTTTGTATCTTCATGTTGTTTACTGATGCATATACAGCATAATTAGGAGAACCAGTCTGAACTGCACAACAACTTTTAAGTACATTGTTACAAGAAAAAACATTACAATAACAAGTATTCATGTTTGCTCATTACCATGCAGAAACATGTGGAAAGCAGCTATACATTTGAAAGTGCTGCTACAAATGCTGCTAAGTAGAAGCAAATATAAAAAAATACCTGAGTTAATTTCAGTGCTTTAATGAGATTTACAGCATATAAAATATATTTTTTTAATGTGGTTTACATTCCAGGAAATGTGATATGCTTACACAAGCAACTCTTAATGGAGGGCTATGTCTGTGCAGTTTGTTACTTAGGCTGCAAACTTGCTTCATCTGTTTGCCAAAGAGCTGTAAATATAGTTCCACGCAGACCATATTACGCAATTTCAATATCTGAATAAACAGAAGCACAATTCTATGTTTGGGTGTTTGTGTTTTGGGTTTTTTTGTGCGGTTTGTTTGTTTTTTTTTCAAGAAAACTATCAGACCCCTTCATCTCACACATAATACAAGAAAAAAAAAATTTGAAGTCCCATAAAGTATCAATTATGAAGCAGGAGTGGGGGAGGGGTACCAAAACAATGCCCCTACTGCTTGCTTCTTTTTGCATATAACTATAGAAATATTTGCAGGCAACCCAGTAATCTTTTCACAGTTATGTGAAAGTTATGAAGTCTTCTCGTAAAAGCTTTGCAACCAGCTAACCCTTGGGTCACATACTATTTTCACCTGTCCCTTCTTCTCTGAAGAATCCAAATAGTAAGTCAGTAATTGCTTATAAAAAAGTGAATATTTACTCAATTCAAGAAACACAATACTTGTAAACATGATAAAAGCTTCCTGATAGTCAATGTTCATCCGTTTCAGAAATTGTTGAAAAGTAAGACCGGACTTACAACTTCATTTTAAAAATTATAATCCGTAAACCACGCTTTCATCCTGACATCATCATCTGATTTTTTTTATAGTTCTCTGATTAGAAGCCTTCTTTCCCTGATATAAACAAAAATGATGAAACTAGCATGTAACAAAGATCACGTACTTTTCATAAGGCAGAGAAATTCTACATTTACTTCATAGAAGCAAGAAAACCACTCTTGCTGTTCTTAAGTAACAGCAGAAATAACAAAAACATAGAACAAGCACAATTTAATTCCTTTGTCTTTTTAGAACTTGTCTTTTTTTTTTTTTTACCATGTAAGATGAACTTTCAAAGAGACTATGAAATCACTGATGTAATTCCTTTCAAGGCGAAAAAACCCTGTAAATACCAAACATTTGCTCTTTAGACCATAACAATAAAAAGAAAACAACAAAAACAAAAAAAACCAACCCATTTTTAAAAACAGGTTAAGAAAGTATTATCTAAGTAAAAATTCCCAAACACTAGATTACTTTATTACTGTTAAATTAAAAAAGGATTCCAATGAAAAAGTAAGACTTCATATCCCACTTAAAATGGCAAAACAAAACAAAAATCCACCTTTAGGCACACTGACAACCGTTACTCCTATGTCCTCCTACATTCTTCCCCAAGGAAAATTAAATTCTAATCAGTGTGTTAGCAAAAAATGTTTCCTCTGACCTCCACCTGGAAACTTCTTCACACTCAGATTAATCAATGGGTGCCCAGTTACAGAGCGTTGAGTGTTTTAATGATGCTCCTTGCTTCTGCCCACATCCAATATGGAAGACAAAGCCTGAAGTACTTCCCAGCTCATGACAACAAATGCACACCTGCTTAACATCTTCACATCAAGGCTATTTTGTACAAATGCTGTCTCCCAAAATAATGTAGTAACAGTGAAGAAACGTCCTTATTTTTAAACTTTTAACACTTTTGAATTTTGGATGTGTAATGAAAATGCTAAGATACTCTGAAAGAGAAATAAATGTATATAGTAATTCACATTTCAAACAGTATCTCCGACTTTGACTTCCTTTCAGGTAGTAATGGTTCAACAGAAATAAGCCATCTCCAAATAGACCAAAATACCCAGTAGCCTATATGTACAATTACCCAGTGAAGGGAAGCAAAACTCCAATAGAAGCATTGCTCCTTTCTGGCCCCTTTGCATTCCCATATTTTAAAAAAGCACCTAGAACTAACAGCATGTTCAGAAATCTTGCAGCATGAGGGTGATTTAGGCAAAAGTGGCAAATATTCATATGCTGGCCACCCAAGGAAGATAGTAGCAATGCAAATGCAGCTATTACAAGGCAACAAGATTGCTTCCACTAAAGTGGATCTGCAGCTACAGTTACAGCCAGCGAGGGAGATTTTCTAAGGAACAGAATCACTTTGTCTAAAAAAAAAACAAATTAAAAAAAAGTCTAAAAGCAATTAAGAAAACAATTTTTGCTGGGAAATTTTCAAAATGAGTAATCAATATTTCAAATTGACTATACTGAATTCAGTGACAATTTAACAAGAGTTAATATTTCATGCATTTTATAAAGGCAGCTCTCATGAAGCAGCATTAAATTCTACTATTATCTCCAGGCAGATATCAGGGATCTGTATTATTATACAGAATATTAAACAATCACCTTTTGATTTTTATTTTAGGGAGCATTCTTCATCTCCAGGCACCAAAAATTCAGCCACTGAAAAGCCAGTCTCCACTTGACAATCCTCACAGTCTACTACTGCACCTTTATCCTCCACGCTGCATACATTTCATATATGCATTTGAACTGTGCATGTTTCTTAAGTCCATGCATATCGCTCCTATCTAATACATTAATTCTTATGGGGAAAATTATTCCACTATTGATCCAATTGCTAACCATCACACTTTTCAAGATCAAGCAACTTAGAAAATTGGAAGTCTGAGCCATCTAGGAGAAAGTTAATCATATCCCATCTGGGAAAGTTTTGCAACCTTAGCAGGAAATACTGATTTGCCAAGTAAATTTGCCCTCTTATTGTAAGAAAAATCAACTTTCACAATCTTAGGTTTCCTGGAGTTAATATGAGGAGAAAAACCCACAAAGCTGTAAGACTTTTGAAGAAACCAGTAGAACTGGTAAAACAATAATGCTCAAACTATCTGAACTGGGGGAGCTTTACATGGAAAACAGCAAGAGACTACAAGAAAACAAGGATGTACTGAAGCAAATGAAATTCTAAAACAAAATAATTACTTAGTTATAGATCTGTTTGATACAGACAAGTGAAAAGAATATTCCTGTAAAAATGTCAAATTAACATCTATGGAAACTGGTTTAATGTTTCACAGTTCTTCCAACACTCACATACCTCATTAAACAGAAACAGTCTTTGTGACCAGCTCCTAAGCAATTGTAACTCTGCTTTAGAGCATAAAGCTCAATGATAAACAAAAAGTAGAAAACTGGTTTTCGTTTGTTGCTTCCCCCACCCCCACCCCCGGGGTGTTTTGTTTTGATTTCTTTCACATAACTCTTCTTAGAATCTTGTTATTAGTACAACAGGTATAACTTCTAGACCTATAGGACCTTAGATGGATAATGTAATAAGCAAAACTCTACTCATCTCATCTCCTATTTCACTACACCTCCTACTGAAACATGTAATATATGTAAACAAAATTTTTCTTTTTGCCAAAAATAAAAAAAGGAACTCTGAGAAACAGAACAAATATAATATTGACTGATTTACTGAACATGACCACAAAGTAGGAATTACTCAATTCTTAATAACACTACCAAGGTATACTCTTTGTCAAAACAAAGCATTCAAAACCCACAAAGTAGTTTTAAGCAAGGTAGTTGGTCATATTTAATATCTTATGCATTAAACGCACCTGCACAAAGATCTTTATTGTCTTGACAACAGCATTCAAAATATATCTAGACTATATTAAGCATTACAGTTGTTTCAAAATTCTGCCTAAATCAAGGAAGTTACAACAGTTGTAACATCGTTTGTCCCTTGCCACTTAAAACACCATGCAAATATGGTGCTGATTTGGTGCCAACAGCCCTGGTGCTGTATTTGTTAATACAGCAAATGATAACAGCTCTGCCTTGCATAGGTTTGCTATCCATGCAAGTTGAAGGTACTATTCTTTAAAATTACAATTAAAAGAACCCAACAAGCAAACAAACTACAGTTAATCTTCATTCTGCCTCCTTATATCTCTGTAATACTAAAAACCTAGCTGTGTGTATTTGGTTGTCATAGATCCGCATGCAGTCCTTGCTTCCTTCTATAAATGTTGGCTACTGATTTCTCCACAAGCCCAACATGACAGGAAGTGCAACAGTAGCTTCCATTGCCTAGCAAGAAGTGAAGCACTGCATGATAGTTCAGCCAGACATGCAACAATCCAGCAGTAATATACAACAGGTCTGCCAATTGCATTTCATATGGTCTACATGAAGCCTGGCAGACCTCCCATATGGCATCTCACTGCAGGAGTTATAACTGATGGAAATATTTACAAAAAATACTTGCAAACAAAATAGTCATGTTTCACACAGATCCATCTTAATTCCAAATTCAGAAAGTAAATTGGCATGTACACGTGATAAGTTCCAGCAAAGACTGGTGAATTTGAAATACTCATTATGCATATATGCATTTTATAAATACAGAATGAGCCAGAGTGACTTACTTCAGTAAAAATGGATCACGATATCAAAATTCTTATAATCTTAAACATGAAGTTATCTCCTTCCAGAGTGCAACGTTCAGGCAATTCCATATGAAATCATGAACCTAGACATCACCCCTGTTTCACAAATCCACATATTTGTTACCATTCAAGTGAAAGAAAGTAACACACCCACAACAAAATATTTTGATACCTGTAAGTGCCTGTCCCTCTAAGTAGGTGTAGGGTGGTGATTCTCCTCCTCCATTTTGTTCTCATTGGACCCCACTTCGGCACAACCAAAACCAAATTAATCTAGTATGTTGCATTCAGTTATGGATAGTAAATTTGACTGCAGCTCTTTGCATAACACAATTCACCCTGAGGTCACATTCTTCAGCCTTCCCCAAAGCCTATGACAAGAAGTATTGGCTGAATCAGCCTCTCGTTTCTTTTCTGATTTTTCTTCCAATGTCATGTTCCACACAGATCTAATGAGGTTGAGGAGAAAAGGGAAAAAAATATGGAAGAAAAAAGAAAAGCACCTTAGCACAACTTTGTGCTACAACTAATCTGTAAGAACCACAAGAAATTCCCTTTACAACTCTTTCCATAATGATAGCTTGGATGAGTGTCCAAACGGTCCTGTCTTCATAAGGCTGTATCCAGTAAGTAAAAGTTGGTAGACAGCTGATGAATTGTACATAAAGTCGGTTTACACAGTTTATGTCAAAATTCTTCTGAAGATAGAAAATTGTCTGGAAGCATTTGAGGTTACATAAACAGATCAGATTTTGATGTAGGGTTATCTCTAATGTGTGTTTGGCCTGAGGGAGAAGCTCTAAGAGTAAGTTCTCGATTTTTATGATATGTAAAAACAATATAATTTTCAAATGCATCCTAAGTAGTAGCTACTTCGTGCCACTACGACTTCATCAGGAACACTTTAAAAGATATTTCAAAAATTCATATTCACTTCCAATGTAATTGCCATTTAAGTCAGGAATTTACTTTTAATAAACACATTCTTGAGCTGGTAACAGTAAAAGCATCATTCAAACATCATTTCCTGTACTAAATTTTACCCATATTAACAGACTTAGCAAAGCATCAACCACAAACATGTTGGTGATGGAAATTTCCTAACGCAAGCAGTCTTTATAGATTTCTGCTATTTCAGTGCAGGTCTCCAAGGACCATTTGAATCCATATTAATTTCCTTTCTGGCAGTTATGCGGCCATGTATGAACTGCACTATTTCACTTTTAATCTGTCAGTAATTTAGTAATGTGTAAACTAATTATGCACAGATATTAATGTAATCAGTTTGGGGAGCTATAAAATCAATGTGTTTTTACAGACTGTGTTAAAGAGAATTGCATTATTATAGTCATATGTCTGTTGCTGATAATGTTATGGAATTAAAATAATGGTGATCCATGCATCAATACACATTCCCACAATCCACCCACTGATACAATACTATAACTTTCTGTAGAGGACAGGTCAAGTTTTTCAGTAACTTAAAAATTAAATCTGCTTGAAAATAATAAGAGGCTTCCCATTAAGAAATACAAATTTGATGACATCTCGTGTTTCCTACTGTGAACTGGAAATGAACTGGCTAGCAACATTTTGTCCATAATTCAACCCAAATACTCGGCTTTGCTCCAATGGAAAATGTGCAGGAAAGATTGTAACTACAACTCAACACTGGGACACGTAAGTTAATCAAGAATGACATTTGAAGCATCATGTAACAGGTCATTAAAATTATCAAGCATCACTGTGTATCCAAGTACACAGCAAAATATTATTTATGTACAGCGGCTAAGGTGTGCTGCCACAGAGCCTGGCTTTGCCCTCAGACACCCAGGTGTAACTCATAATGCAGAGAATCATACCTTTGCCTCATCTCCACCTCTTCCATGCTCAAAAGTCTCTTGAACTTGTCCCATGATCTTCTACATGCTAATTTCTCTGTTTTCTGTTACACAGGTCATCTGAGACAGATTTCACTCATTAAATTCCATAATGCCTTTCACCAACTGTACTTATCATATACACATGCATCAGGCCAAGCAGGACAACAAGAAAGCAATTCTGCAGTTACCTTAGTAATTAAGACTCCACCTCTTTTCTCAGATAATGATTTCCAAGCTAAAAGGAACTGAGTTGTCTTTGAAGAGTGCGTTATACTTCTCAGATTTGAAAATGTCAATGAATTCTGCCACATCGAGAGTACTATTCACAACATAAACCACACCAGTTTCCCTGTGCCCTTAAAAAGGTACAATTATGTGTTAAAGTTTCACGATACAATTAATCCAGTCAGACTTGATCTGCTGCCAAAAGGCCTGGCCTTTCCCCCTCTCCCTGCCTGCCCATACCCAGCTTCTGCCTCAACACCACCGTGGCCCCTGCTGCCACTTGCGGGCTCACAGACAGCTTTGGGCTAGGCAGCGAGGACAGACATTTTGCAGGCTATTTGACAAATAACATCAACATGCAGAGATAAACACAGCTTGCTTACAAGTAAATTAGTATTT
The DNA here is from genome assembly GCF_015220075.1 of Falco rusticolus. NCBI lineage: Eukaryota > Metazoa > Chordata > Aves > Falconiformes > Falconidae > Falco > Falco rusticolus. The sequence goes on from NC_051201.1 coordinate 17,097,777, forward strand.
GCTGCTGGTAAAATTTGTTTGTTTTTTGGTTGATGGTTTTTTTTTTTTTTTACATGTAAAAGATATTAAGACCTCAAACTTTCCATTCTACCATAGAATTAATTTGTAGTAATAAATTCATTCATTCATGTGTATTATTAACAGTACCTTTTATAGAAACAGCAAATTAAATCTGCAAATCATATATATCTGTTCTTGTACCCTCTTTTGGGAAGGGAGCTTCACAGAATTAATTTGAACTTCTGACTGGGCTGGTCGTAGAAAAACACGAGTAACTGACTTGTTAAAACATGTTAGCACAAACCCCAAAAGGCCATTCACACATTCACCCCACACTGTTTTTTTCTTTTAAAAATACAGACGCTTTTTGGGACTGAACTAAACAGTGGCACATGCCTCACACACAGCTTATGTACCAAACAAAATGCAAAACGATGCCTTTCAAACAGCAACAAGCTAGCTATTTTCACCCTACACTTGTCAAACTTTAACGCACGTTGCTTCCCCTGTTGAACCCATACATTAAACACACACACAGAAAATCCCAAGCACAGCACCTGGAAGAGGACATGGCCCCCCTGCAGCCCCCCACCATCTCCTCACACAGCAGGGCCAGGGCCCTGATGGCAGCACACCAGGGCAGCCCCTCAGGCCTCACCGCGAAGGGCTGCCCGGTGCCCTGCCGCGGACAGGCTGCCTGAGGTACAAGACACCAGGGCAAGAAAACACCAAGCACGTCAAATACGTGAAGTGGTTCTCTCTCAGTATGGCATGAGGGAAGTAAACACCAGCAGGCACAACTCTGTCCAAGGCCAGCAGCGTTCCAGAAGGTTCTGGAGGGCTCCTCCCACAGCCTCCAGCTTTTATCCTCCCATCTGCTCCCTCAAGCTCCCACCATGAAGCGGCAAGCCCGGCCTTGGCAGCCACCCTGCACACCATGGGCAGCCAGGGGACATGGGGAACCCCCTTATAACCACAACAGTTCCTTCAAATTTTGCACTTAGGAGGGACAAAGCCAGCAGACAGGCCCCGTCACGTACCATACCCACACCAGTGGCCTCTACGCTGCTCAAACCTGAAACTTCAACGGAAGAAAAGCCGCTTAGCCCTGTACTCACCACAGGAAAGAGAGAACTTCTCTCAGGCTGCAGTCCTCTTCCACACCACTGCCCACCATGCCGCAGGGCTGGCTCCTCAGCCGACAAAGCTGCAGCTGGTGAGGGCACCACAAACCCTGCCCCAGAGCACAATAGCAAGTGGGGCTGCCTCTCTTCTCTGCACCTGGGGGGTCAGGTGAGCTGCCTCTCACTGATGGGTTAAAGCTCTTAATGAGGGAGGGAAGAAAAAAAAAAAAAAAGTGGTCAAGAAACACTGTGATGATGCTTGACCACAAAATATCCTCTCTAACACTGACAGGAAAACAGACCGCAAGAATATTTGTGACATGATCACCTGCTTCACAAAACACGATTATGTGGCAAAAATATTGACCTGGCTCTATTTTACTGTATGTCCTGTGGACACAAAACCCCTAAAGACTTAAGGCCTGTGAGGGAAGGGAAGTCCGTGCAAAGGAGCAGGGGCCTGGGGTCAGCGCTGTGCCCAGCTCCAGCAGCATGCAGGGCTGCCGCTTCCCCTGCAGTGCTGGCTGCCAGGGGGATCCCCGGCAGCAGTGCAAGGCCAAGAGGGGAATCAGCATCCCAGGCAAGTGTAGGGGATGGTGGGATGAGGTCTCTAAGGATGGGAAGGGGGTTCCACAGAGATTGTTGTAACCTCTAAGGGCACTAATGTTGCTGGATGGGAAAGCAGGAGGAGAAAAGGAGTAATCCTGCAAAGCCCTTGTGGGCAAAGGGGAGGTTGGTCTTCAACCTATTTAATTTTTTTTCTATCTTTAAAGAGTTACTTGCTCAAGTTTATTTTTCTTGGATTCTAACACAAACTACTTTCATAGCTGGAGCACTTGTGCACTCATCTTCAAGGGAACAGGAGAGCATCTCAGCCTGTATCCTCCACAATGTTTTGTTACGTAGGTTAACATTTTGTTAACCAACCATTAGCACAGATGGGAACAGTTTTAACCTCAGGTAATATAACTTGTGGAGATACAGTCAATAAATACTCCTTTAAGGATCACTCCAGGTAAGAGCTAAGCAAGAATGAGTGCCATTTATGGTAACTACTGTATATCAATTCAATTAATTTCAAATATTTTAATGTAAAAAATATGCACCGCACAAAAACTCCTCACTGGAGTAATTCTTTCAGCTCTTAGCTAAATTTCAACACTCAATTTTGCAGTTGACAGAAAAGCAGCTCTAGCAGATAAAATGGCTCAGGTGAGTTCCCCTCAGCCACTCCAACGTACATTTTGCTCTTTGTTGAGTATGCTTATCTAAAGATACTACTTGTCTATACAGCTGAAGCCAAAAATATATCCAAAAGTGAAACTGAATGGAAATCAAAAAGTTTGGTAAACTCTCAGGTTGGCAACCTTAATTTGCAAAAGGTTCAGTAGAGAAGAATGTAACAAAGAAACTGAGCATGCAGAAACATGTAAAGTGCAGGAACAAAGTTTTCTAGTTCAGCTTAACATTTGTACCTGCCTTCATGCCAGGTTAGGCTGCCTTCCACTTACACATCAGTAAATGGATGAAAGCAAATATTTTAAGTGAGCATGAAAAGGATCAGCTTACTTCGCTCCCTGCCTCCCCTCTGAATTTAGACTGTTGTGTCAAACAGTGCTACCCACTACCATTTATACAGATGGAAAAATCTTTAACAAACTAGCACACACACTTTAAGTTTTTTTCTCAAAATTATTCTGAAAAGCTAATTCTCCCTCCTGCACCAGGTACCAGCTCTTAAAATATGCTGAGTTGTAGGAACTAGTGTACTTTAAACATACTTTTGTTTATAGTGCTTGCAGAGCAATGCGTGTACAGACAAGCTAATTAGGCAGGGATTGTGTCCCTTTATTTTTATAATTCCAGTTTTAGGAGCAGAGCATTTGATTTATTACATGAAGGTATTTTTATAGCCTCAAGTACTACTGCTCTTTAGGACATAGGGAACATCACAGCCCATTTAATTTACACAGGAGATGTTAGTACTATTTAATGGCATGTAAACATTTTATAAGGTAAGCTCAAATAACAGGAGATTTTTTTTAATATACTTCAGCGAAAAGGTTCACAAATGGATTTTCGTTCTACTTTATTGGACCAATCTCTGTTATTGCATCAGAAGCGAATCGAGTTTTAAAAGGTGTTAAGAGTTTTCAATATATTTTGTGACACTGAACAGAATCACAAAGTATACATAAAACAACCAATGCGTGAATTAATTCCAGAACTAGTATAACTGCACGCCCTCAAATCATATGTAATTGTCTGTGGTTTTGAGCAATAATTGCAATGTACTATAGATAATATTTTCATTCTAGTTCTTTTCTGACATAATTTTACACAAGCCTAAATAGAAGCATTTCAAAGATACTTTATCATCATTATTACTATTCATTTTTCAAAATAGGATTTTTAAGGAGTGCGAATATATTTTCTTAGGCCAATTGATAAAGTCGAAAACAACAGAGGAGTTTAAAAAGAAGTGCTACAAAAAAATTCCTTCTTACTAAAAACTTTCCCACACACATTTTTACACCACCTTTACTGCAATACTCACTGGTTTGTTTATTTGCATCTGAACTAAGATTATGTTTTATAAATATCAAGATATTCTTTTTCTGGAATGTTTATATCATAAAAGACATTATAAAGATCAGAACTATTGCCTGTTTCTACGAGGAAGATATTTTTTTTAGATTTTTAAAAAAATTATTTACTATTTTACAGGGAAAATGATGAAGTGGATTGCAGTAGAACTCTGTGGAATAATAAGAGATTAATCTAGGCAACCTGGATATCACTTCATTGTCAAAATATTTTCATCTTGGGGAAGAAATGTAAGACAATATAATTTATACACCTACTGGTATGACTGCGTTTTCTCCTATGTACTGCCTGGGTAAGGAAAATAAAAACTGCAGCCTATTTTCTGGTGTTTGTAATGAAAAGCATGGGAAATCTTTAAGTTCCTTGTACAGCAAAGCAGAAGTTGTATAACTTTCAAGAAAAAGAAGGAGTTCTGCCCCAGTCCCATACTGTGCTTTTTTATAAAGCGGAAGGGGTACATTATTTCTTGGAAGACTAAGAAAAAGGACTGAAAGTTCTGGTCCTTTCATACATGCCATGTCCTTCCCGGTGGGAATGGTGTGTTTTCAGTTGTTGCTCTATTGTGCTATAACACAAGTAATTGGTCTGACTTTGGGAAAGCATTCAATAAAGAAAAATATGATTATCTCATACTGACACAAGGCAAAATGAAATAATTGTGTCAACACTAGTTTGGTTTAAACAACATGCCTAAAAACCTACTTAAGTGAAAGTGCTGTAAATACAAGTGTTGAATATTAACTTTATGAGGTGCTTAACTGCACTGGATTGTAATGAATTATCTAGTTCTAGTGATGCTTTGACACATTTCAAATGAGAACCATAAGGAGTTAACTTATGGTCTTTAGTCCCTTTCAATATGTTCAGTGACAATATAAAATCCCATTCATTTCCCAAGACATAGCCATTTTCAATAAAATTTCATTGTAAAATATATGAGCATTTCTCCACCTAAAAATGTTTTTGTTAAGAAAACATATTGGTACAACAGAACACTTCCATATGCAACAGTAATCTCATTTGACCTGTGATTTGTTAAAAAAAAAACAAACCCAACACTAAAATCTCTTCTGATCTTGGATTCTACTTTTCTCACAATTCATGTATAATCTCTTCATTTTCTGTTTCTTCCACCTTTAAGTTTTGCATGTCAGGGATACAAGGATTGTCAGAGCAGAGCTTTCCTAGCTGTACGTGTCGGTTTAAAGAGAAAATACTACATGACTCTACTGTCCACACATATTGTGTGCAACTGTGTTGATAACAAAGGAGTGACCTTACACTGGTATATTCTTTAAAAAGTGGAGGTTTCATATTTATGGCAATATCCTAATCTTGGCCTCAGTTTTTACAGTACAGATTATTTTTATGTAGGAATAAGCTGTGCTTTCTTGTTCACCTTTACCAATGCATATCCAAATAACAGCCTCCCTCCTGCTGTGATGTGTGATCTTGCTAAGAACTTGTTCTATCATGCAAAACTTCCCTGTCATATTCTTAGAGAAGAAATAAGATACAAAGATGGTCAAAAGGTCTATTTCATGGGAAAAGTCCCTTCTAAAAATTTCTTGATTGCTCTTCATTATGAAACACACATCTGTCTGAGTGATCCAGCAGCAGAATAGCATGGTAGTGAAAGGCTGGGAACAGCTATGCCTTGTGCATGACGTAGCGTAGTGATCAACCTCCCTCCTGTGAAAGCAGCAATGGCATACTATCAGACTTACTCCATTCTTCATCTTGGCAACACTTCATCAACTGTACTTCAGCTCGGCTAAAGCAGCCTCTGTGACTCTTTAAAGATGTGGATACAGACCCTGCATTCCTTGATGCAAAGATGTGGTCTAAGTGTACGGCTCCAGAGGCCGTATTCTGTTATCCCTGCTCATACTGGGTCGTTTCTTACCCTGCAAGTAATCTTGATGAAATCAAAACTAAGAGGTTTTCAATGAGATACAAGTGCGACTACCCTCATGTTTAAGTGCTTCACTGGATGAATGCCTTAATTTTTCCATTTAGGATCCTATCCAATATCCATTGTAATCAGTGGAAGAGACTTCTATTGTCTTCAGTGAGCTTTGGATCGACTTTTATTATTGTATGGTCTTTACCCAGATTCTTTTCTTATTGTACATAGCAAACTGCTTTTTATTTTTTATGTACAATGAGAAGATTTTTATAGTTGAACATAAAAGTGAACGTCTGTTCTTCCAAAATTTTATTGCAAATCTGGAATTTTATCCTACTTAGTCCATTATAAAAATTTTGAAACTATATAAAGCTCGATGACCAACAAACCCACAAAGATCACTCATATGTTGTAATTTTGAATCTTAGTCATGACTTTAAATAATGATAGCTTCTCAAATACATTGAAATTAAGACATCTATTAATTTTCATTTCTCTGTTTTGACATTATTGTTCAAATTCAAAATTATTCTAGATGCCTTAAAAATTGTCAGCTGTCCCAAATTGTTCCTGAAGTAGCTAAGTAACTTTGCTTTGGTAACTATGATATTCTAGGTGTCCCAAAAAGAATGAGCATAGTAATTCTACAATGAGTTAACTATATATTGTCAACTCCAAACTGGTCATTTTAAAACCTGGATACATACAATTGTAAATACATGATTCATAAAGTGTTTATTTCATACATGCCATTTTGATTCATTAATTTCAAAGCACATAAAATAATCAATATTCTATTTTAGAAGTAGCAACTTCAGCTATGAAAAGATAAAGGTCCCCAAAATTTACCGGTAAATCAGTGGAAAAAAATGGGAATAGAACCTGAATCCCAAGACTCTGCCCTAGCTTCTAGGCAACACCGCTTCCTGCAGTTTTGTATACATACATATGTGCATGTGAGATGTCTGTCTGGGAAAGAAAACACCTTAAAATAGCCAATAGCTGTGCCACAGTAGTAAGCTTGCTACGGCTCTTGTTTTGATAATGTCTGCACTGCATAGACACATTGCCAACGGCTTGTAGCGTAAAACACGTTTCATTACCAGTAGTTATGAGAGCATATCAGTTTATGGGGATGATTGTGCAGGTGGTGGTGAGTGTTATAAATATTTATGCTACTGCAAAGGAAAACTCCCTCCTGAAGGTGTTGGAAAGAGGGTCTCTGTTTTAAAAATATGTTGAAATCCTTCTTCACCTTTTTTACCTGACTTTAAATCATTGAACAGACTTTCAGTGTCTATACATCTTGTGGGATTTTTACCAGCAGCAAAATTTGAGCTTTCGGTGTTCCCAAAGCATTCATTGAAAGCACGTCTGTGTTAACCCAATGGAAATGACTGATCACCTTCTTTCTGTAATCCTGTGACGCATCATCACTGGCATGAGACGTAAAAAATGCACGTAATAGTTGAAAAACAATTGTAAAGAATATTGCTTCCACGGTATAATGTATTTCCTGAAAAATGATCATATAATTTAAAAGCAAGTGTTAGTGAAAATAACTGCAATGTAAAGACATTTGCTATACTTTTCCTTTTGTATTGACTCTTTTTGTATGTTCTATTTGTCATTAACCTAGAAGGGCTGTAATTTTCTTCTGATACTTCCAGGACTTCTTTGATTCCTTAATTTTGAGCTGCTGATGCATATTTGTGCACCTTATACATGATTGTGATGAAAAGCGTGATACAAAGGAGGCTGGTAAAAAGAAAACTTGTCTTGGTTTGGCAAATCTCAAAATACAAACTTTATCCATCACTATTTATTATATCTATTCAGACAGCATAGTAGGGAAGTCTACGTCCCATAATAAGAAAAAGATTCACATACTCTTGAATGAGTTCACAATCAATAGCTTCTTGATTTAAAACAGAAGTCCTTACACCAGCTCACACTCCCTGATGCTTATTCACATCAGTACTGATGTTTGCACAAGAGAATTTAACTTGCATCTTAAATGCACTTCCTGAATTGAGCCCAGCTTTCTTTGGTGGTACTTGTTCCTTTAAATGATTTAAGCTTCTTTCAGCATTGCATAGCCACTTTCTGACTCCAGCGTTTGCAGAGCAAGCTGTCACATGTAAAATTTCTTAAAGATCCAGTTATGCTTTTGGACATATTTAAAAGTCATCAAATTTTAAATCAGTTTTTGTTCTGAGGCCCAGAATCACACTCCTGAGAGAATGAAGCTTACATTATCCTTTAAAGGATTTTAAATGCAACATGAGGTCCACTCAGACACTGTGGTTATTTTGTAGTTTATTCTCAAACCCTGCAACAGTAACGTAGGGAAATCTTGTAACTGAAGTCGACATCAGGAAAAAAAGTCAGGAAATGTTTGTAATTTTGGTTCACTATAACTCATTTTCAGAACACAAATTCCCTTTCTTTGTACGCATAAATGTCTTGTGAAGGGTATATAAAAGTTTAGCCAAAAGGGCCCTATTAAATGCAACAGTAACATTAAGCATAAGCAATGGATAAAATGTATAATTTCAGAATCATAAAAACACATGGTTTCATTAGATTGGTGTGTGGTGGTTCTCGCTGGTGTCTCAGAAGAGTTGGTATTGATCTGACTATGAAGCTGTGACAATAAAACTGTACTCTATTGACTGCAGCTGCAGGGTCTCCAAATATTATTTATTGAGGCAAGCAGAACAGCAAAGCAAAAGCACTGCCCCAGTAATAAGTGGTAATTGCTGGGAAGTGAGGCATTGCACTCCCTATTGACCCTTGCATCCTGAAATTTCGATGGATTATATTTAACTCCATTAGGATTGGCATTATCAAATTACATAAACCACATTATAGAACAACCAGCCTCAGTTTAGATCATTGATTTTCGATTATACTGATCTTCAGTAGACTTGAGAAGTAGGTTCTATTACCGTTGATATGATATCAATGTTGATCAGTAGGGGAGGAAGTACTGTTTTATTACAATGAGATAAATGGCACTGAAGAAAAAAAGTAACCATTCCTCTAACACATGGGAGAATGCAAGTGTAACTGTAAATCAAAAAGTTTGGAGATTAAAGATGGGGTAGCACAAAATTTACATACATTTCTAAAAGCTCTGATACTTCCTAATTTTTGTGTTAAAAGCATTAAACCTTTTGTGTTAAATTCTCACTCTGTATTGTTACCAGTTATGATGCGAAGTTTCTGGCATCAGAAATGTGCTACTGTTTTAAAATAAAATATAATTGAATGGAATGTCTGAAGAATACCTACTTCAATAGCTATCACTAGGTTGCATTAATATGAACTTTAACTCACTCGAATATGCTGTTCTCAAGCTACTTAAATTAGCAAGCGTCTATTATATTCTTATCCCCTGCCAAAGTGGCTTATCACAGAACTGAACTTTTTACTGAGCTGTAAGATTCAGGCAATTTTGATGTATCTCTTACAATCCTATTTCAGAAAAGGTACTGATTTGTCATAGCACTTAGCTGAAGTGCTTTAGAAACTCATGAGTTTAACTGGAGGGATTACTAGTTCATTCATTGGTGACTGGACTGGGGTGATGGCAATTGCAAGTATTAATTTTGTTTTCAAGGTTATAGTGAGTTTAATGTGTATTATACTAGGTATAATCTTTTCCCTCTCAGTTATTTTTTTAAGGATGTTAGATTTTATTTGTGTGTTTAAACTGTCCATTGTTAGGACTAGAAGAACCAGTTGGAAGTCTGAAAGAAAAGGAAAAGTCTGAACAGAAAAAAAATAATGAAGGGTTTAAGAAGCAGTGATAAGAGGCTCACTATTTATAAAAGTGGTGATTAAAAGTCTCTCTCAAAAAGTCCCCCATTCATTTCCATTAGAGTTCAATGTGAAGATTAGTTTCCAATGCTAATTATTCCAACTTGTAATCCTTCTTCCTTTTTCTTTACATCAAATAAATGTGGCTACAAAAGTTACTGGTATTTTGCAACACTCAAAAGGTTCTACACAGGTGGAAATTTCATTCTCAACTTACAGCTTTAACTCAAGACATATTGTAAAATTTTCCCTTAAAATAATGTCTGAAAACTGAAGGTGTATGACAACAGAACAAATAGATTCAGAAAGATGCAAATTCTTTTGAAGAGCCTTAAAATTGTTAGGTATTATTAAAAAAATCCTCAGAATCATACAAACGGATGGATTGAATGACATAACAATACAAAAATGTTCTTTGAATGTCGATAGATGATCATTATAGGGCTGTCATTGTCTAAAATGAACTGAATGAGAAATGGCTTAAAGAAAGAGGAAGATGAAATTCTAATAGTTTCAAAACACTTTCATTGCAAACACATTATGATTTCATCTATCTAGCCATAAAACCAAAACCAGGGTAAGAAAAAAGAGGTGGTTTTTTTTCTTTTGTTTTGTTTTTTTGCTATTTCATTTCATAGTAGGAAGCTGTCTACTGCTAAAATCTCCTTCCTTCTGAGCATATTATTGCTAGGACATAGGATCAGCCCTGTTAAATATAATTATTAGTAAAGTATGTTTCTCTGATTCATTAAACTTTATGTCAAATTTTACAAACAATTTAGTAATCATGGTTTCCAATATGTAGTGAACAGCTGAGTAAAATGTCAGGAAAACCATAGCACACAGAATTTCTGTTTGGTGATAAATGTCTCTCCCTGAGTAGCAAATGTAGCTACCTGACTCTTTAATGCTACACTGTAGTTATATAATAGTTTATAAACAGTCAGGCTAATGACTTCAGTATTATAACACCTCTAGATCTCCTCGATGTAGCTAATAATTAGTACTGAATGTCATACAGAAATATGCCATGTTCTGGCCTCTTGATTTTTGTTTCAGTCTTGGCATTTCAGAACCATGACATACTAAAATAAGGTTGTTAAATTAAGATCCTGAAGAACATCCAATATTAGCAAGTGTGTACATTTGTAGTTTACAACTGAGAAGATATTTGATACTGAATCTATTTCTAAAAACTGTGGGTTCTTTTCAGTTGTTATAATCCTATCAATCAAAAATAGAAATTAACAATGTGATTAATAGTAATAAAGTTATGTAAGATATTAATGAAGTACTGACTAACATGGAACACGAAGGCATGTTTTTTTCCTCAAGGCACTGTACAAAAACCTGAAGTCCACTTCTAATAACATATCTTGCCTTGACAGAAAATGCCTTTAAAAATAAAGTTGGAAGTGATGGAGGGAGACAACTCTTATGGAATAGAAATTAACATAACTGTATTTATCTGACTGTGATTTACAGATTTCTTCAGAATTCTACAGTTTTAATATCTTTTGCTTTTTCTGCAAAGGTATGCCTGTTTTTGTAATTTTAAAGTACATCACTTTTAAGATTTGAAATATAAACTTTAGCGCAGAGGAAAAATAATGCAAAACCTAACAAACATCTATTTTTTATTTCTTGTATATTGATTTCAATAAACATTCAGTAGTACCAGGATCATCTATTCTTTTCAATGTTGGTTAAGTTACAAGGCTGTTACTCCATTTCCTGCTCCCCCATAGACCCTTTTGCGATTTTGCCAATTCACATACCCACTTTGTACTTTAGTTTCCCATCACTATAACAGAGACAGCAGTACCTTTTATATCACAGTTATGTCCTGGAAAAAATTAGGGATACAAGATATGAAAACAGAGGTCATATGGAATATTTCATAGAGTGTGATGGATGCATTTTAAAGAGAACTTTGCATAAAAAGACTCTTTTTGGAGAATGTAAGGAACAGTTTTATTGTTCCAGTGTGTTCCCCTTTTTTATGATGAACTATCCCCTCAAAAATAGTGACAAAGAAACACTGAATAGGGCAGCATAAGATGGGAATCTTTGAGAGTGCTATAAAAACTATGATAGCAGGAAAAATACGATGGGGTAAATTAATTTACCTTTTTTTCAGCATTTCACCGTGTCACCAGAAAAAATGTTGGCATTTCTTGACACATTTGCTAAAAGCACATTACTCCTTCATTATTAATTTTACCAGTTGGGGTATTTTTTAAGGTTAAGAAAATGGTTAAAAGTGGGATCTTTACTAGTGGAAAAGACTGCTAAAGAAAATCCTATTTAGTTTATACTTGCAAAGTGATTTGATGAATGATGATTGCAATGCTACCTCTAAGTGACAGGGTCAGCTCTGAGGATTAAATTCACCCTTCCATGTAGCAAGAGTATTACATATCCCTTGAGCTCTGCTTGCTCTCTTCCCAGTTTACAGGGTGAAGTGGGAACCATGGAAGAAAAAAATGTCCATCATTTAGGCATATTCATCCAAATCAGCCTTGTACAATTAGTAGCTCAGTCAAGAGCAGTGTGCTTTTGGAAGATATCTATTCTGTCTTCTAGAATACAGTTATAAAAGAAGTGCTACATGCACATACACACTGACTTTCACAATGATCTTGTCTTTGATGTCACCTACAACCACACAATCAACTGTAGTCGTGGCAGTTATTTGAGAAGTTATTTCACAATGAAGTCATATCTCAAATCATGTTTCCTGAGTATGCTGTTCTCTTATTTTTTTTAAGTAGCATATAAATAAATACAGTTTCATTTACTTTCATGAACACCAGTAAAAACTTTGCATATCTGGCTTATTTTTTTGTAGCATGATTGGTCAGATGCAGGAGCTAAATTACGTATCTGTAATAAGAGCTAAAAAAAAATCCAGAGGACTCCTAAAATATTTAGAAAACACTACTGCCTTGTTCCTATGGTGCTTAAATAGCTACCTATTAAAAGGAAGAAATCTGATTTTGAAAGATGTTACTACTACTTGGTAACAGGCTACAAAATGGGAAACTGTTTTCATTCCATGACTAGATTAAAATATGACAAAATTTAACTATCTCAAAAAAGAGCTGTTTATTATTATATAACTTTAAAACATTTCAAAACGATATCACATTTATTCACTTGTATATATTTTGCTAGTATCCAGATTTTTCTTAATTTAAAAGCTTTCTCTGAAACAAAATGTTAGCTGATATCTTAATTTTTCAGTTATCAGTTAGTGTCATTGACGAAAAGGATAAAAATTTATGTTACAATCACACTTTAGTAAAATAAGTTTTTCACACCACTGTAAGGCATAGTAAGAAAGACTGAGGGAAACACCAGGTACTGTGAGCAAATAGTAGGAAATACAGTGGAATGATGCTAGGGAATATCATTTTTATGTTTTCTTTTCTGAGTGGGATAATTGGCAATGAAGGCAGTAGTGCCTGCTATTTGAGATCTCTGAGAATTATTAACTGGGAAGACAGGAGATGTTGAAAGGAAGTTCATCACGACTAGAGTTTGATTTGGGATTCCATCAAGATTCAGGAAAACCTATTGGTTCTAGGTGTTATGTTTTCACTCCTTGCAGGAACAGTACAACCATCCATCTAGGTCACACTAACACAAGGGAATGGACAACTGGACAAGGGAATACACTGATTTCCTGAAAGGAAGATTTAGTGATTTGAATTCCTATTGCTTCTTGCCCAATAACTGGGTTATATCAACCTGGTGTGCAACTCAGGTGTGTAACTATGTTCACACTACATGGCTTAGAGGCACACAGCTTCTCTCCTGAGTAAGCAACATTTTTAGAATTCCTGCATTTCTCTCTGCTGGAGCTTAAATCAGTTGTGTGCAGCTGATTTTTTTTCCAAAGAACTCTTCCCCAGAGCTGCTTCCAGATGGCATGACAAAGCATTTCTAAGGTAGGCTTGTGTACTCTCCAGATTATTCAGAGAGATGGAGTGCAATATCCAAATTTATAACTAATGAGATTGCTTCTAATCTTCTGTCTAGGAGTGGGAGGTCATTTAAATAGCAGACATGAGTGTGGCAGGGGTTGTTTGGTTTCTAGTGTCTTTCCTATGTGATGCTCTTCACAATATCTGGCTTCATCAAAGTGCTTGGCAGGCCTTTACAAGCCAATATAATGGCATTATTTGTGCTGTGCTAGTTTAGAAAAGGAGAGTGCAGCTTACAGTGCTTAAATAAAGTAGCAAAGGATAGTGTCTTCTGCTAACATCGCCAATTCAGCAGTTGCTGCCTGACGTGCAAAGTGACTGACTACTGGGGAATGCATCTCAAGGGAGAAGGGAGGGAAGCAGGCAAGGGGAAGTTTTCTCTTTGGAGATGTGAGACATGAACAGGAAAAATGTACTGTTCTGCTGTCACCCTACACTGCTCCTTGAATACCTGATCCTGCTGTCTTCTGTGTTGATACTCTACTAAACATAAAAGAAATGCTATTCAGTTCAGACTTCATTAGGTAACAGGGGAAACTACACTATCCTACTATGTCATGAAATTGTTGGACTCAATGTGGATATGTAAGAAGCTGCTGGCATTATAGATAACATCAGCTGGCCCTAGATAAAGCAGCCTGTCCCAAGGGGAGGGGGTGGGAGGTTGGGGAATGGAATAACAGTTTTGAGTATCTTCACTGAAGTGACTGCCTCACCTAATCACATCGTTATTTTATCTTAGAACAAAGATTTCCGTGGTAGAATTAGTCCTGCAACTACATGATAGCTTTTATTTTTATAGTGTGCAGAAATGTTTTTAAACTCTTTGTGCTTTCTACTGCAGAAGCTACAAAGCTTCTGCTATGACAGATTCTGTTCCCAAACTCACAAACACTGCACATAAAGCATGCAACATGATGTACGTGTCCTGAGCCACAGTGAGGACCTCTTAATTTAAACTTATTTGCCCTATTCAAGTGATTCAGCATGTAATTAAAGTCTATCGCATTATAAAAATTAGCTACAGATCACCATTTGTTACAAGTGTGACTCACAGGGGCTAAGCCTGCTTAATATTCTGGTTGGCAGCAAAATGTTCAAGGGCAGAATCCAGATCAATACACACAATTTTTTTTCAATCTTCCCTGTGGTAGTAGTGTTGTACATTTTGGCATCTCTGTCTTGCCAACTGTAATGAAAGAAATTGTCATTCAAAATAAGACCAATTAAAAACTGATGTCCTTAAAAAAATAGCACTACGGACTTTTTTTTCTTTTTTTTTTTTTTTCTTTTGGATCCACCATGTTCAGCAGACCACCATGGCATGAATTGCCATTAATATGTCATTTCCCTTTCCTGTTATCACAATATAAAAGACCTTAGCTCTGACCTTTCTATCAAAACATCCTTTGTTTAGAATGAAAGCTATTCACTGTTAGACCCTTATCTATAGAGCTTAGCCAGCGGATCAAATCCAAAGAGCAGAATTCGTTTACTTTGTATTAAATGAGCTCAGTTAAGAAGTTTCAATTTTGGCAGAAAGGTGCATTAATCACAAGGAAAAGAACAGATCTCACTTTTCACAGCTTCTGGTTTACTTTCAATACAGTTACACAGTAAGGCTTTTGTTCCTTAAAAGTAGCACTGTATTTAAATACAGTAAATATAACAAAATTACCTTCTTAAAATTACACTAGAGTTCCTACAGTACAGGATGTCCATAATGACCTCAGTGTTGCATGACTAACTTTACAGCTTCAAAAAGGTTCTAAATTAGTTTGGACAGATGGGTTTTATCCAGAGGAAATCAATGAGTTTTTGTGAGTCTGACTTAATTTTTATGCAGCCAGTACTTTGAGATGAAATTAAAATATGTATAAAAAACATATTAAAGTTTCCCTCGGGTTCCTAGTTGTTTGTACATTTACAAGGTGTTAAAGAGATGATTTAAAAACTAACTATATAAGGGATCAATGCAAGTATACTATGATTTATGGCCTTTCATGACATTTTTGACACTTCTGGCCTAATGTCTTATGTGTTTTGAACCACTAATTATCTTTTAATTCATAAGGGTTTGGTGGGATTTTATAAGTGTAATATAATATATAGAGCTGTATCACATGGAAAGTTTTAGAAAAAACCCACACTTTACAAGTTGTGCTGAGTACGTAACAGTTGTAAATAAAGATGTGCTGCACCAGTTAAAAAACCACTTGATCACACTACCCCCAAATGGGGAGGGGTTTCCCATCTGCCAACAAAATTGGCAGATTTTTAACTCACTGTTCAGAACCAAGGGTCAAAACCTGTGCAGATTTTGATCATCCCCCACAGCTTTAAATATGAATCAGAAAGCAAAAGTCAGGTTTTCTTGGATTTAGCGCTTTCACAGTGTAAAATCATATCCAACCCAAGGATTTAGCTGCCTGGCCAGCTATGATCTGGTCATTTCCAGGACTATACAACAGCAAAAACTGCAGCAGTACTTGTGGTTCATGATGAATAACATGGGAATGCTTTCTTTATTCACCAAGAGTGATAATTTCAAAACTCTTAGCCATATGCCTCAAAAAAAAATATCAACAAAACCTTTGATACACTCAAATTTCATATATGTTCCAAAAAATTTACAAAAAAATCATATGAAGTATAAACTTCTTGAGCAACGGACAGAAGCTGGAATGTTCTGCAGACTCATCAGAACTGAATATTTCATACTCTTCTGTTGAACAGCTGCAACTGAAACCTGCAATTGACTCAGATCAAGTAAACAGGTTCCAATAACAGGATTTTCAAATAGTCCCTAAGATATGCAGGGCCAAAAACCTCATCGATGTTCCATTCTGGTTTAGATGCTTTCTAGTATTATCGGTGGGTACAACATAGACTAGGGACTTATGCTACTGAATCTACATTTACAATACTTCTCTCTCATTTTCTTACAGTCATTTTCCTCAACATTGCTAAGAAATGGATTAATCTGCAATACTGCAAAAACTGAAAAAATAAACTTTGTTCCCTAATTTAGTGCAGTTATTAGCAGTGGATACCTGGAACTTTATCAACAACTCCCCCAATGTCTTTTTATAGGTACAAAGGTGGTTCATTGTGTTTTTTCACTTTTCTGGGGAAAGGAGTGTAAAATAATGTGAAATATGTTACCCAGTTCTACATTCAGACACACCTACTAAAACTTTATGTATATCAAATGCAGCCTTCAATATGTGGATTATAACTAGACGGAATCCAGCGCAGTCCTCCTCTTTTCCTAATCTCCATATATATATAAAACATTCCCTGTTAGCTTATAAATACCTAATAATGCATAGATAGATTCCCAGTTCTTTGGAATTTGTGGATTTCAATCTGTGAGTCAAATTTTTAGTGCCATTTAACAATGGGGAAAAAAATCAGGAGAAAGGAAGACAAAGAGTACAGAGCATTTAGATAATTACAGTTCTCCAGAAAAAGTAAATTTTAAAAGGCACAGTAATGAAACTTCAGTTATCAAGAATCTAAGCCAAAGTATTCTTTCTTGTCTACATTTTGCCTGGTTTTGTGGTAATTACTGGTGATGATGATTAGTGTTGATCACTGTGCTGTTATCTTACTGAGGCATCCTCTTTTCCACAACACAGAATACAATAGATGGTATCCCAAAATACCAACAATGAGTTGTCTTCAGCAAAGTAAAATCTATCTTACAGCCTCCTCACTGTTCTAGATCTGCTGCAGTATCTATGCTTAAAGTAGAGAATAAAATAAAGAAAAATATCCTGTGATAACATTTTCAAAAAGCAAAAAAGTGTTGGCTTTCAACAGGTTGTAAATAAGGAGGTAATTTTGATACTTCACTCCTAGCAAGCTGTACTTTCCTTTTTAAAGGTCATTCTTTGCCAGTGGTCAACTCCTTACTTTCAACACTTCCTTTTAAGCCATTCTGACAAAGCTAACATATACATGACAATTAGCACAACAGAAGCATGAAAAATCAGACTTTAGATATTATTGCACATTGAAAGACTCTAAAAATATCCAGAAAACTGAAGGTCAGATGGAATTTTTGAAAACAGACATGGAAGCTACAGCAGGCCAGAGTATTCCGTGTTAGCCCCAGGTAAGAACAGAGAGAAGAGAAACTCATAGCATTGAGAGAGAATTTTAAATGTTGTGACCTTAATTTAGCCTACTCCAAGTTAAATAGTGGGCATACAGTCAAAAAAGCTGTTGTGTCTATAAAAATCAGGTTTTACTCTAATAGTCTGCATCATCAAGGACACTAACAGTAGAAGACTTCTTTTTAAATGCCCAGGTCTCAGAAAATTACTCCTGAAATATATTTTTTCTATTAAAGATCAGTAATTCAAGGCAAACTGAAAACAGAGAGCCTTAAAAATGTCCTGCAGAAAGAAAAAAGAAATATATAAAATATCAGCCAGATGCAGATACCCAGGAACAAGAGAGAGAGTGATGTGCTAAAAGGTAAGAGCTCAGTATCTTTTCTCTTGTTCTGGGTGTCCATATCTAGCACATTGTTAAGTTCTTTCTTTTATCCATTTTGAGGTCTGTGGTCATGATTTCATTCTGCTAACTCCTGGTCAGGGACACAGGAGTCACTGAAACTGAGTTTTTCAAGCAGTTATTGAACACTTTTTCTCCTATTCTCAGCATTTTGCTCTGAAGACAAAGATCATCTTACTATTAGATGAGCCAAGTCATACAACCTGGGGAGCTGGTTTCTCCTTTTTGTTATGAAAAAGCTTCTTCATGGAATCACGGTATTTATAGTCTTGAACTCTGTGCACATGAATTTCGATTCAACACCACTGCTTCTGTTCAGTTTGATCTCTTTGTTTACACAGCTTTTGATCATTTCAGTGCTTGTGTTCTTTTGTACATCTGCTGGTAAATACCTCCCTTAACGTTCCTTCCTCCCTATAGACTCTGTACATAGCAGCACCTTTTCTACTCTCAAACAGATACACATATTCCACTTCTGTCTGAGTGGATGCTAGATGAGGAAATCAAAAGGAAAAATTACCATTATGCCTATACGCAAAGTCTAATCATTAATATTCTATATGCAATTACAGTGGAAAAAACCTTTCCCTGTTTTTATTAAATAGCAGAACTGTACAGCAAGCCTTGAGAAATCTGTATATTAACATACTTGTATTGGGTATTTTTAACAATACATACATAAGAAAATTTAATATCTTTAAATGAATATCATACTTGCATGTGTAATACGGTTACCTTCTAGTAAAATGAATCATGCTACTGTGTATCAAAAAGCTATGTAGAGGATGGATGTGAATTTCTGTATGCTGTAAGAAAAACGTAAGCAACGTAACATTCTGGAAAACATTGCAATTAGATTCTAAATTACTTTACAGTGCTTAAGCACATGAATCAAGCTGAGTAATAATCTCCCCAAAACTCATTAATCAAATCAAGTATATAACATTCCTTAACTAAAGCTGTCCATTCCGTGAAATGTGTATACAGAAGGCTTTCTTTTTTTCTTCTTTCATAACTGTTTACATGTGCATTGAAGAAATATACCCAGCACTGCTAGTAGTAGTTCCAGTAAAAAAGTACCATGAAAACAAACCTGTAATAAAAAGACCGATTATTAGTAGGGATGTGTGAAGGAGCTCATAGAAGCAAAGGTGTACAAAACTTTCTGGGTCCAACTTCTTAAGCAGCAACCCCCCCAAAAAATTAAAACAAATCTGGGTGCAATCCACATAGTGCATTTCATTCAACCACAGTTCCTCTGAGTTTCAGATTTTAAAAGAAAATAAAAACTGAAAGTGAAACTCAGCTTGAGTGCACTAGATTTTATCTTGTTTTACATCAAAACCTAACAAAACTGTGAATTTTTCTTGCTTTCAGCATGAAACTATAAATCACCTCAGGTTTTCTCAAACATTTAATTAACCTTAAGGTCAGTTCCTCAGGGTTAAATGCTGTTGTCACTGGAGAAAATGGGATTTTTGCCATTGACTCCAGTGCAATCAAGCTTTGGCCCATAGTGAATAATTTAAGTGATGCCAGTTAGTATGAGCTGGGGAATACTGTAAGATAAAACTGAATAATTACTTAGTAGGATTAAAGTAACAAACCAGGACATATTATTTAGAACTAATTATTCCTGTATCTCTATTGATCAGATTTTCTAGTTAGTGAAAAAATTGAAACCTGGCTTTTTTTTCCAGATTCTTCAATGTCTTGAAAATATTCCACTGGAAAGGTTCACAAACTAGGCCAATTTTCCAAATGTCTTTGATACCAGACTCAGTGGTAGGAAAATTATTGCAATAATTATTCAAATTCTTGGTTGCATTCAGGACAGAAAGTCTAAAACAATGATTTTGAAGTGGAAAGGATAGAAAGTATGATTTAGGATTTGGGTATTTCAATCACTAGTGCTAGCTTTTGCTGTAGATACTCGGAAATTCAGGTAGGCACTAGAAAGATTTCAGTAAATATTTTCGATCCTACTCAAAGTCCTACTTACTATGTGTCTAACTGTATCTTAGATGCTTTGAAAGTATCACTTTTAGACCCTAATAAACCCCACAAAATAAATGTGGTAAATGAACCAGGCGGGTACCAACGGACAGATATGGAAGTGATTAACACAATCCAGAGCTTTAATGGAAGTCTTTCCAGTGATCACCATGGGAATCTCAATTGAGCCCGGAGGCCCTGATTCAACAAAGCATTTAGGCTCCTAACTTCTCATTGATTTCCCATTTAAATTAATGGGAAGTTTGGACCTAAATACTTCATTAAAATTGGGACTAAGTGATTAGGCTTTGGTGATATTTTCAGCACATTGCATTCTTGACCACTTACATAATGTACTTACAGAAAGGGTTACTTTCTGTCAGGGTTTTCAAGTTATCTATTGGTAAAAGCAAAAACACTTGTCACACTTGTTCAATCTTTACTTTGTGCGGGTATGCCCACAAAAGTAAAAGAATATTAGCTATATATGCCCCTCCCTGCAATTAAATATATATATATATTCCTTCCTCCATCTGTATTTTCCAGATCTGTCTTACAAGCAATCATATTGTAAATCAACACAGTACTGGAAGGATATGAAGTTTTATAACATGAAAAAAAAAAAAAAAGAAAAGAAAAGAAAGTACAAATCTAGTCCCTGCATATTGAAATCGAATCCCTAGCACATGTTGTCATGGCTCAACATGCAAAGGATGCTAGAAAGGGGCTCCAAAGCTGTTACAACATTCTGTCTGTTTTTCTGAGAGGAGAAGGAAGGTATCACTACATATAGAAGGGCGGCTTGCCCTGTGAATGTGTTCACACTAAACAACATACAGAGAGCTAACTTCCTTGCTTCCAGGTTTCATACAACCTTTTGTAAAAAGAGTATATATTGCCTAGAAATTGTATGCATACATTAAAATACGTCTTTCATTTGGAAATATCTGATGATGGTGTCTTTAGAAATTGCTGTTTTCTGTATACATAGTTAAAATTACTAATGTTTATATTAATTTATACCTAGGTCAGTTTTCACATTCATCTCTTCTTCATTCATGTGCACATTTTTGTCCAAATACAAATACATTTTATCCAAATATAAATACATTGTCTTTGTATTTATCCACTAAATATGCACTATACTCTAAAAAAATAGCATATGTATACTAAACAAGAAAGAAATTTCTTCAACTAAAAACTGCATGTTCAACTTCTAGGCTATTTTATATACACACCTACGAGGCTGTAGGACACCTGGTAAAGCCCTATGTCGTTTAGGTCTAAGACACTACAAATTCTGTGCTTAATTTCATTGTTATTTTTAAACTGATAGCTGAAAAAACTTTGCTATATTTAACTTTATGTGGGAGTGAATACAATTATGCATTCCACCAAATCAGGATTTGTAGGATTGAAATGAAAACGAAAAAATCAACAGCCGCTGTGATACAACTTTTGCTAATTAAATTTCCAATCTGGATAAGCATTAGATGCCATTGGGAAAAGGAAAGAAGTTATTACTAGATCTTTCTGTGAAAATAGAAGGTAGTGGAACTGTTATATGTTGACATTTAGCCTGGTGTATTTAGATAATAATGTTGCACCTCAGCAGAAAGAATTGTATTACCTATTAAAATACCAAAATAAACTCTGCCGATATCTTTCAGTTGATATTTCCAAAAAGGTTCTTGGAAAAAAATGAGATATTAAGTGTCATACATAATTATAATAGCTTAAAGACATGCTTTGCTAAATTAAAGCACTTTGATTAACTTCTGTCTGTCACCTATTCCCATCACATTTTATCCTGAAGAACCATTGGCTTTTTTTTTTTTTTTAAAGTGCAGAAATAGAGTAAATTCAGGGATGTTTTTCTTTTTTCTAACACATTTTAATGTAGATTCAATTGTTTTCTTCTTCCATCACAGGTAGCTATAGTTGCTGTGGGATTTAGAAGCATGATACAGTCTAAAATGATCTGCTGATCTGAATCTTGTGGGCAAACGTGCACAGAACGATAGAAGCGCTCTACTGATCTTTGGCTTTTAAAAATAAAATATAAATAATGAATAATTATTTTTTTACACAGACTGCAGTGACAAGCCAACTAAAAGTAGTTTAAACTGATTACTCCATGCTCCATTTAATTTTAAAAGCACTTGGGGATGGATTCTTGATTTATTACAAATACAAGGGGCAGAATCTGTTTTGCTGTAGAGTAAATACGCTAGCAGAGCTCACTCCTGAGACAAACATATTTGATTTTTCTGATCCTGTATTCTTAATGGGTTATAATTCAATGTGATAGCTATGATTTTTGACATTATGGGATCTGGTTCAGATCATAAAGGGTATACAAATCAACTAATATAGATTAGATGCTCTGGTGGTCCATAACTGTTAAATGGGGTCATGGTTTCTAACTAGCTAATAGACTCTTACGTACTAAATTATTTCATGAAATTCAGTACCATCTATTCATCATAAGATTGACATGCATAATCTTCGGCAATTAATTTTAAAAGTCTTCCCTCTTCTTGTTTCTGGTTTGGATGAATTGTTACTTAGACAATTTACTTAGCTAGTCTTCAGTGCTAACACTACTACTATTTTTAATTAGCAGTGGATTCTGCATGGCGAGTTACTATTCTAGGTGGGAATGAAAAGGAAAGACTAGGATTTTAGTTTCCTTAACTGGTTAGAAATAACAAGTGTTCATATTGTATCAAAAAAATTTGTTCCCACTCAACAATGACTTCCCACATGATCAGTCTGTTCTTTTGAGGCAGTCATGTGAGAGGAAATGGACATCCTAATACACACAGTGAATCAGGGTTCTGAGTAGCACAGAGTATCTTCAATATCAGTGGACTTTTTATATGAAGCGTGGAAAAGAGTTTTGTTCTTACATAATCAGCATTAGCAACAGACTTATTTTCAAGAAATAAAGTCATTATAAACTGTTACAGTTTATAAAACAGCCAAAATTTTAAAACACTATTTGAAAAAAGTGTGTAATATCTTCAAACGTGTTGAAAGACAAAGTCATTGACCATTGCCCAGTTCCTGCTCCTTACACCAGGTAGTCAGAATAGTTATACAGTACTGTGCAGTGATTTGGATGAGAAAATAGTAAAAAAAACCCCACAAACAACAACCAAACAACATATATAGGCAAAGGCAAATAGCCAGAGACTTCAATTGAAAAGTCTAAATATTTTTCTAAATCGAAATCCAAGTAATTCTGACAGATTTATTATAAAGTCAGATAATTTTCTGCATCACATCAATAGCCTGATTTCTCATGCTCAACCTGAGATTTGCTAGGTAAATATTGGAGCCTAATAACACTGTTGGGGAAGGGTCAACATTACATATGTACTTAATTTTAATCAGAATAAAGTGAGGTGGTGCAAATGTGAAGTGCATATGGGCAGTAACACTGAAGAAGGTCCACCCTACATGTTAGCAATACTTAGCAAAGAAATCACCAAACATTGTCCTTTTATAAACGAGATGCTATTATTCTCGAAGGGAGGCTGGGGTAGAAAGATACTCCTCTAACTCTCAGCTGAGAAGTTCAAAGAGTTGTTCTTTAGAACTCATCCATCAGTCTATGTTTTTTAATCGAAGTAGCAGAACGTTTACATTTACATTACTCCAGTAATTCTCTACTTCTTAAGAGATCAAAATAAAAGGTGGGTTTTATTTTTTTTTAAATCAACATGATGACAATAGTGGGCAGACCAGTAAATAAATAGAATGGATGATATCCTGAGAAATATTGTGCAAATAATGACTGTTAGAGAAGTTTATGAATGCTTTAGAAGTTTATAAATGCTTTACTCTACTGGCTACTTGACTTTTATAAACAACACACAACACTTCAGAATAACTATTGTTACTGGCAAGAAGGCCCATACAGAAAATTAATGTCATATTGAAACTCAATAGAAAATAAATGAGAAAAACCAGAGGAGAAGTGATAAAATGTGATGAGGAGAAAGAGCAAGCACAAAGAGACTAGCTATTGTTTTATACGGTGGGAAACACACTTGTTGCCCGTGTTACTCTGCAGTTCCATCACCAGGTTTCATGGATTCGTGAATTCCATGTATTTTTCATTCAAGTATTCATGAAACACGAGTTTCCTTTTGAAAATTTATGAGCTTCATCAGGATGTCTTGATCAAATCACAGATCTGTGTACATTGTTATTGCACAGATAATCAGTAAAAATGTGAAAGAAGAGTTAACTCACTACAGAACACTTGGGAGGTCTATAATGTCCCTGACAAGACTGTACAACACCTATCAATAGCGATGGAAATAAAGAGCATGCCTTGACAAGAAAAACAGACTTGTCTATGCTGATATGCTTGAAAACTATGGAAATGCCAGAAAGTTACATTGGCAGCAAAAAGCTCAGTGTTATCACATTCGATCTCTTCTGAATGACCTCAGTATATATTGCTTGCTAGTACTACTGAGAAAAAATATTTAGACTTTTGTTGGAGAAATGTTTTCCTGTTTAGAAAAAAACACTTTAAAAATGAATGTTGCAATAACTGGTGAGAAGGCAGGGGAAGCAAGGACTGCTGGTTATAATTAGCTGCTGCAGTTGGTTGCTGCTTTGGAAGCAGTAACTGAGATCAGCATCAAGTGGCAGAAAAAGAGCAACTTGGGAGAAACAGTAGGAAAAGTTCATTTTTTATCTGTAAAGTGAGGCAAAATATAAAAAATCAGGCTGGATGGGAGATTCTAGTTTTTTGCTGTAGCTAAATTGTCTTGGGTTTTGTTATGGCTAAATTGTCTTGTTCTTGTTGTGAGACACTGTTATGTTTAGAGTGGACTCCGAAGGAAGGAAAATATGTCTCTCCAAAGCGTTGCATACCCGTCACCTAAACATGAGATGGAATACAGTGAGGGAAAACATAGTACCCTTGAGATTTGGGTTAAGCTAGTAAAACCATTACAGTTTTATAATTCAAACACACTTTGTAATGAAAGTACCTCAAACTTATTTTTATTTTGGTTTTAGTTATGGAAAAATAAAGCTTACTCACTGGATAGGTTTTTCCAGTCCCACACATGTCTTGTTAAAATATTGATATAAATGTTGTGCCGCTCCTTCTCTCTCCTCATACACATGCAGTACAGAGGTCAACATGTAGAAGACGTGCAAAGTTATTTCAGCTGCTCTGCACCACCTTACAGGCTCTGCTAAGCATATCAACAATTTGGCCAATACACTAGAATATGTAAGAATGGGGACCCTGCCCCTGCACCCCTTCTCCCTCTCCCCTGGATTTCTAAAGTTATTCTCTCCTAAGCTGTAAAACTCAAATGCCCAAGGTAAATAAACTTCTTTTGAGTTCATCATCCTGGTACTTAGAGCAGTTTAAAACTGTTCCAAGACGCAGAGGCATTTCATCCTTGGTTCTAGCGCTAACTTTACTAATATACATGTTAGAAAGATGCCTTAATTTGAATAGAGCAGTGCTCTGCATTTGTATATTTGCTTTGGGGGATGAAGAGAGAAGACCGATGGAGAATACTGTTTGCTGGGTTTTGAAGTCTTTTTTGGACTTTGATTGGATGGATTCACTTGAAATCAGTAAGTTTGCCAAGACGACCTTTAGCTGTCCTCCATATGATTCCCTGCTATTTTTAATATGTGTAGTATCTTAAATCCATCTCTTGTGTCCTAAACCAGATTTTGTCTTAACCAGCTGTGCTTAAATTGTAAAATCTAACCCTTGTGTCTGGTTTCACATCTGGCAACACCCAGCTAACAGTTACAACTTACTTAGAGTAATTAAATCAGGTTTTAAAATAGCCAAAATGATATATAAAGAATAAACTAGTAAAACGGTATTTTGTTTTCCAAGCAAATTTTGCAGAAACTTTATAAGTAGTTGGGCTGTCCAGTTACTTCCAAAGGTGTTGATCAAAATAAGTACATGCTGAGGAAAGTAAAGGCAGGCTTGTAAATGGGTGGGGACTGGGCAACGTTAAGCTACCATAATTACTAGTCAGCAGTATGTGTCCACTTTGATGTCAACTATGTGCTTTCTTTTGTGTCTCAGGGAGGAAGAAACATCAAAAACTTTAATTTCAAGACACTAAAGGGCCTTGCTAATACATATACAGACTTTAACTGCAAATGGAAATTTTTAGGGTTAAAGATACAAATGTAGGTGGGATAGGACTAAATATTCACTTTATGTGTTACTTATGTAACACATCCACAAAAGATATAAATATATTATTTGTATGAGTACCATATAAGGTAAAGCTTATTAAAAGAATAATGATGAATTTTATTATCAGAATCTTAAAGGAATTATAAGCATTCAATAAGTAATTCTATTGACTTATAGAATATATATAAAGCTACATAAGTAAAGAAGACGGCCTTGCCACACTCATTCCTTGTCAGAAACCATACAAACTGAAATAGTTTTGAACAAGTATAGATATCAAAAGGCTTAGGCAAAATAATGATTTTTAATTAAAGAATAAAGATCCAAAAATGAAAACCTGCTATGAATATAGGACTGATATTAATGCAAATCTTTCTAATAACCATGTTAATCTTTGTATCAATTCTCAGATAATAAACAAAACATATATTAATCGTATACATCTCACTGCTTTCTTTTTAGATCTTGGATGTGTATGGGAGTGAGTGTTAGGAAAGAGTGCGAGAAACTATTTGTTCACGCAGCTGTATAAAGAGCCTGTTTTGGTTCAACTGAAAATTTACTGCACAAACTGAGATAATTGAAGAGAAAAAGGTGTTTTTCATTCAGTATGAAAGAACACTCAGTATGAGAAAGATCTAGAAATATTTCATTTTGAGAAAGCTGTTATAAAACCTAGCAGGACTTACAGGGTAACATCTAGCAGAAGGTGATGTAGAAGATAGTACTTTTTTGAGAGACAGGAAACAAATTCAATCCCACTCTCTGCCTGTCAGGATCCAAATGCAAATTTCCCTCTTCCCAGAAGAGAACGTCAAAACAAGATTGTATGTCATTCCAAAGTGGGAATGGCTGAATAAAATAGTTAAATAGATATTGAAAGTTTTCTGAGTGGTTGGTATAGCCAATTTTCACTTTAGTTTTTCACTCTGACCAAAACAGATTACTCTTACAGCTCTACACATAAAGGACCTGGATTCCAATCCCCTTTCCAATTAGCGTTCAGTTTATTTTATCTACTGTTCATACTGTGAAGTTTTTTTGTCTGCATTAATTCATGCAGCAAAAAGCAATGTCAGCTGATGTATTTCACATAACACTACAGAGTGCCCTTGATTCTCATCTGTGCATAGTTAACAAAGCAGTGAAATGGGTCCTATCCAGGCATCCTTTTAGTAAGATGCCTATTTTTCTTTAAGGACTAGTTCACAAAGTACAGATCAATCCTAATCCTGTCCATTTCCTAAAATGACTGTTGTAGTATCTAACACATCAAATAATTTGAAACATACTTTTCAGAACTACTTCTATTTATATATCATATCTCCTCAACTGTTGTGGTCAGTTATCCTGTCTTCTATGAAAATATGGCTGTTTCAGATTCCTGCTGAAGAAACACTTTCTGAGATATGAAGGCTATTACCTTTTGTAAAACAGATTCATTTTTGCTTTCAGAGGTTCTCAAGGCAAACAGCAGAAACAGCAGCACTATTTCTATGTAGAAAACTGTCCTTTGACTATACTTAAATTTCTCACTCATTTGCACCAAGTACTTTTGTGCTCCCAGAATTATGTTAGACTCTAACTGCACAGTATGAAAGGGATTCAGGATCAACTTTGTTTATGCAATACTAGAATTCAGCAAGCATTACAAAGAAATAGAATTTTAAATCAAGGTGCCATTTGGCAATTGTTGTGACTGGCCGAGATACTGCCCAGGTCTACACACATCTGGAAAATCTGCACAGCAGCTGCACAGTAAAGATGCTCATTTTTTGTTCAAAATGAAAATAAGCTAAAATTAAAGCTTCAGGCTCACCAGTTTTGCTTTATATGGTGTTACGTGAACACTGAACTGCCTTCTCAGTTAGTTACTTAAGAAAGCTAAGAGCTTTGGTGGAGCTTTCTTAGGTCTGATAAAGCACTTCAAGTCCTCCAAGACAAAACACTCGTTGATCCCAATCGTATAGCTACAGTACAAATAGCAATTTTGCTTGAAGGACTGAGCAGGCACTGTAATGCTGGAACCTAAAAATCAGAAGTCCAATACGGTGATTTAGGTTGCAAATATTTACCAGGATTTCTGCTTTCAAATTTAATGACAATTTTTTAATAGATGCCAACAGGAAAGCTCTCCTATTGCAGGAACTAAACAGATTGCGACTTTTCAGAAGCCCTTTAATTGTGGCTCACTTTTGTGCCAGCTGTTGTGTTCATACTATAAATGGAAGAAAACAACTCTGGGGTGGACATTTAATTCTGTCTCTCTCGATAGCAAACATTAACCACTAGCCTGCTATCGGACCACCTGCAATGTGTTAGTCATTACAGAGGTCACTGTTACTGAACATTTTAAACTGTGAATAGCTTCAGTTTAAATTAGGTGTAAAAAAAGTCATTTCCTTTCAGTGATAAACTAAAACACCTGCAGCACAGCTCAAGTTTACCATGAGAGATATAAACTCTCACTCTGAAGTTGGACCTTTCAAGGACACACAAAACCACAGTTTTATAAGATAAGATCTTTCTAAACTAAATTATTACTGTGTTGCTAGATTAGGTGATTACATGCACAACTATTTACCTAGATTGCAAGTTACTCTTTGATTTAATAGGAACAAATGACATCTTCTGTTGTGGACACATTACAGGACTTTTCTCCACAAGTCACTCATAATCTAGCTTTCCCTTTTGCTAAAAGTCCAAACCAAACCAAAAACCAAAACCACACTCAAAACCCAACCCAAACAAAGAGAATGAAGGAGTATTTGCTAGGTCTTTTCCTTGTTCATGCTGTCCCTTTCCTATTATAAAATAGGAAACATTGTATTGTAGTTCCATACTGCAGATCTAAATGCTAGAAGCGCTTATTGGCATTTACCTGTAAAGTTTCAAAATGTATTTGAAAGGCTTATCTCTGTTTTATTTTACATAACATTTCCCCTGAGAACACACGTGGGCAGAGACCTGAAAAGTTTATTAAAAAAACCCAACCCCATCAAAGTTCTATTTTTAGGGGGGTTTGTTTACATAAATTCAGCTGAGGCATCTAAAGTTAGCTTGAATGCTGGGCTTTACTGGGAAGGTGTTTACACCAGAATTCAGACACACTTGAGGTGTGTATGCATGTATCCATCTTCTGCCCAGAGAGAACAGGTGCTTGAGGATGGCTATCTTCAGAAGAGGATTTCTGAACCAACATATCTCTGCATAGGTTTTCTCCTCTTCTCTACTTTTGTGCACATACTTTCTTTTAGTTATGCAAAAGAATTAGAAAATCATGCCTCTTTGAACATGTGTAAACTACAGAATAATGAACATCAGTTTAGCCTCCAGACTTCTTTAAAGCTATATTCACCTTTACTAAATATAAATTCACCTTTACTACTTTAGTGTAACTCATACTGGCCACAGAAAGAAGCAAGAAGTTAATGATTCATATTCCAGTTGGTTTCTCTTTTCATCAGTTTTAGTTTTCTGGGCCATCTGAGTGGGAATTATATTATCAGATGCTATTTGTAATAGGTTCTGTGAGCCCTGTTCAGAAGTGATGTACAGTGGCAGCAAAAAGAAAGACAATTAGGAGATCAGGTAAATATTGAATATGTACAGAAGTATACTCACTGACATAGATTATACCACTCTGTTCTCCATCTACTCTTGGACAGCTTCTATTACCTTCTAAATTAAACCATGTGATATTTTTTAAAAGAAATATCCGAAACCAAGATACCATAATGAAAAGATCCTTAAGACTAAAGATTGTGAAATAGCCTGACTGAAAATCTGTCTCTTCAGACTCTGTATTCCACACCTAATCCACAAGATGTTTCACTCTCAAAATCCTATCTGTACAATTCAAAATGTTTTGATTATGTGGTACATGAAAACAGGAGAGAGAAAGGCTGATGAGGTACTCATTTATCTTCACTTATAACTTTTCACATATTCAAACACTGGATTAAATTTAGTTCTCAGTCTGACATATTAATTTTCTAGTTTAGCTGACTCATTTGTGGGTCCATTCTCTGACAACTTGCTGAGATCGCAGTTTACACCACTTGTTTTCCAGCAGGCTGTATAGCATAAAGTAACTTTGAAAACCACAAGGTTTATTTTAGCTGAACTCCCAACATGCCTTGCAGAAGGATCAAAACTATAAACGTGAGTGGAGTGTATTTCCCCTCTCCCAAAATCTTGAAAAAAAATCTTGGAAAAATTGGAAATAACTGTTAAAGACAGGAATAACAGAAAATAATTAGGTTTCAGTATTCTGGTCTTAGTACTGTCCCACCTACCATGGCTGCCTTAATAAATGTGGCTTATGAAGGAAAGCAAGAACAGGAGCGCTACAGAGGTTAGTTTTAAATATCAGAGATAAGTCACCAATGGATGCCTTTTCCTTAATGTTCCAGTATCTTTTTGCCTTCTTAGCAGTTAACTGAACTTTGGCAAATTGTAACAGCTGAGTGTTGGACCTCTAAAGTTTCGTGTGTGTTTCTGTTTGTATATGATGCAATTAAGGCTTTTTGCTTTCCATATTCCAACCTGTTATTATCAGTCATTTCTCTAAAGGCTAAATCTGCCTCCCAAGTGGCTTCTTTCAATACACCATAAAACTGAGTACTGGTGTGCTAACAGAAACAACTGCTCTAATGTGGGAACCACCTAACCTTTTCCCAGTGTCACATCAAACAGCACGTTATGTGGTCATTGACAGCTTTCCTGTGCTGAAGCAAGCCTACCATGTAGAGAATAAAATGCTGAAGGCCATTAATAATATTCCCACTATTTTTTCCAGGCAGTGACTGTCAAATGAATGACCACACATTTTGTAGATAATGATGCAGGAAATATTGCACAATGCAGCTGCTTTTGGGAAGTCATGTTTGTAGAACACAAGATGAACACTTAATTTATTTGACCATTTCCAGGCAACTCCTAATTCTCTAAATAGGTACTTATAATTCCATAATATATTTACATCTAAGAAAAATCATACATAAGTAGCTCCACTTTTTGCAAATGTAACAAGTTTTTCAAGGGGAGGAATAGTGTCCTTTGATCTGTTCTAAGATTTCAGTAGCCAAAACCATCAAAAGTAATTGAAAATTAATTTTGAAAACAATAATACCAATAAAAAGTGAACAAAATATTGATATAGATGAGAATTTCATCCATACAAATTCACAAAGTAAATTATTATAATTGAAATGAGCTCAAACTAAACTCATCCTGTGCAAATACCCATCTATTGGTTAAAAAACAAAGAAAGAATTAAACTTTTAATTGAACGTTATTTATTTATGGGGAAAATTTGAAAAAAAACAACCCCAGAGAAAACATGTATTGTACCAGGGTAGAACATGGTTCTTAGCATGCTCAAAGAAAATGGCTCTGTATGTCTGAGTCACAGTCAGTTTTTCGTTTTCCTCTCAAAACCATGAAAAACTTACTGGAAAGCCATAGACTGATCGTAAAATATTTAGCACCTGTGAATGCATAAATAGAGAGAGCAATCCAGAAAATGGTCTCACTTTCTGTCCTCTCCTCTTCTTAAAGCTAAGAGATTATTCTCATCTTTGAAATGTCATTTTCTTTATCTTTGAAATACCAATTATTTTTTTTCTGTTTACCTTCAGAATAAAATCTCCTAATTCAATGCAGGAAAACAAATCTCTCTTCCATTACTGAAGTTGCTTCAACAGTTATGATCCACCTACATAGTATTTCCATTGTAATTTTAAATATTACATACAAAGCATGCTAACACCTTCTGCCAATACTGCTATCAATTTTTTCCTGAACTTAATTTACTGCTTACTTCAACACTTTCAATTTCTTAAATGAAAGGGACACAACACACAAAACTGCACCACTGCAAGGAAGCTAGTGAATCATCCTGCCCTGAGATCTTCCTGGAGGGCCTTCAGTGGAAATGTGCTCTACAATTTGTATTATTTCCTAGTGTTCTCTCTCTTTTCTGCCATATTAGGCCTTGAGGGAACTGTGGAATAAGAACATCTCTGTGCTGCTCTCTACCCATAGAAGATACAGAACCTCAGCTAGGGCAGATTTTTATTCCAGAGGCTGGGAAACTGGGTCAGTCTCTTTGTTTGTCAAACTGGCCTGTACACCCGCATTAAGTGCTAGACATAGCTTCATCCACTTAGGATGGCTATTAAAGCAATGCTTGTGGGGGTAAGTTTGGCCAACAACACGCTGACAGTTGGCAGTGATCAATAGCAAATATTTTTTCCTGTTATGGACTGGAGTCTATAAACACCAATACCAAGAATTGCTCATCAAGACTGAGTACTCTTCAGACTGTGGCCTTGTGACACAAACAGGAACAAATATATACATTTTAAAACTTGACCTTATAAACACATGCAAGAGCTCAACATTTATCTCAATACATGACGAACATTGTAAAAATATTATCCAGATTAATCTGTGCTAATTCCAGAGAAAAATCAAAAGCAGCAAAATGAAGCAAAGTGAAGATGTGACTCCTAAAAATATCCTCTGAACTGCAGTTGGGAATCTTTTGCTTACAGCTTCATTCTATGGTCTTTGCAGCACCGATAACACTGCAATGGAGATTTAGAAATACAGAAATAGAGAAAGGAGGGATAACAGCTACAAAATGAGACTCCGTATTTCTTAAAAAGTAGGTCTCTATTCTTTGTGACACAAGAACAATCTATCTCCATTCAAAATAAAATGAACTTATGCTAAATAGTTTAATGATATTTGAGGAATGTTAATCTATATCTATAGTAAATCACTAAATACTGCAGTACTGCTACTGGAAACGAAAATTGTTCTCAAATACAAAAAGTTGTAAAGAAAAAAAATACATCAACATCATGCTGTATGCTCTGTTCAGGACAGAGTGTTTTCCTAACCATGGCAATAGTTACTGTAATTGTACTCTTGAGTAAGAATGAGCCTCTGCAGGAGCTGACCCATGAAGGTCTGCAGAATACTTGAGGCCAGCAACAGTGTAAACTTCTGTTGTTGTAAACATGGCCCTTAATCCATCAAAAGAAAAACATATGGATTCCATCTTTATTTATTTCTACAAAAAGTCAGAGTCACCATGACATCTTTGAATACTTTGAATATTATTATACTAACTTACGAACTAAAAAAGGCAAAACTTGAGCCCATTAGAAGAAAAAGTCAGGCTTTTTTTCCTCACCCCCCCCCCCCCCAAAAAAAAAAAAAAGCAGGTTTTTTTGAAACATTGCATTAAAATTAATTAAGCTGTTTGGGAAAGTTATGTATTTCAATATTATTACAGCTGCAATAATTAAGAATTTGGCCACTACTTTAAGTCATGAAAATCCATCAATTCACATAGATTCAATTTAAATTAATTGACTTTAATTGCATGCAAACTTGTTCTATACATGTAAGTTGCTTTAATGTTTGTCTAATGGAAAAACCCCCACCTGGTTAAACCCATGAAATGTGTATGCACTAAGTAGTAATGCACATCTACAACAAGGAGCAAAAACAATCTCAGCGCATGATACTAAAGAGCCTTTATCCAATAAATATACAATACGATTACTGCAGGTAGGGATAAAAACAGATTTTAATGAAAACACTTGAACAGAAAGAAAAATACATGACTGAACTTGCCATTTACAAAGAGGTAAATTCCTTCGTAGAATGTGATAGTTCATATCTGTTGCTACCAGTTGCTTGTTAATGTTAGCAGTTTCCCTGCTATTTTAAATCAATTTAAGCCAAAGATGATAGGGGTTTAGCTTGCCCCTGCCTTTGCTAAACTTCTCCCCCTTCCTTACACCACCACACATATTCTTGGGACTGCACAGTGAGACAGTTCTGGAAACTGATCTGGATAAAATATTAACATATTGAACAAAAACTAAAAAATATTTCTTCCTCTGTTTCTGCTTCCTAAACCATATTACTGTCTTCAAAGGCAACACACATTTAATGACGGGAGGAGGACAGGACTGTGAAAATCTGGACTATATTGTCTTAAACATCTACAGAATTATACACTAAAGACTCAATTGTAACTTAGCCCACATATTTGTGTACTCAGAAAAGAGGCAGGACATCCTCGATAAAAATAACAACAATATCTTCCCAATAGCCCCAGAACTTAGGTCTGTACCCATCAGCAAACATGAGAGAGGATGACAAAGAATTTTAACTCAGCTCTACGTGTGTTAGGCAACAGAGACAGAACAGTGCACCTAGGTTTGTTTGCTCATATATTCAAGGAACACAAACATGTATAATCCAATTTGAAAAGAGAAATCTGAGAAAAAATAATGTAATGATTCGTAATGCTTTTGCCTAATAAGACATTCTACATCAGTTTGCAATGAGATGTACACACACACACACACAAAAAAAAAAAAAAAAAAAAAGCCAAAACAATTTTTTACTGTCTGTGCAGAAGCATCACAGCATGGGGCAGTGAGGTAATGGCCACTGTCAACCTGGCTTGAAGACAAATACGTCTGGAATAGTGTGTCCAGCAAAGGCCACCTCACTGAGAGAGATGTAGAAAAATGAAGGGAATTCAGAGAAGAGCAACAAAAGAGGTTAGTGAAGGGAAAGAGATTTATGAGGAAAGATTTAAAAGAGGTAACACAGACTGGCCAAATAATGACTAGGTAGGGGATATGAGGCATGCTAGCAGTCTATAAATATTTCAAGAATATAAACACACAAATAAGACAAAAGAATTATCTAGTGGTGTTCATGGGATATAACTAGGAGTTAGAAGATTAATGTAAGAAGGCAAAAATGTAGGGCAAATATTGGGAAAACTTCTTGAAAGAGAGCTGCTTTAAACTGCTGGAAGAGAGGAAATGATGTGTAGATCCTCTCTACCATTCAGCAGAATTTGTAACAAAATCAAAAAACTAGCACTAACTAGTGTACTATGGAGAAAATGCCTGCATTTATATGAAGAGAACCCACAATTCCTTCAACATCCATAAAATAATCTTAAATTTATTCAGTGTTAATTCACATTAAAAGCACGTAGTCTTATTCATTTCCTAAACTCAAGTGATATTAACATTACATGACTAAAAAATTTCTATATGTTAATAATTTTCAGATAATAGAAGAAATGTTTGAAAGTTTTAATTGTCATTCATGTGAATCTGGTGACTAAATAATTTTGTGCATAAGCACGTACTTTTTTACAGCCCAATTTGGAAAAGTTTTGAAATGGTAATTCATAAAAAACTGTTAGAATGCTTAGGTGGTTTTGTTACTTTTATTCCAGTGCATCAGCAAAAGATCATGGCGTTATTTAACCTACTCTCCATAACTGCAGCTTAAATTACAGCCCCTACAATTCTGTATTTTCCTTATTATGACTATTCAATTTAAACAAAACTTGTATTTATATTGGCATGAAATTACCTTTATAAAAATAATGATGTTTCATTTACATAGCCAATTTATAATTTTAGAAATCTTTGAAGCTTCTGTTTCCCAGGAGTTATATGTGTTTTTATAAGACAACAACCGAGTTTGTATTATTTCAAGTAAACCCCATTCTCCCTTATGTTACTCTTTTTAGCAGTTTTAATAGTGTTATTTCAATCCTGCTTTAAACTATAAAAAAGGTCCCAGTTTGCTAATAAGTTCTCTGATCTTAAAGTAATTCATCTGCCCTAAAATAATGGTAGTTAAGATATTCTAATATTTCTGGTTATTGACTAAGATGACCAGAAAAAAATTTCCATTATTCCATTAAATTGAGAGTTTGAAGTTTTCTGGTCCAATTTCATACATTTCTTTTAACGGTTTTATTAATGATCATATGGAAAGTTTGTTAGTTAAAACCCAGGATACCAATGAACAGTGAGCCAACAAGATAGGAGATATGAAAATTAGCAAGCGTGAGCAGTCGAACTACAGAAAGAGCTATTACATTCTGCAATTTCAACCTGTCAATCTCAAGACCAAAATAGTATTTACCTTTCTACATGCGTCTGGTTACTCAAAATCAATTTGATAAACAGCTCTAAGCAGCGTTTGTTATTTGTGTAGGATAGGTGTATATGTGCATATGAGTGTGCACATGTAGTTACAGGTTATACACTGAAAACTCAAAAGGCTTGCAAAGAGAAATTTCTGAAAATATTTGCCAGTGTGCTTTCTTAGGGCCCTGTCCAACCCAAACGAGACTCCGTGGCTGTTGGCCATGTGAAGCTCAGTAAACTTCCTGCACGAGGAATTCCAGGCAAACTGGAGTCCGTGCTCCAGCTGAAACCTGCTCTGTGGCACAGGCCGATCTGGCTGCTTAACATGCCTTTATTGGAATATCACAAGGGAATTAATTTAGCCAGTTGTATAATAAGAGCCACAGAGAGTTGTGAAAGAGGGCAATCTAACATGAGCTAGACAAGCCACAATTTTCCTTAGGCCACATGTTTGTTGTTTAGCCTCTGATGGCTTCACTAGAAATCCTTCTACATGGCTCAAAATTTATTTTTAACATATATCTGTGTGAGTTTCACTTGGAGGAACCGTATTTTCCAGCTTAGTAGCACAAAACAAAAGCTGCTGGCAGAAGAAAGCCTAAGAAGCTACAGAATTCCTGGACACATCATTTCTCAGGAGAAATATACCGTGTGGTCTCATAAATATATACACAGGGTATGTGCACATATGTACATAAATACATGAGAGAGAGATCACAGATTATACTTAAAATATTATGTGCTATTATAACCATGAAGAGGGTTTTGTATTATATAAGAGATGCAAGCAATCATTTTGATGAGAATGATTTAATATAATGAGAATTCATTAATATAATAACTTACTATATATGAATGTTTCTTAATTTGTGTCCATATAATAGATATTTTTGCATGAATTATACCAGTATAATTTAGGATGTAAACATGGTATAACATAGCAGACTTCACAGCACATTCATAGCTTTTGTATATTTTTGTTCAAATAAGAGTATTTAATGCAAACCCTATTCTCTTACTAACCTTTAGAATTAATTGCCCTCTACAAGTGATTTGAAGTTGAAATATACCATGATACATGTCTAAAATAAATATTTTACCAGTTATGTGATAATGACTTCAGTTAAAATGTAGTTAATAATTTGCCATACCCTCTGGCTTACAGCTTGATCTCCCATATGTTTCACGTTGTGCCTCACATACAGGACAAAGCACATAACCCTTCCTCAAACCCCTGATTCAGGGGGACAGCTTCAGTGAATGAATGTTTTTTTACCACAGTAGATGGTTGAAAGTCAGTTCCTACATCTCATAAACCCATGCACAGGAGTATTATATGTATATGTGATGGACATTATCTGCTGTTGTAGAGATGAAAGGTCTAGAGACCTGAAACCCAAGAAGGATCAAAACAGTAGGCTCTATGAAAACCTCCTAACACCAGGAACATGTGAAGATAAAAATTATGGACATAACTAATGTTTCCTCATAAAAATAATGTACTTGTTGCATCACCATTTCAATAATATTTTTCTTTACACTGATTTTACCTTACTGAATTGAAATATTAGTACTTTATGGTCTTTTTCATTCCACAATTACTGCGATTCAATTATGCTCTTGCATATGTCAGGTACACTACAGTCTAATTTAATCTTCATTACACATTGCCATATTGCAATTATACATGCTATCAGAGTGTTAACACATATTTAAACCTGTTATTCCTTTGTCACTGATTTACAAAGAGGTACCTGAAAAGAAGCAGATGTCATAATTACATGCTTATCCAGCTCATTTTATACTAAGTCTCAACTTAAATTGCAGATGAGCTAGGCATGTCCTGAAATTAATGTAGTGATAGCACACTAATGCTGTGATTCATTATGGTTTGTCAATGTGCTCCACTTCTGGAATGTGTGATAAAATTATATTAATACTGCACAGTAATGAGATTAATGAATTTGTACATGGGGAAGAATAATGGTTCCCTTTGTTAGACTATTGAAAAAATAACATACAGGTAATTAAAAAGAATTAGTCAAACTCCATACAACCCCATTTATATTAAATTAATTTGTCTGGCTTCATTTCTAATAATTGATCACTCTCTGTAAATTATAAAGCACTCTTCAACCATATGAACTACTACTGTAGGAGGAGAGATTCCAGAGTATTATGAACCATCAAGGTGGTCCCTGTGGGTTCATATTAATTAAGGTTTAACAGTTTGGAAAATTGTAGCAATATTTTATGATTCATGTAATTAAACTCTGTAACAAAACGTCACAACCGCTAGTTATATCTGTGCCTATGATTTATATCTTACCCTTATTTCAAAGGAAGCAGAAGTAATGAAATATACTTAAGCACACAGACAATCAAAGGAAAAATGTACTGGTTGTTTTTAGTGTTCCTAACTAATCACATTAGCATTTCATTGCCTCTACTTCAGGCACTAATGGCCACCATCAGACAGTGCAAATTAGATTAATTTAATATTCAACATCATAAGCTTTTTCAACAAAGGCTTGATTCTGATCTCTGACTCGTTCTTCTCCTATGTAATTTCACTTGCTTCAGTTGCATTTTCTCCCGTTTTCTGTATCAACAGTGCAGAATCTAACCCCTTCCTTCTTTCACTCTCTAACACAGCTAATACTTGCTAGCAAAAGTTAATTCAGTATATTTGAAGTCACAGAGCTTCTAAACAAAACAGAACTGCAGTCTAATGTGACTGATGCTGAATTTGAGTCTCCCTGTATCATATTAAAAGACTTTCTTTGAAAATGGGTTCTCTTGTGGAAGAGGTCCTTGAATAATCTGTCATCTCAGCCATTTAGACTATTAACATTCTTGGGGTGTTGCTTTCCTTTGCTGGAGTTTCTCACTTTTGAATTTTTTTGTTAGTAATCATTAGCACAGAAGAGGAACTTGGAAAACAACATTTTATTGCCAAAAAGGGCATTTTTTTAAATTACGTGTTTGCAAGAAAGATTTAGTTTTGACTGATTTCTCAAGTCTAAAAATCATATCTTAAAAGACCTGTAAATTATTGATACACTCAGAACAAAAAACAGCTCCAGTTTAGCCTTTTCATTTAACAATATTCTATCGTACACTGGTTCTTAGAAACCCAGAAACTGCAGCATCCAGAGACATCTGTCCTGCTGTGTGTCATTTGCAATTGATGGCATACCTTGCACTCTGTGGCTCAAAGATTGATAGTAGATGGCAGATCAATCAAGCAGGGAGATGTCTAAATCCTATAAATTTGTCCATAATAAAGAGGGTTCTAACAAATCAGACATTAGGTTTGAGACTAATACAAAAGAAAGGATTGTG
The DNA here is from genome assembly GCF_015220075.1 of Falco rusticolus. Taxonomy (NCBI): domain Eukaryota; kingdom Metazoa; phylum Chordata; class Aves; order Falconiformes; family Falconidae; genus Falco; species Falco rusticolus. Next base: position 17,137,298 of record NC_051201.1, read on the forward strand.
TAGAAACCCCACACACATTTTTTAGGGTTGTATTTATTTCTAATCCCAGATTTAATGCAGAAAGCAAAACTCTGGATTTAAATATCTGTTTGCGTTTTTATTTCAGAATTCTAAAAAAAAGACCCACTGATTTATTTTTTTATTTTTTCCAACTGAGGGATATGCCGCAGCTATCTCAGCTTGTCTGCTGTGGCTTGTGTAGAGAATACACATGGCTTGCATTGTGTGGAACATACTCTGATGTGCTTTTTGGATTAATAGGATTCTTCTGCTTCTACAACAATACAAAATTCTGTTTTCTGGTAGAAATAGTATCTGTTCTCAATGATCTTTGTTCTCAGATATCACAGTAATGGGCATCAAATAAGCACCAGAGAAGAATACTGGTTAGTGCAAATGAGCAACAAATGTAAGGCTTGATGTGAGACCACAGAGGTCCGTTTAATTGACCTAGCAGGCTTCAGATGAGATTCTGATTGTAAAAGGGTATATTGCATCAACCAATCATCACCAATTCTGGGGATGAAAGAGAGCAGCACATATGTTAGTGACATTGGGTCCATTCTGTGAGCTGCCAGAAATCCTACAGTTCCTGTAGGTGCACTCCAAACCAAAGCAGGGAGGGGGTGGCCTACAGAAATGGTATATGGTTCTCTACTATCTTTGACAAAAGCAGGTTTCCTGTCAGGAAAATAAAAATGACTGCCTCTCTAAACTTGTAAATTACCATCTTTGAAAGACATGGCATTCTTATTCCATCTTTAAACGCTTCATCTTTGTAGTTCTTCCTATCTATTCTAGCACTGAAAAGAGAGTTTCCAGTTCAGGTGTAAACACTTCTGAAATCTGTTTTAGGCAAATGAACAGAAATATACACCATAATTACAGGGTGGGGGGGCGGGGGGGTGGGGGAAATTACTCTTGTCTGTTGGTATTCACATTCCAGCTTTACTTTTTGTTAGTTCATTGGATGGTTTTTCCCCTCTGTATTATTATGCTGTCTTTTTCCTGGGAGTAAAATTTAGCCTAGGGCTTACAGGTTCAGTAGATAACAATTCTATCCTAATCTAGTTATGACAGATTTAATATTAATGGGGCTAAGAGGAAAATCAGTTTCCTGACAAATGATGATAAAGTGAAATCTTTAAGCAATAATAAAAATCAACATGCCATATCACGTCACCAGTCATTCAAAAGTGACAAGCAGAAACAATCTGCTGAGACAACATCCAACCACAAGCATAATCACATTTATGATTTAATTCCCATTTAACATCAATCACATCAAATTAATAACCACTCTCAACGAAAATTAAATCCTAAGTGTATTTTTCCTTTAAAGTGTTATGATCAGAGAAGAAAGTCCTAATTAAATCTTAAACCAACTACATGTTTTATACATGTGACACCTGTAACTTGGCCAGCATTCTGAATTGGCCCCATGTGGATTTTCGTCATAAAAGAAACTGACAATCCCTTCTAGCAGCTGCCATAAGTTTGATTAACATGTAACATATCCTTTTGTGAAAGTCCTTGTTGTAAAGATTTTCCATTACTTTAATGACTGCGCAGCCATTTTTGTTTGAGGAAAATACCATGCTATGCTGATTAGTGTTCGGCACGAAACTCAGAGACAAAGCTGTGAGCCAATGTTTATTCTGCTCTTCCTACGTTAGAGTGTTTGTCAACAAAAGATATCCTGCTCATACCTTATTTCATCTTCCCAAGTTGCTTATTCAAATAGTAAGGACACTGTAAGAATAAATTCTTTATTAGAGAATTCAGGTGATTCTGTGTATCCTGAGTCAGGTAGCCAGCCAGCTGTTGGCTTTTCAACTTCATGCAACTTCCAAGCACTTATATGGCTGAGAGTGGCATTAGGATGCAGCTGCACATCTTCATCTCTAAAGTGAGACTGGACACCTTCGGATATAACTTCATGCCCAAACTATCCCTCACTGAAGCAGCAGATTCTTCTGGGAGCATCCATGTACAAACTACTCCCAGGATTCTGACTTTTCCTAAGTATTTTGGTGTAAATCATGTTTCTCAGCTAACAGGGTTTGAATATGTGACAGAACAACTTACCGTCACTGCTTGAGATGACTGTGCCTTATTGAGACAGGAAACACTGATGTAAATATACTGTACTTGAAAGCATAGAAGTTTTGGAAAAATACAGAAATACGTATTACTTCAGTACCGAAGACATTCCTGGTATTCATGTCAGCCTTTATTATTTTTATTTCAAACAATTAAAAAAATCCTAATGTAAAACTCAGGCTGGTGCTCTTGTACCTCCTACATGGCATGGCAAAACAGCTCTTTTCTGTATTTATAGATGAAATGGCAGATATAGGAGATCTGCTCCCCTGTGTTAATTCTTTCCTTCCCATTCATGAAAGCAACCACTTGGAGAAAGAATGTATTTGGCAGAGAATGAATTAAGTGAAATAGATAAGCATGTACTTTTCTGTATTCCTTTTTTTAAGGTTCAGCAAGGGAATATAGTTTGTTTCAGGATCACAGATTCTGACCTAGGTCAAGCAAAAGTCAGTCATGATAAACCAAATAATATACAACACATCCTTAAAACCACTCTTTATAAATCACAGTCCTATGATGACATCCAATCTCTTTCTGCCTCTTTAAACTATAACATGTTTTAGGATCTTACAACATGCAAGCCTGTTATTAAAGATTCTGCTGAAATATTCAGGGCTAAATCAAGATGTGAAGACACCTTTTTTGAGACAGAAAATTGGCAAACACTCTCTATTATGCCTTACAGCAAGAAAAACAATCTTGCCGCAGCTGTTGTGTTTATCATAAAACCGATGCTATAAAAAGTTACCTGAATACAAATGAAATTATTTTTATTTAAACCTCCCATATTGAGAGGCACACTTCCTCACATGATTATGAGATCTCCAAGGCCTGCTGTGGATATCTGGCCTAAAGTGGTTAATTTATTCTCACTTAAAAGTTTCCTGAAATGTCAAGCCCAGATTTTAATGCACTTTGTCATTGAAGGTCAGATGGTGAGCCCCTTCATTACACCAGTGAGCAACTAATCACACATGTAGTTCCACTGCTTTCCCAGGAATTTGAGGTGAACAGCTGCTTGCCAAGGTAAGTCACGATCTACCCCTTCCTGACTTCACAGCAACTAGTCACAGAGTGAAAACTCCTTAACACAAATAAGAGTTTCACAGTCTGGTCATAACCGCAGTCATATAACATACTTTTCATTTGAACTGATGGCTAATAATTAGAAAGAATAAGATATTCCTATGCATAGGTGGCATTCAAAAACACAACATCCTGTGGAAGGGTAACTTCTTACTGGGCAGAAAAGATGTTTTTCCACTCCATGTTTCTTCACAGGAGAACTAATTCTCCCTGGTTTTCCACGTCTTGGATAAGTACAATGGTTTTCTCAGAAAAATTCAGGACCAAAAGTTTGAAAACCAACTGTACCACAATATCCACAGATGGATCTAAGACAACTGTATTTACACATATATCAAACAATTCTGAAAGGCATTTCAGCATCTCATTCCTATTTTTCTACTCGATTGCCATTTAATGCAGTTAGCTCTCTCAAATACTTTTGAGGACCTGTAACTCAGTACTTAAAGATACAATCCTAAATAGCAACCACACGGACTGAAGTCTTCTATTTAACTTTTAGAAGCTTGCTGTCCACAAACCTCCATGTAACTCACACAATAAGCATACCTCTGCAATACCATGTGGGTTTCTCCAGCCATTTCACTTAAGCAAGGTGGCACCCACACCACGTCAGGGTCAGAGTTATCTAAACCTATGAATTCCAGATGGAACCCTTTATGATTTTTTACCAGACTCATATGTCCTGCATCTTTGCCATTATGCATTTGTGTATAAATCTATCTATCTATCTATCTATCTATCTATCTATGTGCATGCACACACACACTAATCAAAGCATAATTAGGAAAGATTGTTAAGAAAGATTGGTGGAGATCCGGATCCATGAGTTTTAAATCACCACAATCATAGAATCATAGAATGGTTTGGGTTGGAAGGGACCTTAAAGACCATCTAGTTCCAGCCCTCTTGTCGCGGGCAGGGACACCTTCCACTAGACCAGGTTGCTCAAAGCCCCATCCAACCTGGCCTTGAACGCTTCCAGGGATGGGGCATCCACAGCTGCTCTGGGCAACCTCTTTCAGTGTCTCGTCACCATCACGGTGAAAAATTTCTTCCTTATATCTAATCTAAATCTAGCCTCTTTCAGTTTAAAGCCATTACCCCTTGTCCTGTCACCGCCCTTGCAAAAAGTCCCTCTCCAGTTTTCTCATAGGTCCCTTTAAGTACTGGAAGGCTGCAATAAGGTCTCCCTGGAGCCTTCTTTTCTCTAGGCTGAGCAACCCTCATAGAACAACAGTCATAGAGAAATATATTACTGAAACGATATAAGCATATAGACTTGTTATCACGGAGAAAAAAACTTCTTAGGTCTCTCAAGTAAAATACACTCTGCATTCACAGCTCAGGGTGAACATCTGCTCTAGGTCCAGCTCAGCATGTTCATTTGTTTTGTTAGTAACTTTGTTATGTAAGACAATAAGCTTCGCACCTTGAAAATTATCTTACCAGACTTTATACATACATTTTGCCTAAATGTTCATAACTAAATATGTATAAAATGCAAATAAAGATGACCAATTTGCATTCTACAGGTTGTGCAATGGACCATACTACAAAATTCAGATTAATGAATCTCCTTCTTGTACCTTTCCACTTTGCTTTTTTTCTCTTCATTATTAACTAAAGCTCATTTGTTATTGAGCTCAGCTTGTCCAGCCTGAGTACTAGCTGGCAGCAAGGAGTGTTAACCAGAGATTCAGAAGGGGTGGATTGACACTTCCTCCCAGAGTTAAATGCAGGAAACCAGTCACATAAGCAGGAGGTTTGAGAGTATTAGCAGTGGTTTTAGGGGAAATTAATCTTGTTTCAAAGAGTAAATCTACATGGTGCAAGCTGGGTCGAAATAAAGCACTGTACTAACAGTGCGAGCTGGTGAGTTGTACTACCAGAGCGACTTGCTCAGGGCTGTCTCAACTTTCACACAGATATATGCTTTAAACCACCCATACCTAAATAATCTATCAGCTTTCTTGTCAGCTCCTTTCTCCTTTTATTCTTTTCTTAAGCGCTAATGGTCTAATCTGAGATGCACGCAGATTTGCCACGTTCTATCAAAAATACGCTTAATCTGACAATGTGTATAAAATGGACCTGAAGTGTGGGACCTCTTGCAGCCTGCTCTTCCCTGTTCCTCTTGGCTAGTTGGGAACATACTTTATAAAGCACTCTCCATTTATTTTCTTTCAGATGACTGAAGTGGTTTTGGTCATGTCTTGCTTTAGAAGCTAAAGCTTATTACGAAATTACTTTCATCAGAGATCAGAACTGTACAGATCACTTCATAAGATTTAGATTAATGTTACATAATTAGGCATTTACAAATTTTCAAAAATTACCAATGGTGGGTAACTTCACGTGCAAACATAACTCCTCTGCAAGACAGCTTTCACTAGTTGTCCCTTTTCTTGCTGTACACAAAAGGCTTTGGGGGTCACCTGCATTCTGAGAAGTGCTGTTAAAGTTTATATTTCAGTCCTGCAGAACTTCTGCCTCTGGCCATTGTTTTTTTTCCATCAAGTAAAACCTAACTTGGTGGCTGTTATCTGTGCCCTGGCCCACTGCATCTTGCTCCTACTTTTTTCCATTTGGTAGGGTGTCACTGATACTTGCCATATGCTCTGGTCTTATGTGGGTAGTCAATATGTTAGCCATGACTTTAAAAAGCATTTGAAAAAGTAGTAGAGCAGATTTTTGAATGAGTATTTGGTAGTTAGGTGCTCAGCCCATGTTGACTGTTAGCAATTTCCCTTCTAAAATTATGCTTAAAAAAAAGACATTGAAAAATGCTGTCCCATTTGAGTGACCTTGCTTTAAAGACATGTGGAGACAAGACAAACCATAGTCAACTTTTAATCCTGCCTTTCATAAATAAATCTAAAGAAAAATTATTGCAGTAAAATTTAGAAAATTATTCTTCTTTAAACACAAGCATAATTACAAATGAACATCAGCTATAGGCTATCAACTAATGCTGTTTATTACATTGATTATAACAGGGAATCCCTAGGGTTAGTTGATGAAATAAAGATCTAATCTGAGGGTAAAGCACAACAACAAAAATGTAGCTAATTGTAAACAATAGTATTCCAAGTCCAGCTGAGTCCATCAATATAAAAACAGAAGTTAACCTCATCCTTCCACTACTGTAAACATATTAAATGCTATTTATTGTGATTACATGTGTGTGGCCTGTTACAGCCTAAATAGGAACATTTTCGTGACTGAAAGACATAAACATCAGATAACTAACAATCATTATTCCCGTTTGCAAGATATAAAACCTAAATATTAATTTTAATAGTAAGGTTAGCAAATTAGGAAACCACACACACTAAAATCATTGCAATAACATTCATTTCTAGTAAAATACTCTAGTTCTAAGAAGATTAAATGTACAGGTGGGATTCAGCAGGAGTTTATATGCTGTCCTGACACATGTCATAAACAGAGATTTTATACAAAAAAAAGAATACAGATTTTCCACCAAAACAGAAAGAGTCACAATAATGGAAATGAAATTAAAAGGTATTAAAAGAAAAAAGGCACCTCACAGAAAATGGTGCTTGCAAAGAAGGGTGGGGAGCAGGAACCCCACGCGAGGTTACGGATAACACCGTCACCTCAGGCAAGGAGGCCATATCCACACTAACTGCCCTGTGGGGGCACAGCCCCTCTCAACAGCTCCCTGCGGGGCCAGTCTGAGCTCAGAAGACCAAATTCACCCACCACCACCCCCCCAAGCAAACACAGCTGTGCTGCCAGCACAGCCAGATTGTCCTTGAAGGTGAAGCAGCATGACATAGAGCCAAATTCAAGAGCTTTCCTAGACCCCATCGTGTCGTGGTTAAAGCTCCTGACCCGAGCTGGCTCCCTTCATGCCTTAGCATTACACTCCAGCTAGTAACCTCCCCTGCAACTAGCGCAGACCTCAGCAGGACTCAAGTTTGTTTTGATACTATGGGCTACACAATCTGAATATTCTGCTGTTCAGCTGTCACAGACACCCATTGCCAAATGTAACAGAAAAGGGACTTTGGGGGTTCCCTGCTCTGTGTCTGTACAGCCCCTTGTGCTTTGCCAGCACTTGACACCCAAAAGGATGCAGTGTTACATTTAGGGTAACGCCAGGCATCTCTGAAGGCATATTTTTGGTAGTTTCACAAAGGTAGCACTTTGGAAGTCTGTTTCAAGAGGGGAAATCATGAAGGGACATTGGTTTGTAAACTGAAACCTTGGCAGATTTGCATTGCAGGAATAGTCTGCCCTCTTGGTTACAGCCTCCCTGTTTCAATCTACGTTTTCACAAAAGCAGTCCTTTCATGTTTTGAATTTAATCTGGAAACAAACCGTTGGATTTCTTATGCAGTTTGCTCCACGTTGTTCTCTCTCCCATGCTATTCCTCATTTCCAAGGGGTCTCTACCATGTTTTCTCAGTATTGCTTTTGCAGTAATATTTTCATATTGCATGCATTTAATATCAGCCACCCTTAAGGGACTTTTTTTCCTCCTTCTGCACTGTTTTGCTTCACATTGTTATCATTACTATAAGCACTGCTTTGAATAATCAAATGGTGGCCTGTAGACATTGGAAGAAGAAAGGTCAGATACTGTATATGACATATGATTTGCACATCCTTGAAAGGGAAATGAGTCATCTACATAATACAAACAATGATAACTCAGTTGCATATGACTGAGATGCTAAAGATAAGATATGTTTATAAATGAATAAACTTCCTGATTATAGTGATATATTACGGTAATTTTTTTAAAAAAAGGATTTTTATTTTGTGTAGCAACCTTTCACTTAAAAAGAATGCTGCAGTAATGATACCTGATGTCCATATGATCCATAACACAATTCATTTATTCTTTGTAGACCCTTTTTAAGCAGAAAAAGCATCAGTGGCTTGCTGCTAACAGCTGAACCACTCAGCAGCACCAAGTACGCTTTGCAGTGGGGATAAGAGCACTCTGCTTGCAAGTATTACTACATGGATATCACAAGAGCTCAGCACTCCTAATTTGGCACAGGGACCATAAAACCATGACGCCATGTTTCAAAAGAGTTAGTAACAGAAAAGGAATGGAAAATGAGACTTATCAAAGCAAGATCAAGAATACATTTATTTGTAATTTCCAGCTCTTCCCATGGCATTCAGTAGTGTGAGCGTATCCTGCAAGTCAAAACTAATCTTCCGGCCAAGCAGAAAAGGAATTAACTGCAGAAGCTGATCTTCTCAACCCCTGAGACACCAAATACCTTCTCTGTCCCTCTGTTCCACCGTATCAACCCTGCTGGAAGGAAATTCAGTGACTGAGGAAGAACACGTAAGAGGCAGGCAGTCCCTGAGAAGGCCAAGGTGACAGGGTCAGTTCTCAGAGACCTCACAGCACTGTCAGCTCTCCGTGAGCCCTGTGCTTGCCTGCTTGTTCTCTAGCTGCTGCTGTGGAAAACCTGCCACAGACTGCAACTACCTTCTCTGTAACTGGGTTTTGTTCAGAGGATGTGCCTTACCAGCAGATATCCCCAATCCAGCAGCTGCAGAGGAGCTTCCTAACAGAGAAAAATACTGAAAGCATCATGGCTTCCTTCCCTTCTTTGCAATGCCTTTGGTGATCACTTTGGCTCACATCCACGCTGCACAGCAGTTGAGAGTATTTGATCTTTGGCTAGGATACCTCACAGCCTTCCCCAGATGAAAAGTTCAACTCAGCTAGGTGATTAGGAGTCCAGTTTGAAAGCACAGCAGGATAAAGAGCTCAGATTAAAATCAGAAATATTCCAAACACCACCGCTCTGAGAGGGCTGAAGTTGAAATTAAATATTGGAGTCAGCACAATGCAAGAAATTCACAACCAACTGGTGTATATCTTGCATAATAAAAGTTTAACCACATATGTTCTTAATATACAGGGTAGAGACCCAAATATGACCTGGATAAATCCACTGTAATATGAACCACAACCTTTGCTGCGTACCTTCAGCTTCATAATCTGCAAAGCTGAAGGTTTAGGCTGCAGCGAGCTGAGTCTCAACAACAAATATCTCAATTTAGCTGGCTAGTTATTTGCAAACAGCTGATAATTATTTATGCTATCACTGGAGCTGTAATGTATTTTATCAGTTGCTGCCTTTTTTTTGCATTTTGTAAGGTACTTTCAACTGTCATAAACCAGTACAACAGTCTGCCAACATGAAATAATTAATAATTATTATGTGAGTGACTGATTTGCCTTGGAGAACATGAAAGGCCACGAAACCTGGAGCTTCCTGGTCTACATAGTGTGCATAAAGGAAATGAACATAAGCAATCACTGTCAGCTGTTCTTGTAAGTAAGAATTGAATCATTTATCTGTCTGTATGTATACATTATCATCATCTCCCACTCTGAGGTAAGCCCTAATAGCACTTTATGATACAAAAATAGGTTGTTACATACAGATATTTCATAAAAAATACTACTCCTTTCTTTTGAGAATGTTAGCTGAATATATACATATTTGGCTAACTGGAAACTTTGTTAAGATTTTATAATTTGTGTCTAGAACATTTTTATTTTTGTCTGTACCAATTAAACCACAGCTGAACCCCATATCTTATGCAAATTTAAACTGCACAGTACAGTAATAATCATGTTTAAATGCTTATTTCTCTTTTATTTTCTATTTAGGGTCATTTTGTCCAGTATTAACCACCTGCAAGTACCTTCAACGGTTTTAGCACTCCAACTATTTTACTTTTTTATATTCCATCAGAATTTTGAATTTATTCCATAAACTTAATTTCTATCCATGAAACAACAGAAATCAATCATATGATACTGTCTTGCTCTAACTAAAGTTACAGAGTAACTTCTTTTGGTCTAAGTGGAGACAGCCTGTGCTCAGTGTGGTCACAATTTAGTATTTGCTACTACCTCAGCAGAAATCTGAAAATCAAGGTGAAACCTGAAAGCTTTTTTTAGCAATCATGTAATTAAAAGTAAAATTTCTGATTACTGATCTACTTTGTGTGAGCAAGATAATGTGGACAGCAGAGTTTAAAGCGGTGTAGTAAAAACATTTACAGACTGTAAGTAATGTAACACATAAGGCTGTATGATCAGCAATTGTTTTGATTAGAGGCTAAGCCACTCCCTGAAAAATTAAAACATTTTTTTTCTTTTTCCCTTGGTGAAATAAATGGGATTTGAATATATCTAACTCTAAATAAAGAATACATACATATTAAATGAAATATAATTAATTATAAGAATAGTCAAATGTGGTATAATTATGTATTAAATATGTATTTTTACATAAAGTTTTGTTTGTAAAAAGATAATTTTAATCAGGATGTTTTTGTCTTGTGATGTTCAGACCTTTTGTTCAAATGAAGTATCTTTGAGTGTGACACATCTATGAAAAGGTTTGTATGGTGTGGAACCTGTCAAATGCCTGTGGGCTGGATGACACAGGAGGTCCTTCCTAAAACTGCATTCACTGCTCCTAAGTGACAGGCTGAGCTAAGGGAAGCGCTTCTGGCCCAGGGGATGCAGTATTAATGCTGGGATCAACAGATAGGAAGTGGGACCAGCTGAGACCACAAAGGGGTGTCCCTGGAGGTAAAGTCCTTCAGAGCACCAAATTCAAATGGGCTCAACGGAAACCTGTCCTTCAGGGTTTAAAGTTAAATTGGAGTGTGAACAAACCTCTCCACTGTTTCGCAGATCCATCCTGCCATATACAGACTGCTTGTTACACAGGTACTGTTTGAAGGTGTAAAATATATATGGGTAAAAAGCACACTGATTGCAGAAGACAGATAGAAGACACTTGACACGAGCTACCTCTTTGCCCTAGTCTTCCCTCCTAGCTGGCAGCCTGGTACCCAGCATGACCAGCTTCTGCTCTCCCCTGTTTGCGCCAGCTATGCCACCATCGCTGCCGATGGTCCCTGCCTGTGAGCTGGGACAGACCAGAGCCGAGCGCTGCGGTCCCCCACCGTTCTGCACGGGCAGAGCTGCACCCTGAGCCCCAGATAACACACAAACTCCTTGAAGAGCTCCAATTTTTTTCCCATGTTCCTTTTTTTTCCTCATTCCTCCATACCTTGTACGATAATTGATTTTAATGTCTTTCTCCATCATTTAATATGTAATTTATGGGTGTTTAATCAAGAAAAGTAACATTAAATTCTTCCAAGCGCTGGGGAAGAAAAGGAGCATAATATACACAAGCAGGCCTTCTTGCAGACTGCTTTCTGGTACTTATTCCAATAGAATGCTAATAATTATGTTAAAAAGCTAATTTAAGAAATCCAATTTTTGGAAAATGGGTTTTCAAAGGGCACATTTAACAACTAGAGAAAGTTCGATCTGATTTCCCCATTAGAAGAGGAAGGAAAATCCAATTTTAATCTATTTTTGTTCTCTTAAAAAGATGATATATAGAAGTTACTTTGAAAATCATCCTTTCAAAGCAGAACCTAGTATAAGCATGTGCTAACTCGTGAAGCGCAATTAAACTGTTCCGATAATTCTGCCTGAAAAAATTAGCAGCAATATTGAGAAGGCAACTTGTTTTCAAAATGTCCATGGCAGAAATGCTTCTGTGTTAAGCTAGTATTGATTCTGAAACAATCTTACACATGATAAATGAGAGCACATTTAGGAGAGGATTCAGTCATAAGAGCTCACAAATCAATCAGGTTGTCAACAGGCAGACCAAATTCAATTTTTATTCTTAGTAAACTCTTATTTGGTGGTAGGCCATTGTTTACTTTGAAATTGCTTTACAAAGGAATGGGAGAGGAGGGGAAACATGGGAAAGACAATCTTTCATCAACATATTAGAAGTTGGTATTTCATTTAGTGCTGGGATAGAGAAAATCTGATTGTCTTCTTGATAACACAAACCTTATATCTTTTTCTGGATGATCATAAACATTTGGTCACATATTGCCCTTTATCTGCAGCAGCATTTCATAATAACTCTCACAGAGTGAGACAAGGCATCACTAATTTGTAACAGAGTATGGTGGAATTAACACGTCATGTTCTAAAGCAATAATCTGATGTACACAAGGGCTGCTGCATCTCTTTGCCAAGCCATGCTATATTTTTGACAAGCAGTTTTCATTGTTTTCTGATGGCTCAAAAATAAAATTGTAGTGAAATGACATGGTAAAAAAAATACAAACCCAAACCTAAAAACCCCCTCAAACCTACCCTCCCCGAATTCCCAATCTGCTGGCCCCCAGAAAATCATCAACAGTAACCTGGTTGGAACTTGAAAGGTTATTGGAACATCTCTAATTTAAAATAATTAATTTATATAACCTATTAGCAATTTTGCACTGATACTGCTGCTTGATTTTTGATATGTCATTATTTAAATCCAGAGAGTCTAATCTAACATCTACAGACAATCCATGGTGCTGTGGAGAAATACCCTCTATATGAAGCTGTTCAGTCGCTTCGCTCTCGCCAGCCTACAGATGATTTATTTCAAGGAAGAATGTAGCCTAAACAAAAAGTGGGAGTTATCCAGTTGCTGGGCCTTACACAGAAAACTCTCCTGTTAGGAACCTGAGCCAAGTCTTATTAAACCAAGGCATCAGAGAGGGCTGTACTGTAAGAACAAATACAGATATTCTAAGTCAAAGGTGATGCAAACATGATCTTTTGAGATTTCTCTTTCAGGATTAACTTTCGGAGAGCAGAAAGCAGAATGAAACCCATTCTTACTCCTTTCTCTCTCCTCATTCCAATTAAAAAAAAAGAAGTTGTGGGGTTTTGGATACAAAGGCTTTATAAACATAGAAGAAACAGGCTTCATTGATGTTTTCTTCTCTAAGGATAAGCCTGTTCTCTATAATAATTCTTCTGCTCATTACCTCCTTTGCCTTAAGATATGTACAGGAATGTGACAGCCTAAACAGCACCACACTGGGATTTTCCTTCCCCCTGTTGGCTGATAAAGCTATAAATCCACAAGACCCTTGTGTTTCTGGAAAATGCGCACCCATTTGATTTTTTTTTTATTTAGCCACTATTAGTTCTATTCCTACAAATAACATCTCTGAAGATGCTTACAGAATGGGACTTTGTGGGGATTTAGCACATGCTGCCAGACGGATGTGATACAGAACTGACATTTGGAGCATAGATTTATCCAATAAGGGATCTGTTCCACGGTAAATTCATTGGTAAAGTCATCGCAGACACCCACCAGGAACACAAACCTTGTGGGATGTGTTTTAGGTTTTTTATTCAGTGGGAAGCCGGACTTGGGAAAATCCCTTGGAATTATTTTGTTTCCATAATCTTATTTGTTCCCGTCACTGTACTATAACCAAATAAAAGACTGAAATAAAACCCTAAATATGAACATCTCTAAACACTGCAGTCTGAATTTGTAACAGGATGTGAATTTCATGGCTGAGATTTTAAAGTTGCAACCAGCTGACCCAGAACTCCAAATACTCAAAACCTAATAGTTTCCAAAATCCTAGTCACAGTTGGAAACCTAACAATAGTAATACATATGCTTACACACATGTGTCTTGTATGAAAGGCATCAAGACTGTGGAGCATATAGAGATTAACTTTAGATTTGAGCGGCAAGCCTAAGATCACTCTAAAAAAAGATATACGAAAGGAAAAGCAATTTAATAATGTATTTTTAGTCTGCAAAGGTCCCATACTTCAGTCATTACTACTGTGTCTAATATCTGAAGGTGAGTGAACCTTAAAAGTCTCTTCTTGTCATCCTAGGAAAACAATGTCTTGCAGACACTTCCAAGATAACAACTGTAAGATCTTCAAACATCTTAGAGCAAGTTCAACTCCTCCTCCTTTCTCCTGTCTCTTAAAACAATCAAACTTACAGGAAACCCCTAACAAACAAAAGCATTTGGAGGAAATATTGTGTTCTGCTTCTTGTGGTGTAAAGGAAGAAGACGGGAGTATCTCGTTTCACTGTTGTGTTTTAATGAGAAAAACTACCCCCTTGCTTTTTATCCTTCCAAGTCAGAGCACATTAGAGGCATACTGGAACCCAATAATACTTCTTTGAATGACCAGTAAAAACCTGTTAGATCCATTCATTTCAAAATAATAAAAATTACCAGACTCCCATGTCAACCTAAGCAATCTGTTAAATGCAGGCATTGGTAAATGACATTACTTGACCAGTAATTAATTTTTACATGACTTGGAAGTATGTATTCAACTAATAGCGGACATGAAGGTTTTTGTTGAATTTTATTTGATTTAAACACAGGTCATTTGTTTTAATTTCCTTCTTTATCATAGATATATAGCTTTTCCATTTTTACTATATAAAATTGGCGTATCATATTCTCTGTTGAAAGCAATATTAAATTACTTTTAGGAAACAAAGATTATTATATATGTTTTTTTCTGATCTGTTTTTAACCAGAATAAAGCTGCACATCTGGTATATTTTAGTTTTGGGATATGGAATATCTCTGTCTTTCTCAAACATTGTCTACTGTAAACCAAACTGAACAACTTTCGGAAGTGTTCCTTTTTCACTGAAATTTGAACCCTATGGAGAATGCTTGGCATATGGATTAAAAATGGATGTGAAAAACCAGTCATGATTGGAACAAAGGGATTTTTTTTAGACCACAGGAATGGATATAAACTTGAAGGTGCAATCCATCCTAGCGTCAGTTATTAGGATATATAGTTTAGAAATCAGGACTGGATCTAAGTCAAAGGTGATAAATGAAGACAGCGTACTTATAAATGATGGCATTCAGGAAGGAGAAGTACATTGAATTTTTATGGATTCTAAGTGCATTTTTATACAGGAATCAAATTTACAGTGTTAGGATACATATTTCAAATGAAACTGAAGTTGTAAGATCTATTTCTGAAATGAGTCAGGATTACAGAAGAGGCAAGCAAAAAGGTGGTCCTTGCCGTTGTGTTTGTGCATAAACAATATGTTCCCAAGTGTCTGCATTTTAATGCAAGTAACATCAGGCTTAAGGTTATGTGGATTCCTAGCCTGGTGCAAACTCAAGAACCACCCTGTACTGTACAATTACAATATAACTGTCAGGGGGTTATTACAGAGTAACAGAGCACTTCCCATGTAAAATTCATCAACAAGAGTAAAATCCCTTCCCAAAGGACTAAATACAAACCTACACTGCTCACTTTTACCTAAGTTTTGTGTTTGAAGAATGGAAAATAGCCTAGCCAGCTGTTCAACTGCATTCTTTTTGTCTGTTGCTCTCATTGACTGAAGGAGAATCTGATTATACAATGCAAAGATTAAAACCTCAGATCACTTTTTTGTAGTGTTTGAAACAACAAACACAAACAAAAAGGTCCCAAACCTGCCCTGTGGAGCTAGAAAGCCAAGATAAAGCAGCACAGGCATGGAAACAGCTTTCGTATTTAGAATCCAAAGCCCCATACAAACACAGAATGAACCTCAAAACTCCCAGGCTAAACTGAAATGTTAATCTACTCCCTCTGTACCAATACTGCGATGAATAGAAATAGGGAAAAACATTTTTTCTTTCCGTCATGGCTCCATTTAAACTATAGCAGAAGCAACGGAGGTCAAACACAGCCCCATTTTATGGATTACTGTTCAATGATAGGCTAAACAAAGTAGAAAAATATGCACTGATTAGAGAGTTGGAGCGAATAGGCCTTTCACTTCTATTGGACAGCATCTTCCCTTCCTCCCCATTCGTTTTATGATGCATGCCTTCAATTGCAAAGTACTATAAAAAGCTTCCTGAAATTCTTGGCACTGCCACAGACCTGATTCCACAGTGGCTTACAGTGATTAACAGAATGCTAGAAAGTGCAAGACAAACAAAGATCAGGTGAATGGGGAAAAGAAACTGGAATATCATAAAAAGTGCACATAAAGTGCATTCCATTTGCCACCAGAGCCAATACTTATAAAAGGAGTGCAGGTTTTGAAAGTCAGTCCCTCCCATTCTGAGCAGAAACCAGATGAATTTGTAAAGATTGTATATTTGGTGTTTATGAACATATTTTTTTAAGAAATCAGAACTG
The DNA here is from genome assembly GCF_015220075.1 of Falco rusticolus. Lineage (NCBI taxonomy): Eukaryota > Metazoa > Chordata > Aves > Falconiformes > Falconidae > Falco > Falco rusticolus. The sequence continues at coordinate 17,153,550 of NC_051201.1, forward strand.
TAACTTAACTGGCAGAAAGAGCAACAAACCTTTAAAATCCACTTGTTTCACTAAACTCTCAGTCTGTGCCTGAACTCTTTCATTGACCAATAGTAAACTTGATCATCTGCAAATAAATTATTGAAATACTAACTATAAGGTTGTACATTATAAAGCCTGACTATATTATAATTTTTGTTCCTCTGAGCAGCTCCTTAAAATGCATATTTAACTGATTTATCCTATACTTTGTGCCCCTGTGGCCTTAGAAGGTGAAGCAACATCGCTCATAAGAAATATTAACATTGGCTGTTTATCAAGGCATCTGCGAAACAGAAAAGCAATAAAAGTGCTACTGCATGCACTCATTTACTATTAAAATATCACAAAAATTATTCAGTGTCAGAAATCTAATTTGGTATTATATTTCTATATATTTTAGCAGTTATTTTTTTTCAGTATTAGTGAATTAATATGCTTTGAATACCCCTGTGGCTACAGTGGAAAAATGGACCAACACACTTATTTAGTGCTGCTATCCAAATCCATTAGACAAATTTTCTGTACAGCAAAGCATTGATGAATGAAACGTCCCATGCTAATGTAAGAATAATCAATTTAGAATGCTTATGACAATTAACAAAGCTGGAGATAAGCTTTGAAAGCACCATGCTTTGTCAGCCCTGATTTGGATTAAACTTGCACTAATAGGATCATTTTTCTTCCAAAAGGTACTCTTTTTAGGCAGACCTATCAATTAATATGAATTATGCATGTATAAAAGGACTAATGTCATTAATTAGACAAATTAATTTTTATGATTCAGTGAATAGACTAACACCAGATTATATGAGATATCATTCTCCCAATTCATACGTATTTGGAATAAATGAATGGTTTACATTTGCATGGTTATTACAGAATCAATCATTATTAATCAGTGACACCATATTGGACAGTTTAATATAATCTGTTTGAACTTTCTCATGGTGACCAGGTATATTCAGTTCACACTTTTGAAGACAAAGTTTTACTCTGACTCACATGCCTGCAGTGGGCATAAGACTGTGTACATCACAGGAAAATACAAGCAGAATGCATTATGTGCTGTGTATTTCAGTGCATTTGTGATGATAAAAAGGGGGAAATTAAATAAATATAATCTAACTCTTCTGGCATCAATTTTAGCTGTAGAATTGAAAACATTCAAAAATTTAGAAAGGCTTGTGTTAATGCTGGCCCACACTTTGATCCTGAAACACTGTTTTATTTCAGCCACTAGTAATTTACCACTCATTGCTTCCTTTTGCCTTTAAGCCTAATGCATATATGTTTCAAAGTGTACTGAAAACCTTTACAAAATAAAAATGTATATTTAAAAATCAGGCTCTCAGAATCCCCAAATGTGTTTGAATTTTAAAAGTTTGAGTATTTATATGGTAGATATAATTCTGCGAATATTAAGTAATAAATCATTGCCTAATAGTATCTCCTACATGGAAAAGATAATATAACGATTTCCATTCAAATGTGTTAGGAACTATTAAACACTTATTAAAGTTATTTTAAAACTTTGCTTGCTTTGCATTTAATGAAGTGAATGAAGGATGGAAAAACCTACACACTTTATGCACATGCAATTCTTAAAAATTACCTCTGGCCGCATACCTTCTTTTATCCACTATTTATACATCAGCTGTAGCCAAATATAGGGAAAGAATTATTCCCTGCTACCTTATTTGGCTTTCAGAGAAATAGGATAGCAAAGCCTCAGAGAGGAAAGTATTTAAATGACCAGCCCACTTCTGATAAAGCGCTAGTCTTGGGGCATATGTCCTCTTCATGAACTACAGGGAGACAGGAAAACCAGCAGCTCCAGGCCCAACCCCCAAAGACCAACAAACCCCCCAGCCCTATCAGGGATAGTTTTTCCCAAAGAAAACTAAGGGGTCACAGTCCAAGGAAAAAGCTGTTCTGTGTCATGTGACAAACCTCTTGTATTTCCAGTCTAAATTTATTCCTGGTCAGTTTATAGTAGTTCATGGCTCCACATCCACAATGCTGGCTCTGTATCGCTCATCAGTCCCTGTTTTGTTAGGCGAACCAAGCCAGATTCAGTTAGCCCTGTCCCATAAGAAAACTCCCTGCCCTTCTACAAATACTTGCAGTCCTTTTCTGGACCTGGTCTCATCCGAGTCTCTTTCTTGATCCTGGCTGAGCAGACCTGGATACAGGATATTCTTAGATGCTACCAGTCCCTCAGAAATAACTTGAAGGCCTACGCTGCCTAGAAAGGAGTGGGAGTCCGGCCTGTATAGATCTGAGCACCCTCTAGGATATTGCCACAGATTTTGTGGCATTTGCAGTATCTTACAGACGTGTCACTCTGGCTTTACTTTATTCAAAGTTTTTCATTTGGATTTATCCTTGGCTTTTCTAATTTGAACTGAGAAGCTATGCAGGATCAACACAGGAAAATGCAGACTCACCTGAAACACTGAACTCTGAATTTCAAGCATTCTGTTTTTAATTCATTGTGTCACCTTAGCACACAGAAGGCCAAAACTGGTTTTGGAGATCATGCAAAGGCCTTATTAAAACTCTCTCTGAGTGATGCGCCTAGAGGAGGATTTAGTAACCTCCCATAAAAATTAGAACAGAAGAAAAGAATGCTGAAATGCCAATAAGCAGGGACACACATCAAAGAGACAGACAGTATGACATTTTCACATGGAAGTGAATAATCAACTGAAACTAAAAAAAAAAAAAAAAAAAAGAGGGATATTTATATGAAGTTCATTCTCCATAATGTTTTTGCATAAATTAACCTACAATTAAGTTTATTTCAAAGCTAAGGCATATGCAGGAAAATAAAGTAATTTTCATTAATCAGCAAAGCATAAAAGCATAAACAATACAACTTTATTTTTAGCAAACACCTAATGAGAATACTATAATAGCTTTCTCATTGGGTCAAACTTCAAATATAAAGATGTGTTCTAGTATAGGATTAATTGTAATTAACACATTGGAAGTACAGACAGGTCCAAGCAGATGCTGAAAACCAGTAAGGATTCACAGAGGTTAAAATCTGAGTTTATACAGTACAGCTAGCTGTATATAGTGCCTTTTAAATTTATAAGACTATAGCATCTGATCTTCCAATTGCTTGTAACAGATTTCAGAAAGTGATGGGAATATTTTTTGTTCATTTTTCTTTTTAGACAGAATGTAACTAAGAGAAACAGCAAAAAATATTGGAAAGAGAACTGTTAACAGAAAGAATCAAAAGAAATAAGCATTTCAAGAAATTTTACATTAAAACAACAAAACCTGAAATGTTTGGATTTTTCTTCCACCTAGTACTGGCTTCACAAATGCCTTTGTAAGATTCTGAGAAGTAAAATTTATTCGATTTGATATCTTTATAGCAACAGTTGTTAAAAAAAAAAATACTTAAGAGTTGCATTGGAAAAGCAGGACATAATAAGGAAAAAAGCAATTCTTAGTAGAGAAACGTTGTGTCTTGTGATTTGACCAGCTTTCTTAATCCTTACCCCTCTTTCTATACAACAAAAACTGGAAACACCAGAAACCTACAACTCTATCTCCTCTTCTGCTCACTTTCTTCAATTATAATTTACCAGGTGAATATTCATACAGCTGATTCACTCTTAGGAATAACTCATCCGCAGTATCAAAATTATTTTACACGCTAATCCTCAGAAAGTGATTGTGTCTACTCTGCAATTGCTAGCAGCCTAACAAGACCTAGGTATCCTAATTAATGTCTATTTTGCTCAAATAGTCATTCATACGTTTGAGGTATGTTAGCATATATAGAAAGCAGATGTGAGCATGGCAAGTCACAAACTGAGTTCTTGAAGAAACAATACAAGGTATACATCAGCCTGTGATGGCAAGAAAAGAGAAGGTAAACCATACTACTTACTTGATTATTCTCAGCGCTTGACTGAGAATAACCTTGACTTGTTTATCCTTTGTCTAAATAGCTTAGAATAAATGAGTTGGGGAAAAAAAGTCTGAGGTGCATATTCCTCTGGTGCACTACAGAATACAATACAGATGCTCAGCACTCTTCACTACTCTTCATCTTTGTCTTATAGGGTGAGCGCATGTGAAGTCACAGTAGGAAACGCCAATGTCACTATTGCATTATTCCACAACCGCAACTGCCATTCCCCTTCAACAACTGACCCAAAAAGAAAAAAGCTGCCAACATGTGAGTTTCATTGCTCAATATTTCCTATTGACTAGCAGAACTGCAAGATAACTTTTTTTAACTTTCTAAACTGTTCAAATTTTTTTTTCCTCTAGTTTTCACACAGACGTGGAAAATAAACAGGTATAATACGCTCAAACAAATATGCTAAATAATTGTGTTTTGACATAATGAAAAATCCTTTGCTTGCCCTGACCTTTGTGTCCTCTGTTCTGTCCCCTCTAAATAATAATGCTTTTATTTAGAAATTTTTTCATGAACTACTTACTTGTTCAGTAGCTTCAGAAAGGTATTACTGTATTCCTCCAAAACTTGGCCATGCTTTCCTATTAAATCTCTACTGCTGATAAGCAGTATATTGTAGCTAGAATCTTGTAATTCAGCTAGACCTGAATTGATACAAGTATGCTTTCTTAATGGGAGTGACTGGAAGGAAAACAGCTGGAAGCTTTCTTTTGCCATGTACATGTACTTTACATACATTTGCCCAGGATCTCTCCAAGTCATCCTATATGCATCTTTCTCGTCCTAGGAGAACTTCATGTCTTCAATCACTTGATATATTAACGCTCCTACCTTCCTAACAATTTGCCATGGGCATGATGATAGAGAGTGATTCTGTTTCCCACAGAACAGAATTTTGCCCATGGCTGAACACTTTTATTTTTGCCCTTCATATCATTTCTACAGCATGTATACTGGGTATGATGGATGCCTTCTTGGTCACTTTGCCTCCCGAGTGCCTTTTATCTTCCATCTGTGCTCAAAACTAATGGTTGTTATTATTTTGGCCTTTTCTCATGGATAGTTCTGCTGCCCTCCCTCTTTAAAAGAGAATCTCAAGGATTTCAAAGATCTTGAGGGCTGCTTTATGAAACTCTCAAGAACTGAGTCCCATTGCCTACCAGAGTCATTAGGCATTCTCCAAGGTTTTTCAAGTTATAGATGGACATTAGTTTTTAGTTACACAAAATAAGAATTTTTCTCTCATTACTTGCTTTGAGGGAAAAAACCAGAACTGTCTCTGAGTTTTTGTAATTTTATTTGCATAAAATCACTGTTTTTATTAACTTCCATTATTGTCTATTCCAACCATTATTCTTCACAATAGAGTTCACTGAGTCCTTGCCTCTTTACACTAATGAGAAAATGAAAAAGACAATGAAAAAAAATGGGGTGGGGAGGGGGGTTGTCATCATTGTTACATTTTTTTAAGTGATTATCAGTTTATATAGAATTCTGCTCCTTTACACATACAAAATATGTTGTATAGAAAGCCATCATTCAGTCCAACTCTGTCTAGGCTGTTACACTTTCCTCTTGAGAATCTCATCAGACTGGTCATTTCTGCTATATTTTTTATTTTCTGCTGGAACAACAGAAGAATAAATGTTTCTAAAACTGACAAACACTTGCTTTAAGAAAACAGTCACAAGGATGTTGAATCTACAGTTGGTGTTCGCCCCACTTGCAGAAAGATAATGGTAGGTATTTCTTCCAAATTCACCTACTTTGTAAATTCTGCTCCTCCCTGTTAATTCTGTCATGGTTGTGTTAATGAAAGTAGAAAAGGAAAGTAAAGGAAAGGGGAATTAAGAAAGGTGTCATGTAAATATTCCCCATAAGCAGTCCAGATAGTCATAGAAATCCATAGATCACATTTGATTTTTCTATAAAAAATCTGCAGATATGAATACCTGTTTCAAATATAAAGACAACCGGAAGAGGCAAATTCAAAGAGTAGCTAGGTTCCAGGTCAGATTGTGATGCATCAAGCCTTTTTATTAATTTCCTATGAAGTATTCCAGATCTTTAGGTATTTATACAATATTTCATGTATATATATTTACCGGACTTGTGTGACTTGCTAGCTGAGACTATATGAGAAACAGCACATTCTACTTTAAAATATAGGAACATTGCTCAAAACTGGAATCTCTTTCAAAATTTGTTAGATTATTTAAACCAGCACCTTTACTGAAACTGCACATCCAAAACTGCATACTATATGCCATGTTCAAGATGATGAACATTATTTAAACTTCCCCTACACATGCAGATAAGTAAACCAACAGTTATTTAAAGAAAGTTTCTAAGAATTGGGACTTAACTCCTTAAAGTCTTTACATGAATAAGAGGTTTGTCATTGCCTTTAGTAGAGCTAGATATCAACATTATGGCTCGTTCATCTGAGAACAGAACTTTCCCCATCAGCAACTTTTAAACCACATTTACACACCTCATCTATACTTGGAGGTGAGGTGAACGTGAAGGTGAGAGGACTAATCACATGAAATTAATCTAATTGAATATGATCAGCACCCACTAGTGAACTAAAATGAATCTGCTGACATTTTTATTCTAGTATTGCTTTAAGGATAATGTGGAGACTAATTCTGAGTCACTAAAAGATTTATTTTCAGTAAACTTAAGAACTACCTCTTAGAAGACTTTACAGGAAAATTCCAGCTTTGATTAAGGCCAAACGCTTTCTTACAAACTTCTACACAACATTTGTGTACTGTGATCAGTAATATATTCTTGATAAATAACAAATGAGTCACATAGGTTCTGGTATGGAAGATAGTTATAAATAAAACTTGGTGTAAGGACACTGGCATGCATTTTTCCTGCATCTTTTTGCATGATACCAAGCCTAAAGTTACTATAAATGAGTAATCTTATCATCTGATATTGCAGACACGTTATATGTTTTTATGTTGATGCATACATTTCGGTATTTGTATTTGTATAAATAAATTTGAATCTCATTACTTTTACTATTAAGTTTATTTCTACTGCACATTTTTAGTGTATTTAATTGTTACACTATAAAAATAGCAGAGAATACAATATAATAGAACATGAGGACTTGAAATGCTGATTTCATGGTCTAGTCAAATTGTTACTAACTGAAAGAAAACTAACAAAACATGGTGTTGCTGAACAATTTACCTGATTTTATATCTATCACTCAGAAAAATAGTAAAAATAATTTAAATTATTTAAATATAATGTGGTACAAGTAAAAATTTTAAGAATCCCTGTCCTTTGACAGTTTCAAGTGGATTTTGAAAAGCAATCTATAAGCTTCATAAACAATGTCCATATGGCTTTTAAGTAATTTATATAGTCTTTTCAATAGAAATAAGCAAACCACTTAATCACTGAACATGCGTTCGGTTTATTTTAAGGGTTACTCTTTTAATTATACAACATTTGCTAGGGCTTATAAAATAAAATACTAATCCATTTATAATGAAAAGAGTAACCTTTAAAATAAAAAACATATTTGCAGTAGTTTTGATGAAGAATAATGGCACAACTAATTGTTTGCTATAAACATATAGCTTACATATGTTGACTCAAGGCGTATAATAAAATCAAAATCTCACAAAACAAAGTTATTCCATTTGAGTAAGCTACTTTTACCATTGCACCATTCATATATTTTGGATAGAGAATATTCAGAGAATAAATATTTAGAATAGCTCATTCTCCTGGCGTACACAGAACCCCCAGGCAAAATTACCAACTCCATTTGGAATCACCAGAGGAGAGAGAAGCCTAAACAAACTGCAGGCTTCCTCCACACCAGCTTTTGGAAATTCTGGCTTTCACCTCCCATATGCAAAATGGGAATAAACTGTCACACCGTTACCCTGGGTAGCATTTTTTCCCCATGGAATTTTCCCCCTGAGAATGGATTTGCTCAAACTCCTCAGAAATAAGATTCTACTCACTTTGATATAGAAGCTCATAATCTAATCTAAAACATACTTAGTATCAAGAAAATTAAATTATTCTGCATATAAAATTTACACCAACTCATAAGTTCCACTTTACATTTCACCATCACGTTTTCCAATAACTGTTTAATTAGAAAGATCATCATTTCAAAATGTCTGTGGTACCTTTTAAAGTAAGGGACGTTTTGATAAATACAAGGTTACTTCAGTCTTTTAAAACAGAGTAAAAAGGGGAAGTTACTTTCAACTCTTAATAGCAGCTCATTTTTTGCTCTAAGGATAGCAAAGGTGGAGAAGTAGAAAGACTTGGCCTATTATGACATGTTCTCTGGTCAGTAAGCATAGCCCTACATGCTCAGCAGCAAGAGGGACTCCAATTTTGAAGCACATTATGATATATTTTATTTCCATATTTAAACACAGTGGTCTATCACAACCTTCAGGTTATTAAGTCATCTCATTTAGTATTACTTAAATCTTATTCTATGCCACATTGCCACATTCTGTAGGAAGACAAAGGCACTCAGCACCACATAAGCTGCTGTGCTTAGCAAGGAAAAAATTACTAAAAGGAGTAAAAAAAACCAACCAACAACCCCAACCCCAAATTACTTAGATTGTTTTAGTGACTTACTGGTGAGCTGACGGGGGAATATTTAACAAAGATCCCTTTGAGAAATTCAAACTAAAACTTCACACACAGAATGATATCAGAGCTGGATAAAAACTTATAGATGTGATCTTGTCATTCAGAAATCTGTGTTTCAAAGCACAGAGACCTTACTGCTCACTAATTCCATTAAGAGTTCAGTATCATATCAAAGTTGATCAACATGTAGAATTAGAGTTTCTACCCACATCACTACACCAAATGGAAACTTGGTGGTGAAATAGCTGCAAAGGTTTATAGAAACAGATACTTCTCTTTATCTGTGCCTCCTTCCCTTCAAATGAATAGAATATCAAAAGCATGTAGAGTTGATACGCATAAGTGTGAGCCCGATATATTATTCGGGGACAACTATGATAAAGTGGAAATCAATAATTCTGGGGAAATAAATAGTAAGACCTTTGTTTTTGTGATATCTTGCTGCTCTTTTTAGAATAATAAATGATTTTTTTTTTCCTCTGAAATGTTTTCAGAAAGACCCTTTTGTTACTAAGTGATGAAAATAAGGAACAATATCAGAAGAAAACTCCACTTCCCCAGTTTTCCATGTGCACTGTTTCAGCGGTGCTCAAAGGGGTGCACCTGCCTGGGGTGTGTGTGCCCAAGCATGCCAAAGCACCCGAGACTGAACACGCCACTTGTTTCTGTTCCCTCACTGTTGCTTGCCACTGCCATGGCCCAGCACAGATCTTGCTCACATTTCTAAATGAGTAGTAGTTATGATGCTGGGTGTTTGGGTCTGTGCACAAAGGACATTGCTCTCAAGAACAAGCTATATTCAACAAGACACAGCTGATCTTGCTACGGCTTACTCAGACTATTCTAACGTGTTGAGTTAGAACACACTGAATGGCGCTCCAGCACAATCTTTTTTCAAAAAAGTACTGGAAAGGTGATTTGCTGGAAAGCACTTTTCATTCAAGCATTCCACAACATCATTGCGTTGAATAAGAAAAAAAATCACAGTATGTAGTCACAATGGGAACTTGTGATCTATTGTCATTGCCTTCTATGAACATATATGACTGCAGCATTATCTACCCTATTCCCTTCTGCATGTGCTGCTGAAGGTGTATCTATTCATAGTGAGGATGCATTTTTTCTTTTTCATTATTAAAGTGGGATTTTCATACTTGCACTTTACAGCATTGGTTTTAGTCAAGTTGTTTATTTTAGTAAAAACTTCTTTCTGCTTGCTTTATTCCCTGAACACTGAGAATGGCCTTTTACAGTTTCTCTGTGTACCGTCTTAGGAAATTAAGGATTTGTTACACCATGAATCTGAGACCAGTAAAAAGGCACAAAAAGTGTACTGTTTCTCAATTAAAATGTGTTTGTTTCAAGTCAATATTTCTTCAGTTGCAGATTTACTGTATGCTACCTGCTAGTATTTACATAATATACAGTAATTGCTAAGAGACATGTTGAAAATATACCTTTAGTATTATTTACTTCAGGAATCCAAGTGCAGAAACCAAAACATATCATGAATTTTTAATATTTTTTATAAAACAATGACCTTCTTTTTGCTTCAGTTTCAAATATGGCAAAGAGAAGGTCATCGAGCTGAAATATTTCTTGTATACAGTAAGAGCCTGATCCAACAGTCTTTGCAAAAGTAAAAGTCCCATTGACTTATGTTAAATGTAGCACTTTTCTTACAAGAGAACTGCAAATTCAAGCACTAATTAGGTCCCTGGACAGAGTCTCAAAAGCACTGGTAAGTGAACCTAGGAAGCACTGATACCATGCAATCCAAACACTATAAATATGGTAGTAAGAAAGCTGAATAGAGCAAACTTCAGAGCCCCATCCTGTGAATCCATATTAATATAAATGGCCTTACTCATACTCTGTTATAAATAAGGAAATGGTTAAAGAGATTGCAGATTAGGTCTTTATTCTGAACAAACTTCAGTCTTTTCAGTTTCCCTAAATGCCACATATGGATGTGTTCTTCTAAACTGAATTTTAAAAGGATCTGAAAATAGCTCCTTTGCAAATTATATTTGCCTTATGGGTAGCAGTCTGCCACTTCCTCCCACAGACAAACAAATATACATATATATGTTGTCTTTTTTATTTTTTTTTCCCCCACAGGTTGGGTTTTCTGGTTACTTCCTGCTCTTTATTAGTATTTTGTGTTTGATAATACGTTAATGACTATGGTTGTATTTTAATCCTACACATATTAGATAAGACACATTTACAAATATTATTTCTCATACCATTTTGTCTCACTGCATACCATTTTTGCATTCATTTCTACAACTGAGCCACACAAAATGTTACTTTCACGTGAGTGTGCTATGCAGCATTTTGCACTATCTTATTTCTTAACCCAAAACATTACAAAAAGAATCAGAAATCTGACCTGCATCAAGATATCAGCTGTTTTTCCTAATGGAAGAATCAAAAAGCACTACCATACCTCAGGCCCTCAAAAAGGATTAAGGGACTGAATATTTTCCACTCTACATTTTATATTGTTTACTTACTTTGTGGAGGTTTTATTAGTTTTTAGCCATTACAGATGCACAGAGAGTATTTTATCAATGAATAAATTTGATTTTTAGCATACTACTCATGTCTATTTGCCTAATCAACGTCACATGAAAAAGGACTTAATCTGAAATTGTTTTTAATTTTAAAAAATGATGATGCTACATTCCATAATATGGATACAAGGTCCAAATTTTCAAAAGGTGTTCTACAATGCGTCGCTAATAAGTAAAATTCTCCTCAGTTCTTCAAAGGTGAATACTAAGTGCAAGAAAGCTAAATGCAAGAACCAAAAATAGTTTACAGAGCAATTCCCATTTTGATGACCTATGCTCTCCTTTAGCCTCTTTATGTTTTACCAGCTTGAGAGAAAAGATAGTGAAAGGGCTCAGGAATGGCAACATGGGCTTTTGTGGAAAAGCAGCCCTGACATGGAAAACTGGGAGGTGCAAATGATGGCAGCAAAGTACCCCCGGACCCACCCCAGGCTGTAGCAGACAGGAGGTTGGTACAGGCATGTCTGGCTATAACAAGCCCGGAGAACCTTTGTGAGGGATGAGAAGCAGAAGATCCACTGTAGGCAGCGTTAGGAAGCCCAGCACCTCAAGGCCACTACACTAGACTTCTGCAGAGTAAACAAGTCCAGTATGGAAACACTGGTGACAAGCCTCTGGGTCAGCCTGTGGCCTCTCTGGGTCATACTGGGGATGAACAGGAGCAGCAGAAGCTAGTGGTCTGTGCACCGTTGTACTTTGCCAGGGTAAATCCTGCTCAGGCAAGGAGAAATTCTTCAGGTGTCTGAATTAGATATTTTCTTGCATGTACCATGATGCAATGAAGTGCATACAGTGATTATTAAAAATATTTAGAATATGGTTAACAACTTTTTGCCTTTGGTAACTGTATTATTTGAACATATTGGAAGGCTAATGATGTGTTAATAAAACCCCGTTCAGCTTTCTTGTCAACATTTCATAAATTTTTCACATGTTGTGAACTTCTAAGCATCTGAGACAAGGTGTGAGTGCCACACTGAACAGTGGCAGTGTTTCATCACCTGTTACAAATATTTAGTATACAATGCAGATATTGTACTAACTGTAATAAAATTATTCACAAGGTTTTGGTGAATTAAGTTACTGCTTTTATCATATAGTTAACGTGCATATTTATGGCAATTGTACTGGAATGCTTTTAAATCCTGCTTCTAAAGGCTACAAACTAAAAGGAAAAAGCACGACTAGTTTCAAATGCTGGGGTGGTGACCCTTCTAGATGTGCTAAGTTAAGTTTCGTAGCAAGATGATGCAGTATTCAGGACAGGGTATTTTTTGCTTTTCTTTTTTTCTCTGCAAAATTATCCTAGAAACTTACACATGTTGCTTTTAAGGAAAAAATATTTTATCTTTTTTTCCTCAGTCTGAATAACAAGCTGAAGATGGCATGAAAGCAGCCCAATCAATACCCTTGGTACAAAGGCATTATTGTATTTTAGTGGTAGAAATACATGAAGGCATATGGAGAAATTATTATTTTTCTTTTACACAGACAGATTACTTCTGTCATTCAGTTTCAGTGTAAAAATGGAATACCACCCATTTTCAGCCTTCCTGTAAAACACCAGCTTTCAGATGATACAGTAGCTGGTCTTATTATCATTGTCAATAGTTCCATTTGGCAGTAGACAGCTAATTCTTTTCATGTGCTAATGATTAATCAGACAAGTCTATTTACTAATGTATCAGAATGCATTAGAAATATAGGTAATGAGGGACAGAATATCAATTTATTTATAAATGAACTGCACTTACATTGGATACGTATTGACTCCAGTCAAAGAATAAAGTTGAAAATGTAATATACATGTAAACCATTACAATGAATTAAAAGAGAATTTTAAAATGTCTTGAAACATGATTCTATCGACTCCTCCACAAGTCAAAAGGGATGTCACAGCTAGGTTTTCCAATACAGACACTACAAAATGCCCCCGACAACCACAGTACTTGTAGCTGTACTTCTTAGCAAATGTTCTAATGCAACACTAAAAATATTGTATTTGCATTCAAGAACTCTAAGATCCAGCACCAGGTTTGTGCAGGTAGATAAACACGTGCATATCATCAATACTAAAGATATTAAAATGTACATGCTTCAGCAGAATATCCCAACCACTAGCAAATTAACAGTGCTTTGGGAATCATTTCCAAAGTGATGAAACCTGATTTGCCTAAATTTTTTAGCAGTTGTAGGAAATACAGACTAGACATCTAGGTAGGATATTTATGAGACAAATACCCACTTGGATCAGCTGATTAAAAGTTCGGTGTTACTGATGCATTGTTTCTGATCAGGTTTTTATGAGTACACTCATGTCCCCTTGTCTGTATTCTAGCAGATTTGCACTGGTATTAGAAACTGTTGTAATCTCCTACCTGACAGTTAAAGAAAGCAAATCTTATTTACTCTGCTTATTCTGTACTCATTATTTATATCGACTTATCATATTTCCCAGAGGACACATTAAACAGGTATTTTTTGAGGTCTAGCACAGTTAGTGCTCAATACTACCCATTCTTAGCTCTACACAAAATATTTCTGCTTAATTTACTGCATCTATTACTACTACCTTCGCTCATAAATGTGTCTCTCAACACTGACATTTCTTAGTGAGAACAGACAGGCACCAGAAATTAGGGAGGAGTCCGACATGGGACCACTTTGAAATGTTAAATGTTTGAGGCGGGATCCAAACGTTCAAGTGTAGTTTCCAGAAAATCTCCTCTTATTTCTTAGAGGTAAATATTAGAAATCCAGAGGTTAAGATTTAAGAAGCCTTTTGCTATTGCATAATCAAAAACCACAACTGGTTTAACAATCCCAGCAATGCATCTGCAGTATTGTGGTATTTGAGTATTGCTACACCCGTTATCAATGTGCATAGAAATATTAGTTTGTATCAACACTTACAGTTTGATCATACAGACCCATGAATGTGTGTACTCAGGCTATGGCCACATCTGGACATTCCACTTAAGAATTTAGAATAAATATTGTAAGACTACCTGAAAGGTCAATATTCAAAAGCTCTATTACAATTCTTTGTTGGCTATATATAAACTGTGTGTTTTAATCTTCTAATGCTTTATCCAGTGAAGGCAACAGCTCCAAGTACAAAAGAAATTTTGCCAAAATTACTGTGTATACTTAAGGCAGAGAAACACGTCTTTGGAAAATGTAAGAAAGGAGAGCAAAAAAATCACATAAATCACACTATTTGAAAAAACAAACAAACAAAAAACCACCATCAAACTGATTTTGTCATTGCTCAAAAGTGGAAGAAAGCTAGATGTTAGATCTTTTCCTGCGATCTTCATATGAAGGTCTTTAAAATTTTCAATGAATTGACAAATTAAGAAAATTTGAGTTTCTGTGCAAACAGGTACACAGGAGTCCAGGTTCAAATGTATGGCTGAGTCACAGTGCCCTGTTACGCTATTACTGACAGCGTGAGAATTTTTCCTGTTGGGAGCAAAGTAAAACATGCTCCTGAAGTGTGTTCCCTTGAGGTATTCTGGAACAGCTCCACACCATGGCTGGTATATTGGGTTAAACAGCCCAATTTAAACTTACAGCACCAGCTCCTTTTTAATTCTGTTTTTGTTGCAGGGCAGGTATAAAAGTCTTTAATGCTTAGATCCACTTATAACACTATGAAAAGTACACTGTGAAATATCAGCATGGCAGGCTGAATGTGAGTGGCCTGAGTACGTACAAAAATACAGACCCAAAGATAACGAGAACACCAGTACATCAGAATCTTACATAACCTTTCTTCAGACAGTTTCACTGCATTTAAAATTGCTCCGAAATTTTATCTAAATGTGTGTGTACCAAAAGCACAACTGAAACCAGAACCCAAAACTACTTGAAAGGATATTTGACATGAGAGTATGGCGATTAGAGATGAGGATTAATGCCAGCTCTGTTCATGCACACAGATAAACGCGAAAGCTGCTGAACTTTATTCTCAATAAATAATTTGCTGGATGCTCTCAAGAGAGCTCTATGGAGGATAAGCTGATCTTTGTTAAAAATGTAAGAATTTTCATAGTACTGCTTTAATCATGGGTAAAATTTTTAGAATTTGATAATCTTTTCTACTCTGCTGATAAAAGCTCTTCTTCAAGAATGTCTAATGCTGCTTCTTAGTTGGTGTTCAATAGAAACCAGTCTATAACACAATGCACTCCCTTTATGTGATGTTTAGATATGAGATTGATCTCAGAGGACACCCTGGAGTTCTGAAAGTAGGATTATTGGATTTTGTGGCTTTCTCAGATGTCAGAGATCTTTAAACAGTGTCTTGCAAAGTTGCTACATCCCAACTGTCTATGAACAGCTTATGAACTCACCAAGGAAGATAGTCTCCATGTTAATTAGACTTTAAGGGGGAGATGCAGCTTCCCATCCCATCAAATTAAATACAAGGACTTTCACAGGCTACAAAATTATTTACTTAATCAGTAGACTTCTAAAAAGATAGGCTATTGACATGAGAGAATTCAGAGTTCAGAGCAACTGAAATACAACAGGCACTATTAATGCAGTTAGCGCAGATTTAGAAACTGTACCTTTCAATTCTACTCTTACCCTCAAAATGCCCTGGACATTTGTTGAACTAAAAGAAAATTATTTATTAGCATCTTTAAATGGCTGTATACAGCTTTTTCTAGATGTAAAAGGTTGGATGGACAGGAACTGACAATATCTACCACTTCTGCCATTTAATGTAGCAAAAGCTCTTGGAAACACACAGTCTTTGAACTACTTTCTGTTTTTATTAAAAAAAGGGGGGGGGGGGAGGGTAAGCTTAAACTTAAGTGAACACAAACCCTTTATTCCTTCAGCTGAGGTAGGTAGACAAAATTACTTCCATTTTATGCAGGATGCAAGAATTTGACATTTTGTTACATTCCAGTTAAAACCAAAAACATTTCAGAGTTGTCTGGGAGAGGGATTTACAGCTCTCTGTCAAGTTTATAAGGAGCTAAGCCCCTAAACGCACTGGGTGAACATTTCTGAGTCAACACCCTAAGAGCTCAAACTCACGTCTGTGCACCCACCACACCCAAGGACCGAGACATCCTGTTCAGGTGGTCTGCAAGGGGTCTGGAGTCCATGGGGAGCCCAGCTCTCGCCCTGCTAGCCAGACAGATCCCCAAGTTATCAGAAACGGAAATATTTAATAGTAATCAACCACCGAATATTTTTATATTGACATAGGTCAGTTCTGACTCTTTTAAATTCCATCTTTATGGATTTAAAATCATTCTCCTCCCTGTCTTTCTGTGCTTCAACACTGGCTTGCAAGGGGCTGGTTCTGAGCAAAAGCAGGAAGATTTCTGAAGTCAAAGATTTCAAGCTTGATGCCAGAAGTGAAGTTAAAGCATTTGGATTTAGGCAACTTCCTATCATTGAGGGTTAGCAGTGTGAAAAGGACTGGAATAGTTGTTGCCTTAAACACCTTATATTTTAACTGAGCTTTATTAAAGACAGTTTTGAAGCCTTTCTTAGGGACTTTCATATTACTTCTACTTATAGCATGCACGGAGACATTATCCAGGCAGAGACATTTTACAACATTCACAGCATTTGAACCTCCATCCCAGTCTTAGACAGAATATGCCTTCCATAATTTCCAAAACATGATACAATTTATTACTTAGACAAAAGACCTATTTTAAGATTACCTGATAATAACCTGAAACAAGCATCTCATTAAATGCTCTTTAAAAAGATGGCAAATTCATTCTTTTGTCTCAAGTTTTTAGCTAAGTTACAGATTCATAACTTGCATTGTTCTTTATAATGCAAATGTAAACAATATGCACATTCATTTATTACCCCTCCCTGACCAAAAGATATTTCTGAGGGACAATCTTTCAAAACATAAACATTGCTGCTGAAAAATGAAACACAGAACCATTGAATCATAGAGTCATTTAGGTTGGAAAAAACCTTTAAGATCATCATGTCTAACTGTTAACCTCTTAGTTATTTTACCATAGTAATGCAAAACCTTGTTCAAAGCTATTATAATAATTTCATATAAATAAATAGCAACTGAGCTATTAACTCTTGTTGTATGGATCACATGTAAACTAGAAAGCTAATGTTTTTTACACAGTTATCTGCTGTACATAAACATGCAAACTGAAAACCTACTTCACAGAACTGGTAGAAAAAAGGCTTTTACTTTAAGGGGATGACTAAGAAAGTAAAAATTTTCTTGTGATTTAACAAATGTTCTTATTGATGGCTTATTGTCAGCTATGTCCAGAATCTGAAATGTATTAATTTACAGATTTTGGCTGCACTTTTCTATTTCACAGGTTTCTTATTACCATTGCTCCACTTGAAAAATCCAATGTTTTTAAGTCAGTTTGCTACAAAGGTGCTTCAAGATGCTGGGTAGTTACAGAATTCAGACAGTACATGTCACTGAAGAGGTGTTCTGATTCCACCCCACTCCACAAAAGGGGAGAAAATAAATACTTAGCTTTCATAGCAACAAAGCAGCAAAAAAGGATTGTTCAGTAATAACAGTGTAAGTCTGGAACCTGTGAAATATCAAGTAATTTTAAGACATTTTAATTTAAAATCAAAACTTTTCCACCACAATAATTTTATATGGTTTGGACAAGTCTTGCAGGCTGATATTTTCAAAACACATATTATATTTAACCTCACATTCAAGTATCTCAATCATTTGTGAATAACACAATTTAGTCTTCTACATAGACCTGCATGAACAAGTGGACAGATGCAGACAAACACACAAACTCTTAGGTTAGCATGAAGTTAGCATGAACACACAGAATAAAGTCCTGAAGCTTGGGAGAGTCATTTCACAAGAATTTTAAAGCTCTTACAACAACTATACTAATGGACCCAGAATGTGCTGCTTTAGTCTGGGCTTTGTGACCAAGAGTGGAGGGAAGGTCTGGCCTCTCCAAGGGCATATTCAGTAACAGTGGGCTGATAAAGAGAGAATTTCCTACGTGTCCGTGCCAAGGATAACAGCACTGCTAGAGCAGGCATGCTCACGACAGATACCGACATATCTTGTTGCAAACATATTGATGAATTCCACTTCGATGAGGAAATAAAGCAACTTTGCTTGTATCTTGGAAACCTGAGTAGGGCTCTGTCTTTTGTTATCCAAGGACAATTCTCATATCCCTTGCATGATAAATCACTTTGCCATAGAGAGTAATATTGCCATTTTAACACGTGTGGAAAGTAACAGGTGTGAAGCCTGTAAAAGCCATGTTCCCCACCCAAGAAAAATGGGCTTGTCAATGTAACTCTCAAAAAGCAAATGCAGAGAGAAGCAAGCCATAGCATAATGAGGCAGGTACAAACCCACAGAGCTGCAAGAAACAATGAAAAAAGGAAAGGATAGTCCTCGGAGCACTCAGGGAGGAGAACCAGGGAGCAAAATATTTTTTTCTTTCTCTATTGAAGGCAACAAAAAGTTAACTTCACTTCAAAGAGGGTGGAACGGCCTCCAAAAAGTCCTGTGGAGTAAGACACAGGAGGCAGACTCTGCAATACACTCTCCTCAGATAGCACTACTTCTAATGACAAATGCTCCCAATAAGTAAAGGCAAAATAAGTAAAATACATGTAATTGTAAGAAAATGAGAATATAGCCCATATACAGCAATATAGCCCATCTTTCCTTCCTGGAAATCCCAAAGGTCGCCCATGAAAGTCATTTGTTGGAATTTCAGGAGGAGAAAGCACCTTTAAATTGCTTATTATTACAGATAGTCATAATGCAGATAAATCCTTTTTTTTTTTTTTAGCTCCTTTTTGCTGCATGCTATTTGCTACTTTGTGTTCCAGCTTTTCTTCCTAGTCTTTTCAGAGCCTTTTTTATCTTCCTGTTAACTTCTGTCTTGTGCAGTATTCTAACAGCCTGTACTGATCAGACAGCATTGACAAGAGGCTATTAAAACATACGTAATCAATTTTATTATTTTGTAGCACTTGCTAAAGGCTTTGTTTAATGAGAGAGCTAATGATATTGAAAATGCAAGGACTACTGTTAGAAACTATGAGAAAGGCACAATGTTCAAAGTTTGGAGTGTGTTTGCCTTGGAGCATCCCTTGGTTAACTGGCTAGCGCGATTGATGAATGTGCCAGGCTCCCAATTGCAGCCAGGGCAAAAGGAAAGTTGTTAAGTAGTGTTGATATGTCAGCTTCGATGGCCAGAATACCATACCACAAAACCAAAATGCAATTCAGCACGACTGGCAACCATCCATCAAACAGGTCGAAAATTGAATGAACTTAGAACAAAATTATCCCCGATCGAAAGGGAGTAGCATTCCTATGGGTTGCAGTAACACACTTCAACAGAGCGCTTGCTCACAGCACATGGCAACTGTGGCCCTCAATTCCAGCTTCTACCACTCCCAGAGCTTTCATAAACACTTAATATTTCATAAAAGTTAGTTTTGCATGTAATTTCTAAGATAGAAAAAAACATACAGGGTGTGTTACCCCTCCTGCTCTAACAAGATTTATAAACACTGGCTACAGCAGCTGACCCAGATGTACTCAGAACTTATTTTTTCAAAATTTAAAATCCACTCTACCTGATGCTGTGTGCTCCATTCATGATTCAACCATAAAACAGGGAACTGGAATATTTTGTGCCTGGTGCTACGCTGTTAAACTTAATTTCTTCTCTGTTTCACACTAAGCAGAGATGTCTCTTAGAAGCACTAGAAAAAGGTATCAAAAAAGTGAAGAAAAATGTCAAGAACTTGTAAATAAACAGCTGGCTTGCAACATATGTATTTTCTTCTATATTTTTCAGGTGCCACAATGTACAATCCATATCTGCCAGCCTTGTAGCATGCAGCATAATTTAACTGTAATTGATAACATAAGGGCAGATGGAGAGAAGTGTCAGCTCCTGCTCACATCCTCTGGGGATGCTACAGAAATCAAAGCAGATGGTCCAATTGCTTCTTATTTATGTGTTGCTGCTAGCTCCTCTGCTTGCAGGATAATGGATCATTATTGCCTGCTGTGCACAAACACCAATATGCTTTTAAATCTGGTTCTCAAACCTTATGAAAAAGCACTATATTTCATATTAATTTGTGAAGCTGCACTTAACAGAGTCCACTGATTTTAATTTATAACTTTCAAAAGAAAAAGGTTCAGCCATGGATAATTTTTTCATAAAATAAGTGATCAGCTGAGATTTCTAGCAAAAGCATGGACTAGTTAACTGATCATACATGCTTAGAGAATACAGAGCCGTTAATTATGAACTGAATGATACGGTACGACAGGGTTTTATTTATTGACTACTCTTTGACAATGAAGGCAAATCTTCTTAAAAATATAACTTCAAGTAGATATAAAATAAGATATAGTGATGTCACTGGAATCCTTTGTTTACCAAAGATGCTCTCAGACATACCAGTTAGGAAACCTGCTTCTCCTAGGAGCTCAGACAGGCTATGGGACTTCCAGCACATCCAGGACATTATCCAGATCTGCAGTGATTAAAAGCCCCATGGCTTTACCCTTGGCAGTACATCTATTCCATGGAAATTGGTTGGTATAGCTTCTAGAACTCATTGTAGTCAGTCGCAGCGACTTTAAACACCAGTGTCTCATAGCATGACTAACATTTATTTGCTTTGGCTACTATAGCAACTGAAAAAGTTAAGTCACCTTTTTTTAAAATGTGGTAAGATAGCAGCTGCAGCACTGCTAACTCTGCTGAACAGGTTCACGGAAGCTACCTTCTAAGATACTGATGTTGCACTTTCTCTTTTAGCCGAGACAAGTCATCACCAAAAGATTTCACAAATACTCCCAAACTTCAGCTAGCATTAGGTAGTTTTGTTAGTTTTAAGAAGTCTGACATCAAAGGGCAAACTATAAAGTGAGTTTACTATCACAAAATCATTAGGCATGTTAACACCTCCAGCGTATAGAGGTCTGCGTAGCACCACAGATTTCTAAATTCTGAAAAGCTGACAGCCCTTTGAACCTGAGGGTGCCACTCAGAGCAGACAGTGAGTAAATTGTGGAGTGAATACAGTAAGGCTCTTTCCAAGTACGGGGCCTAAGAAGGAACAAATTAAGTTTAGGTTAATCCACCCCTTATCCTACCCTCAAGGTGAATCAGCGAATGACTAACAGAAGAAAATGTTCAGTGTTTTATGCACTGTTCAATTAATCCATTCATCTGCTAAGGTGATTAGATACTCTGACGGCTGGAGCTGATATTGAACCCTTGTTTTATTTACTACCCTACCAGTTTAACTAGATGCTGTTGTGAATTGACTTTAAATATGAAATTTTGAGCAAACATATGGATTTTGGTAATTTTTCTCTGTCTAGAACCTAACCACAGCAGGCAGTACTGTTGTCCAATGTCACAGAAGAAAATGACTGCTATATAACAAACATGCTGGTAGCAGGGAATGTTGTTTCCAGATGACCTACCACTGACTGGTGAAAGTTTTGGATACATCTAGCAATCACCTTTGTGATCAAGACGAGTTCAAGATACTCATTAGCCAAACTGGAGTAAGTCTTGCATTGCTACAATGTAACTTCAATTCAGTGGTGTCTACCAAATACTGTGGGTTAGTCCAGGGACCTTCTGAAACCACCAGAAACTGGTTTAGAAACATTTGCATGTGCAATATATATTTATTGTAAAGGGTATCAAAGCAATTTGGGTCTGTCCCCTTGAACACAGTGGGATTTTTTACTGACTGCAGTGGCTGAGCTTTGCAATATTATTCAGAAGTCCCTGTGACTGTGGATTTGAATGAAATTTGCCCCTTTCTCTGTACTGTAAGAAAAAAGACATAAGATGATCTTGCTGATGTGATTAGATGTTAGATGTGATCCTAGACAGATTAAAGTCTAGGATCCTAGATGCACAATGAGGGATACGTTCCAATTGTATTTTTAATTAATATCTTCCTACAGCTGATTTGAGAAATTTACTTGCAAGTTAAAACTGTATTTTGAAATAGCTCAAAGTTATCCATTCTGCCTTCTGCACTTCAATTTTTTTTGTTAACAGTGCTATCCTTGTATCTCAGTAAAAGTTTGACAGAGGTCATAAGTGTTCTATTTCCAATCAATTGCTGCAAAACATACAAACAAAATATTTTTTTTTGTCAGCCTGCAATGCATCTCCTTTTACAATCTATTATTCTTCTGAACAATTATGTGCTAGCTACAGAATCAACACACTCTCAAGTCTTCCAGGGAGGTTCTGAGGCTGTTAGCACTATTTTTTCATCTATGGTGTCATCTATAGCTTGTGTAAAACCAGGCTACCATCTTTCTACCACTCCTCACACTGCAGTGACCATTTTGATAGCGTATCCCTCTTATAAGCAGCAGTGTGTGCCTTGATGAAATATTTGCATTTGTGCATTTCAGATCTAACCTGAATTTTGATTTTAAACAGTTCTAACTTACATTCATATTGAACTTTTCCAAAAGAAAGGTGGTTAGATTAAGTTCATGCATCTCTCAATATTGTGTGAATATAACACAGTTTATGCCAGAAACATAGGTATGTAGCAACAGCCCCAGAGAAATAAAACTACATTTGCTGGAATATCACCGAGAGCAGCTGAGCAGCATTCTACGAACTTTCTCTGGAGGGCTTCATTATGATAATTTCATAACAGGTGAACATTTTGAAACCCTGATGTACGTAAGGGCCTCCCAGCCCCAGGCTATCAGCGCTTCGCAGCCACGTATGAGGCACAGGACCTGCCTGGCTTCTAGCATGGCTCACGGGACCCACCGTGTATCAGAGGGCGTTGTAAAGGGGTTCCTTAAGCAGGTCACATCTGTGCTTATGAGAACATACAGACTTTGCCTGCTCCCCTAGTCCTCTCCTTCCTGCTGAACTGGGTACAGCTGGGGATCCAGTACCAGATCTCTCCGGCTCCTTTTCCAACTCTTCATTGACAAGATTTCACAGGTGCTAACAGGTTAGGATTTCATTATACCATTGCCATTGGTGCAGCAGATTACATTTAAATACATACTAGCGTGTCTTCTGACTGGTGGCCAGATGGTAGAACTTGAGAGGAAAAAAGTCCCCTCCACGGGCTCAGCAACACAACTAGCATTACTCCCAAACCATTACATTTCTGCAGCTGAAAAATAAGCCTGGGCTGTGCTGGTCGCCAGGCACTGGGGCAGATTTCTAGACTCCCTCTTGGCAAAGTAAGACCTGTTGTAACAAGTCCCTGGAGCTTCTGCAGTGGGCAGGGGGGTTACCCACGGGCAGCACGTTAGCACAAGGACTGGGGATCACCCAAGTCTTCAAAGCAGCGCTTCAACAGGAATGAAGGGGTGACTAAGTTGTGATGACCCCCGGTACTCAGTGGATTTCACTCAGTGCAGAGGTTCGTTACACTACTGGCAGAGTACAACACGCTTGAATTTGTTGAGCAAAGGTACTGCTCCTAACTCACAGTTTGTACACGGCACCAGTGCAACTGCACATTAGAATAGTCTCCTGGCTTTTCTGACACATTTTAAAGAAACCTCAGCTAGAAGATGGCTTTTAAAATCTCTATTATCTTCAACTTTATTATACTGTAAACTATTAAAACAGTTTTAAAAAGCTTTTATACTTGACTTTCACCAAAAGAAGAGATGCAAAACAAGATTCCGCTCTCCCTAATACTAGTTTGAATCAGAAATACTGCACAGTCTGCAGAGGAGTCATTCCTAAATCAGAGTTGTAGAGAAAAGTTAGTCTCAAAAAGATTAAATCCTAACAGAGAAATACTAAAATATTATTTTTTCTTTCTCCCTTGCAAGCCTCATTAACTGCCAGGACATTACAATTCCTGATTTGGAACAGTACTCCACAGAGAAAATGAAAAAAAAAAAAATAAAATTATGCTGAACACACGAGGAATAAAATAAGATTTTTCTAAGTGCAATAAACTACAGAGTCAGAGTTCTGTGACAGATTCTGAATGTATTTACTTCTTGTTTGTAATCTCAGAAATACTCAGACAGCAAAAATAAACAGTTTGATTTGGTACCCAGATTTTTAGCTTCTTATATGGTCTTGGTATTGCCAGTGAGTACCTGTTGGAATTTGTTATGCTTTCAGAGAAAAATGTGAGTAATAGTTCAGCCTTAAACCAAAGGCAAGATTCTTCTTTGAACTGAAGTTACAATTACGACAAGATTTTCATCTTTCAATACCACTTGATCTATATGGATGATACATTATCACTGCGAGGGTGAGTGTACTCTGAGGGTGCAGTGCCCTTGCAGTTGAGAATACAGTACGACTCCATGATAAGAGAAAATATTTTCTTCTTAATTATGAAAGGAAAATCTTAAATTATGGTTAGTGAAGCTTTAGGAAGACCAGCAACATAGCTCTCTTTAGACAGGAATAACAGTAGCCAGAAAAGAATTATAATCAGAGGCCAAACTAGCAACCACCAAAACTCAGGTCCTTCAGAGCCAAGAGGGACCTCCCAGGGCAGGGAACATCCCGGCTCTGCTGCAGAGGGAGCCCAGCCTGCTCGGCGGAAAAGCTTTAGCTCTTAGGTGTCAGAGGTAAGAGAGAAGAAGGTTGCCCAGCGGCCTTAAACTGCCAGCAAAGGCGACCCTACAGCCCAACAAGGGCCGTGGGCTTTGGGAAAAGCCCTCCTGTGCTGCAGGCCAGATCTCCCAAGTGCCTTATGTGGTCTTCGCGTGAATGAGTCTGACAGGCTCCAGCTGCATGGTGTAGGATAACTTTTCAGAATAGAAGAAAATTATAACTGTGTGCATGTGAGTAATTCTTCAAAACTAATAAAAATAACAGTGTGTGTATAGTTACTCATATGATTAAATTTTCAAGGCTTTCAGAACAGTCAGTTTCACGGTGCCTAAATATAAAAAACCATTAGATTCTCTAAAACTGTTATTTTGAACACTTTAGAAATCAACAAAATGTTCCTTTTTATAACAAAGAAACATTTGTTTAATATGTTGAAGCAAATGGATTTTCTCTGTCTGTGATTAGACTCTTTCTTCAGTTCTTTCTGGTTACCAGAAATTTTGATTGTCAATCAAATCTTAAATCATTGTACTTACTATCCAGTCACCTAGAATTTCTTCCCCTAGTCACGTTCCTGCCATAAAATAAATTAATGACACACTCAATCATTCACTTAGAACACGAAGGAATGTTCCTTAATAATAGTTTTTGTGTTAACTAGCTACGTTTAAAATATAATTTAACATCTATCTAATTAGAATAGTCACATACACTTATATAGTAGATGCTAAAATAATTTTTCATAATCTCAACTGAGACTCTATATAACCTGGAACACATGTCAATAATGTGAGTAGTTACATACAGTATTGCAGCCAGATTCCTGGTGAGAAAAAGAACAAGACAAAAACCTTTGAAGCAGTACCTAATTTTAAAAAGGGATCTCCTTTTTTCCTCATCTGCTAATATCCAGAGGTGCCTCTCTATCACACCTGTTGCACTCCCGAGGTCCCACAAAGGGAGAAGTTTCTGTGTAGTATCCTAGAGGCAGTAGAGCAAATTCTTTGATGGGGAGACATAGCTCTGATATTTATTTAATAGTCTATAAAATCTGCCCAGCACAGCACACCATAGCATAGCATGACCACCAAACGACCCAAGACACTTTGAAAGGCATTTCTGCTCTACTGCTACAATCCCATAGATATGATTCAATACTTCTCTGGGGTGCAACACCAGACGATTAACAGGCTGGGAAGCTGTGACCTTGAGCACCTCTTGGCCTGACCCTGACCAAGTGGACAAGCAACATCTCAGGATGAAGCCCTCTATTGCCTTGTAGTTGCATAATGAGAATATTTTTTTACTTCCTTTTCCAGATGATCTTCTTTTTCTAAGCTCATCTACTATTTCTCAATAGTTAATGCTGTGCTATCTATGTACTTTGCTAGAAAATCTTTTGGATGACCTCCTACCACTTGACTTCATAATGACTTTCAATATGAGGAGATAATCTCCGAGTTGTTCAACACATTTTTAAAATCAGTTGTGTGTGAAGAAGACAGGCAGTAGCTCCATACTTACATTGCAACGCCTGTTAGCATTAATAAAAAGTCAGTTTGGTTTTACTTAATCTACCCGCGCTGTCAGTGGTGCTCAGTGACAGGAGCGGCACCATGGGAACAGTTTTTACACCAACTTCATTTTCTTTCGATGTGGAATGGCTTGTGTCGTTTGTTTGCATGAGAATTAACGCTCAGTACACAAATAACTTTAACAACTTCAAAAAACCTGCTGAAATAACCACAGTTCTGCTGATTTGGCAGCTAATGCATGGTCTGAGGTACTTTTTGTTTTATTTTTCCTTCATTTACAGAGCTAGTGCTAAAGCTGTTAAACTTTAGGTCACCAAAACATCACTGGCAATTCATATACACTCTGGGAGTTTTTGTCCTCTGACACAAAATGCTACAGTTTAGCATTACTAAGCAGCTAACACCTACCAAAACAATATCTGACAAAGATTTTTTCCTTATTAAAAAGGGGAAAATAGAGCAATACTTTAAATATTACTGCACTATGATTATGCATAAACACTTTTTTTCATCCCGCAGAGCAGGCATTAGTATTTCTAGGCTGATCAGACTATTTTTGTAAATCCCACGCTTTTCAAGTTTTCTTCTTAGTTACTGTACAAAATGTTTTGAGAAGCTTGAGTTCAGCTTGTGCTATAATTAATGCTGTGGTTCTGACTAACCATTGCACGCTTCAATAGGAGGCAGTTTGTGGCAGGCTGTAATTCTGGCTGCATCGGTAGAGATTTTCTCATGACTTTTAAACAGGTAGGTGTGACATCAATTGATCTTTGCCTATAGGAGGACTAGAGAAAGAGGCTCACAGTCAATCAAACCTGTTATGACAGCTGGTTTGAAAGCATAAAGCTCTTTTCTAACAGAAAAACAACCTGCTCCCTGTTCTTAAAATAGGAACTCCATTTTACACACCAGAGGTTCTTCAGCTATGTGCTGTGTCTGCAGCTGCATTTTGCCAATGTCAGTGCAATGCTGAAATCAATTGCAGTGCAACAGCTTGAATCTCTGGAATCACAACTTGCAGGAACACAGGTAATCAGGTGTTCTAAAATGGCATGAAATATGATTTTCTACCCATTCAGGAAATACAATGAAACCAAAGAAAAGTCAGTTACTCTATAAATGGAGTGTAATTTAGAATTTTAGTTATAGGAAATAAAATATTTGCTTCATTTCAACTTGCCTTTCTTCTCAACACCCATTTTGAGATAATTTCCAGCATCCTCATGAACTGCGAGAGTTATGGATGAGTGTCTTCTATCAGATGAAAGGCAGAAATGGAATTTAACCTCTGAATCACACCACCATATCTATGGATTCTTTTCTTTTGGTAATAACGCAAATTTGTCCTCCTCCTAAAAGGGATTTTTCCACCATCTGAAGGTCACATGCATATGAGAAAAGTGCACCAGACCAGGTAAGACGAAGGAGAACTGAGCCAATGCATATAAATTATAACATGTATGTCAAGTTATAGTAAAACAGTTTTGTTATCTTCCATACTCTGAAAATAGTTTCTTCCTCTTTCAATTACAGAGGAACAATCAGTTTCTTAATAGGTAAAAACACTTTGAAGTTAAAGCTCAAGATAAACCATATAGCAGATTTAGTGCAGTGAGTTTGATTGAATATATGCTTTAGTCTCTCAGAGAAAGCAAAACCAGAAAATTATAACATGAAAGGAGACCAAAGTCTGTACCTACTCCACGCCTGGAACACTTTTAGAGCTAGCAGATTTACTTTATTCTTCCATGTATTTGTGCAACTTTCCTGAACTGACTGTTATTACTATTGCTGCTTCTGGTAGTTTATTCCAAATGTTGACCATCATTCTCTGTGTGTGTAAATGATACTCTGTTAAACTATTTATCAGTGATGTGTCCTACTACAAACCATTATTCTCTAACTCTACTGTAACAATCTTATTTGGAGTTAGAAAAACAGTGAGGTTTTTATAACTTACAAGATGCAATAATCCCCTTGAGTCTGGATTCATTTCATATGTCTTTGATATTCTCATATGTTAAATCGATCACAGTAAAGCATCAAGCTGCACAGAGGATGTTTGGAAGAGCAGTTCTCTAAGTGCTTATGATTTGCTTCCAAGTCTTCAAGAATAAGATGTGAGATCTATATTCACCTATTAAATAAACAGCTTCAGTTTACAAAATCTTCCTCCTTCTTCATCGATTCAAGCTGGCCAACTCTACAATGGGAGAAGAGTTGGACACAGGGTTTAGGAACAGTATGTATGTAACATGTCTCATAAAGTGCAGGGAAAGGTGGCCAAGACCAATAACTGTGTCATGCTTCGTAGGATATAAAGAATTATATGAAACTAGTAACACCACGCAGGTCACTGTGGCTTTGCTTGAAATTCTGACTTAGAGAGATATGAAGAGTGATGCTGACACCATGCAGTCTGAGTTTCCTGGGGATGTATTTTTCTCCAGATTGCTGCAGTGGCTTAATCTAGTCAGAAATTTATGCAGAAAGGTGAAAGCCAAGAAGGATGCCAAGTTGCTACCCTATAAACATTGTTATAAAGAAAAACTTCTTTGATCTGTTTTTAGATGAAATTGAATTCTTGAAAGGAAATCTGTAAAGTCAGCTTTGATCACAAATAGCCCCCTTCTTACCCCGGTGTTTTATGAGAACAGCGAGTACACACCGACTCTGCCCATGAAAACCTGATGACAGTCATGAAAGCAGCATATAACCATAGATAAAAAGGATGCTGACAGTGAAGTACATCTTTGGAAACCATCCCAAAATCATGCCTGTGAGAGGTGGGCACTGCAATGTCGGTGCGACACTGGGAGAAGGTTAAAATAGGTCTCTCGCTGGGCAAGTTGGTGCCTTACTGCCCTTCAGATGGAGCGAAACAGGAGCGTATTTCTGAGCATGAATGGATCTAAATCGCAACCTGAGCATTTCTGAGACTGCAAGCGATCATGGCTCTGGGCAAAGTTTGGACCTACACTTCATTATCAAGCCCCAAGCTGAGGGCCAGGAGCATGTGCAACAGAAGATGCTTTTTTTAGCTTCACAGCAGGACAGAAAAGCACCTATCCACATAGTTACTATGATTGTATTAATGGAAGTACTATTCACAGATACCTTATTAGATATTGGTCTGGCTGAAGGTTTTAGTGTCATAAGCTGGAGTGTAATTACCTGTTTGAACTTCACAGTTCATTGTGTTTGTTCACACGTCGATAAACATATTTCAACTGGAACTAGAGTTAACAACTTCTGGTATCCTGCATACTCCCATAAATATGTCCATTGGCTTCACATAAAATCAACAGTAATCAAGCATGTAAATGAAAGGATCAAGTTTTTGTTTTCAGACTTTTCAAAATAAAAGCAAAATGTCAATGGTAAGTATCCAAGTCGTCTGTGTGGTTTCTTTTTTTAAAAAAGTAAATTAAAAAATCCTGCCATTCTTCTGCAAAATTCTTAGAGCATAATAGTAATGTATATCTGGCTAATGCTTAGACTTTGAACATGTACATTAGTTGGACTAATTAGGCAAGTTTATGAAAGAATTCTTTGTTTTGTGCATTGGATAATATGATTCTGAGCTGTATTTACTCTTGTTACCACTGGGTTGGATGAGTGACGTACTTCTTGCAGCTGTAAAAGGTTTTCTTTATACCAGTTTCACAACAAATTTACGGTGAATGCTGAAATCTGTTATTACTTTTGTATTTGTGATAGGCTGAATAATAAACTTATTGATTGCACTTAATGGAAGCTTTTTCCTACCTGTGATTTTTATTCATAATGGGGTTTTTTTGCAACCTGAAAGGATACCTTAGCCTGTCAGAGAGGTGCACCTGAAGATACTGTTATCACAGCATGTCATACAGTTCTCTGGTACAGCTTGCTAAAAATGATGGCTGAGATTAAATACAACCCACTTGGCAAAGGACAGATGGCAAACAATTGCATTTGACCTTTGTCAAAGAATGCTCATTCACAGCCGCCTCTCGTCACGTCCTCCTACAGCTTTCCTGGGGGACCAAGGCAAGCATTGGCATGTTCTGTGCAACACTGACTGTGAACTGATGCCCTGCGTACTAACATGGTGTGCTCACTCACTGTCAATCCAAGTCCTGACAGCTGCTCTTCCCTGACAAAATTTGTAATAATAGCCACATAACATACTTCCAACTTTTACCCAAACTCTTTGCTCCAGAGCCTTTTGAATATGATTTGTAGTAGCAACAAACAAGTGCTATTTACAGAAGAGGTTGGAAGAATGGCACTTAATTTAATTGCATAAAATTTATAACAAAATTTTCTATCTGACTCGAAGCTGGACTGAGATTTCTACATTCCGCAAGCTGGACTTGAGGTTAACTCTACGATTTGAGAGATATATATATATATTTTAATTATTATTTTATTTATTTCCAGCACCCAGCAAGTAGCTTTAAACCTCAGCACACAGTTTATGCTTGTCTGCTCCATCAACAAAAGTACAGCAAACTAGAAAGTCAAGTAACTGAAATAGCCTTTTAAAATTTACCTTTATCAGTCATTTTTTCTTGTCACAAGTAAATACACTGCAAGCACTGCTTGTTCATGAGGATGCAAGCATCAGGGTCTCACACAATAACATGTGAATAGTACAAGTGTCTTAAGAGCACACATGGCCTTATTGTCATTGACATCATTGCCATTTTGCTTGGTTATGGTGAAGTGGTCATAAATGTAATTATTTCCTCTTTTTAAGCACCTGTAAAAAAGTTGAGCAAGCCTGGCTGGAATGTAAATACTATTTTGTTTCACTGTGTCACTAGAGAAATATAATTTTGAAATATATTAGGACCAAAGCTGGAACACAGTAACCACAATCACACACATTACACAAGAGACAAAGACAATTTTTGGTTTTTTTTTTCTTGAACCCAGTACATAAAACAATGGTGTCCTGAGACCAAGATAGATTTTCAAAGAAACTGGCTGAAAGAAGAATTCTTTTATGTGAAATGAACAATCCAAAAGCATCATGTGCAATATTTAAGCTGGCGGGAAACAGAGGAAATCTCTGCATTTTTAATCAGGAAAATGAAGTTGGAAGATCAGACAGTGCATGCCCACAGGTAGCCTTCCCAGGGCTGCTCTGTGGAAAATCCACAGCCAGCCTAACCTGCAGATATGATATGGAAGTTAGATAATTGCCTAGACACCTTTAGCAGCTGCAGGGCACGGTATAGTGTACATTACTGGTGCCTGTATGGATGCCATCAGCTCACCTTGCCACACTCCCGCAAGATGGGTTCATAGATAGTACCTACCTAAGCACCCAGTCCTACATACTTGTAAGCTCTGGTTACAGGGATATTCCTACAGATTTCAGCCATTTAACTGAGCAAGGATGCCTTCTGAGGACCAAATTCTAAAGGTAAAGTTCACTGGAAAGATTCTAAGATACGTGATAAAGCAGCAGAGGGGATCTTCTTTCTGTTACCATGGACTCCAGCAACCAGAGACTAACAGGCGAGTTGTTTGTGTGGAATTAGTATCTTTCTCATCACACTGTCAAAGCCACTGCTGGCCTCATCTCAGACCCCTGAGCCTTTGCCCCTTGCAACGAGTGCACAAGTTATCCCCCTGAACTCACTCCTTGTTTAGCCTTGCATTTCCAGGGTCTGGCCTCATGGCTTTTCGCTGACTCCAGGTAAACCACAGCTTGCCAAGCTGGAAGTTCTTCCCTTTCCTGCATGTTTTATAGCCTCACTCATCCCAAGAGGTAAATAAGAGCTATTCTTAGATGAATGGACAGTGCCTATCCATGCCTACACGGAAAAAAAAGAGCATCCTAAAATGTATAGCATTGGACTCGCAGAAATTGTAAGCTTTTAAAATTTTACGTGGAAAATTAATTGTGTATATAATGTCATACGGAAGCAGAGCAGTCTGCCCCAAAAGGTAGTGAGGAGTTTATAGCTTGTTGAATTTCAAAAGCTAGGGTTAATTTTAAGAGTTACTGGGACTCCTCACATGTTAAAGTACTTTGCCGAACAGTGACAAGATGAAAGGAGGGGAAAGTACTGAGCAGCTTGAGGGTGTATATTTGTTTAGTCGGAGGAGTTTTGTCATTGACTTGAATGGTGCCAGGCCTGTATACCCAAAATTAAACAGTGAGTTAGGTATTTGCATACATTATAGGCTAAGAAGCCAGTTTAAAAGTATAATTGTACGTAAGAAGCATAGGCAGTGCCATAGCACCACCAGACTAATTGGTACATCTTTAGCAGATTATGATGGTTTCCTTTATCATTTTACATCTGTTTCTGCTTCAGCAGAGATCTGTATGCCTTATACTAGTCTGATAAACTTAATTTTAGGTATATTGTTTTCAGCTGTAACAACAGCTGAACTGACAGTCAAGTGAAGGCATGTTTTTCTTTTGTTTTGTTTTTTTTTTTCCTTCCATTTTATTCATTCCTTTAATTTACTTATTTATACTTATTTTACAGCTTTGTTCAAATTTGTATCTGTGGTGAGTTTACAGCACACTGTGCTTAACTCTGTAAAGCCAGACTGTTCTCTCATACGTAGTAAAGCTTTCCACATTATGCATGTTGTGTTTTATTTCACTGTTTGGAGGACCTTTTATGAAATCAGCAGCTAGACGGAAGGAAATCATTTGCATACTTGGCTCCATACACCTGGAATTCCTTAATTTTAGGGATTAACAAAATGAGTCTAATAAAAAACATAGGGCCTTGTTAATCAGCTCTGTAAACTCCCTTCATTAGCTGTTACTTGCTGCCAACATGAGTGCACATTTCAGGAAATTTACATTGTGCAGGTCAGTTATTACTATTTTATGAACTGATTTCTAATTTTATGTGACACAGTTTGTGTTTTTAGTGTTCCTAAAAGTTAAATAACTTTTTTTTTTAAAGTCTTCGATAGTGTGTGCCCTTGTGCAGCCTCATTCATGACACTTTCCATACATTAGGTCTATAATAACATGGGTTTACTGAAACTGACAATACAATACAGTGTCATTAATATAAACACATGCACACTATTTGAGTTGATGTGGAAAACTTTTCTTCAGACTATAAAATATGGTTATAAACAGCTGAAGTTTTGTCATTTTTTTGTTCATTTTTTTAAACCAAAGCAGGAAAGGATTTCTAGGCTTACCATGAAATCCAGCAATCATAATCACTTTCTCTTACTGTGTCCTACTAGAACAAGTATAGCTGATGTTTTCATTGTAGTTCTTCAGTGTAAAGTTACTCTTGGTCACCTCTTATTCATATTTTGAAGACCTCATCTGAGTTCTTCTGAAGCATCTGGAGACATTTTCCACACTGATTTCAAGTGGCTTCCATGAAGCCCTGAATTTCAAGGAATATGTGGGAACCTGCTATTTCCTTTACTAATAAAACAATGCGTATTTTAGATATATCAAGAGCATGCATGTAGTGATAAAATTCCTCCTTCCTTTTTCTCAGTTCTTGCTTCTTCCTAAACAGGATTTGAGGTTGTTTGGGTTTTTTTACCAGTTGAACTCGATTCCTGCCCTTCAAGTTTGGAAATCTCCTGGTCACATAGCATCTATAAATAGAAAGGTTTTAGATACATTAACTTCTTCCTGCCTACCAGATTATGTTTGTATTTGGAACATCCATCTACCATACCTGTCATGCAGGCTTTACAAATCTGACTTAATTTCAAGCTCATGCTCTTTCACTGTAGAGCAAAGCAAGTTTAACCAGTGAGGGAAAACTGCCCCATCTCTCTGGTGCAAAAAAGTATGTCCCAAGACCTAGGGTGCCTTGGCCAGAGGATCCAACACATCACAGAGAAGTGAATTGCAAAGATTTAACAAAAGGAAAATGGGATTTGTGCCTAGGATGCACTCATCTCCTGACCATCCTCCTACCATCTTACCATTATTTTAATGTTTTATTTTATCATATCAAGCACATAGAAATTCGCTGAAATCTCTTAAAGTTGAACAGAAGTATCTATAATTAATAAATGTTGCTAGAATGCAAAAAGAAAAAAAACCAAGCACCTTTAAATTCTTAAAGTCTTAACAGTAATAAAATTCTGATGGATATTCCGAGAGCAAACCAAGGGACTAACTTCTTCAAATACATTATTCATTGTGAATTATTCAATTCACTCTAACATTGTTACCTAACTCACAGAGGTGTTGTGACAATTAATACATACAAAGCAATGGAAGAAATGGGATGTGTGATGAAAATGCTAAATATTATTATTGTATTCAAAAATTGTTTTTTTTTATGCACATGCAAAAAAACCATGCAGACGTTTTTTCAGAAATTGAGGTTCATGATAGTTTCACACTGTCAGACTACATTGAATTCATAGACCTTTTTCTTCTCAAAAATGAAGGATACTTTCTTGTGGATTTAAGTTAAGGCCATGTGCTAGGTATACTGATAGTAAAGTTCTTTCAAATGCTGGCTCTGTACTACATCGCTATATCACAGCAGTTTTATTATAACTTTCTCTTCCCCCCCTCCCAATTCCTTTTGTGTTATTTTAGGTTTATTTAATCTTCTTTAGGTACTTGCACTTTGTACTTCCCTGTTTCCTCATTATGAACAAGGTAGCTTCTCAAGAAGTGTTAGGGGAAAATCCTGAAAAAGTTTTGCAAATTTTTGGTAATTCAAGAAGAGAACAACAGCTTCTCCATCAGTAACGTCAGTTATTTAAGGGCGTTTCTCCCTTTTGGGAATAAGTTTTAATAAATTTCTGAATAAATTAAACCTCCTTTTTCTGTTTTTCAAGAGGATGTATTTTTTTTCTTAGAAATTAAAAAGAAGCTTTTGCAACTCTATATTCAGTAATAAGTAATACCATTAACATTTCTTATAGCTGCAGCTTTGAAAAATGATGTTGGCTTTTTCATGTACATAGATATTCTATTTCTAAAATAATGAAAAGCAGAATAAAATTACTAAGCACTTGACAAATCTAGATACAAACCAACACATACAAATCAGAAGATGCTGCCATCACAGTTAAAATGTAGTGGATTTTCAGAAACTAACAAGATACTAACTCTGTTTGTGTGAATAAAATTCCTTGGTACTTGAACTAGAGTATACACTACAGAGAAGAAACAGCTCTTAGAAATCCCTGGCAACTAAAGACACACTGTAGAGTGGCTGACCCCATGAAACTGCTCCAAAACTAGTATCAAACTTTCTTTAAAAAAATGTAACTAAATTAATAGGTTTAGTATTTTAAGCTACTCAGTGAGATGAATAAAGTGCTTTAGTGGCCACAAAGCAGACTGAATAGCGACTCTACATCTGGCCTGACCTTAAGAGCATAGTGATTTTTAAAACGATAGTGTCTATGCAGGACTGAACTCTTCATCATGCACCCTTGTTTTAAGCTGGTGGCCATTACTAACCACCAGGAGAAGAAAATTCTTACTTCGGAAAGTTCTGCTCCGTATTCTTTCCTTCATATAGTCTCACTTTCCTCCTCTAGGGAACTGTAGAGGTAGCCAAACTATCTAGAGGTCAAGAGAGGATATAAAAATTGGACAGGCTATTTTCAACTGTCACCATAACTGTGGCTGGAGGAAGCTACATGAAACGACGGCGGGATGCAAACTCTCCTTCCACTTAACACAAGCTCTGATCAGACACTATCCACCCATTTCCATTCTCCCAAATATTTTCTTACAAATGACAAGGCTTTGAAATAATCTGGGGAAAAGCCAGGGCATATTCAAAAGCATTTCAAAAGATACTCCTCTACTGCACATCTATTAAGCAGCCTTATCACAAAAAAATACTTCATACTTCCCTTCTGTGTATGCGTTACATTATCTTGATAAATCTCAACTTCACCCTTAGCTCCCCTTGAAAACAAGTCCAAGGATAAAGAAAATGAGAAAGAAAGAAAAGAAGGAAAACGGTTCCCAAGTTGATAGTCGCAGCCACTGGGGTATGAGCTGAAGCAGAATGAGTAGATAGCACGCTGCTGCTAGTCAGCCTGCTGCTGCAGCTTTGTCTAGTGTCACTGGGTTGCTGTCCAGCTAAAAAAAAAATGCTGCCTAAAGAAGAGCATATTGCCAATGCTGGCTGCCAACCTTAGAACTAGTGATAATCCAAACAGCACAAAGTGCCCATTATCAGTTCCTTCTCTGAACAGCCCATTAAAAACAGCTGTGCAGATAAAAGAACTGGAGAACTTTGTAGCAGAAATTAAGCAGAGAGAGAATGTGGTGATTGGAGCCAGCCACTGCCATTTAATTTCTGTGAAAGAAAAGTAAAAAAAAAAAGAGGGGGGGGGGGGGGGAAAGGATAAGACTCCAAGTTATGAATGGGAAAGGAAAGTTGTATGCCTGCCTAAAACACTGAAAACCATTGTGGAAGAGGATTTCTGAAGACAGGAGGTCTTCATTAAGGTTTAGGGGCTAATCCTAGAGAATCTCGCTGCTGTGAGCTGGCAACACAGATGCCAACACCTGAACGACAGCATACAAATATAGATACTATCACCTCTCCACAAACATACACATTCCCACCGAGGCGCCCACGCACGGTATTCCCCAGAATAAATGTCACTGCTGATGGCAGCAGAGCCACTGGGGAACAAACTAAAATCCTTTCTGTAACAGGAAAACAGTTCACCGAAAGTTAAATAAGACTTTGGGTACTCTGTTTATCAAGCTGCATCTCCAAAGCAACACGAGGAAATATTGGCAACTAGCTGCTTTGGAGCTCCTGGATTGTTTTATGTCTCAGTGCAGCCATAAACAAACAGGGTTTGCTCCGTGCAAGCCTCAGTGTCGCAGACAATAGAGCTCTGCCTCCTCCGGTACTGAAAGTGCATTCAAATAACTCCAAAAGAATTTACTAGAGCTGCTCTGCTAGAGCATGTCCTCTAGCACAGCCTGTCGGAGAGACACAGAGGCATCACAGGCTCGCATCCCATCATGATGCATCACAGGCTCTCATATCTTTTACTCAAAGACCAAATCATCACTTTTCCTGAAAGATTTTTTGCCTGGATGCTGCAAAGCTGAAGGGCAGCTGCCACTGGGGACTGACCTCCTCAAACAAGTACAGTATGGTGGGCTGCGTCTAAAGAAAACTTAACTTTGAATATATACCACTGGTAGAAAGTCTCTGGTCTCATTTTAAAAACAGCAGTCATTTTGGACTACGTAACAACTTTTTCTGTATGAGTACTCATCGTTGGCAGAAATAACAGAAGCAAAAGAATAGTCTGTGGTATTATTTCTTCTAAACTTTATAAAGGATTTTTCTTTTCCTGAAGAATAGACAACCTTTTTCAAGTGAAAAAAAAAAATATTTTTTGTCCTACCAATAAAACTGTAAAAAAGATGTTTTTTTGACAGTTCTGACTGCCCCCGTTTCACATCTGTGTGGGTTTGCCCACAGTTCCTTAGCGGTATATGTTTATTCCTTAGCGGTATCTGTTTTTCTTCAATTCTATATGGAATTATATGAAAAAAGGTCTATGAAAAGACTGCTGAACCGTGCAAATATTGTTGCAGTACCACTTAACCTTAGTGGGTAGAAACCACTTTATCACCTAATCTAGACAACTTCAGAGATTTTTCATACTAATATTATATTGGAATTTCCCCAAATTCTTGGAAAGCCTATCCATTTCTGCACAATGTGACTGAGCTGGAGGAGGGCTGGCATGAGGTGGCTCACACAAGAACTTACAATTCTTTTCTTGCAGAAGAGCAAGTTACTGCATTGCTCCCTGTGTTCAGAACTGAATGTAAAGCTCCTCTTTGATTTAGCTTTCCAACAAAAACAAAAAGAAATGAAGAGAATTTAGAGGGAAAAGGAGGAAGAAGTGAATAATAATAAATAATCAAATCCAGCTGTTTCAGAGGGGAGACAGGGGAGAAGGAATCTAGACCACAGTTCTTCCTACTAACATAACTTGGTGTGTAAGTATTCTGAGTGTTAAGATGCCCTAGTGATGTGTGGTAATTGTATACATAAACACCAAAGCATTTTTTTCTTCTCACATCAGGCTTCTCCATTTTAACCAGATCTAAAACATGCACCATCAGGAACTATTGCTTTCTCCATTTTTCAAAGAGCTAATAGATACTAATCATTGACCTCAGACTTGTCATACATCACTAGAAGGATGTTCTCCATAAACAACATGCTGGAGGTCATGTCAATGTCCACTTCCACCTCCTTTGATTTCTGCCCATCTGCAGCTTGCAGGCCAAATAAATCTCGTTAAACAGCATGTGCACAACTCTCTTAAACATTCCAGAGAACAAAGACAAAAGAAACAGTAATGGCCACGGTTATATAAAGCTGCAGCAGTAGCAAAAAAAGTCTATGGGTAGCTTGAGTTTCATAAGCACTGAAAACATAATCTATCACCGAGCAGCGTGCACACTCCGTGTGACTACAGCTGGGGCAAAATCACAGGCCATTTCTGAGTTGATTTGTGGCTCAGTGCTGCAGGATGGGCTCTTCCACCCACCTTTCCCTTTGCGTGCCCCCTTTCCTGCCCTCAGCTGCACGCTCCTGCCTCGTCTCTTGTGCTGGCCTGTCTCAGTGCCCTTCTAAACGGATTCAACTGATAAACTTCCTAAACTAAACTGTACAGAATAAAAAACACCACCAAACCCACCAAAAAAAAAAAAAAAAAAAAAAAAAAAAGAAGAGTTTTATGCCCAGGCAGACAAGCAAAGAAGAGTTTTATCACCAAGCAGACGAGCCAGCTCCGCAAAGCTAGCAGAGCGAGCAAAAGGAAAGCAGGGAACTAATACTGGGAAAAGGGAGACTGACAGATGTAGAAGCTGGACCATTTTTTGGCAACAACCACCTGTACCGTCTCTCTTGTAGCTATCAATCTTTTGCAGCCTGGTCACATAGTTAATTTTTATGCCTGGAAAAGATGGGAAAGGGACAGATACAGACTTCTGAAGAGACTGAGAGACCCTCACAGGATCCACCAGCACCCCTGGCAGCCTCAAAATCCACAGCTGTTACACTGATGAGCCTTGGCTTCTAATAAGTTCAAGATTCGAATAAGCAGACAAAAGGCAGCACACCAAGGTGTCAGCGATATGCACTGGCTTACGAAGGTTGTGCTTGAACCAAAGGGAGGTAAAGAAGCAGAGCCCTGGTAGCTCTGGTTTGCAATTTTAAAACTGGAAAACAGATTCCTTTTAAAATTGTAAAGCTATTTTGATTAGTTACTTCAAGTCATAGAATGTTGCATTATTCTACTAGCAAGTTTGCATCCCTCTAAAACTGTTGCTTTCCTTTTTTCCCCTCAGTTTAACAGCAATAGAAATTGCCACATACAATGTATTCCAATGATTAATTAACATTCATATAGAAAACGTGCATCCAATTTTTCCTCTTATTTTAACTTCAACCAGCTTCAACTTCTAGCTGTTTTGCCATGTTACCCCTTCTTTATTAAGAAAGGAGCCCTTTGGTATGTGAAATCTTCTCCCCAGGAAGATATACACACCCTGATCAAGTCACTACTTAACCTTTTCTTTTTTTTTTCTTTTTTTTTTTTTAATAACAGAATAGACTTAGTTTCTCAGGTAACACTGGTTTTCCAAATCTTGAATCATTCTTTTGGCTCTTCTCTTAAGCTTCTCCAATTTTACTATATTCTTCTCAGGAAATATTGAAGTATCTTTTTGTCAGCTTTGAAGCAGTGAAGTTTAGCCCATGCTCAGCTGCTGCAGTCATTCCTCTCTTGCCTTCAGCTTGTATAAAATTACAGCTACTCCATCCCCATGTAGTTCTTTTGAAAAAAAGTTTTAAAAGTCCTCCTTTACATGGATTACAATAGCTCTTCATTTGCAATAGTTTTTAAAAATCTTGGAGTTCAGCTATCCCATCAACACGCTTAAGAGATTTAAACTGAAAGCTATCAGTCTGCTTTATGGCACTTTGATGAATTTTCCCAGCACTTTGATGAGTTTTTCCAGAACCAGGAGACTGCTTCCAAAATTACCCTACCCAGTGTAAGAGGCAGGAGTTCCTGCTTTCATGCTGCTGCATTCAGAAACAGCCCTCCTTTGGAATCGCAACTGGACACACTTTGCTCACAAGTTTTAATTCTGTCAATGTTACAAATGAATAAGGCTGTTTACTTTCAGATGTAAAATTTATTTTAAACATTTTTTATTAATTTCTTTTGTCTCTCTTTTGATAACTCATGGAGATATCGTCTAATAAAATGGAATTTAATTAATGCTTAACAGCTCTCTAAAGTACAGTGCATTAGCGCAAGGTGCTGGAGGGAATCCAAACTGAAAGCAAGAATTATATTTAGAAAATATTCCATCTGGCAACAGTTGCATCTGTCCATGCTCATTGTAAAGGACCAAGAATAGTAACATTTGTATACCAAATTATTTAATATCCAGTACTATGTTAATTTCCAAGAAAAAAACATGGATGCAGAACACTATAAAACAGAAAGAAAAGGGAAAGATACTTGTGGATTTTTTAAAAAAAGAAAACCAAAACAACAAAAAGACTTGTTTATTTTCTGTGGAAGAATAAAATTGATTTTGCTTGTAAAGCTACGACCATATGCCAGGCCTTTAGGGCACAGCGTGAGTAAAGGCTAATGTCTTCTGGTTTTGCTCTACTCCAACTTTATTCTGAAATATGCAGTCAAGACCTCCCTCCCATTGTTCTCTTTCTATTATATACCACTTCCACATCTCCGTTTTGCATGAGCAAAAGAATTGTTTAAAACATATATACCATCAGTTCTGGATAGTCCTTTTCAGCTGTCCTTTGCTCTGGCTATCGCAGTTTAAGGCATGAGAGAAGAGCATTGTAAGGTGCTGTACAAACTGAAGGATCCCTTTAGTTAATTCATTTATTATTCTTGTCCTTATGGACAGCCATCACGATGGGATATGTTAACAGAGTTAACAGAGTTTAACTGCTCAGATTTAAGCAAGCCAAGCTCAGATTTAAACAAGCCAAACCAGCACACAACCAGTACTGCAGTAACCTCCTGGGTTAGAGCCCTGGGAACAGACAAAGTGAAAGCCTGAAGCTCCAGGCTCCACCCCCAAGCATCGTACCTGCTTTGATCAGCAGCAAAAGCAGCTTCTGGTCAAAAATTCAACTTTCAGCCGACTACGTAAGCTGAAATTTGACAGAAGACGTATGATTAAAAACTTTGGGAACATGTGGCAAAACCCATTCTTAACTTTTTCTCTAACCGCTTGCAAACAGAAGCAGCTGTCAGCGAGAGGCCAAGGCAAAGTTGTGCTGAACGTGCCCAAGCCCAAGATCTGTCAGGTCACGTCAGCGCTGCGGCGAGCTTTGGCGGAGGTAGGCAGCTGCACCCTGCCCTGGGCAGAGCTTCACGGCAGCATTTACATTTCAGTCCCTCCTAGTGCAGGGAGCACCACCAACAGGTTCCCAGAGCTCCAGGTCAGTATTACACAAATGTGGAATTCTAAATACACTCTTCAAAGCTAACTTTGGGAGCGTTTGAGCTGACATCCTCTTATTGCATCTCTATTAGCCAGGACAGAAAATGGCGCCAAATAAACACTCAAGGTAGACTTTGTCACGTTGTTAACGCTCTGCCATTAATCCTCATGTTTGGTTCAACAATCAACCTTCTGTTTGGTGATAGTTGTCTTTGAAGGTTGCTCTTAGTCTTTGAAAATGCTAATTGTCAAGCCAACATTTACAGAGGAAGTTGTAAAATGAGAGGTTATTATCTACTGCCCTCGCTCTGATGATAGAAAGAGACCACAAAGAATAGTTTTCCATTAAAAGCTTCATACATCTTTGTGCATGGTGGCAAGTACGAACAGATTAAAGAGCTACCCTGAAAAAGAGCATGCGATGGACAAGCACAACAGAGGCTCCACAGCCTGTCCTTCATCTAGCTGGGAAGATATCCATTCTTGATTTCAAATGATGGAGAATCAGCATCAGAAAACCCCACTTCAAATTGTCTAGTGGTCAATTAACCTTGTTAGGCTTGTGTGTTATTTTTGATTCAAGTTTCTTTAACTCTCAGACTTCTTTATGCACTTCCACTTGGCTAAAGGACGTTTTTATCACTTGTTTCCTTTTCCCTCCTGTGATTTAATTGTTTATTTTTCACACTTTCTTAGGGGATTTAAATACCCTGAATTCCTTAAGTCTCACTATGGATTTTTTTTTCAAGATCTGAAATTATTTTTTTATGGCTTTTCCTGATTCCTGTTCTCTTTTTCAACAGAAAAACTATAACAATAATTAAGTATTTCTTTCTGATACATCAAGAACTGGTTTTGTTTTCATGCTCTTCTAGATGTCTATGTCAATTCTTTTCCAAGACCCTTTAAACAGCCCAGCAAGTACCTATTTTCATTATGTGATTTCTTCAGTTAGGAAGGTAAATGCTAAACCTTGCAGAGCTGTTGTGCACAGAGAACAAACAGCCGATGCCAAAGCACCTATAGCCAAGACAGCTCTGACTCCCGTATACAGCCCAGCTCGTACAGAGTTCCAGTTCGCAGCTACTGAAAATAATTCCCTTATCGTTCATCGTCATTAAGACATACAACGCATTTGATACATAATCTGGCTAGCTGTGATCAATCGCAGCAAATGCAGAAACTCTAAACTGAGCATACGAAGGGGAATCAACCCACGCCAAGACTGAACTTAGGTCAGCGGATGCCAAAGTTTGTGTGACAAAACCAATCCTTACTTCAGCAAACAGAAACAGCATCTGCAAATACACAGTTAGGAGAACCGGTTTTCCCAACACGTGACTCGGTATATGATACTGTGGCTGTAGCTGTGGTTATAATGCCTACCCATGAAAAGCACAACAGCGCATATGAATGTAGAAGACGAAAGAAACTGTCAGAATTTTTAAGGGTAAAGCGCAAAGTAAAAGCACAAGTGTTGAGGGCAGAAGTAGAATGGCAGAAGGAAACCCAGGTTCTACTGGGAATTTAGCAGAGGAGGAGGTAATTGGTTTTCTCTAAACTTGCACTCCAGTTAAGGCTACTGATGGCACCGTGTACGCAGGCACACTCCTGCCAGCAGCCACCTCTTTGTGAGCAACTGGAGGGCTCTGCCGTCAGGACTGAAAGCGTGATTTCTTAGTTTGTCTTTTCATATGGGGGTGGAATTCTAATCACAGTCGTATTGATTTATCAGGTATGCGGAAGACAGAGGTAGGCCTGGTGTCAGTAACTTGAATTTACATAAAGCACTAATTCAAAAAAGTCACAGGTTTTCAGTTTGCTTTCTCCACGCCACAGCTTCCCCTCCTCTGGAATGTTTTTAGTGCTTTAGTGGAGCTGTAATTGCGGTGAGGTTAGGTGCGCTATGTCCACTCCTGGTTTTCCATCATCCCTCCAGCACGGGCCCCATTTGTTTAGCTGTGTTTTGATCTCCTAATTCACACCCCAGTGTGCAATGTCCCAGCCACTGAAAAATTCCTATCCTCTTCTCTCTGGCTCCTAGGAGGTGCCAAAGCAAACAGTTAGTGATCACACCACAAACTTCTGTTAATGTTCCAGGAAAAGAGATCCAGCAGTTCCTGCAGGCTATTAGGAAGGTGATGGTGCAAACATGAGGATGCTAAAAGGATTAGCAGGATGTGTATGTACCACCTTTCAGGAGGCAAGGAGCTGACAGAAGACACAAAAAGGACTACAGAGTGAAAACCAGGGAATTCACATATTAAAATGGAATTTTACACTGAACTCAACCACATACTGGAGAAATTATTATAACTATATGTATTTTATTCTTGACAATAGTTTTAATTTATGCTAAGGATACACATTAAGGGTTAAGGATCTGCCCACAAACTAACAAAACCAGCAAAGCTCCTGTTCAGTCCAGTGGTCTGGGGCTGAGCCCCATGACAAGGTTTTTTAGACAGCACACGTGAAGCTGCATTAAACCTCCTAAATGCCTGTGCTATACACACTATAGTCTCTTTGCATTGCAGGTCCTCATTAGGGGTATGTGATACTAAATGTATTCAGAAATCACATTCTCAAAGTGAAAAAATGCTTAATCATTTAAACGCAGGATTTCTTAACATTCCTTAATTTCACCTATTTCAGTTTGACGCTGAATTTTGTCAGTTTATAAATTTACACTAAAGCACACCAAAAGTGGGGGGGGGGGGGGGAAGGAAATTAAAAAATCCCAGACCTTAAAGGCATTTTACCACAGAGACAC
Source organism: Falco rusticolus (assembly GCF_015220075.1). NCBI lineage: Eukaryota > Metazoa > Chordata > Aves > Falconiformes > Falconidae > Falco > Falco rusticolus. The sequence goes on from NC_051201.1 coordinate 17,198,115, forward strand.
TGAAAAATAAAGACCATTAGCAAAAAAGTATAATTAAATTAAAATGCCAGCTTGCCAAAGAAGCTCAGTAAATGGGAAATATATCAAACTGTGATAATACAAATGGGCTATTTCTCAAGTTGTGAGAAAGTCAATGGAATAAACTTTGATAATTCGCTGACTTTTTACGTACGAGGTAGAGTAATGACTTCAAAGTAAATTGCACGATAACCAACGCAACACTGCATTGTGCACCATAGTTACTCTTCATATTAGCATCAGCGTTTGAGGCATTACGCTGTGAGCAAACGCTAAATAGAAGAAGATGGGGGGGGTTGAGATATTACACTGTGGGCAGACGCTAAATATAAAAGGGGGGGTGGGGGACCTCAGCCACGATGCTTGCGATAAGGCTGGGCACGCTTGCACTTGTGTCATGCCACGTTTTGATACCTGCCCCCTCCCCGAAGTCATTCCGGCCTGTTTATTTTGAGCAGGTTTTAATTCCTCTTCGCAGGCTGATGCCGGCGAGGGCTGCTTCTGCCCCCAGCCAGCCTCCTCGCAGGGCCACAGCCTGCCCCGAACGCACAGAATGCCTTCTGGGCGCGTCGGTCCCCGTGGCTAGCTCCTGCGGCGGCGGGCGAGCGGGCGCGGGGGGGCGACGGGCGGGGCGGGGCGGGGCGGGGCCGCCGCCGGGGCCGGGCCGCCGCGCGGGGAATGCCCGCGGCTCTGCTGCCCCCTGCTGGCCAGGCCGGCACTGCGCGCCCGTCGCTGCGTTAACGCCGCGCGGGGAAGGACCTTTCGTTGGGGAAAGCTGGAATCGGGATTTCTCCCGGCCGAGGGGGTGACCCGCTCCCTAGTGCCGGCGGGACCCCCGCGCCCCCCAGGGCTGCTGGGTCAGGCTGCTGCGCCCCCTTCCGCAAAGCCACCAGCCGCCACGGTGGAGAGGGCGGCACAAACTAATCACTGCAAACTATTATCAAAAAGGATCGATAGCTTAAAAAGACGCTTTTTTTTTTTTTTTAAATATATATAAACCTGCTGCATATTTTACTGCATTTCCGTTTCATTCCATAGCATGAAACTAAGCAAGTAAGAGTTACATCTCCTCCCAGGTAAACTTGAATTCCAAATGTTAAAAGAATCTAATTTGACCTTTAAAAGGCTAGAGAATTTAAGCAGTCAAACGCTGGCTTGCTATGGAGTTTATACTTATTACCTACCTGATTTTTATCCTGATAGACCCTAACAACTCCTAAAGAGCCATTATAGATTATTGTGTAAATCCTTCTTTGTTCATGGACTATTGACCCAACGGTGCATTATGTCCCTAAAGAAGTCTTGATAGTCCATCATGTTAATCCAGCTGCAAGGTTAGTGCATGATGTACGGAAAATCTTTACATAATTTTCAATGAAATTAAATAAGAATTTGCCTGTGCAGATAATTATGCTGCACAGTGAAATAATTCAATATCAGAGATAATGCAGGGACTACTCACGCACAGAATATTAGATCGTGTTATGGATTAGACATCTGTGTTTTTCTTACTAAAATTAAATTCAGGCTGTGTAATGAGAAGAGTTGGAAGTGGATAAAACTATTAGCTGAGCTTCAGAGCTAAGATAGCTACAGAGATTTTGGCTTCAAACAGATCATTTTAAAAAGGAATATGTTCCTTTCAGACGTTAGTAAGCAATTTCGACACATCTGAAAAAACAGAAATCATATTTGTACTTCAACTCTGTTACTTCCATCTAAACACGACACCGTCCTCTGAACGGAAACTGTATGCTGTGACGTAACCCCGGTGCAAAACTTTACCAGAATGTTCCATTCTAGGAGCTACCACAGCCAGACAACTGACACTTTTCATGCTGTCACTCAGGGCAGATGCCTTGTGACGGATGGTGCTCAGGTGGCATGAGGAACGCCGGCAGCCCACCACCAGCTGGGTCTTGGCTTCTTTCGAGCACCGGCCAAAATCTCTTCTTTGCATATATAACCCTGGCTAAGGCAGTATTTTGAGTTTTATGGCATAGTTACTACAAAAATTAAACTCTCTAGTGATTTGTACTCTTGTTTCTACACGTGCTTGTCTTTCTCACTGAAACTAACATTCGTAACTTTAATTCCACTTCAGAATTATCCAGAAACAAAGTAAAATCATTATCCCGAGTGAGCTGAAATCATGCTGCTATATTGCCATTTTAATGCATTGCTCCATTACCCATTCCCCAGTCAAAATATGTTCTACTCAATAAATTTCAAAGCTATTAAAGGAATTTATTTTTTGCACAACACAGACATCACACAAATCCTGTTCTGCTGAATTCAAACAGCACTTTGCTGCAGTCAGTTACATTTCAGGTATAATAAAGTACCTTGATCAAAACATCCACCGGTTCCCGGACGGTTCCTCTCAAAACTCGAGTTTCTAAAAGAGCAATGGCATTGCCAAATCACTGCATAAAAGATAGCTTCCTGGCAGTACGTAACTAGATGTCTAACGGTTTTACATTAACACTGGACAATATTTTTATAGAAAGTATCTCCTGGGGTATAATTGCAGCACTTGGCTATTGCTCCAAATGAAGAAAAGAGTGACAGAACTTGTTTTCATCTAGTAAGAATATACTGATTATTAAGGTTAAGGAAAATAGCAGAGCTCCTGGTCTCAGAAGATGACAAGGAAGAAGACCTGTGACCCCATCCTTCCCCTTCCTTCATGGCATTACCGTGACAGAACTCCATTTCCTCAGGGGACAGCATGCCCCATATATCTCCCCATAACTTCGTATATCCCCCTGCACACCAGCCCATCCAGGCAATGCAATCCAGGAGCTGTTAGCAAAGAGCACCCAGGGCGTAACGGGAACCCTGAGCACTGGGGTACAAGGAGCTCCTTATAAATTCACTCCTCACAAGCCAAGAGCCACTGCTACACCTCTTCTCCACAGTGATGGCTTTATCTTGTGGACCACGGGCTGCAATAATTGCAGATGAACCTTCAGGCACTGTTTCCCCTGTCCCTTGGACACCAGCTGTGTTTTGAGCAGCACCAAAGGCAATGAGCTCTGCTTGCAATACATGAACCCTGCAGGTCAATGGGAAACATTCCCTTTAGCCTTACACGGGCAGCGTAAGACCTTATGTAAGACAGGTATATTCTCTTTTACTGCCTACAGAAGCGGACCATTAATATTTTACAGATTTCTCATCCTCTCCATTTGCGTAATTTATCAATGCCCAACAGGTCCTCTGCCAGCTATACATTAAAACTATTTTCAAAATATTTCATTGTCAGCCCATGGCACCTTCATTATTTATTAAGATAAGGGACATGATGAACAGGAACAGTAGGTAGCTTGTTTGCTCAAATGTACTTTATGAATCCTTTGAATGCACAAGTCTGCTAGGAATATATAGCCCGGAGGTATCAAAGAGTCATAGGTATGATTCATGCAAATAATAAAAAACATTGTATGCTTGATGTAGTACCAGCATCATCTGCCTGGAAAGTTCTGCTCTTAAATGTATGCGAGCAGGACCTTAGAACTCTGTGACTTAATTTCGCGTGCATGTGAATATAGATCAGAGACTTATATAGAGCCCACGTTAGGGCCTTTTACAGTGTGATGAGTGAACAGTATGACCAGATGAAAGGAATCCATAGTTCATTCTCTATTCATTATTACTTTTTTAATGAGGAGTGGTAAAGTTCCCCTTTATGCCCTACAAAACAATTCCTTTAATTTGCCATTCTCTTCTACGTACTTTTTTTAAACTTACCTTTAAAAAAAAAAAACAAAAACCCCAAACAAACCAAAAACCCCAAACTACAAAACCAAACAGATACCACCACAAAAAGCAACACTGCAAGAATCACTGTTGGCTGCCTGATTACATTGACTCTTGTTAATCCAGAGAATTACGGTACTTTTTTATGTTGACTAAAGAGACTCACGAAGTCCACAAATAAATGACAAAATCGACACATGAAGAAGGCAAATTCCCAGCAGAATTTTGAAGCGTCGTTAAAAAGCATCAGAAATTACTTAGATGGCTCTCTCAGCCGTCTCGCTCCCGCAGTGCTACTGAAACCCCACTCCGCAGTCAGCTCAGAGGGTAACAGGGAAAAGCAGCTTTTAGGGCACAAATCTGGACCCCACCAACCCAAGTTTGTAGAAACATGCCATACCTCTCTAGGAAGTGCAAATCCAGGCAGAGCAGCACCTGCAAGGACAGAAAGATCTGACGCGCATTTCTGCCTGCTCAGCCCCAGCCCTGGGGAACGTCTTTGACCTTATACCAGATAGCAAGATACTAAATCATAAAACCCAAAAGCAACCACCACACACAACCTTCCCCCTAGGTGTATGCCTTCTGCAGGCCGGGTTAACAGCGCAGAAGCAGATGAACAGACGGCCTTGTTGCGTGTCCTCTGCCTGTGAAAGGCAAACCGTCACACAGAGCCTAAGCCGGGGCTGCAGCACCAGGTACTCAGCAGCCCTGCAGCAGCCCACTAGCCCGCTGGGCTTTGCTCCCAGTCCTCAGTAGATGAGGTCTGTTCCAGCCCCTAGTACAGAAACTTTTCCCACAGAATCTGTAGAGAGATGAGTATATTCAACTTGGAAGACCCCTTGAGCGAGTCAGGATGGAGACAACCACCCTACAGCTCCCCAGATAACATGGACAAGCAGTTGGTAACAACCCGTTTGCAAAATCTGCTCTGTAATGTCCTACTCAAAACATTCTTCCAACAGTTTTAATGTATTATTCTCTCATTAAAGTTTTCCCAGTTACAGTGGAAATTATTTCCTCTCTATGGATGACTTGTGAACTGCCAGCAGACAAACACTTTTTGCACATTTGATTTTTAAACTGCATAATCAATCATGTGGTATAATTTGTTTCCTGGTTGGACTAACTGATATTATAAATTGTTCTGCTTCCCCTCTAGATAAATACTGTTTTGTGGGGAAGCAACTTAACCAGAAATCCATATCTGGGAGAAGGAGGAAAGTTGTATTTATGATCAACTCATATGCAAAACTATATCACTTTTTTTTTTTAATCAAACCCCTGATAAAATGGGCATTAACACAGTAGTGCTTGAAGTCATATTACAATTTATTAATGATTACTGTCATTATTCACCCGCTCTAAGCATCTGCATGCATAGAAAATCACCTCTTTGATAAGGTAAGGAAAGACTATCACATATACTAATTTTAATCATGCCAGCTGGTATTTAATTTTGTATACATTTCAGTTAAGAGAAATTTAATTTTCTCTCACAAAGATAATTTTAATAGTAAAATGTAATCATATGTCCATTACATATGACATTCAATTTTGTGTTTAATGGAGCTTGTCAAATTGAATATTGCAGTTTAAGACATAATCCTTCATAGGGTCTGTCACATACACAAATCTACCATTTCATTTTTATTAAGTTATCTAATAATTTCTTAACAGACAGTTATGCTCTAGAAAAGATCTCACAAAGTTACAGGAGAAAAGCTGAGTCTGCTTTGGTCAGAGTCTACGTTCAGAAGACCGCACTTCAGCAGGGGAAAAAAAAATCTACAACCTGGAACATGATGATTTTGTGGACATGAATATTGAACTCAGAAATATTTACCCTCAAAGGTGTAAAAACATTATTTGCTCTTAAACGACATTCAGCCTCGTAACTTCAATAATTTAAACTTATTTTTTCATTCACCCCAACAATTATTATGAACACAATATTGTAAGAAAATACAGTTTGCAGATTTCAAAATTATACACTGCGGGGGTTTTAGCAACGGAAGTTATGATGGAATAGAACAAAACATAGCACATTTAAGAGAGATTTTGTAGGAAACCACTTAAAGAAAGTTGAGCAACTACCTCCTACCTATGATTTTCTGATGTAGCTAAAAATGAATGTAGAAATTAGTTAAGATTTTAGTTCATTTTTCCTGCAGTGCTCAGCTGGATTTACTTCAGAGCAGGACTCTGTTTAGATTTTGAGGTCAATAGATTTTTATCAAATATTTTCAGAAAATGCTCTGATAAATAGGGGTGCAATAGTGACTGCATATAGAGTTAATCCGGTATGTTATCACCATGTCCTCTTTTACCACTTTTTCAGTTTTGCTTTTGTTTGCTTCCTTTCTTTTTATCCCTATATGGTTGTTTCTATAAAACCCAGATCGGAATGTTTACAAATTGTCACCCATGTGGATGGGTAAATGAAGACCAGGCTTTTGAGCCAGGTTCCTAGCTGGTGGACCGCCACTGAAGTTAACAGAATGAGAAGTACCTTCACACTGTGCTGTGTGATACTCCAGTCAGCATTATTTAACTCAGAAACATCCCAAAGACTCTATGTCAAAACCTATTTATTTTCATGAGCTGCACTTCAAGGAAAATCTCAAAAATAAAATAAAAAACCCAACACTTTAAATTGCTTTTATTAATTTCTATCTCGACCTTTTAGGTGGGCTGAAGTATCTACAACACTGGATAGAGAGGTAGGGAGAGGAGGAGGAGGAGGTGGCGGCGGCGGCTTTTTTCTCTAGTGATGAATGGAAGTCTGACTACAGCGGTGATGTACACTATCTCAGTTGCTGCAGGGGTTAGATCACATTAAAAGAGGAATGTGCAATTGAACTGACAGAAGGCGAATGATTAGCACTGGACATCAGTCATTTGTTTCAAGGCTGTAACAGGGTAGGAAACTCTGGGCACGGGTATTCATCTGCAGGATTTTGCACTGGTGAATAGATCTGTTCTTAGATAATGGAAGCTTTTACCTTGATATAAAATCATGTGATTTTTTTTTTTTTTCACCAGCAGGAATGATATTCAGAAACAATGAGTTAGACATTTTGAAAGTGTCAAAAAAGACCTGTCGGGTTTTGGCCCAGTGCCTGACTATAAGTGCAGGATTATTCCTAAATCAGCCTGTGGATTGTCCACTCTAGCTAACAGTATTGCAAAGGAGATCACTTCAGATGCTTCCCCACAACTAATATAAAATACTGTCAGAACCTTCTTGCTGATAATCAACCAAAACTTTACCTTTTTTTAATATCTTCCTGTAACTTCTAGTTATACCCTTGCTTACTGAGCAATTCCTCTCCTGCCCTGGTGTTAACACTTTTCACATACTTGTAGATGGTTATCATACCCTCCCCTTATCACTGCTTAGGCAAGCTCTATGCTTCAGCTTGTTTTATATTTTATCTTCAAGTCAATTCCCCTAGTCTTCAGATTTTATGTCGCTACTTAGATACTCAAGGAAAAATCTGATGTGCTAAGTTTTGGTGCAATTGAAGGAAAGAGTGGAAGAATATTTGTTTAATTCTCCACTTCATTTCTAAGCATGCTGTTATTTTGGCTTTATAAAGTCTGGGCAAAAAATTCAAATTGTATTTGTAAGTGACTTTTTTTTTTTCCTTTATGAATTGTTCATAAGTGCATATGTATTTTATTATATAGTTCATAATTTGATTTTTTTACTTTACGTTAAAACACGGATGAAGTTTATGAGCATAAGTTGTGTTCAACTGAAACTATTAAATATTTGATATTATGTATATTATTCATATACTTGGTCCCATAGACGCAGAATATAGAATTACTTGGTCTTCATTCACAGGAGAACAGGGTGTAAGAGACTTGAAAGAAATCACTAGCTTAAAGATGCTTAAATCTCTTGACTGTAATCTGAGAACTTAAAAAAGTTACTGGCCATATTTCAGCAAACCATTTTCTGCAGATTCTTGATTACATAGCACCCCTCTGGAAACTTCAACAACTGTTCATAAGTAAAAGTAATAATAAAAAGGAGTAATTGGGATTTGGTTTTTTTGAGATTTAAAGTTATCTAGAAATGCTGACAGTAAACCACTGTAGATATAAAGCACAATATGGATATGTTTTGAAGTGGCTGTAGGTTAGTTTAGGTCTTGAATTAAACTTGCGTGAAATATGTATTGGTTCCTAATCGTGAGGAGTATGTGGATATAAATCAAACAGCTGCACACGGAGCAGTGTTTTGTTTAGATGCTTCAATGGCAACTATACAGCCATTAATATTACAGTAGCCGCCACAGAGAAAGATCCTGAACCATGAATCCTCAACAGGGCTCCAGCCAGCTGTTGGGATGCACAGAGTGCCTGTGATGCTCTGGAGGTCTCCAAAGTAATTTTTCACCTGTCCACACAGCATGGTTCTTGAATTTATCAGCCTGTCCCTCTCAAGTAAAAATGTGGTTAAGGTTCCTGCTTGGCCCTGCTAACCTGTGCTCTGAGGAGGCTGCTGGGGTCAGGGCTCTGGCCAGGGTCCAGCAGAGCTCTCTTCAATGGGTCTCTCCTGTTCCCAAAACAGAGGTTTTCAGGGCCTGTCTTAATGGGACACATTCACACAAAAAGCAGAAAAAAGTGGCAACAGAGCAGCATGTGCTTTTGGTGAGCAATCTTTCTGATGAGAGAGGCCAGAGACATACAGTAACCTTGGAAGCTGCTCATTTATTTTAGTGAACTACACTGGAGAAAGAGGAACTCAAATTTTCATTTTTTCAACAAAGTTCAGATCTATCCCTGAACTTCTCATGTGTGTTTGAGATAAGCTTTGTAGGAATAAGTGTTCATGGAAGACACAAAAACATACAAAACTAAACCTTAGAAATTCAGATTGAGTCTTCAATATCTTCAGATTGGAAGAATCATTGGAAGAATCTATTTATGATCACACTTGTTTCAAATTGCCCTATTAAGATATTTAATGGCAAAACATCTGGACAACCTGCTCATATTCTGTTAAAATTACTTGCATCTAGGTTATATTTCATATCTGAATATTAGGGTACTTTGAATTACTTTGGTATCCTCATAGCTGCCTGTCTACAAGAAGATTCTCTAGTTAAATTTTTTTAATGCATTTTACATAATAAACCCCACTTTAATTCACTATTCCTCCTTTTCCAGTCAGTCATTCTCCTGAAGAACAGTTCAAATGCTCTAACTTTCAAGGTCAAGTAAATTAAACCTTTTTCTATTAGTCCCTGAAAAGACAAGGATGCTTTCAAAGCATCCAGTGGTTTGGACAGATGCACCAAGGTAGCTGTATTACAGAAGTCAACATCACTAAAGAAAATTACTTGCAGTTTAAGATAAAAGCAATACAACCAAGTAAAAAAAGACTTTTCTTTTAAGGTATTAAATTATGTGAATTAAAATAATTTGATAGCATTTCAAATGGTAACTGGCCGCTTTTTTTTCAGAATACCACTGAGCTGCACTGTTTCTTCTCATACATTGGTATAAAGCAAGTTAAATTGGTATAAAGGTCTGCTGCCGGACTGTTACACATGAGCCTTGTTGCAAGGAAAATTGTGATAAACATACTGCTTAGTAAATCTAGACAACTTTTACTATAAACCCAACAAAATTAAATGGACCAGACTTTAAAAATCCAGGAGACAAATGCAATTTTTGTAGCACACAAGCTTATATACACAAGCAGGTCTTGAAAGCTTGACTATTGTAATCTACCTTTAATAGGTATTTTGAGATTTAACGTAAAATAGCCAGCACTAGAGCAGAGTCAGTTTGGAGAGATCATTATAAAATCCCATTATCACTGCTACAAGTTGGACTATTTGTCATCACAGAAGAGATGACAAGCTCAGAAATACTACATTTGTTATTATCAGATGATAAATGATATTCCATTAAAGCTGCAATACATCATCTGCAAAGCTGCAAAGAAGATATCAAACCTATCAGTACTTGACTTATAATTTAATTTTCAAAAGCTGTCAACTAAAATTCCAAAGGCTAAGCATTTTCATTTTTAAAGTTCATCTTATTTATTTTCCTCATCTGTTAGTCTAATTTTTTTGATATGGCAAAAATAACTGATTATGTGCAAGGTATAATTCTTTTCCTCTTGATTAAGTAATACATCAGCTGTCACTTGTGTATTAAAAATATATGACAAATAATAAAGCAAAAGAGTAGTGATGAACACACCTTATTTGGATTTCTTCTTTTATTTTTACATGTAACAGCAAAGGATGGGTCAGTCTAGAAGTATTTTGATTATGTCATATTCCAACTAACATGAAATCTGAGATTTAAAAATTTACATTTGAGTTTTATTTTGTAGAAATAGAAAATTAAATATAAATCCATTCAAACTGGCACTTGGCAAAAAAAACCCACAAGTGGGCAGAGGGCTGAGGAGCCAGGTCTAAGTCCACAGCTGACTGCTCTGAGCCAGAGGTTGGAGTAGAGACTTCCTGAAGTCCATTCCAATCTGAATTAGCTTGTAATATATAATATATTATATATATAAAATAATATATATAAATAATATAATTAGGGTTATATTCCTGTAGCACAGAAATGCAGCAAATAAAAAGCAAGAAGCAAGACCTGTGTGATCCTTATAAATACCACTGCTCAAAAAAAAAAAAAAAATTAATCAGCCAATCAACCAACCAACAACCAAAACCTATCTCTCTAAAAAAAAACAAAACTCAAAAATGAAAACTCCGCATTTGTGTCTTTGAACTACAATATCATAGAGGATACTCTGTATACAAGTTACTTCTAATTTTGAAAAATATGTACAGACTGAAATTACATGACTGATGCAAGTATTGTAAATGATATCCTGTAATTTTATTATTCATTTTATTGCTATTTCAGAGAACCTAGTTCTTCATATTTCTTAGAATATTTCTAAAGCCAGGTGCATCACAAATGACCTGAATGTTTTTACTGCTGGTTAGGAACAACTGTATAATGAAAACGCTTAAGCTATTGCCATGCCAGTTTCTGCAGTATGTTACTGCAAAGTGTGACTAAACAAGCTTCAGACACCAGTGCATCCCACAATCCATTTTTAAATTAATTGACTAAAACCACTTTCTGAGTTGATAGATTGTCTTCAAGTTTGTGCTTCTTCATTTATTAATTTAACATCAACTTATAATAGCATCAAAGACCTCCAGGTACAGCATTTCCTGGCAATAAATGAAGGGCACCCACTGAATGCTGGGAAGCAATTCAAAGTCACTTGGTAGCTAAAAGACATAAATTTTCTATTTACTCTTTGATGTTGTGCTCACCACCCGAGACTGCCCTACCCAGCGAAAAACAGATCCATAGCCCTATCAGCAAGTGCTGTTTGGCTTTAAAAACACTCGGTTCCTCGGAGCATTTTTGAGTTCAGCAATAAGCGTTGTAACAGCCCCAGCTCGCCACAGGGCGCTTTCTTGGCAATTAAAGCAGAGTACAGGACCAAAGTCTAACAAGCTTATTGTAACTGAGGATCCTGCGTGCTGTGTATATAGAAATGTATGATGAAGGATACTAAATACTTTGTCAAAGAGCAGAAGTGATAGGTTTTTTGAAAACAGTCTTTCATGTTCACGATTCTGAAGCAAAAATTAAACTGACAACATGCTTTTACCCAGCCTAGGGCAGAGAGTTCCTGCAGTAGCACCGTGTGCATGGGGCCACATTTAAGGCAATATAGTCAATTTCAACACCAGGGTTTTTTTATTTAAGAAACTCCATCTTTAGCTAAAATTAGCAAGTGCTAATCTCTAGCACAGTTTTATTCACCCTGTCTGGATCTGGCAGCAGTTATTCCGTTCTTTGTATTCCAACCCCGTGCAAGTTTCAGGCAGGGAGATTTGGTTCCCCGGACCAGATCCCATTTGACTTCCTTTTCAATACTGCCACCTACAAGGGAAAACAATATCTACTGGGTTGCTTTGAAAATGTTGCCTTCAGCATTGCGTTACTCTGATCACATTCATCTCTGTCCTTTTTTTCAAATTTGATTTTAAATATTTACAACATCATACATCTTCCCCTCCTGAAATTACTAACGAACTGTTACTGTCTGTGAAACCTGCTGGATGAGTGATGGCCAACTTAAAAGGGAGCATCAATGTTTTATTTGTGAAATATAAGCTGAAAATAGTCTACAGATTCCTTTTTTATTGATCTTCTACTTTATGGAAAGGTACCTTATGTACTTAACCAAAAAGACTCTGTTGTGTTTTATAAAATATTAAAAACCTTGAAGTAAGAAAGTAGATGAACACATAATATTCAGCAACTTGAAGTAAACTATGGAGAAACTAAAAATTCAACAGACAAGAATAAGGCAAGTGCAGCTGGAAATACTTATATGCAGTGGAAGAGAATTTGGCATTTCTACATTAAAAATACAGAACAATGGGGGAGGCAGATTAACGAAGAAACTAGTTGCAGGGTAGTTTAATAAAATGAGTTTATGAGTTTTAAGAACAGTGCTTCCAGTTGCATGTGAATTCTGACAAACACTAAGAAAAACCAGAAGAGTTTTCAACTTCACCACAGAACAAAATTGCAAACTCAAATTTGACACCACCCAATTTTTACATCCTTGATACTGTCATTTCTCAAGGTTTCGCCTTTTTTTGCTGTGAGCACCAACAAAAATCTTGCAATGACTGCTGCCTGCCAGAGCTCTTAGTAGTGTTGCTACTAATTGTAGCTAGAAGACCTATGGAAGTGACTTAAATCAGTGTGCAGAGCCATAGACTGAGCTGTATACCAGTTCAATCTTTGCAGGGTGACTGTAATAGTTGCCAGAACACGAGCAGCACAAAATATAGCTTGAACAAGTGACAGAGGGATACAAGGAATAGAACAGGATTAAATTAAAATGAATGAACTACTGCTCAGAGTACTGCTAGGGTGAAAAATAAGGGAAAGGCGTATAAATAGTAAGTTGAGAAGTATTTGAATGTGAAATAGGGCTCTCACCTTAAAGAGAGGAGCAGAGGTAGTATCAAAGGAGGTATCTCTAACTAAACTGTATAGAGCAGAGGAAACCAGTTCAGCTGGTTTGTTGGCTCTTTTCAATCCCCACCCTCAAAAATATATTAAAAAAACAATTAGACATAGTTAGACAATATTAACATAAGTCTTTAAATTATCATCAATACTATGAGAGAATACGGGTCCACTTTTACTATTGAATATATTCATAGTAACATAAATGCATTGCAATATGCATACACGTATTCTGCATTTTTGCATATAAAGTATACAATACATACATATATACACAAAGCTGTCACATGCATCTTAGTGCCCCATGATCCCTCTGCTCCCCTGCCATATAGCAAGATGTAACGGATCTGATGAGCAACATCTGCAAAAAAGGCACTTTTTATTTTATTTTGGCCTGTGAATTATGAGGGCTCAATAGTTGAGCTGTTTAGATTAAGCATACTGTTTTCCCAGTTGGATGAACATAAATCCTAGAGTTATATTTCTAGCATAAATAATATTGTAAATTTGATTTCTACCTTTCCATAGACATGTTTAGTAGTTGCTTAAGGCTCACTGTTTACCCAAATGTTTCTGACAATAAATTAATTCGCTGGAATATTTATAAGAAGCAGATGTTCAGCAAACTAATTCTTTTAAAATATTGAACAAATACTCATTTTCCCAAAGCTCAACAGTTCTTCCATGTGAACCCTACGCTGATCAGCATTATCTTGCCTAAGTAGTGAGTTAAGGAGTAGGACCATTGCTTTTGTTTTCTTAAGGAGAAAGAAAGAAAGAAAAGCCACCAGCCCAAAAGATGGCAAACTTTCTTTTCTTTAGGCAGCAGCTGTTCCCTTCCTACAGCAGTATTAGCCCAGTGCTGAGGATACAAGATCACGTAGTGGCCTAAGTGCAAAAGTGTTTTATCAGAGTGAAAGGAGCAAGGAGGCCAAGACCTGCCAGAATACAGCCGTCAAGAGCGTAGCCATCAAGAGCTATTTTTAAACGACCTGCGTTTTCTCCTAATTTCAAATCCATAAAAGAGAGGCCAACAAGAATATACCAATCTCCTTTCTTCACCTTTATAGAATACTAGTACACTCCTGCTAATCCTGAAAAAACTCCAATCTTTGCTGCAGCTACAGTGCGCATGTGCGCAGCTCCCTCCCCCGGCCCCACACCCCCTTTGGTTCCATTTTGCATTGTGGATTATGTAGAATGACGATAAAGAATTCATGCATTTTACGTGATTATCCATTCCACACCTGGATTCTAATGTTGAAATTTTTTCAATCCCTCTATTATTCTTAGTGTCTTACAAAACCTTGATATCAATTTTCCATAGCGACACTCCATCAGAATTAATCATCCATAGACCTTCCTACCCTTTTCAATTCCTATTGGCAACCTGTTGCAACTTTCTGTATTAATAAAACACGTGTTAATAATGAATACCTGTGTCTATTTCTAGCTTCAGTTTTGTTAAACTAATGTTTTACGTTAGTTTGTACTAATGTAACACCAAGTTCCTCTTCCATTAACATATTTTCAAATTCCTTCAATTTAGAGAGCAGGAAAAAAAATTTGCTCTGTCATCCTTCCTAGACAAAATAATCTGGATAATTTGGGAATTTACTTGCGTGCATTCAAAAATGTTTCTTTTCAGACACTGGAAGTAGGCTGGAAGCTGCTTTTCAAACAGATAATGGAGTTGTCAATATCTCAGCCCCCTCCTTCTGCTATTCCTATGCAGATTACTGACTCATCCTTTAACACAAACTCTGCCTGCCTGCAGAGCTCTCATTACCTTTGACAACATTTTTGGTCCCAGAACATCTAATTTTCAGCTCTAGAATATACAGATGGGAAAAGAGAGACAGTACTTGTTGCCTTTGAATTATACAAAAACCACATCCTATTGTTATTACCTTTTCTTGTCACACTGATGAGAAACAAAGGAAGTGATGCTTTTTGTAATGCATCTGTATAACTGGGAGATTGCAATCCATTACTTCAAACGGCACTTTATCTTCCTAGTGTAAAAATGGATGAAAAATATTTTTCTTGAGTGTCTAAAATCATGTATCATAATGTTTTCATCTTGGATCCCAGAACATTTTGCTGCAATCAACGGAGAAGATACTGGTAGATTAAAACCAAAAGCAAATAAACAATGACCTCTTCTGCTTCCTCCATACTGTTTGCATATAAAGTGATAAAAGCATCCTGCTGCACCAGGGGAAAATTCCAATGCTTAAAGATAGTCATACCTCAGTGGATTAAATTCAGAATCCTTCTGAGCTGGGAAGAAAGGATCTCCCAGCAGTCATTTTGCTGCATGAGCCTCTCTGCTGACTTGGATATTAAGTGTGTGCAAATCCCTGCAGCTTTGGACATAGGTGGATATCTTCCTGGGGAATCTCGGCACCCGTATGGAATCAGTGTATGGATTTAGGTCATGCAGATAGGGCATTTGGAAACAAATTCAGGATTAATTTCCTTGAGGACTTTTTATAGATGCATTACAACTTCTGCTGAAGTAATAGGATGGGATATTGATTAGTGAAAAAAAAAAATTATTTATACTCTGGCTCCAGATATAGAGTGGCTGATAGTTTGAGGGGGAATTCCTACATGTATGAACAGTAGATACACACTGGTACTTATACAAACATCCTTTTTTATATGATTTCTCTTTTTTTTTTTTTTTTTTTTTTTCCTCTTCTCCTCTCCTCCCCCAGGTACCACCAAACCAGTAGGTATATATTGTATGGTTTTAAGAATTTTGTAGCCTCCACTCCGGCTCTTACTTATTTCAGATTGTACAGAAGGAAGTGATAAGGCGTTTCCACCCTTGGTAACTAACGGCGCTGCAACGAGTCCTTTGGTGTGAAAATATTGCTCTGTAACTCCTGCAATCCATTTTTGAAATTTTGGTGCTAGTGTGTGAATTCTTTTGTACCTGTTGCTCATTAAATGTCTTTTACATAAAGTATTTGGGTTGAGATATGGAGAGTCACACTCTTTTAAATCTCATTACATGGATTTTAGTCTGAGTCTTGGACAGCCACAGAAGAGGTGAAAAATATTCCAAACTTGAATCAAATTAAAGATGACACAAATCTGTGTGCCACCTATAGGGTTTTTGTGTGTCTTCTGCAGATGTAGCATCTTTTTCTGTCTTTTACCACATGCCTAGGATTTCTTTTGGTAAAAGAAACCTATAGGAGCTTCCCCCACCCCTACTTCCCCAGTTCCTGTGAGACCAGGAGCTGGGACTTTTTTCCAGAGATGCACACTGAGGAATTTTGAAAGGCTTTGTCTTGCACGGGTTAGGATTATTATGGAATATATTGAATATGAACTCTTGTTTGAGATCAGGAATACAATGATACTACCATTCTCCATATCACCACTCCCACCTGGTTTTGTTATCAGAGGTATATTTTGAAAATAATAACATCATTCATTTCTAGATGAGCTGCCAGTGCAAAAGTAAAAACCACCAAAACCCAAAGCAAATGCTCGGGGAATCAAGGAAAAGTACGACATTAACTCTGTTTACAGCAATTAAGCTAAAAACTTAATATCCGTAGTGGTTACTATGAGCGTAAGAGAAGAAATAAAGACTACTGACTCAATACTAAATGAATGAAGATTCAGAAAAATAGGTTACAGTTACATTAGAACTAGCCATACATACAGCTGCCTCCTTAGTCCCTTCAGAGGGATGTATTGTTTCCTTTTTGGCCAGACTTTTATATTCATTTCTAATTTTCAAAAATATAAAAATAATCACTTCATTCTGAGCTTCAAAAGAGATTCAGGTAGACTTTCTCATGGAAGCTTTGTTTTCTTATGTGCTGTGGCTTCTCTTGTTTTCTAGTGGTTTTTTTTACGTAGAGTGCAATCAAGTACCCCAGGGCCGGGAGTGGAGGAGGTGAGCCCGTGAGGCCTTTGTTATTAGAAAAAAACTTGTAGCTGGAGATATAAGATGACTGAGCATTCAAATTAAAACCTCTACTTTTTAAGGGGTTGTGATAGACTATCGAGATGAATGACCCTATGACACTTCAGATAATTCCACCATCTAAGTACCTGGTGTAAGTACAACAACGGGACACAAGTACCATACTTAAAGGTGTGCTGCTCACCAGTGCATGCCTCCAGCATCTTTTCATTCACTCACTGGTAGGTTCTTAACGCCATTACTCAACTCAACCATACAGGAGCCTCTCTTCTGTCAAGATTTGCCTTATAATTCAAAGCAATTTATAGAAATGTTAGCACTATGTGGGACAGGGAAGACTAATCACTTTCTTGTTGTGCAGTGAGGTGGAACCGTAGAATAAACTTCTGGAGAAAGCAAAGAATAACTAGCAGCTTTTCAGGTGTTTCCTACTCTGTTTTCATCTTTGCTGAACCTCGGTCCGGACTTGGAGTGACAACCCTTTTCAGAAACAGGCCTGTACCTTTTCTGAGCAGCACCCGCACTAGAGGCCAAGTCACCAAAAATGACATCTGTTCCTTCCTTTGGATCCTTATGAATGACAGGGTTAAGGATTAATAGTTTGTCTGTACCTGAGAACTAATTACAGATTTTAAAGTACAAAACTGACTACTCCTCTTGAAGCTACCTGAGCAAGCCTGATCCCACATCACCTCGTTTACTGTATTTCCCACTCTCCTGTTTTCTGTTTCATGGGTGGCAGGAAAAACAAACCCCCAAATTAGCCAAGAACCAGGCATAGTGACAAAAAAGGGGAAAAAGTTTTGGTTTCCCTAAAACAAACGTTAACATTGCATGCTCACGAGATAAGTATTTATAAGCGATCATGTTCTCTTATCACTTTTAAAGCATATAGCAAATACATAGCAGATATTCCCTAAGATGCAAGGGTCACACAGAAGTTATCATCGCATGTGTCAAACACGCACTTTAATAAAAAGTATATCATAATAAGTCTTAAATAAACATTACTGTGAAAATTATAAATTTGCAAGCAGAAAAAAACCTGCTCAGGTGAATCTTTATTGGAAAAATATCCTTAACTAGATTTTAAATCAAATTTTGAATTTTAATTACTAGGTTGAGAGCCTTGCTTTTGAAAATAAGTCTTCCTGACCTCCTTACCCCGTGAGTCTATCAGGATCAGCCCGAGTACCTTCAGACCTCGCCACAAGCTTTTCATTCACTGTATTAGGCAGTGCAGGGTTTGCAGAGCAAATTTTCAAAATACTGGGCGCTCCCTTTGCAGCAACTAAAGGCAGAGCCCCCTGAGGACACTAGGCTAACACCAAGACCAGTGAGGCATTAATCTGCCTCTGTAGGTACCTTGGTACCCTGCTGCTGGCCGAACACCTGACAGCCCCAAGTACTGCGTTTGTTAATCCGACCCTGCCCAGGATTAAATCCGATTTAAACACCAGATGTCAGTGTTGTGCTGATGTTACATGTAACTTGGTTTGGAAGATTTCATGTTCTTTCCCCTACGAAAAACGTACGACTAAACCCAAAGATTTTAGAATCTTTTAACTACACTATGCCACATAATATATTCCGTAATTCTGTCTTTAAAAAAGGACGAGTCTCGCTGGAGCAACTGGCACAGCAGAAGCACTAGGGCTTTGGTGCGATAAGAATCAAACACATATCCCACTTCCTTGAAAACACCAAATAAAAGTAACACTTTTAACTACTTTATGATTATTTCCCTCTGTTTCCACGAGGAGAAGAGGTAAGCAATGGATCATTCTGACACTTGTTAAACTTCTGTGTAATACCACTGCTTAACAACTGCTCTCGTCAAAGCGGATTTGCTCCACAGAACTGCTCCAGCTCTGCAGAGCTGCTCTCTTCCCCTCAGCAGAGGTCTCTGTTGTGAAAAAGATTCTCAGTGGAACGACAGAAAGATAAGAAGTTAAACAAAACCATGTCCGCCCCTTGAACAGATGATATCTCAGTCCATACCTATTGAAGCCACAAACCCTGACAGAAGGAAAACGGAAATGTTATGTCATGAGCCACATAATATACGTTTTAATTTTATAGCTTGACAGCAATACTTAATGACCTTTTATACATTTGAGCTTTCACACTTTTTTCCAAATGAAGAAAAAACACCCAGATCTCCCTGTTAGCATCTATCAAAAGCCCAATTCATTATGAACTTAAATACACAGAGAAATCAACGCTCACCTTTCAAACGCTGAAAAATTTTTTGAATAGAGGTTTCAGAATAAAATAGATAGTAACCAACATTGTCTACAGAAAATCTACAAAGCCTTGGGCATTTCAGAGTTATTAGGTAACTGTACACGGCATGGCACACGTTGAATTAACATCACTTCTGGTGTTCTTGGCTTCTTCCACAAGATGGAGTAATAAGATTCGAGCTGCCAGAAATGCTCGTTAATTTACTAACTAAATTTATTTCTGTAGTGATTAGATCTGATTTAAAAAGTATAAACTGATAGAACAGAACTTTCTTTCAACTTCCTTACACAAGGAGGTATTATCCACCAAACTGACAGAGGGTGAGGAAGATACTGGCCACAGACTGTATTTTCCATAGATGCATTATGCCGTTCAGTCAAGAGCAACATCCAGATTTAAAAGCTGTAAAGGATGGTAGCATATTCAAATCGTTCTAGCCCAAGGGTGACTAACAGGTGACTCAAAAAAAAAAAACAACCCCCCCCCCCAAAAAAAAAAAAAAAAAAAAAAAAAGAACTAAGACACTTGTTGCCCAATACTTGGTAAAAGAACAAAAAGAAAAGAAAGGGGGGAATGACAAACTTTGTTATACAACACATTGCAATCATTCAGGGGCATAGTGTGTGATAAACGCCCTTAGGAGTTATCATACCACTTGGGAAGGAAAACGAGGTGTCTTCAATGTTCTGTCTCCTACCATCCAATGCTTTTTCACTGAAAAAGGAAGGGGCACAAGAAGTCTTAACACAGACAGAAATATAACAGCTCCCTCAGGGACAGACAGTGTAGAGAATAAGAGGAGAGTATTAATATTCCCTGTGATGCCAGCAGTTTTCTAAATCACATCCAATTAAAGCTTAGATCAAAAGCAGGTATTGCAGCAAGTGGAATTTACCCCTTGACTCTCTCCTCTTCCCACCCCTTCCATTGCCTCCACTGCGATGCACAAATGACTCTAGCTCAGAGCAAACACAGCCAGATTGCATCAGCCGCAGAAAGAATCTTTTCAACCTCTTTTTTTCAAAACAAACAAAAACAGCCTCCTCCCAGGCAATTTCTGCTGCCTTTCATGTCATTCATACTCGCCACGGATTATGTTGTACAGAACTCAAAGCCTAATTATGTTTCTCTCCCATACACACAAACATCATCCTGGGAGCAAGCAAGTAGACCTATCTTGAGAGTTTTGATAGAAAGAAAAGTAACCATTTATCAACCTTACCTCCTCAAATGCAGAAGCAATCCAATAAAGATTTATGTTTCCTTTTATATTTGATGAAACCAAGCTGTGGAGAGAGGCAAGGTTTTTAGGACTTGCCCTCTATACTAAGTGCCCACCTACTTTAAGCTATCGTGACTCCTACTTCAAGGTGAATATTTTTTCTTGCAGATGAACACAGTTTGCATACTTTGGCATGTTATTTCTGTTGTGAGTTGTTCTCTAAGTGGGCAGTTACCTAAGGGATACTCAGATCTAGCTTTTACAGTAGTCTGCCTGTCACGTTCATGTCAGTGAACTGTATACTCGCCTGTTATCAGTTGGCCATATTTTGGTTGCATGTTTTGGTGGTCCTACTTTGGACGCAAGAAAGTATCAATAAGACCTTTACGCACTAAATTACAAACAGTACCATAAAATAGATCACAAACAGAATTGACTTCAACAGAAACCCAGTGGCTATTTTTGCAGATGTTACATGTGAAGAGCATTATGGAAGGGCTTTGAAGAGTTATCAAATCAGTAGATTTAACAGGGAAAAGGTAATCTTTAAGGATATTTCTCAAGCATGATACAGTGCTAATCTTCAGGTTATCATTAGAAGAATCTATTGATTGCATGAACGAGGCACAGAAACGGTGTCAATTATCCTATAGAAAATAACTAGAGATGTACACGAGGACTTTTGAAAGAAGGAGCATCTCAGGTGAAGCTTGGAAGTTTGCTAGCAAACTAAGTGCTCAAATCTCTATAATTGGTCTGCTGAGAGTTTTAAATTCCTAAGATACATCACAAATAACACATATTGTTCCTTTCCTTTAGTAGCATCCATGAAATTCTAACAGGTGAACAGGCTGGCAAATTTAGATTGCATCTTTTCCTTGTCTTCTGAACTATTATTTTTACACTGCCATGAATTTTACACATGCTTTGTGCATAAAACTAACTGGAATCAAAATGGATTAGCCACTTCCTTGGCAGCAAGTAGTCTAGAAGAAACAAATGTAACCATCTTTCTACTTAAACTTCATTCAGCTCTTCCTTCTCAGAGGATGATGCATGAAGGCCTGGAGCGTGCAACTGGAGGCAAGGGTTACTGAGGCGGGGTGGCACTAGCCTGGGTTTTTTTTATGTGGATGAGCCACAATCCTGCCATGCTTCAATATTCTTCTCAGCTTCCATTACTGAACTAAATATCTACAAATGTTGTTGCAAACACACAGAAAAATGATCCTCTGCAAGCATCCTCTGTCTGTGGATAGCCCGTTGATAATAATTGTGTCTAATAATGTAACAACAATCTCCTACTCTGACATCATGAACTTTGCAAGGGGGCACCTTGGGACACTCCTATTTTTCTGTGACAAGGGTGGTGCAGGGGAGTGGAGCCGAGCGGAGGGAGCTGCATAATCAGCTTGGTCTCTGCTGGGGCACCAGGGCCACCTGCACTCATAGCACCTCTCAAGACAGGTCCTAGACCTTTCATTAGAATATCTTTGCAGCAACACAGTGACATGGATGGGGATGGAATTCACAAAGAAACTATAGACCAGATGCTCAGAGGTACTGGGTGAAGAGCTGGTAATACTGATGCTCTGTAGGATTTAGGTCCCCCCAGAGGTGTTCATGCCTGGGTCACTGGAGAAGCACAGAGCACGGTCCTCTGGGCAAACTGCTGTAACCGCTTGCCAGCTGTCAGCGCTCCTCCGCTGCACTGGTTTGAGCTCTGCCTGGGACCCTGATGTAAGAAAAATCATCACCTGCCAAGAATCTTCTTCCTAACGTTGGAAACCTTTTCAGTCAAAAATCATCTCCAACTTTTCCTTTAAGAGGAAAGCTGAGTGAGAAATTGTTACATAAACCCGCGAGTCACATCCAAATTTCACTTACTGCAAATTACCCAGTATCTGGCTCAGCTCTATTTGCTGTCAGGAAGAAAGTGCGCACGCATCAAACTAAGAAAATTGCCCAAGACTGTTGGAGGTAGACTCCACCAACTCTTGCCTTCACTTCTTCAACCAAGCCCCAAACAAGACTGCTGTCTTCATTTCTCTTAGAACTTCCCCAAATCCAGAAGCACCAGCCAGCTCAGGGTGCGTGCTCCTAGGAGCACAGCGACTTCCGCAAAGTTATTTCCTTGGCGCGCTTGCAGGTGCACTGCGGGCTGGGCTGCACGCTGCTGCAGCGCTGGGCTAGAGTTGCACTAGAGTAAGGCTGTCTCTGTGGACATCATCACAGTCATTGAGTCCACCAGAAGAACACTAATGGCTGATTTAAATATATCACCTGACAGATTTAAATTCTGAGGCTGAGTCAGAGAGCTTTTGTTAGAGCATTTTTAACTCTGGAAATTGCTCCCTGGTGATCTGAAAGACTCCCTAGTTCATTGACTTTCAGGATGATGTCCAAGGCTTGTATATTTATTGATGCCTTTGCTCGGAGATGTTGGTGATGATTTATATACATTTATTGAGGACATGTTGAAGGAGTTCATTTAGTTGCAACTAGTCAATATGTTCTTATTTCGTTGTTATCTTTGTATACATGCAAGAAATCCTAGTGATGAGTGCACTTTCTAAGTTGTAAAATAAATAAGTTTATGCTAAACCATGTAGTTATTTATGGGTCAGAGAGCTAACTTAGCTGAGACAGCAAACTGATGTTATTAGAACCTAATTCATTCTCAGACTTCCAGAAGCGAAGAACAAGTCACTTATTGCAGTGTGACATAAATTTTTATTTATGGTTTCATTGATTAAGAACAGGTATGTGTTATTTACTTAGGATATTGGCTCTTTTTTTTTTTAAAAAAAATATATATCCTTTTGTAATCCATTAAACCTTCTTTTCTTTTTGGAATAACATTTCCCAAGCTTAGCATTAAAAAGAAGTCAGGAACTGAAAAAAGTCCTATTCGGAAGAGTCTCTCTGGCTCACTCAAGCAGAAAGAACAAAAAGGTATTTACTCCCCACCCTAGCAGCAGCACTGGATGTGCACTTGTGCCATGGCTAAAGCAGCTTTCTGTTCCCTGGGATAAGCTGCACACTTACCCTTGGGTGTACCAGGGTTTCACATGGAGAAGCAGTTGTTATTATTAAAATTCACTTAGCACAATTTGCTTATGTACTGCTAAAATCCTTAATAATAAACAAGTAAGAAATAAGAATGAGGAAAACACATGGGGCTTTTGGGGAAGGGCTTCTAGCTGATTCCCCTTAGCAAAAATGTTCCAGATGCTAGATAGGTACCAGCCCAAAAATACTAGCGCAATATAAAAGGCCAAGTATCCCTCTTTCATGAGCTCCTATTTCACCATAGACCTAGAGCATGATGCTTTATGCAGAATGTCCTAAAGGCCACAATGCAACTGCCATGAAAACCCACCAAATGATGGCCATGACTTCTAACACTTTCAGAGCACACTCCAGATGAGTCGTATCGTTCAGAGAGGAATTCTTCCCCTACAACCAGGCTGTCAATTACTACAATCCGGGATTAAAGGGAACTTTGACTGTCATAAAGAGGTTCCTCCTCCTCCCCATTACTCCACATGTGATTTCCCAAACCTGGTTTAAAACAAACAAAATGGATTTCCCCCAGTCATTAAATAGCTTTTTCATGTTATGTGCATCTCAATCAGGCCTCTCAGTTCACCAATCACTGTTACAAACAAGTGATTTTCGGATGTTCTCCTAATGATTTGTTTAACATCAAACATATTCTTCTCCTTCAGTTGCTCCAAATCTGAACACAGAAACAACAAAGTACTCATGATACAAGTTTAAACTTCAGTGAGCCTCTTACCAGATGGTATTTTAGATTTTAGCAATTTAACTTGCTGTACTAATAAGAAATTGCAACCCAGATGGAGGCATTAGAATAAAAAGCAGTGCCCATAGATTTTTTCTGATGTATGAGATACCATAAACCCATTTTTGCTATGATGAGCTTCACCTCCTCCTACTGGTTTCCTGAAGGGTGTACCTTTTCTCCCCATTTTCTAACATTTTCAATAATTCCTTAGAGGTGGCAGTAAAGATTTTTACCTGAAATAAGTTTGGATGTCAACTGGGGCGTGGTGACAATGACAGACCTCTTTCAGTTCCTATGACTCATGCAGAGTACAAGAATGTAAACATTCTCAAGACAATTAACTATGACTAAAAACGTGCATGCTTTAGTTGTCATTAGTCAAGCCTACAGCCGTGGCTCTTGTCAAACTGTTTTTTCAAACCTTACCTATTCTTTACAGTTACATGTTAAAGCTAACAAAACTTACTGTATCAGACCAGAAAAGCTTTAATCCGTACATTTGGAAGTTTCTGTATTCCAGTGAAAGGTGGTTATTTAAATGAGATGCAAAACACACAGAGAGAAGGCAGTTTAGAAGAGAATATTTTTAGAGGTGTTCTGCATAATGTATGAATAAACCTATTCATTTTTTCCCCGCTTAAAACACAAACAACACGATCCCCTATGCCCAGTTCTAGGTACCTTTTAACAATTAAAAAAAAAAGTATAGATAGACCACAAAAATTAAAGAGTGACTTTACTGAAACTTCTGATAAAGTGAGCTCCTACCCAGTTTACCAGGTTGGCTCTTCAAGAGCCAGACCTTGAAAACCTGGACTTCCCAGCAACACAGTGGTGGAAAATCCCCAAATCAGCTCTAATTCTGAAGTCCGAGCTCAGCATGCTCCATCCCAACATCGCCACCCTCCTCTCAGTTTCAAGTTTAAGCTGGAAGTGCTCTGGTAGCACCTGCAGAACTGCACAAAGGAAGAAATTATTTTAACAGGCAGGTGCAGTCATTTAGGACTTCATAAAGCAAAGTTAAATAATTTAATAATTAAAAGCTGGTACATGTCCCAGGACATGAATATCATTTGGTCACAGAGGCTCCTATGAGCAGCTTCGCTTCCCAAGTGTACGCCCCACAGAGCATTTCATCGCCTATTTCATAAAGTGCAAAAGCAAATATCAGCTCTCCAATGAGACCAAATGGCAAAAGTACCCTACTGCTATCGTCATGTACATACAACAGCCGAATTCAGCCATGGCATCAGTTACAAGCTCTGATGGCAATGGACAGACAAGGACACAAGGGGCAAATATTATGCTTTGTCTATCTTTAGTTCATTCTCTCACTTAACATCATCTTTAAACGTACCTGGGTTTAAGCTGGCAAACAAAAGCAATGCATCAAACCACTTCTTAATGGCACTCAGACAACACTGCTGCTGCCTTAATCATATTAACACCCCTACACATGCTAATGAGAAAGGAATGTTTTCCAATCATACGAGTTGTTCTTCCTGTGGTAGAAACAACTCCAGAGCCCTAGTAAGAATGAGGAAGACAGTGGTGCTCAGTCAGCTCTGCTGCCTGCTGTTTTGTCCTGCAGATCCTGCCTGCCTAGAGCATCAGGCCTGGGTGTCTTTCAGCCACCTGATACTCATAAAACTTTTTTGAGCTTTACTAGAATCACTTCTTCCCCAAATACGCTGATATAACAGAGAGCAGAAATAGTCCTGATCATGTCTTCTTGCTTGCATTTGCAGTAACTAACACTCTGCCATAGAAATATACACAGTATATTAAAGTTGGATGGAATCCTACATTTTTATGTAAGAAATACTTATGTATTAACAAGCACTGCTGATTAGGCTAAAGTACCTATGGCATTTATTAATGCAGTTAGTGAAATATGTTAAAATGAACATAATTCAATTTCATGTTCAGGCATTTAAACATAAAGACAGATGCAATCCAAGAAAGAATTTTACAACTTTCCCTTTTGTACTAAAAGAAGATTTTATTTTTAGAATAATGCTAAACTTTTTGGATCCATTTGGAAGAGTTTTAATGCACAAATAACTCTTTGGATGCAAGAATTGCCAAATTGCTATTTTGATATTCATTCATTGCACAACCTTTGCTACATAAATGATGTAATTTCCTCTTGTGGTCTTTCTGCTCTCATTTTTTCCTTCTCCTTGCTTGTACAATGCCTAAGCCCCACTCCCTTCTGTGCCACATCCTGTCCCCCCCACTATTGGAGACATGGCTCCATCTTCCATACTCCAGACTGCACCCAAATTAAGTCAACAGTTCTTTTCTAATCTCTTCTTGAACAGTATCCCTTCCATCTTCCCTGACTTTTCCTGTGATGAAATTCTCATATCTAACCCTGCTTTTCATAATTCCTAACATTTTACCATTGCATTATTTTGCTCTGTTTTCAAAGATTTAT
The DNA here is from genome assembly GCF_015220075.1 of Falco rusticolus. Taxonomy (NCBI): domain Eukaryota; kingdom Metazoa; phylum Chordata; class Aves; order Falconiformes; family Falconidae; genus Falco; species Falco rusticolus. The sequence continues at coordinate 17,224,624 of NC_051201.1, forward strand.
ATATTCATTCAATCTTATTAAATATCATTAACATTGCCCAATATGTTTTTCTTCTAATGCTTCTAAAAAGCAAATATTATGCTTATTAAATAAAAGAGAAATTAAGAAGCTTCCTGAAAAATGGAGTTGAAAGTCTAGAACATTACCAAAAGAAGGAGAATTTTGTGTAGGTTTATCTTCTCTGATGCATTTACCTTTGCTTTAGCTGGCATCACAATCACTTTTGCTCTCCAGATAATGGATTGTAGTGAGACTGTATGAAAACCCAGGACAGGAGTTACCTAAATTTTGTACCCTTAATATGGAAATCAAGTGGAATTGTTTGAAAGTGAAATGTACTTTTGACAAGAAATTAAATATATTAAGGCTGACAAGGTAAAGCAGGTCTGCTTTTTGTCATCTAATATTCCCGTGATTGTTGAGGTACCTGCAATACAGCAGAATTTGATGACTGATGGAATGGTGGGTGCTTTTCAACCTTCCACAATTTGTGCTGACGTAGTTATGCTAGTAATTGGAAGCATCCCTCCTGAGCTTATGATTGTGGCTAGATTGTGACTTTTAATAGCTCCGAGATACATATGTGGACTGTATTCTTGTGCGATTCGGTATAAGGAAAGCTGGTTTTACAGGTCTAGCTTTGTGCTACCCTTGCTGGGCTGTTTGCTTTTCTGGTGTTACAGTGAAGTAGTGCTATGGTGAATCTGACCCTGAATACTTAACCAGCAGAAACTGTTGAGCAGTAAGTAAAAAGCGTTGTCGGAAAGAGGTGTACCTGGAAATGTGTCCCCAGTGTACATTGAGAAGATCACACATTTAATCAACGTTGCCTCAGAAAGCATTGTGTTACTTTTAACCAATATCACTCTGGTTTCATTTGTATGATAGACATACATTTCTTTGCATGATCAAATGTTATATATTAAAAAAATTTCAAAAATCCTAATATGCCTCCACTATCTAAAGGTCAACTGAATACCCTAATATATTAAAGTGCACAAATCTCCTAGGGGTACCACCGTAAAGCTAGAGGTTACATTTAAAGAGGAAATAGATTACATCTCTTTTATCAGTTCTTATGTTCGCTGCTATTTTGTTGCCGCTGTGGTAATGCAGCAAATATGGCCACTGCTACTCTGTTGAAAGAGGATCTTTATAAATTCCAGTTGTCAACATGAAATCAATTCTGCTATGGGCAAAAGAGTGTTTCATCATTCCAATATTTGCACTCAGCTAAACCATATCCACAGGCTGTATGTGTCTTCATTTATTTATTTATTTGGAACTGGGAGTACAACACATTTTCAGCCCAGCACTATGGATCTGTGGCAAAATTGCATGAAGGTTCTGCAGTGAATTTTTCTGAGTAAATGGGTCCTTTGATTTCAATGAGAGGACAAAGCCTCTAACTGATGCACTGTGGGTTCAATCTGAGCCATGCTTCCTAGTCAAAGAACAAATGATATATCATTAATTAAAGACAAAAAATGGGAAGAGAAATGATGATTACGTATCTTGACATTCCATAATGATTTTTTTCTGTGTCTTACACCTATGGTAAATAAGCCAAGCACTCAGTAGCAATAGGGGGGAAAAAAGCACCTTCAGTTTGCAATTTCTTTTTCTATAGTCTTTCTTCTTCCAGTGAAAGTGTCTATAAAATTTTTAAAGGAAAGTAGGTTGCTAAAATGTACTTAATTTGCCATGATAGATTGAGTCCATGCTTCAGTGACTGTAATTGAATCTGTGACCTATTTCTTTAGTAAAGTAGAAATAGTCTCTTGGGTTTTTGTCACTACCATCTTTTAATGAAATTCAAAAAGACTGTCAAAATGTCTACACTTTTTCCACTAGTTGTTAATGTTATTACTTTACAATTTGTTACTTTTTAATTAATCTTAATAAATGTGTACACAGTCTACCTGGCAGCTGGAAATGGTAGACATCAATTCATCACTGTCACACTGTAAAGTAAAATTAACAGGACAGAAAGGGCATTAAAAGCAATAGAATATCTAGACACATATTGGTTCTACTTAAACATACTTTATATCTCTAATTTACAGGCTCTGTATATTACAGCAGCCCCACTTCCACAGCTAAAGTCAAAGGATCTGTCAGCATTTTAATCATAACCCCGGACCGTTTCCAGGACATCGCAACTCAGCCTTGGGAATGAATTTGGTTGGGAGATCCCCGAGGCCAGGACCGCCCCACTCTGCCACCCATTTCCTTCACCAGAAGATACTCTCACTACATTTCAGCCATTTAGAATATCACACCATGAGGATCTGAGATGTGACCCAAGGCTTGTGTGATGTCCTGACTCCACGGTTGGGTGAGATAAACCCTACTTTTCCCACCCAGTGTTTCCAAGGGGAATGTAACAGTCAAGCAGGTCAGAAAGGAGGAGCTTTTACCTAGTCCCCCAGTCCAGACAGATGGGGAAGCAAAGTCCAGACATGGCCTTAGTGTCTTACCAGGTGCTCTTTAGCTTATTTCTGATACATTGGGGCCTCTAGGAAAAGTCACTCTGTCATTTCTCCCTTCATCAGGGATTGGGATGCCAGTAGCTTGATGTCAGTTTGGAGCTGGGAATGATTTTACAATCAAATGCAACGTTCTCCTCAAGTTATCTTTAAGCCTGTAACTAGGTAACATTTGATTTATGATCAATATTACAGCTGCATCTAGACAGGGCTGGGGCTGGCCTTCACAACAGAGGGGGTCTTCAAGAGAGCAGCAGAAAGCAGCTTTCACAGCTGGGGATAGTTTCCTCATTGTGTAATGATAAAGGAGATATTCTTCATGTAAGACTGAGACCTATAAAAAGCTGAAATTCTGTCCAGATCGCTCTCATCCTTGGGGCACACAGGCAGAGCACCCATGATCTCTTGTCACGAGAGAAGTTTTGCCCACTGCACACCCCTGTCTCCTGCTGTTGACATGCAGCAGAAGCTTTCTCTGCTGGCATATACACTAGCATCAGACTCATGGGCAGAGAATGCTATATGAACTAGCTATTTATAATTCAGGTATGATCTGCTCTCCCACTCAGCCTCAGTACAAAGTAACATGAGTCACACTTACCTGAAACCTATTGATAGATTTTTATATTTCAAAAATGAAGCTCTCGAGGGTAGAAAACAAAGAGAAAACAAAATAAACCTAGGCCTTGATTTTTACTTTAAAAACTCAACCTCAACACTCAATCATATTCCTGGTCCTTTCGTCTCTCTCTCTCTCTTTGCCTGCCTCCATCCTACAGCTTTTTGCATCAGCAGTCAAAATCAGGAGTAAAGAAGCCAGAGGATAAAGGGCCTGGCTCAGGAAGGCAATCTCTGTGCCTTCTTTAGGGGGAAAACAAACTAAGGGAGCTATAAGGGCACCAGATCGCACTTTTCTGTTTCCAAGTCACACGGGTGCTGCCTAGTTAACAGCTGGCTGCTGGTGCAGTTCAAAGCACGACGCAGGGCACAGCTGTGCTTCAACTGGCCTCCCATGGGCTGGGCACACAGGTCGGACTGCAAAAGGTTCCTGTGCCAACAGGTAAGCTGCAGGGCAGGACACCATGGGGAAGCTGACCTCACCACTACCTATGATCCAGTTGACCTATTTCTCAAACAAGTGAAAGGCTTTGTTTCCACTAAGCTGGATTTTTTAGTGAAAATTAAACCAACCAACAGCCCGACTTCAAAGGTCTACAAAGAGATGATGGCTATTTGGAAAGTGAACACATTCTTGGATTTAAAAGTACTATATCTCTCTATATACACAGTACCACATAGCTATGGTACATTTTTACAGAGGAAATATCATTGATAAGGATATCCAGCATATGGAGTCACTAACGTGATGGACTATAATGGCTTGAAAGCAGTCATTATGTTCCATTAGGATACACAAACAAAACAGATTCCCTCAGCAGACCTTGGTATGCTTCAAAGCTATTATACTCCAGAAGAACTAAATCTGCATTTTAATTACATTAAAGTTGCTTGGGCTTTACACAATCTACTGGATATTATCCTCCTAAACATAATAAGGATTTAAACAAAGAAAGGTCATTAAAAATTAAATAACAAAATAGAAGTCCACTTGCTAAATTTTAGGTTAAAGATATCATCTAAAGATAGCAGCAGCTAGACAGAGACAAATTTTCAAAGGGTTACAACCTAACCTCTATTTTTGTGAGCAGTTTTCTGAGCACAAATAACAACGGGCAAAAAGGCAGGCTTTGGTGCCTCATTACCTGATGACTAGGTGCACTCAAAGATTTAGAAATTTTCCTTCTTATTTGCAATTGCCATCAGGCCTGCAACTTTGTAAATGCATCAAACTTTCATTTTCTTTAGAAAAGGAGATTGTACAAGGAAAGAGTGACTGATGTGTTGATACCAAGTAATGCTGTAGTGGCTGAGACATCAGAGCCCCGACATTCACCCGATGTTTTGAGCCAACTAGAACTGCCTGCTTGCTGTTAAGTCAGGTTCATAAACTTCCAAGTTTGCCATTACTAAGATCCTGAGCAGACATCTTACATAAACATAACATGTACCCTTCATCCAAACGCGAGCACAACTGAAACATTAACAAATAAATTCATGGCAAGTTTCGCCACTAAGTCCAGCAATGGCTAAAAAATGTGTAACACTGGGGCTGCATATAGAGATTCCCATGGAGTTCCCAAGATATTTCTGGTAGCTTAGAAAAGCCTGTTTCAGACTTTCTGGCTTTTCCCCCCATGTAGTCCTTCAGTTCTCTAAGATCACAGATCCATGCCCTGAGTCAGAAAAGCACTTAAGCTAGCGAAATGTATCTCTTGGATGATGGAAAAACCTTAGATGCGCTTAATATATTTTCATGTGGAGTAACAGTGCACAAAAGGTCTAGTCCAAAAAAAGCATTTTAGTGGCTGCTTTAGCTTTAAATACTTCAGATAGATATGCATACAATTTTTGAAAAGACTAATGCCTCATTATGTGATGAGAGGGTGCTATTAAGACATAGAAAGGATGGTTACATGAAAGTTATTAATTTCAAAGAAATGAAACTATATTTGTCAGGAAACTTTTTTTTTTTTTAGATTCTATTGTAGGAATATTAAAATAATTATCTTATTAGTGTCCTTTTCCAAAACCTAAGTTGCTAAATTAATATTCAAAGTCATATTCAAAATATGGGATTGGACTTCTTGGAGCTCAAAGCATGCCAGTCCCTACAGGACACAAAGATGCTGGGATTACCTGCTTACCTGCTTTAGAGTCTGCACTGAAAGATGGATCACCCAGCTAGTTTCTGCCCAAAACCAACCAAACAACAAAAAAAACCACTTTACACAGGATTTTAGTATGTAAAACTTTTTTCAAAGTAGGTAAAACACAAGACACTGGCTATGCATGAAAAAAGAGACTTTAAAACTCTGTCAAGACAGTTTGTATATGTTCCCCACATAGCTTTGAACAACAGTATATTAGCTATCAATCAATACATTAAAGAGATGAAGTCAGATTTTTGCAATCTTCAGATTTTTAAGGAACGTTTAAGTCATGGTCTTCCAGGCGTACTGAAAGTTTTCAGCTCATTGTTACTAATTTAACAGAAATGGATCAACTGCATCAAAAATAAACCTAGAAGCGCAGGATGAAATCAGACTAAAATGATGGCAGCAGAATTCTGAGCTTACAAGGAAGATTGACCACATTATTAAATTCCAGCTTTATCTTAGTAATTTTATCTAGATTCCAGTCTCACCAGGCTCTGAACATACGTAAAGTCCTCTGAATGGAAACCTATACGTACTCATATAAAAATGTATATAAGTTAGAAAAACAAAATAGTGGCAAGAATAAAAAATGCCACATTTCTTCATCACTCCTAGAATCATCCTGTAACTGTCTAGAAGAAATGCAAAGGAAGGAGGACAGAAGGGCCCACACCAGTGAAGGGTGTGTGGGGTCACATTTCTTGAATTATGAAAATCCAAATGTATGTAATTATGGATCTGAACAGCTTTTACCAGCCTTTGAAAAGGTAGCAAGGTAATTCAAGAAATGGAAATGAATCAGACTACATAACGGAATTGTCTACAGAACACAAATGCGATGGCTACAATTTCCAGACAGAGGGAACAAAAGGGAGAAATGAGTTCTTAAAAATAATGGTGGTGAATTACAGCTCTGCATAAACATTAGCATTTTTATATAAGATGAATTAGTGATTATCTCTGGATATCATTCTGCACCACAGAGTTCTAAAGCACATCCATAGCCCCTTTGGAAGAGCCCCATGTGTATTTCAATATTGTACCACTGACCTCGGTGAAAGTGGAAAGATGTCAGGACCTCCAAGGGCCCTACTAGCAGTTCTAGTGAAGAGCGGAGGGCCTTTCGTTTGTTTTAAACAGATAAGAGTGATTTATTTCAAATATATATTTAGAGCAGATGAAACGTGTGCCTTGGGCTGGAAACTGCAGCTTATGTGATTGTGGAGGAACAGAGATGGCCATGATTGCATGGGTAAATCCCCAAATTAAACCCTCTCACATTCAGTCTCCTGAAAGTGCAAACAAGTAAAGAATGAAGTTGATAGAAGAATCATACCACATTGCACAATGGTTTTCAAACTTTACATGTATATAAAAGCAAAAGCCAGAGAATGCATCTAGATTACAGTAAATCTTCCAGTTAAAATTTTTCTTCCTTTTACAGACTTTAAAAGTCAGGCTAGGTTCCATACTACAAGAATGTCAATGGAAGGGTGAAATATTTTCATGCCTTGCAATGAATAAAAAACCACATTTGGCAGATGGTCAAAAGTTTAGGAAAAGCAGCACAAAGCACAACATGATGAAGAGAAAAGATGCCTCAGAGCGCTGAAATGGAACAGGAGCTGGAAAAGGTCACTCACAACAGTAAAACCACTGAACATTTTAACCACAGCCAAGTTCTCCATTGCTCTGAGCCTTATTTCACTTAGTCATTTTTGCCAGTGCAAAATGGGTGCAAATCATTATTCAAATGCTATTTCATACCCACTTACACTACTGTTAACTATCACTGCAAGGTACATGGCAGTAGCTTATCTACTTTGAGATTTGCAGCAGCCACAAACCTTTGGGTCAGTGGGAATGCATCTTTGCAAAAATATTTTCAATTAACCTGTACTTTACACAGAAGTTGACATTTGCAGAGAAAGAGGGGAAAAAAAGGTTCTTTCAAGCATTATAAATATTATTTATGAAACCGTACAAATATTTTTACTGCAAAAGCCCTCCAAATGCCACCATTCACATCCTGGAATAGGCAAGCAGAGTAAATACAACTCCTCAAATTCCTTTTTGAAACAGTGATTTAGGGATGATATCAAAGTCACAGGGAATCAGATTCAGAAGGAAGTGATTGATCGATTTTTACAGACATTCCAAAAGATTCTAATTCTTAGAAGTGTCATTAAGAGCTTTCATTGTTGTGATCTGAAGATCACAACAGTGGATTTCATTGGGAAAAATCTCAGACAAATCAATGGAGAGTTTTTTATAGGCAGATACCACATCCATAGCAGAAAATCTTTTTACATCTTAGAGAGGCATCTAACTGAACAGGTTTAGATTTTACTTGAAATAAATATGTTTGTGGCATTCAAAACGTGGTTTGAACAGTAGCGCAAGAAGTGAAGTCATGTTTTCGTTTTACATTGAATTTAAAAAGAAATTGTACTACTCAGAAAGATGCAGCAACAAAATATTCCTATATTCATTTAGAATCCAGAAAAACAGATAAAATTTATTCTATTAATTCTAAGGAAACTTAAACTCTGTTTTCATTTCCATTTATGACTACAACAAAGCCAAAGTGGCGAAATTTAGTTTAAGTCTAGCTCATGACTTGCCCCAAACCCCCAGCCCAGACAGAAGTAAGAGATAGTCGGGCTGCATTGTGCTCTACATATGTCGCTCAACCATCCTTTAAATTTCTCAGATAACAGCTTCAGAATAAAAGCAAGGTTAACCTTATGGAAGGGACTTCCACTTTGTTCATGAAGGAGACAAATGTATACTTGCTTGCTTTCCTGTGTCATTATAGATACCATGAGGATTATTCACAGCACAAATACCATTTTGATGTACTTGCATTACTTTTTCTTTCCATCAAAACTGGAATACTTTAATGTCAGATATCACATTAACTGTAAGGAGTACATATCCCCTAAGACTTGAGGAATGAACTGCATTATTTCCTCCTTTTACGTCCACTAAATAAGTGATTGTCCCAAAAGCTGACTCAACACTTGAATCTGCCTCTTAAGTTTGTTTCTTTTATTACTTGACAGTGTGTCTTTGTTGCAGGCTGAAAAGTTACTTGTGTCTCTGTGGTATGGTTTTTACACGGCTTGGTCTCGCCAGCATTTCCAACAAGTCTAACGATACCAATAAATTAAGTCTAGTAATTAATACTCATTTGAGAAAGAACTTTCTGAAGTTCTCCAACCTGCACCAGAAAGTGTAATGCAGCACAGCAATATCCGTTAAGTGTTTTTTTTTTAAATATCTCATCTTAGTGTGTGCAGAAAACACTCTTCTAATATAAATAAATTGAAAGCAATGCTAATGGGGAGAAAGCAATCCTAATTTTACCTATGTGATGCTGAGTGGCCTGAAATGACCAGTAATGCTCAGAGACAGTATTTTGGCATTATATCAGATAGGCCAGCAGAAATTCCATCTTAATGGTCAATGGCAGTTTAAATAAAAATACATTATTTATAATTAGCAAAGGAATAGGGAACTATGCAGAAAACAGTGCTGTGACATTGTTGTTTTTTCCATTTTATGCCCATGGCTGAAATTCTGTGTGAATCAAACAATAAATAAATAAATAAAAGAATTAGAAGAGGTACAGGGAAGGACAACGTAGATAACTGAAAGTTTTTGTAGAAGTGCAGTGGTAGATAGATGTCTATAAAATCCTGTGGCGTGGAAAGCTGAACAGAGAATAACCATTTCATTTCTTTCTCTCTCTTCCTATCCAGCAACCAGACAGCATGAAAGGAAATCAGCAGAGGATATATTCAAAGCAAGCAAAAATATTTCTTCAAGCTATCCACAGTTCAGCTGTGGAAGTCTTTCACACAGGATACCTAGTGTGAAAGTGTACCTAGGCTCAAGGAGCAATTGGGAAAAATTCCCACCATTGAGAGCTGATGCACACAGCAAGAGCAAGAGACCACCTAATTTTCATGACGCCCTTGATCCCAGATCACTGGAATCTGGGGAAGGACTCTGGAAGAGTACCGCTATGGGCTTCTCTATTCCTTACACCCTTTCTTTGGCACCCTTCATGTCAGGGACACTGGGCTACAGGGATGTTAGTCTGGCGCCACACAGCTGCTCCTCTGCTATGCAGTGCCAAGCAGCACTGGATTGGCTTGCCTTTTGCAAATGGAAATATTAGAGACACGAACTGTAAAGATTGTTACTTGCAATGAACTCACCGGGCAGCAGGTAAGAGGCAGATATGCTATAAATCACAGAAATTATGTTTTCAGCACAGGCTGCCCCTCTTCCAGCCACTGCGGATACGCACTAACCACTGTACACTTAGGGTTTGCTTTTGCCACCCCCGCTACAAAGCAAATACATAGCTTTCATCTCAGAGTCACACCCGAACTTCTACGTCCTAGTCTGAACCTAAGAATTGAGGAGTAGCTCATTACTTTTATTTTTACAAATCCTTGATGATGGTTATGTTATGTGACAACATAGTTCTTTATCAACTTCAGATTCTTGAAATTGTCAGTTCTGAAGCTGCTGTTCAGTTGTATGCATAGAACATTAGTCGTGAGAAAAAACCAGAATTTGTCACAGAGTAATTTCAATAGTTGCAATAAAGAAGAATACAGAATTCTCCTCCATATATTTTCTTGTGTACTGGACAAATCATGATAATATATTTACCTTAGTATGATTTTCATGATACTCGATAACTAATTTCAGAGTGATATGCTACAAAGAACCAAATTTTAGTTGTATCCTGCTTGCTTCTCCTTCCTGTGTAGTTAGACCTTCCTTTAAGCCTAGTACTCTCAGCAGTGGTTTTATAAAAATAAATCAAATTATACCCAAAGCCTCACTTTCCAGGTTTAGTTTCTCTTGACCTCCAGCAGAATGATGAACACCAGCCCTATGGGGCTTCATTCCCATCATCAAACCATGTGAAACAACAGCCTCAGCTCTGAACAAAGCAGCACTATTCACCTGCATCCAACGAGTAAGGCAGGACATAAATGTAGAAGCAGACAGGGAATACTCGGTGCCTTGAGTACTTTCTCAAAAACTTCAGTCTGCCCTTTCCTGCCCAGTCTGGTTTTCTGTTTTTCTGTACAGGGTGACCAGAGTGACTCACATTGATACGCTTAGAGGAAATTTCCATAGCAAATGAGTAACTTAAGTTCAGAAACTTGGATATTGCTGTGTGTTTAATGGCACTTGTCTGCTCTTTTCCAGGGTTATACAGTGCCACAAGCAAGTCTTGGTTTTGAAAAGGGGCAAAACTTTGCTGTTAACCGTATCTTTAGAACTTTCTCCATGTTTTGTAAATGCTCCTCTGAACTCCTCCAACTGTTCGTATATCATGCAAATATCAGGCAACACCATCTACCTCTTGCTGTACCTCATCTGTTTTTCTCTGAAATGCAGCAGGTGCGCTGGTCAGCCCATAAGGAAGTCTTTTGTACCTAAACAGCTCCTCACCCACATTCCCTGTCAGAGTATTGTTTCTGCTGTGGCTCCAGGGCCCCAGTTGGCAGGGATGGAACAGCTGAGGTAGAGAAACCCTGCTCCCGCTACCAGCCTCATAAGTTCAAAAGCTAATTGCCCAGATTCCACTGGCCAAAGTGTACCTAGGTTCTAGTCTGGTTGATTTTAAGTAATACCCTTTACTAAGCCCTCATCTATACTAAATACAGCCTGAGTCACTAGCATGTCATGGTCTCAGTTAAAATTCAGATGGCAGCTTTCTGTCCAGCAACGCAGAGGGACACAGATGCATGAATTCCAATGGAAAACAGATGCACTTAAAAGATAAGGTACTGCATGCATACATAGCCTTTGTTGTATATGTAAAAAGGTGGGGTTTTTTTTCCAAAATACATTTAATTCTTTTTCTTGTACACCCTACCAGAAATCACAAACATTGTTACTCCTCTATCTTTTCCTGGTTTCAATGCCATGTCACTTAAGCAAATACAAAGAAGTGGATATGCTACTCTTCCTTTTCTACAACATATGATTTTGTTTAAGTACACAGTATCCTAACCATGCTTCCAGAGGCCAGTTTCTAAGCCTATACAGCTCCTTCACTACCATGGAATAAATTTTATAGATCCCAACTGCTTTGTTTTGTCTTGGTAAAAGGTTTACTATGGTAGCATCAAACCAACCCTTTGCAGTCAACATATATTAACATGCAAACAGGTTCAAGATGTATGTCCCCTCTAACTACCGTGTGATGCTCCTGAGTAGTAGAAAATTGGCTCTACAAATTTTCTTTGGTCCTGTATCTATTTTCCCTCATTCTTGGAACAGCCAGTCTTCCCTGTTTGTTTTGAAATATTCATTATGTTTTTTCTTTTCTGCGTTCAACAAGTGCTGCTTCTGTGGTACATTCTGGTGGGAGTTCCTGCATGCAAGCGTTTTTCTTCCTACCTCTAGCTGGCTTGCTACTAAAACCCCCTGAATTTAAAAGCTCCCCCAAAATGCCAAAACAGCATATATGATCTGATTATTTTAGAATTGACAAAAACAGACTTGATTTTTAGGATGAAGTTTTGTATTCATCCTTTAAATTATTTTGGTAGGCATATAATAGTCTTACAGACACTTCTATGCTTTAATATTTTATCTTATCAAATTCTTGTACGTAAACACAAGATATTAAGCAATTAAAAGTACTTTTCCCCAACTAATTTAAGAAAAACAGTCCTTTGTGTGGTCACGCTTTCTATATTATTTTCATAAAATAATATGCAAGTTTCTGAGTATATATTGCAGTATCTACCTTTCACTCATCACACTGGAACTTTTTCATGGTTCTACACATGTTTTTTCCCTCTTCCTTTCTTTTAAAATGTTATTGCAGGTGTCAGCATTCCCAGCTGTGCTGTATGTAGCAAACCCTACTTCTCCAAAAAACTTAAAACTATAAACAAATTCCTTGCTACAAAGGTAAAAGAACCAAACTGGCAACATTTTGTTACATTGAACCTAAAACAATAAACACCCCAAACGCTATTGTAAACAAACCCACCTCATCAGCATCTTGTAACCAAAACACCATTGCTTCTCTATAGCAAAAGGACAAAATGAGGCAGTTTTTGCTATTAAAATAATACTACGTTGGTTTTTTTCTATTCATGATAGTCCATAAGTGCATTATGCTTCTGGGCTTATTTTAGCAATCAGGTCACAAGCATCTGTGAACATGCATTAAGTTTGTGCAAACAACTGTGTTTGGAGGTCAAGCTAATTCACGTGTGCATACACATGAATAATGAGCTATTTGGCACTGTCCATCCATGAATTCCCTGCTCATACATGGAAATAATATTCATGAAATATAGGCATGCACCTGCGTGTTACCCAATGCCTGAGGGTCAGGTTTTGCTTCTCACCACCAGTTCAGAAAACAACCGAATGTGGTCGTTAGTTCATGTCCTCAGTAACATTACTCTGGATTGATACTGAGAATGGAATTTGTTTCTTCTCATAACAAGTAGATGTAATCCTTGAGAATGAAGCTTAATTGCATTTCTTTTAGAAAAATACTCACTTCCAACTAGCTGTCTTTCAGGATGAAAAGGAAAAAGCTAAATATTTTCTCTACAGGAAACTGTATCTTTAACTTAAATAGAAAGGTTAGTCCATCGATTGGTCCTTAAAGCTATTTTTTGGCAACAGTATACAAATAATAATTTAGGTCACAAAATTGTATCAAGTGTCTGCATTAAGTAATAGTTAGACCTGATATATACAACTATGGCAAATAAAAACATCATTTTGAGAAGACAATTGGATTATATTGAACTGAATTCTCCCCTTGGAACTAGACAAGGTACTTTGTAAGAAACAGATACTACATTTAATCCTGGTGAAATGTAATAATTAGGTTTGCAATTGTCATGGAAATACTAAAAGAAGCTATGCAAATTAATGAGTAAAATAAGTGGTTAGTATGAAAAGGCCAACAGCCTCAATAAATCACATTCTCCTACATACTGGCCAGTTGTAATAGTTTTTCTAACCAAGAGAGTAATATGCATAGATCCATCAAACATAATGTAGACTGCATGATACAAGTGACAAAATACGGATGCAGGAGCAGAACTGCCCCCATTGACTGTCTGAACAGCCTGGCTGCACTTTATCACCAGCAAAGCCTGAAGCAACCAGTTCCTTCCTTTCTGCCAGACAACAGGAAATAAATGCAATCCTGAATAAAGAAAATTTCATGTAAAAAACTTTCTATCCAGGACTGAACCTCTGGATTCACATATGTGATTGCATTAAACCTGGCATAGCTCTGCATACTACTTTTTTGATCAGAAAACTACTGCACGTATGTTCTTATCTGAAACATGTGTGGAACCTTGTTACAGGCAAGAAAATGAGTGCCACTGCATTTACAAAATTACATTCTTCCTTTGCTGCAGCTTAAAAGGGTTTTTATTTACACTTTGTGTGGTGTTTTCTCGCGTTTTTTAATACTATGCCATTTGTCCCCATTGAAATAAAGACTAATATTAAATTCATTTTCAGCCAACACTATCATATGAAACAAAAATAGTTAATGGCTGTAGTATAAGTAACAGTAAAGAGTAGATAATAGGAGGCTCTCAACAAATTTGATTTTTTTTTCCCCAGAGATGAGCAGTTTCACATTTTTGCAGTTATTTGTCACTATTTGCATAATGACTCTAGCTACAGCTTTTAGTCTAGTCAGTTTGTATGTCAGGATTGGCTTAGGCAACAAACAAACAAGAAAGATCTTTTCTAATACACAAAGCATATCTGAACCTGGTGAGTCTCAAAAGATGAGCAAAATCCCCAAATTTCTAATATGATTCTGGATTAGACTTGTGCAAATATATTTTCAATTCCTCCTCTGACTTCTTCTTCAGAGAAGAAATTCTCTTGAACTCAGCGTGAGGAAAATACATGCAAATGAATCTGCAAAAAGTCCAGTGCTGTTCAACTCAAAGCTCCTACATACAGAGCCTGGAATTTGCTTCCTTTTCAAACCTAAACGTAAAACTAAAATCGCTTTTCTTGGCTTAATCCTCTTATTTCAGCAACTTATCAAGAACTACTAGCGGTGCAAGAGAAACTATGCACTGCCTTTGTCCTCCCTGCAGTTTCTTTGGTAACGCTGTGTAGAAGAGCACCTTCCGTGTTCATTTGGACAGAAAATACATCTTTTCTATTGTGCACTACAGCTGAACAGTGTATATCTAGATAAGACAATAAGGTAATTATTTATGACAGGATAACAACATGCCAAAGGAAAAAGAATGCCAACACCAAGCTGAGAATTTATTTTTAAAGCAAAAGGCTATTACTTCATCAAAAACTATAGTTTGGTTTAAATAACTATTGAAAAACTTGTTTCCTTCACAGAAGGGGGGAAAGGGAAGAAAGATGAACATCCACAGGTGCTTGGACTGTCATTAAGATCCATAGCTGATTCGCTTTAATGGATAACAAACTTAAACTGTTCTTTAAAGTTGAATACATTAATATGTTTGCAAGTCCTGTCTATGGAAACAAAGTCATACTGAAGGAGAAGTAAACTGAAAAATAAGGTAGTTACTGACCAATAGGCAGTGACAGAATAGTGACAGTTGTTCATTCAAGCCTTACTGAAACACTGTATTTTGACCTGTTTGGGATATCCACATATGCTATATCTTTGCAACTTATTTAACCTGAAATTTGTGGCATTCCTATGCATATAATTTGAGGGTTTTATTCGCTAATCATCACAGTTGTATATGAAATGAGAACATAATACCAAAACCCCTGGAGTTTAATAAGTCTTTATAAAACTTCCTTCTTCTGAGATATACACTGGTCTCTTTTACACTGTCACAGTCACCAAAACAAGCATTGACTTCCCTGCACATCTGGCTGCAGGAACAGATTTCATGCTTTGAGAATATAAAGGAACTGTTAGGCTGACCGTTTTTAGAGGTTGCTTGGAGATTAAGCTTCAAACCTATAAGAAGAAGTTACAGTAATAGTGAACTTGAATTGCAAATTAGTGGTTTTTAGCAGCTCTGTGATTTATCACATGATGCCATAATTTATCATAAGGTTGTCAGTACCAGGCATGTACCTCAAAAGTACACAACGCAGACACATCTTACAAGTTTTACATCAGTAGTGAGGAGGACAGCAGTCTATTTCTAAATAAATAACTGTTCAAAATGCTATGAAATCAATCACTGTAATTTAACACATTAGGCCAAAGATACTATGCAGCTGGGACAGCATTAAAACAAACTCCTTAGAATGTGCAGTGATGAAACTATATGATGAAAGGACAAAAATAGTTTTTTCTATTGTTCAACTAATCCTTTTTCATTAGTAAATCTACCATGACTGTGATATTTAACAGTTGTATGTCACCTTAAATTTTCAAAAACCGTGTAACATTAATTATAAATGAACATTAATAATACACCTCTGTCTAAAGTATTTAAGTATTTATTAACTCTACTTCACAGGCATGAAAACTAAGATAAAGAGAATCTCAAGTTTCAAACTTCAAATGCTTAAATTTAGGTACTAAAACCCGTATTACCTTTACATTATTTTCGAAAGCTCCAAGAACCAAAACTACAACTTGTAATTTAGAGGTTCTGCAGGTCTCAGCACATCTGAAGATCAGGCTATTTATTTAGGAGTCCCAGGTAGCAGTCCAGGTTTAGGACAGCAGCCCAGGATGACACAAGGTAGGACAAGGACTGATTTGTGATTCACATTGCTTAATTTCAGCCCTGTAGACACTTCAGGTGCCCAGTTTAATTATCCATGATATATCTGCAGTCAACAGGAACTGAAAGATGTCTTCAGAGTTTAGGTCATTCTATCCTAAGAGCTGCATCTAATCTAAGTGGGATGGAGGAGGAGAAAAAAATAATATATAGATGGAACAGTTTACAGTGGTCATCTATAAGCCACACGAGGCAAATTAACCTAAATGTGCAAGCTGTCCACAACTCCTTGTGTATAGCATCAGTTCAAAACCAGCAAGGGCGAGTACGTCCTGAAAGACTTGTGAGATCAGACTGCCACTACAGCAAAACAATTCAAAGGCTGCGCAAGGGTTATGTCTCTCTCTCCAAACTGTTTGTTTATTCCAGCTGCAAAGAGCTAAAATAGTTCCTCTGTGAGACACTATTTACTTTAGTAGCTTACTATTACAATAAAGAATTATTATGCAAAGGATGCCTCGTAATTAAACTTCTAAAAGCTGCACAACACAATGCTGTGGAGAAGAGTCCCTTAAATATATGATCCAGCATCCACGTAGAAATAGATGAAATGCCTGGACATGGATTTATCTACACAACTTGTTCTTCCAATCAGGCATATAAGTTTTAAAATCTACATGTAGATTATTAAAACTACTATGAAAGAGGTTTATTCTTTATGCATAATCAGTTCCCATTGAATTCAAATTACTTTCAGTAAAGCACTGATGCAGATAAAATACTCTAAATGTACAGAATATTAAGCAAATGTTTATATTAAAAAACTGCTTTCAGGTGAAAATGTGCTCAGTGAAGCACAACCCCCATAGTGCCTTGCAGAATATTAATGCTCAGTAGATCACAAGATGACAACAAGTATTGCTATGTAAAAGCTTGAGGTGGGATAAAAGGTAGCATTCAGATGACAAGGCTCAACAAAAGAAATGTGCAAACACGTGGGGTGTGATACTATTGAGATGTAAATGAGGTTAGAAATATATGGAATCAAACCTGCTTAGAGTCAGGAGTGTCTTGTAAAACAGGGACAACAGCATGTTTAGCATGAGCAGCTTCAGCTGACTTGTATGCCCACTAGAATTTGCATAAAGATCTACCTAACTGTGAGAAGCAATAAGGGAATAGAAATATTTTAGGGGAATTATAATGTGACTCCTACTAGAGAAGGATGCAAACCAGACTACCTGAGCAACCTCTTTTGGAGGCTATGGGATCTGGGGCTAGAATCAAAATGTCAGGTTCAGGCTAAGGTCTGGGCACTGTGGAGAAAACCAAAAACACAAAAAGGAGGCTGAAGACTGCAGGGTTTGTCAAGTGAACCTCTAAGGGACACTAGTACGTGGGAGTGTTTCTTACACAAACAGAGAGACAAAGTAACTCTTCCACTGAAATTGAAAACACAAGTTAATACCACCCTTAGGAGCGTGGGTACCAAACCCTCTTAATAGGCATGCTCCTAAGCACAAGTTTCTCCTCATCCTTGCTTGGCTGGACAGAGGAAATAAAGTCGTCATGTACAGCTTGAGCTCATGTTGCCCAGAGCAGCAGAAATGAACAGTCACTGTCTGTGTGATCCTGTCATCATCAGCACAGAGCAGGAGGAAGACAACTGGAGGAATGGTAGCTCTTGCACCAAACTCAATTGCCTATGCAGCTGGGTGGCAATGACAACTTGTTGCTCCTAAAATAGATGACCTAAGTTAGTTCACTCTAAGAACTGACAATCTAGGTAACTAATCTTAATTACTTCTCCAGACTCTCTTAATAACCTATACAGACAAAGATAAAAAAAAAAATAAAATATGCAATTTGTACTATCCTAAGCAAGCATAAACTGTTACTGCATTTCTCTTCCACTTCTTCCTCATGGTGACAAACACTTGGTCTAAATTGTATTTAAATATATATAATTATATAAATTATAACAGGTCTAAACTACAGGTTTGTACTGTCTTAACTGTACTGCCCATGGGTTTAAAGACTAACAATCCCTGTGTGGAAAGAGTCAAAGAAACAGAAGGTTTTATTACACTGGTAAAACTACATGTTTATTAGGTATACACTACTTTTGACAGGTTTAGCAATAGAGCTCCTTCGACCTGATAAATATATACCAATAGTAATCATAAATGCTCATATCAGATTCAGATTTTACTCAACTGTTTCTAAAGCTCCTATCTACATTGATGAAAATGTGCTTAGGATGTGCCTCTCCAGCTTCGCCATTTAATAGA
Organism: Falco rusticolus; assembly: GCF_015220075.1. Classification (NCBI taxonomy): domain Eukaryota; kingdom Metazoa; phylum Chordata; class Aves; order Falconiformes; family Falconidae; genus Falco; species Falco rusticolus. The sequence goes on from NC_051201.1 coordinate 17,242,905, forward strand.
GAGCCTGCACTATTTCTTTCAGACCAAAAATTGGAACTGCTGTATTATGTAAATGTTATTGCTCCAAACAAAAGATTGGTGTTGTCCTAGTAATTAACTGTCTGGTTAATTAGACCTCTTTCCCTTTGCTCAGCAACCTGCATTCATGTGCATATACAGACTGTTACAAAAATAAACTAATAAGCTTTGTATTGTCTGCGCAGAATTGCTAGGAGATTGGCAATAACAAAAAATTTAAGTCTTACTCTGGAAGCTGAAAATCTATTAAAAATGGAAATTTAGCTTTTCTCCAAGAAGCAGAAATCCAATAAAAATGTGAATTTTGTCATGTGGAGTGATGGATTTGGAGCACTCAAGAAGGACAAATGAATCATGCTGAGCTGTTAATATCCCTGCCAGTTCGATGGCGTTCCATGAGCATGTGAAACTGTCTTTGTTTGCTTTCCTAACAACCATCTCTTAAAAGATTCTCTGGGAACATAGGAAGCTTCTTTAGTGGGATAATTGTTTCAACAGATTGGACACAGTTGTTTTTTGGTTTTTTTTTTTGGTTGTTTTTTTTTTTATGAGTAATAGAGGTCTCAGATCATTACTATGGAGTGTAATACTTGACGTCAATGGGAGCACTGACTGTAATGCACAAAGATGATGAAAAAATAATACTCCTGTAAGAGCCAAAAGTGGTCTTTATTAGTTAATTTATATGTCAGTTTTGATGCTGTTCTGAATTTCTAGTTTATTTTTTTTAATATTAGTAATAATACTTGTATTTATTAGACAGGGGTAGTAAAACTATGAATTATTAAACCTTAATAGAGATAGAATCACTTCAAAGTTGCATTCAAGTATTTGGATTATGTTCCCACTAATGCCTTAAAAACAGAAACAGCCCTACGCATTTAGGACTTATTTTACAAAGGTCTACCATGCATCTTGGAATCTATGCATATTTTACAGGAGGATACTGTACAAACATTTATAAAAAGTTTATAAACTATAATAATACTTCCTAGCTTAATAAAATTAACCTTTGAAGAAGTGAAAGCTAAAGAGAATAGATTCATGTCTACAATTTGGGGCACATATTTTTCAATTGACACAAGCAGATATACAGTTCTAAAAACTAAATAAAAAATATTTCTTCTAATCTGTCTCATGAGGAACTGCCTCCTCTGCAATAAAACAAACCAATCTCCTACCACATGAGTATGCCACTAAATAATTCAGGGTCGGGGCACAAAATATGAGGGGAAAAAAGACATTCAGTATGTTGAATAAGAGTTCCAAAGACTTTTTTTTTTTTCCTCTTTCTTACTCTCTTTAAAAAAAAAACCCAGCCAAACGCAAACATTATTCAAGGTACTTAATAATGCCTTTGGCAAGACACTGCAGAGTAAGTGTGTGTATGTGTGTATATATATGCAAAGTTGAAATTTTGAAGAAATACCGTTAGGAATTCCTAATGGAATCCTCACGTGTACGTGGGTGCTTTTTTGATGAAAAGTAAACTGTGGAAAGCGGAAATATTTCACAGTTGTAACATGTTAATTACACAATCAAATCATCTGAATAGAGGATTTAAAAACTATATTTCTCTCTAATACAATAGGGGACTGAGTTTGTTTATTCTGTTGGGGGTTGGGATTTCTGGTTTTGTTTTTTAGAAACTTCAACACAGAAGCTTGAAGTACCACTATACAGATAAGAAAATAGCAGAAAAAAATACAGACAGAACAGTTTCAGTCTGAGGAGGTAAAAAAAAAGTATCAAGTATATGGCCAAGAATATGACTTTTGGAGTTAATTATTTAGAAAGAGCTCAAGCTGCTGTGCAGTTCCTATTAATAGTCTGTAGAAATAATACCACTCTAAAGAATGTAGCAGATGGTGGTAAGACCGAAAGCAAAAGCATTTTTGTTCCTTCTAACGTTATCTGATCACCCAAGTCCTTAGACATTCTAGTTTACTGAAGGTATCGGTTAAAAAATTAAAAAAGATCTGATATCATGTTGGGACATGAATCTTAATGCCAAAATGGCACATATTTATTTCCTGTTAATGGCAGATGTATTAAATGTGCTCCAGCTAAGGAACAGCACACTCAGGAAATTACATGATGGTCTATCATAAAGTTTGGGTACTGATAACAGAAAGAATATATTTCAGAAATGTGCAGATGCCTTATTTTATAAATCTAACATTTTTTATTATTAATGTGTGTACAGCACCATAGATGGCCACTAATGGATATGAAACGATAAATTTGCTTTCTCATTCTCTTTGTTGAGCATTCTGCCCTAGCAAATTTATTATTGTACTGGGAGCTTCTGTCAAGATCTCTAAGATGCTTTCTGCAGGTACTTTAAATTGCTAGGGAGTGGGTTGGGCTGTGAGATAGTGCTCTTGTGACAGAGGAAAAAGTTCTTGGTCTGCAGAGACAGTTCCCTCTCTACTGCATCTCAAGTGGAAAGGGTGCAGAGCACTGTTCTGCATTCAGATGAGGTCAGCATAACACCCATCTTGCTTTTCACATGTAATAATTTATGACTTCAGTTTGGGAAGTTCTGCTTCTGCTCCCCCAGACTGCCACCTCCCTTTATACCTAGTGGCTTGCCAAACACCTATTGATTTTCACAGCTGAAAGCACCAGGATTTGAAGATATACATAGTAGTGTGCTTCATGGGAAATGAGCGTGCCTAAACTGGGCATCTTAGTACCAGTACTGGCAGAAGCTTAGCCACGGCAGCAAGGTCTCAGCTCGGGCACATCTATCCTGATGAGAGCATGATGTTATGCGGTACGAGCTGGATGTAGAGTGATTCCAAGTAGGTCCCCCTCAGCAATGTGCTGACATCAAGCCATCAGCCTGAAACTGCAGAGCTAATTCTGTGTGTGACACACTGCAGCATGTACTCATCTTCAACAGTGATGGGAAGCTGAAATCAAAGGATAGCTAGTATTCAAACCTCTTTTTGCTACTTTCCCATCACTGTTTTCCATTACCAAGGACTGGATACTTCCTAATTGATGCTTTCAATTCATAGTAATTAATTGTAGCTAGACTTCTTTTCATCTCTTGAAATACATATTATCACAATGGGCTCAAACAGAAAGAGTGTAAAAGCAATCTGTATTACTGCTAAATAATCATATTCACTGGTTTTTATCTTAGCTTTGCATGCCTTTCATCTGCTTTACAAACATTAAAACTCATTTAATATGCTTTTAAAAAATGAATAAGGTACTATAAAAAGAGCATATTAATGGTTGTACGTATAACTTTTTGTAATTTTAGTCAGGTTTATTATTTGGTGTACTGTAAATCAAATTAAGTACAAATATTAGTACTGACAATGTGTGTATAATTAGTTTTTAATCTTAACTGCCTGAACATGTGTTCATTGTAAAGGAGTAGGCACGGACTTCTGAGCCATATCTGGGCATATAAATGGCACATTTATATGTACACTAATGTAATTTATACATATATGGCTCACAGACAACCCTACGATGACCTAGTTGTGTTTTTTAGTAGCTAAGCATGCAAAATGTTTTGAAGAATTTTAGAACTACTTTAAAGAAAATTAGTAACCTGAAACATAGATGATGTCATTTTCTGGTTTCTTACAATTCCCTCATCTGAAAATATATGAACAAATTCTCCCATTACAAGTAATATAGGGTTGGGAATTTTTTTTCCCTTTCTACACCTTGAGAAAGTCCTACCGAGACAGAAATTTCACCGTACACTTTAGTAATTCTTTTGTAAACTAGCAAAGGACAGAGGTCACCCAGACAACTGTTCTAGCATGAGGATAAAATGATTATATCCTTTTCAAATAAAGCCATCTCATTGTTATTAAATGTCACAGTTAAAGAGCTTTGAACTACTCTGAGAAATATATTCTATATATGATGGAAAATATCACTTAAGTTCTAAAATGTGTTGTCTTTGCATTTATTGGATATGCTGAAACATGCCTGGATAATCAAATTAATTACAAAAAGGTATCTATTTTTGTTTTACTATTCCCTTTCTCTTAAACACTACCAAAGCATGTGCTGACATAAATGATATGATTCATTTTTGTACTGCATGAAAACCTTTAGCTTCTCTATAAAAGTAAAGTAAAAGTATCCTTTTATACTCTAGGCTTATAAAAAAAGTATCTACATAAATACTTAGCAGACTGGAACAATTTTAGTAGAATAGTACGTATGACATTTAATATCAGTAATCTGCCTATAGTAAGGCAAAAGGATTCGCTGTACGCCAGAACTGTGCACCATACCAAAGAAAGACAAGTATAAAGCTGTACTGTATTCTAAAAGGATACATTTTATTGACTAAAGGTAGCTATTAAATCTTTCAAAACTCAATATTTGTTGGCCAAATCAGCAGCGATACAGAAGAAGAAAAAAAGGGAGCTTGAGTATTTGAGACAAATATTTGAGCCAATCCTCTTACACCTATACATTGATGTACATTAGGAAATGATAAGCCTGTTTACAAATCCCAGTAAATTAGGAAGACTGAAGAGCACTATGAGTATTCTAAAGTATCCACACCCATCTTCCTACACTTCCCCTTGTGATCATATCACGTCTAAATTCAGCTGACTTCCCATTTTGGATCATGAGAGAATTTTTTTTCTTTTTTTTTAAATTGGAACAATCTCCTGGTGGTATAGAATTCTTTTCCCTCCTTTTATTGGAAGACTAGAAAGCCTAGAGAAGACTTAAAATGATTAAAAATAGTATCTTCATATTAAGATGTAATATCCATATGTCTGTTGGTTGATTGTGTCCATGCCTACTGTGGGCTCTCTTCTAGAGAGTACTGGCAGATACCCAGAGGTGCTGAAGTTTAAAAGGATTCTTATGAAATCTCTGCATTTTGACATGGCACCTTGTACCTTTTAGGTTGTATGGAGACTTGGAAGTCTGTAGAATCCAGACAGTATAAGAGCAATTACAAACCATTAGCCCCAACACTGCATACTGGTTAAGCAACAGGGTTGGTGAGAGAAGGTATTAGCATCTTCCTGGTGTTCAGTTAATGAGGATTCACCCTGTAAATATTTCCTTACCTTTCAAATTTTCCCTTTTTATTTTTTAATCTACTTGTCCCAAATATAATCACATGCAAAAATTTATTTTTACATATATTCTCACTCGAAGTCCCCAAGTGCCTTAATTCAACCTACATCCATACATAAACACCTAAATGCTTACGTTCAGTCCTTAATTTCAGGCCCTCCAGGAATAGTAACCTCAATTTTAAGGCCACAGTTCACATATTCCTCCTAGTGCTGTGAATGGTAAATACCCAGGACATAATCCCCAAAAAGGAACAGGTTTAGATCAGTGTTCATGTGTAAGGTCAGGAAATACCTTTTCCTTGGTGGCTATGGGTTTAAGATGTACAAATAGCCTCTTTATTTCATCCATCCCTTCATGGGAGAATTCCTGGTTAGTTTCCTCATGATATGAGTGAAAACGCTTACAGTTAACATTTCATATAGATCAAAGACATGTTCTGTAATAACGCGGTTTAATGTATTTTTAAATGATTTGTAGTTTTGAAGTATTTTCACTTGTCAGCAATTTTACTGTAAGAAAAGAACGGAGAGATAATGTAGATTGCTAATAGCATAACATCTGTGTTGACTTAAAAAACAAAAAGATGCAGAGTTTGGCCTAAATCTGTAAGTCTAGAAGTTTGAAGTCATGTCAACCTGCTTTTGACACATAATGGCAAAAAAAAAAAAATCAGTTTCAGGATCCAGGGAAAGATAAAAAGATGCACCTATGGGAAAACAGAATGGAAGTAGACTGTGTATTACAAATAAAAAAACCTTCAGAGATCATAATGTGATAATAGGAATGTATAAGAAGAGTGTAGGGACATGACAATAAAAAAACCAACAATAAAAAGAAAGAGTTAATTTTGGAAGTTATGATTTTATTATGAAATGCTAATTTTGGAAGATTACTACCCGTCTCCTAAAAGAGAAGTTTAAGGGAAACTATGAGCTGTCCTTGAACTCAGAAAAAAAGGAAATCTTACACACATTTAAATTTTACATCACACTATGGGAAAAAGGTACAATCTCTTGCAGACCTATCACACCTGTAAGCAGATTAAAACCTTTTGTTACAGCTATGTCTTTGAGTCATGGAAGAACGTTATAGAAGACCATAAGAATTTGCTATTAAAATCACACAGAAAACAACCTGAGCTCTTACCCAGTAAAGACAGGTATCTTAAGAAGCAGATGGGAACGGTGCTCAGACTACATAGGAGAAGTCAATGAAGTTATAAAGTTATATTGTGAAAGCATCACAGCGTTGGAGTGTAACATTGGTACAAATCTCTGAACATCTTCATACAAAAAAGTGCAATAGATAAATGAACAAAAGCCCAAGAGGATGTGGAACACCAGTGTTCTGTACCTTTAAGACCAAAGAAGTTTAGAGCATGGCTCCGTTAGTAATTCAGTAGGCTTTACTGCCTTATTTCAGTGGGAGTTAAATGTGAATTCTCTTGAGTGCCTTTGAAAATCTCTACCTAAATTCTTTAGACCTACAGTTTAGCAAGTATTTTTAACAGAGAAGGGGTTAAATGAAATCATCCTCTTCCCAATGGACTAGAGAAATTAAATTCAAAATTTTTCCCTTCAGTTGAAAAATCAGATTTGATGCTCTGATTCCTCATGCATCTTCAAGATTTATTCATGAGTCACAGCTCAATGCACTATATGTTGTATTTATATGAACACACATAAAAAAAAAGAATAATTTCCATTATCTAGATGTATGTTTGTCAGCATCTGAAAGAATATCAATCCTGCAAGTTCTAAGTATTCAGTTACTCTTTTAAAAACATCATTCAGGCATTGTAAGACATATAACTACAGCATAAGCAATGACCTTTAAGTGTATCTTCTTTCCCATTATCTCAGCACTGTGAAATAGCGATACTGAAATCTTTGTAATATCTGCACAGAAGCTATTTATTTTAAAATCATTTCACCCAGTAAACCAACCATAATTTTATTAACAATAGCAAGAAGTTGATACGGTATTCAAAGGAATACTAACACGCTATTCACCTTAGCTTCTTTTACAATGAATCTCTTAGTTCATTTGTATTTCAGCAAAAGGGCACATGATAATTTTAATTCTTTATGAAACTTTTTCAATTAAATTTCTAAAACCTTATCAGGTGTAGAGCATCTTCAGGGAACAAAACTTTCATAATAACAATACCATGGAAGCTTGTAATCTTTAAAATGATTCATTCGCTATGATTAATTTACCCTTTATTTGTATCTGTATATCTAAAGGGCAAATGTCACTTTTAAGAGTTATTATTTCAGACAGAAATTTTTATACAGAATTTTACTTTATATGTAGGTCACATCATTTATGAGTAACTGTCATGACTGACTCATTGCATTTTCTGTCAATGTTGAGTTTCTTCCCATTTCAGAAATATCTCTTGAAGAAGAAACATTGCTTATAGGCTGTGAAAGACATCACACAGCTCAGCCAAGTAATACTTCTCCAATTGTCATGCTATGAGTATAACAAAAGTAACACTGAACGCCTTATGTCTCTGCTTCAGCAAAGTCGTTACAGGATTTTTGCACTGATTGCATGAGCAGCTTTTAAGAGTGCTGCAGGCAGAAACCATTTTCCATAGGCCATGGTATAAGAAGTTCTAATAAAGGACTTGCAAAAAATGTTGAAACAGCCACTATGACGATGTTTGTTTCAAAACAGAGTATATAACTATCAACAACAAACCCACACACACATATTGACACAAAAAAAAAAATCAAGGCATGCATTAAATTCTCTACTTTAGTAACAGGATGAAGTGCAAAAACAGAAAAAGAGGGTATATGCTAATGCTCAGAAGTTTGTAACATATGAGAACACCAAATATTGTGGATTGCAAGTGCACAACTAAAAAGCAAGAGTTCCTACACCTCTGCCTCTGTTGGGTGGGTGGCAGAGGAGGGAGGGCACGTGAAAGCATAAAAATAAAAATAGGAATTTGTATTTCAGGAAAGTGCTACTGCCAGTAATCCATCAATATTTAAATACTGTCTTTATTTACCTGGACGTGCATTAAAATGCCTCATATGATTGAAATTATGTTTGGCAACAGCCCTTTTAGCAACCTTCCAGGAAAAAAGTTATTTCCTCGGATTCACACAGCCACAACCTGGTAATTACAGGCTCTTTTCCAGGCCTTTTAATCCATCCTGCCAGAAGACAGAACCTCTCTAAACAGCACAGCACACAAACTGGCAACAGGTAGAACAGGGCCAAACTCTTAATTTCTAATCTGGTACTTGACCAGATCATGACCCATCTCCTGGAGCAGATCACTTCTGATGTTCTAAGTGTGTATGACTTGAAATATGTCCTGACGAAGAGGTAGAACCAAGCTGCTTTTATTTTTATTCTTCTTTCCTTCCCTACTAAATATCCACAAATGGTTTCTCAGCTGCAGTTAAACCATGAGAAAAATTCACTAGTCAGTAGTGACTACTCAAAAAAAAAAAAAAAAAAAAAAAAAGACAATTTTGCTTATACTACTTGCTTTATCAGGCAGATTTCTTTGCCAGTCTCTTTTCTTCCCATTGTCTTGACCATCTGCCTACAACTCTCTTCCCACTTATTACCAGTAGCAGTATCTTACTGTATTTCATTGCCATGGTGTGTGTGGCCTTGACTAGTTATCATTTCATTTCACAGCTTTGTTGTTTGAACTACTGCCAAAATGGCTGGTTCATGTTTTTGTTACAAGCTTTGGAAAAGCTGATAACTTGGACAGAGGCATTTTTTCCTTTCTATGCAGTCTCTTCCAGATGGCCGACATTACTTTGAGCAGTCCCCTCTTTTCAGTTTTGAAATTATTTGGACTGGCAGTGACTTTTATTTTGAATTTTTAGAGTCTACAAGCTGGATTTGTATCCTGTCTAAATTTGCCTTTTGATGTCAATGAAGGTAGAGCAACTTGCAAAGCATGATGGTCTTGCTTCATCAGTGAGTCAATTATAACTCTAAATGAAACTGAAAATACTTTCCAGACAGTCCAAAACTGCACCATTACCTCAAAGTTCAATTTATTTATTTATTTTCCGCCCAACTCATGCATTTATTACTAGATTATTAGTCAAACAGAGCTGGAAGTAGGATTTTCCTGCTGTGGACAAGGGATTCGAAATGCTCCAGCCAGTTTAATGTTCCTCATCAAATCATGATTAGACATCTTTTGGATATAAGAAAGGTAGTATTTAAGATACAGTACAGGACACAAAACTACATTAAGCAGGACACGCATGAGGATCTACATTAGGTTGTTAATCTGTCCAGAAGATACATCATGTATTTAAAATCAATGATGAAATTCAAATTTGCCTAACAGATCTGAAAAGAAAAATCTTTGTCTGGGTTGATTTCAACAGAAACCAAAACAAGAAAAAAAGAAAGTGTAGTTAAAAAAAAAAAAAAAAAAAAAGTTGTTTTGAAGGATCTACATGTATCTGAAAAGAATGTCATAAAACGCATAATGGATGAGTTATATATATATATGTATAAAGCATAAATCCCTGAGTAATTAATTGAAAAATCTACCCTTCTGATTTTAACTTAAATATCAAGACTGTATTTACTGTTCTAATGCAAGTCACTGGGAGAGCAACTCTTGGGCAGCAGATGAAGCCCATACATTCTCATTCCAACTTTCCTCTACTGCTGGAGAAGCCAGGCAGCACACGGCAGAGCTGTCACATGCTTTGGCATAAAATTCCCAATGGCAATGAAACCAATGGGTAGAATTTAGGTCTTACTGTCATTCATGAGAGCTTTCCCATTGACTTTAACTGCGGCAGGGTTTCATCCAGGGCTGTGCAATTACTGTTTCACTACATTATTTCCTCTGGACTAGATGGTTGTGACATAGTTTTGTTTTAAAAGAGAAACACTGGCAAATCAGAAAATCCTCCACAAAACCACAATAATTCCTCTCATCTCCAGTATAAATGTTTAGATCTTCAAATATTTTATTTTAAATTACAGCCACTAAAAGCTCTTTCAAAACAAAACTGAAATTATGCCAGAAGTGTACAAGGTGTATTTAAGGATTAAAAAATTCTTTATTGTGAGAAGCTTTGAGACTTGAATCATTCAGCCTTGAAAAATAGAAGGGTGAGAAAAGACTTCATTATGTGTAGTTAGGAAACAGCTGTTTATACTACAGGAGAATAATGAGAACTCAGTGATCTGAATCTGGAAGACACATTTACACATTGTATTAGATAAATATGAGGAAGAAGTATAGGCTTTTCCAGGTTTTGGCTTTGACACAGACTGTAAATTTCTTGATGTCCCTTTGTCTCAGTTACTTCATATGTAAAATACACTGTTGCCTTTGCCTGATTTGCCCATTAGCTTTCTAAGTACTGTGGAGCTACAGATGCTTTCCCTGCCTCAATGTTGTATAGGTCATGGCTTCTAGGGGCCAGAAAAATACAAATAATAATAATAATGTTGAAAAAGGAACTTTCATATAGTTGGGAAATTTTCCTCAAGACTGCTTTAAAGCAAGATCAGAATACATCGTTAAAAGCACAGTCTAGCATGTACTTACAATAACAGTTCAAAAAATGTATGTCTAAACCAGTTATTTCCTGCATTAGCTTTAGAGCCTGTGAGGAACAGCCACATTTTGTAAATTTTAATAGATTAGCGATTTACAAATCAGATGTGCAAGTCAACTGGCTTTTGCACCTCATTCAGTTGTAACAATATGTTTGTTCCTAATGGAGACAGAATCACCTGCCAATATGGATCATGTTTAAAAAAAAAGTACAACTTCCCTTGAAATAAGAAAGAAACTTTAATTAGGCTAACATCTTTCCCAGCTGGCTTCTTGAATAGATACTTGAAATAATTTGATATATTGGTAAAAAGTAAATTAAATGCATTAACTACACAAATACTCAGCTTCTCTGCAGGTAGATTAATGTCTTCTAATTCATGAACTCCTGAATCTATGGCTTGTTTTTAATGCTAATATTATTTTTTCTTGTTTATCACCAGGACTTAAGTGATTTATACATCTTGTTTAGTTTCTGACTTATGTTCTATCATGGAAAAACATATTTTTCACTACTTAGTAATCACAGTCAATTTCACCGTTGTGAGATATTTCTAAGGTCATTAAACTTTATACCAGCATTTGTACCCACTATACCGAGCACTATAATCCGGGTATAGTGATGATACAGCTGTGGCAGATTCCCCAAAACAAGTCTAGGAATGACTGCAGCTTAAGATAGGTACTCACATACCATCACATTTTAAATCCCAAATTGAGTAACCATCCTCTACAAGTTTGTATTTACCATAGAAGCCTTTCCAATGACAACAGACTGTTACACCTGAGGTTTTCTCTGGTGTATGCCACTGGGATAAAGGCTCACAGGCAACTTACTGATTGACTCTGCAGCTGTTAAGACAACCCAGGAGGCCACTCACTTCTTAATACTCAGACTCTCCTTATTCATGACATCATGTCATGTATCAAATTAAAAAAAAGACCTTTTATTTCCTGTTCATTTGAGCAGTAAGTATTCGCCCTGAATTTCTTCTACAAACTAAAGAAAGGTGAGCAGTGTGCTAAAGCATGTACTGTAGAGAGCAGAAGAATGGAATTCTTTCAGTTATTAGGAATGGAATTTAATAAAAAAAGTATTAAACTCATTGTACCTGGTCCAATGAAAACAGAAACGTCATATGAATAAAGATCATACAGTATGGAATATGGAAAATGTTTGAACAATAATTACTTTGGTTTGACATTATTCTTTAAAACAGCTTTGAGAGCATAGCTTTTGTTAGAGTACTCTGACATTAAGTGAAAAGGCTCAAGAAAAAAAAGAACCACTGGATTCCATGTTTGATAATGTTTTAAGGTAGAACTGATATTTTAACTTCTGTCAGATTCTGGCACATGGTAGGGTCAGGCACAATACACCTCTCTACAAGTACTAAGAGCCTTGAATTCAAATTCAGGTCTAAAATTAGTTAGTCTAGCCCTATAGCAAAGATGGCTATTCTGTACTTACAAACAACGATTTGTGCTAGGGAGGGGAAAAAAAAATAAATCAAAACCAAACCTATTAAAAACCATAATCTGATTTCCAAAGTTAAAATACAGATTGAAGTACAGACTCCAGGTAAAATAACGCAGGGGTCACATTCCCTGAATAGATGTACACCAGGCATGCAGTGCCCCCAAATTCTAACCTCACTTTTTGAAATATTGATAGTTAAAAAGATAGGGGGAAAATAGGGCATATACCTACAATTTAAGAAACCCTTTTTTAAAAAAAAATTGCTGTATACGAGATTTAGTAGAGTAGACAAGTCAAGTGGTCTCCTGCATCCTTTTTATGATATTTGACTATGGATCAGGTATCTTATAAAACCTAAAACCCCCACAAAACCAAACAAACCCAAACCAACCTCCCCTATCACTGAAACCTAAACAAGACTCCTGGAAATGTCACCAAACTACTGGCAGGCACAGATATATCAGTGGGAACAGATCCTAGTGTCAAATCCCAAACCCCATATTGTGGTATCACTCCCCAGAAGTACAAGGCAATGAGGATGATGTAGGAGGTGTTTCACAGCCTGGGTCTGAACACACCAGTGGGCGGGGTGAGCATAAGTAGCATTATCTGTTTGTAAGCAAGAGGAACTCTGCCATTCCCACAGCGCAGTTGCGATCACAGAGTGGGCACAGCTATCCAACAGGAACACCTCACCGGGTCTGAACATGGCAGGTTCAGTATCAGGTGCTGAAGCTCTAATGAAGGGACAAGGTTTGACAGTTACCAGCACAAAAATGGCCCCATTTCAGTTTTTTTTTTCACTGTAGTCAGTATCAGCTTCATTGCCCCAGGTCACAGCATGGCTCTGCAGTGTCACGTCAAGGACTATCCTCTAATACACCTTCTACTGCTTTTGTAGTACAGCTTACAGCGGTGTAGGTTGAACAGCATTTATAGACACGTATGTGGGGTGTAATCCTATCCATGCAAGCAAATAAAAAAATACATCTCCACCTTTCTTTCCTAATCTAGGGAGCATATTCTTTTCCCCATTGCCCATACCATTTATCTCAAAAGTCACATTTACAATTTCATTCAGTTTCTAGCCCTCTCTTAAAATCTGCACTCAACTACTCTGAGTTTTACAAACCTCTGGACATGAAGATATTTGACAACACATGGGTAAGATGGATTTCATGAGTCTTTTTTTGACTTCAATATAGAATATAGGTATCTATAAAACTACTGAGGAAAAATGTGCATTGCAGTTTTGAAATCAAAGTCCTAAGAATATATTCAGCCTACGTAAATTTCAAGTAATATTAAACAGTTCGAGATAGTTCAGAAGTAATAATTTCCTTGAGAATGCCATACAAGCTGAAGAATAAAATTATGATGTAGATTATTAAGATTCTAAAAATGGATGGTAAACCTGCCCCAATGTCATCTCTGTAGCAAAGCAAGGAGCAAGCCACTGAAAAAAACACTTCCACTTCTCATTCATCTTTGGAAACTGTGAATTAACAGAGACCCTAACAGCAGGTGCAAATTGCAATACAGCTTTCATTCCACACGTAGATCTCATATTATCATCATGGGGAACTCAGCAAATGGATTGAAGGAGTTGTGCAGCCATAACTTTAACTGTTACATACTAGCACACTTGTTAAAATTATCTGAACATAGCAAGTCCTTGATAAAAGAATCGGACCACAGCACAAAGTGTTCTTTATGCAGAATCTCTCATTATGAAGAAAGATAGGAAAATGCAAAGATTTGTGCTCTTTGCACAACAGCAAAGAAACAAGCAGCAAACAAGAAACCAAAATGCTATTTCTGATGTGACATTTTGTAATGAAGTGATACTGTAAGATTATCTGGACAGCAAAAGGTTTGTGTGTCCTAGTTACTAAGTGTAGATAGCATTCACTTCTATAACTGTCAAAACCCTTTCATAGCATTTTAATTTGCAAAAGAACCTGACTTCACTATGGAAATGTTATGATAAAGCCTAAAAAGAATTTATCTGATCAAGAAGAATGTATTACCATCATGTGGAGATTTGCTTCAACTCTTGCATAACAGCAATAATAAATGCAACCCACTTTTGTACAAAAACAGATAACGGGAACATAAGAAAAAAAAAACCTTGAAATTTTCCTTTAATAAGATTATATTTCAGAAATGAAGGGAAGACTATTTACCCATAAATAAGGTTTATAAAAAAAAAAACCACATAAGATGCTAATGTCTCCCTGGTAACATCTGCTTGTCAAAGTACTATGCAATCAAGTCAGCAGCCGAAGACTGACAATCACCTGCTGTAATATATTTTGGATTATGGATTCAGAATCATTTGGAGATGTTGATTCCTACTGGTTTTGTATAAATTATAATATGAACCAAGTTACCTAAAGAATAATTTAATTCTAAAATTTAAATAGTGTGTCAGGGATAAATGAAAACATGATCTGCAGCTTCATAATAATGTGTTAACTGAGTATGGAGTACATAGAATTAAAACGACTGCTGTCATCCTGTAAGTTTTAAGGTAAGCTGGTTAATGCAGTCATTCAATGAAGGTTCACAAACACCAATGCATTATACAGTTTAGTCTATAGAAAACTGTACTCATCAGTTCCATGGCTATACCAGTCATTCTGCAATAAAAAAAAAAACAAAAAAAACCAAAAAAACCACACCCAACAAAACACACCAAACACCAACTTGGAAATATGTTTTTCACCAGATCCCCAAAACCTGCTGATTTTGGAAGGTTTATATTTAAGCTACTTAATATCATATATGAAATCCAGGGTAAATATGAAATATAAGCCTGCACTAATCAAAGAAATCATCAATTTCTGATGAAAACATTGGAAATAACTCTCATTGTCAGTGTAGTGGTACATAGGGAATAATGTAATTTTCCTTTGATCAAATGCAACACCAGTGTAGACTCAGCCTCAAATCTTTCTGTAATTTTTCTCATTTCCCCTAGTGTGTGAACACATATGTGCAGAAGAAGTATGAAACTATGAGTTAGCCTTGTCTCTAACAGGCAGGTAGTTCAACTCTTCGTTAACTAAGTAGCCTTCAGGATTAGACTGCTTTCATTTAGTCTTCTTCATGCCTTTGATGTGTGAGGAATTTTGCCGCCACTCCTAGCAAAGGCTATAATCCTGATCAAGTCCATAGCATCCAGGAAGCCCAACTCAAACTACTTTTGGGGTTGAGCTGAGAAGGCAGGGAAACAAAAACTGAAGAAAAACACCAAAGTCATATTGCAAATAATAAGGCCGGGCAGAAGAAATAAAATCTCAGGATTGCCTAGGTTATTATGTACTGCTACTCAGTAGTGCTGATTATAAGAGGCAGAAGAGCAGACATCTCAGCTAACTACACTGTACCGCAGCCTGTGCTCTGGCTCATCTGCCTCTGGCAGAGATTTAGGTAGAGCTCTAACAAGAAACAAAGACAATTTCAGCATATCTAAGTGTCCCTAATTGAAAAGATAATTTATACGGGAAATACACGTAGGCTGAAGGAGAACGAGAGAGACATAGTATGAAGACTGCATTAAAAAAAATAATAAATCTTACTCTTGCAAGTGATCCGCTAGTAAAGGCACTTTGTGAGTCTGATCAGTTCTCAGATGGAGTGCACCGAAACAGTAAAATCCTAATACACCATCTCCTGGATTAAGGCAGCAATTTTAGTGGTTCATATACGTATTTAAAATCTCAACTTTAGCAGCAAACATACAAAATTATTTGTTATTAGAAGAAAGCAGGGAATTATCCTCAATTTCCCAATTATCCCTTTCATGGAGGAGTTTACAGAAATCAGTGCCTTTTCCCCCATTTTTGTTAGACATTTTCATGTGGCTTGCTTTAATCATGGAGTTTGTAGAGCTCTTAGGCACTATGCAGTAGCTTCATTAACTGCATTGGAGTCATTTCAGGTAGTAGTATTTCCTGATCCTCATCTACAGCAGCAGCTTTGAACAATGTCACTCCGAATATCTTGAATTACGAGGCTTGCTTTTTCATTTTTAAAAAAGTAAAAATATTTTTTAAAAAAATCCTCTGTCCAGGAAACAATTCCCTCAAATGTGAAAGTTTTGGTGGCAGTGACCCTAACTGGATACCTAGACTGCTGGGATTTTCATCCTTATTCACTGCAACGTGTGCATTTCCATGATTTCTGAAGTGTGGCATATATCCTTTGGGAATGAAAAATTCTTCTGATATTATTTCTTATCAATGTGTTGTATCAATTGATCTGTAACTAACTGCTACACTTACGAAACAAATTCAGGCACGGTTCACATTTCACAGAAATAAAATTAAATGGCTTAATACAAAAACATATTTTTACCTATCAAAAAAGTTACTCTCAGCGAATAACTTTAATGTCTGCATAGTATAGATTTTTTTCATTCACTTCCAAAACTTCCCTACTATCTTCCAGAGTCTCAAAAGTAGCCACTTCCAATAAATTCTTCTGTATGTGATTTCATAACAAGAAGCATCTTTTCATTCTAGTGCTTGGAAAAATATAAATTCTCCACTTTTAATTTGCAACAGACTGAGTTTTATAGAGCACTTGAGATGAGCTGAATAAACACACACCTGCATGAAATTTCCCACTAACTATTATAGCCTGAAGGAATCTACGTGTCAGGCTAGAATCTTGGCTTAGGCAGGAAATAACTAAAAGTCTAATATCATCCTGCAAATTAGCATGAAAGAATATCACATTAATTGGGAAAACAAAAAACCATCACAAAACAAATGCCAACAGGTAGCTTTTATGGCTTACCTATTTTGTATCTCATTTTACTGGTGTTCCCTTGGTTGTCTGACCCACGTGACACATTAGCATACATAAATCAAGCCTAGTTATAAATTGCTGTTCTTAAGGAAAGTGAAGGCTCAAGCTGATATATCAAGATCTGTTCGAAGCATGTAAATCTGTATTTGTACTCACCGTGTAAAGAAAAATAGAAAGAGAATGGACTTGATCTGGATAGTGAGTGGCAAAGGCAAAAAAATTAATCATTTCTTGTGAAAAGAAAAAAAAAAGAAGAAAAAAAGCAGTATTACGTTGTCTCTGAGAGTTTAATTCTTCAAACTGCAACACTGAATTTGGTCTTTACACCTATCCATAGTCCAGCTGTTTGCAGAAAGTTTATTGAGGGCTCTATGGGAGCAGAATAAAGACACGCTCCTACGCTTCGTTTGATTACTAACCATCACTCAGCACCACAACTATTGAACATAACTGCTAAACAAAAGGGATCTCATCCCTTGTCATTATTTGTACTTGAGAAGCATAGTATGATCTACCATGAAAGAATCTCTGAGCAAAGGGCAATTACAAATACTATGATAAGATACCAACTCTAATAGAGCACTGTCACTAGTGGTCTGATAACTAAATGAATCACTGCAAACTCAGGGTAGCAGACAGACACTGGAACATGAATTTTCATTCCTCTCTTCACAGGAACCAACAGTTTTCACAATCACTGTATAACACTCATTTCAAAGTCTTCTGCATCTTTGTGCGTGATAAATCGCATAGTACTTAATGGATCAAAATATTTGATGTGAGCTTTTAACAAAAAATCTTACAGAAAGAAAGTGGAATTTGCCTTCAAACCCTTGCCCCATGGACCTAATGAAGGAAGTTCCAAGAATATATTGTTACTAAACTAAGCAGATTCTGGAAACTTGAACTCCTTCTAAGCCTTTTATCCCCATTTGAAAAATGCCTGTGACAACTGACGCTTGCCCTGATATTGTCAGTTTTCCTTTTTGTAATGTTACAAACATTTCAGCAATAGTTCTAAGGTGGATATCTTTCTAAACTCTTGCTGGAGATCAGTAAAATACAGTCAAGTATGTCTGGTTTAAATGCACAGCAAATGTCTGCCTCCAGATAACATGCTTTGGTATTGATCACTGAGACTGTACACCAAAACCGTGAGCTGTCTATGCACTGTGCTGCCTCTCACCTCCCTAAACTTGCAGAATTACAATGAACCTGCCTTTTACCCCTCTTATTTGTGAGCACGAGAGGGCTAGTAAGCAGTGAGACAGTTTTTCCTCACTTGATGCTACTACCAGCAAATTTGAGTAGTAAAAAGAAAAGGGAAGAGCAGTAGATCAAATATATTTACCGATGACATACGACATTATGAAATACACAGCATACTAGCAGGAAAAATTTGCAGTAAAGATACATAACATATACATCTGATGGAATATTATTAAGCTACTTGGGTAGCCTTTAGAGGGGCTAAACCCACTTAGAAATCATTGCAAGCACAACGCGTGATACGATTATCTGTATTACCTGACCACAACCTGCCTCACGTGCGGCTGCGTCTGACCCTACTTATCCTCACCGGGCCTGATCCTGACCCTCACTTGTGAGCTGACATCTTGGCCTGGCCTCATCCCAGCCCCATGGAGATGCCTTATGTCTGGACTGAGGGCTGCCCCCTCCAGCCTGAACTGCTCCTTTGCTGGGGCAGCAGGACAGGCCATGCTGGCCCAAGGGTCTCCCAACAGCTCCTGGACCACGGGAGGAGCTGGTGCTCACTGTACCCCTCACAGTCTCAAAAGCGTGGGTTTGGTTTTTTGGGTTTTTTTTAAATAACATAAAATATGATTTGAAAATTGATTTGTAATTGCAAGATGGTTGAAGTGACCCCTTTTTAACTAGTTTCAATAGATTAACCTCTGAGCACCTGTAATTGCCACGTTGCAAGCATTACCTATGAGCATAACCTCTCACTTCACCTGCAGAAGAATGTCCTTCTTCGGTTAAAGGAATGTTCTTTAAAGAACACTACTAATGTTTTATAGGAACTCGGGGAAAAAACTGTTTCTCTCCCATATGCCCATGTGATGCCACATGATCTCAGGAGATAATTGAGACAGATGTGCTTTACAGTAATTGCTTTGGAGGTTCTCTGACACTGAAGGTCTGCAGTTATCTGCCAATTCTACAAACCCCCTAAAGAAGTGCTCAACACATGAACTTTGCACTATAAAAACCCAGATCAGAATTACTAGGAAGAATTATCACTCAATCCCCTATCCATCTTCACATCTATGTGGTGTTTTAAAGGTCACTGCCCTTCAGGCAGAACTTCTATTTGTTCTAACACCCAGGCAAGGCTTTAGTCTGTTTTGAAGATGAGGTCACATCCACTCTGTCTTTCCCTTCAGCTGGCCACATCCCCGGGATCCTGCTGGAGCTCAGGTGCTACACTGATGAAGGTAGATCACCAGAGTATGTACATTGCAGCACCTCTCCATGATGGGAAATCACTGGGGGCTAAGAATAAAAGTGATAAAATGTGATAGGGGGAACCACCAGCAGATTTTGTCTTGCCTGGAACTTATCATCATATTCACGTTATAGGTTTTTTTTTCCCTGACAGAAAAGATACTTTGAGAATAAGAGAACCAAATAAAAAGACACCATTAGAGACAACGTTTTTGATTTGATATAGATGAAAAAAAGTGAGCAAACCTTTGGGTACACAGTCCTTTAATCAGATTAGACCCCCCCAAAAGTATAAATTTCAAGTTAACCCTACTATCGGAATCAATAGCTCTTAGTTTATCCTAGAATCAAACACAAACGTTAATGAAAAAATTATTTATCAAAGATTTAAAATTATATCTATGTTTGCTACATGTTAAAACAAACATTCACATACCACAACCATTTCAAGGAATTTATCACAATGTATTTTGTAAGCTGTCAGAGTATGCCTGAAGAACAACAGACTTAACGTTACTCCCAGCTTTTACTAGATAAGATATTCACTGTTACATATCTCTGCAATTAGACATCTTCATTTTCACCTTCACGCTCTTTCATTTTACACCCTTAGGCACTGCCTTCTTTCATGTAGGTCATTGGTGAAAAAGCAACATGCCTCTGTCAATAGCTAAATGGTTTTGGATGCAAGAATCAATCTATCCCTCTCTCCTTCTTTTCACATATATGTACATGGGCACACACAACAATTCCTGTTTCTTTCTCTGTACTGATACGCAGATATATAGTGCTCCATGTATACAGATATATATCCCTATGGTAGAAATCAGCTTTTCTCCATAATAGCCAATAAGGTAATTATCTCACTATGTTCTGCAGCCGGCAACTAAATGCATCATCTTGCCAGAAGAAAGACTATGACATATACCATAATCTGAAAAGTATTACCTTCAGTGCTTTAATCAATGTTAACATTAACAGCGCTCATCTCTGGCAAAGCATGAAACTATTGACCCCCTAAAGACCTATGTTAAGATATGACAGTATTTTATCCTGGAATTTAATTTGTGTTTTCTACTAATTAAAATACGTATAACATGTCTCTAGCATTAACCCCAGTTGTAATCAAGCTGTGGATTGTGTCCTTCTCTTGCAAAATTTCAAGAAACCTAGGGACAATGGTAGTACAGGAACAAATCAGCTAGAAATCCCATGTAATTCATTAAGGACACAAATCAGTGTCATATAGACATAGAGAGACATGAGTTGGTTCTGCAATGTCTCTGAAAGGAATTTAAGAAAAACTTTGAGATAAAAATATCAGATAAGTACAAAGAAGAAAATTATTCCCAGTGGACTTTGCAGGACTCTATATCTGAGTTTAAGTTCAGAGAGTATTATGAATTGAAACATGCACTTTTCTCTCCTTCCAGCCCTCTGTGATCATCTTTACTCTTAAATCTTTAACAATTCAAAATACTTCCTACTTTTTTATTCTATTTTCTGGGGACTGTCTCATTGTTATGACTGTTATCACCTCCAGCGAGGTTCACCCTCTGGGGTTATCCTATAGGGTATACTAAAGATTTTAGCCATTCCTGCAAACTCTGGATGCAGTAAGGGCATGCTGGAGCTCTTCCATCTACCCAGAAAGCAGCCCAGGTCCTGTCCCAATCCACTTTATGCTCTTCCCTTGGCAAATAAATCATTAGTGTAATAGAAAACTTTTAACACCTATAATAAACTAATAAATGTTATTCATTTACAATTATATAATTTATAAACTAAAAAATGTTATTAATAACTAATCAATGTATCCCCTCCAAAAAGGGCCTTAAGTCCTGTTTTTTTCTCATCCCACCATCCTTTTCCCTTGCTTTTCTTAGCCAAAGAAAATAAAAAGGGGATATAGCATCCATTTAAAATCATTATCAGGTGTCAAAGGCAGCCCATAACCCTTTCCAGGCATTTTACTGTCAGATCCATGGGTTACAGATTAATTGCTATGGACAGTTAGATCTTTTCTTCACTCAGATTCCTGAAACTCAGCTGAAAGATGATGTTCTTGTTTTACAAAGTAAATAGAGTATGGAAATAGTCTCTAAAGAAGTGAAAACCTGAATTTCATTGTGAATGTATAAATTGAGATGCTGAAAAACTAATGAGAAGCCATTTGTGAAGGTTTTATTTTAGATACAACTTTACTGTGGGAAGATGAGGCAAGTTTGAGGCTGGAGTGAAAAGAAAATGCTTATAGCATTTTCAGAGCCATTTCTTGCTTTAGGTGTTTGTTGGTGGTGGGGGGGGGGGTTGGTTTTTTTTGTTTGTTTATTTTTTTCCTAGGAAAGAAGGACAATGACTGAACTTAACTTTAAAATATTCTGGGGTTTTTGCTTTTGTTGTTGGTTGGGTTTTTTTTCCCCACACTTCTCTCCCACTAGTGAGTATAACAGAGCAATGAAATGCTCATCCAAAGAAAGTCCAGAACCACATGAACTGAAATTGTATACTGTGAATCTTCTACATTGTCAGCTTGAACACAGTCCCTACAGAGCAGAGTTAATGTGAAGCCTTACATTTATGGGGACCTGCTCCTTTGGAGCCACTAGCAGTAGTGTCTGCACCCCCGGGACCTCCAGAAAGCCTCATGCTGAAATACTGTGAGACCTCACAGTCAGGCTTCAGTAACTTTTCAGTTCCAGTATTTTTTGCCAAATTCTTTCTATTTTCCTCTTCCATTTACCTTCCCTCTGACAAAGAAGTAATTTAAGAAAAAAATACATTTTAAGAGAGTAACAACTCAGTTGAGATGAAACACAGTTAGGATTTTAAGATGAGCTTTAGCTGCTATCAGTTGTACTGTGATGATAATGTTGGTGTTTCATGATGCCACCTGCAGCTTGTGTGATAGATGTGATTGTGTATTTTGTTTTGATACACTTGAGAGGCACCCTAGAATATTGTGTGTTTCCTGGCCATAAAACATGACTGCCAATTGTCTAAACCTCCCTGGAATCAAATCAAAAGAGATAGTGACCTTTCTATCAGGGAGAAAGAGAGTATGAATAAGAAGAAATAAAGAGTAATATGTAGTGACTCTCATGAACCACAGAATTATTTCTTCCAAGGGTAGTTACCTCTTGCCACTGAGAAAGATATTGGCACCCTCTTTTACACTATCATACTTAACTAACAAGTGATCTTTACTGAAATCAGTGGGGTTCTCAAGGAGTAAGAAAAATGGAATTTTGGAAAAGGACTGCAGAAACCAGTCCATCACTGCTAAATTCTTTGATTCAGCAACATCTGTACTAAGTATTTTTCATCCTTTTATTTCATCCATTACATATATTTTCATAAAAATAAGTGTATTTTATCATTACTTATATTTTCAAATAACATAAACCCATAATTCTCCATTTGCAACACTGGTATTTAATTAGTTAAGCGTGATTAAATTTTTATGCTTTGTATACAACAGCAAAAAAATCGGTGTAATACTACAATGAATTTGCAAATACTGAAACCTTAAACATATATTTGGGAATTCTAAACAATATCCAGCAGTCTTAAGCAGTAATATAGTAATGAAGCATATTCATATGGGGTATCATTCTATCTGAAGTACATGATAAAAATTTTAGAAAATGCAATCCTTCTAGGTCACACCAGTTAACACTGAAAAATACTACTCCACAATCCTCTGGTCACTAATGAAACATTCCTGACACACATAGGGTGTGACTAATTTTGATACAGGTATAACAACACTATGTTTAATCAAAGGTTTTGATTTACAAATATGATCAAGATGCATGTCTGTATTTTAAAATGCAGTTCTTTATAAATATTAAGCATCAATGGAGTGCAAAAAATTAATTGTATTAGGCCAAAATAAAAGCCACTAAGGAATTAGCAAGCAGAAGGAATAGCAGACTCATGTTTAAATTAACTGAAGGAATAAGCTTGCCCTTTCTAACATATCAAATGAAAAAGGAGTCTGGAATATGAGCTATAATAGAGGAAATTATTCTGCTGGTAGTACTGCATTGATTTCAACAGAATTAGGCTGGCTGGGAAGCGGTTCTTCTGTGCTGCAGAAGGACCTTATTTAACTGGTTGGGAAGCAGGAGGGCTCAGTTCTTCATAAGAACTTCATGTGTGGAAGTGGAGTTATTGCCTGGTTATGGACCACTTTCTGGCTTCAGTTTCTCTCAGGCAGTTTCATTTAGTGCTTATATAAGATTGCACACAGGTGTAGCTCTAGAGCCAACCGCAACAGCTTAACAAGTTAAAACAGACATTGGCTGAAACACAAATGTAAACTGTGTTTCTATCCCCCTTGCATTTATTTACCATCCCATCTAATCTAGTCATTAACTTAGTTAGAATACAGAGGACAGACTCTCAGCTGAAAAGCTAAAATAGTTCCTTGACTTCAGTGGAACTTGGTTGGCTTAGAGTAGCACAGACTCTCTCCTAGACAGATTTTTCAGAAAGCAAACAAAGTAAACAAAATATGCTTTCCAAGTCACAACTCTAAAATATACCCTGTAAATTAAATTTTTCTTTCCCTCAGGAACTGGAACCTTGAGAATACAAAAATGTCAGCTTTTAACAAATATTAACCTTTTAATTCCAGTCTCTCATTCTAGAGGGTGGCTTCTGGGGTGATATGAAATACTGATGGACTATCCATCACCTAGCTTCTGCCTATGGGTCAATGCACAGCCTTAAACAACCACAGAAACCAAAAGATAAATCTTTTGATGAAATACTTGCAATTCTATAGAGACATTTTGAGCTAATGCCAGTGTTTATCCCAGAGTGGTCTCTCTGCTGTCAGCAGAAGCAAAGAGTGTTTATAATGCAGTTTGCATCAAGACTGAAACATGGTTCCACAGACTGACTCTGAGCAACAGCCAGGCAAAGCACCTGGAGACTACTTTGTTTGCATTATTCACAGAGCACAGAATGCAAGACCAAAAGTCTGAGTTCACCAAAGAGTGTCCACATACAGAGTACAAGACTCTTTCTGACATACTGAAATTTGGAGTGATGCATTTATCTAAAGTATTAGAAGCATTTATATTCCTGTGTTAGGAAGAGGATAGCCCTAAGTAGCAGCCTTCAGGTTTACAGTTACACACACGCAGAGGTCTGGAAAGAGAGGTGGTTGCACAAAATATTACGGAAGAAACCCTCTATACAGAAAAGGTTTGCAATGTGCCTAGCCCAGCTTTTAGAGAAAACATGAATATAGTAAAATGAAGTTTCTGTATTACACAAAACTTTATCTGCCAAATTCCAAACTGACAGTGCCAATGAAAAATGAAAGGTCAGAGTAGTGTAGTAGTAGTACAGTAGAAAGGTAGTATACAGTAGTAGTGTAGTAGAAAGGGAGTAGTGTTAGTCTGCATTTAAGGAATAAATAAAAAAAGGGGGCGGGGGGGCGGGGGGAGGGTTCGAGTTTGGCCACTGCACTAAGTGATGCATCTTGGAGATTTTGTGATAAAACAGCATGAGCATCCTCATTCCTTTCACCTTGCATCTGTTTGCAATGGCTACCATATTTCAGCTGGTGGTTCCCAGACTTCTGTGGGACCCTACCATCTATCCAAAGAAACGTCACATGTCTCTCAGGTCTTGGAATGGGTTCTTATGTTCCTGTGTTTCAGATATTCAGGAAAAAATAAAAAGCAGCATCCAAATTAAATATAAGTAATCCAATCCTCACACAAATATAAAGGAAATGTGGTTTGGAGGCCCTACCAATACCTCATGTCATGGAGGCATCTCTTACAGCACTCTCACCATGAGAATTCTTTACAATTTCAGTTCTCATATTTGAGAGCTTGCACATTACTCACAAGAAAAAGGTACTTGACAGTTAAATATATTACATACCAAGTCTTTGTACTATGAATCCAAATTCCTGGTTTTTTCCTTTCTCCCTCTTTTTTTTTTTTTTTTTTTCTTCTCCCTCCCCTTTATCAAACACCATTATTGACTGGGGAGCAAAAGCCCCTAAGATACTAAATCTTCAGACCATGAAGGGAAATGGAATGGTTTTCTAATGGAGTATATCTGAGTGCCTCTGGCTTTTAGAACCTGTCTTTAAAGTCTGCTTACTGAGGCATAGATGACCACTCAAACACAGACAGATTTGTCACTTCAGTTTTCAGGACACCCATCCTGTAATGACCACAAAGTAATTGTGAGGACTTTAGTGGCTAGACCTTCTCTTGCTATTCATGAGGTTCTTGAATTGGATTTAATTTCATGCCAGATTTGACTCTATCAATGGAAGACCAGCTCAAATGATTTCTTAAGAAATGCCCAAATAACACCAGCCATCGTTACAAATCTTTTTTATGCTCCATAATGCAGAACAAGAAGAGATGTTTTGACTGTAAAAATCAAAGTATAGCTACTATTGTTCCAAGGGCTACTATAAATATTTTACAGTGTACAGTTACTAAAGACATACCTTTAATTATATTTCAGCCAATTTATAATCCAGGTCTTAAAGGCCATAGATCTATACAAAAGGACACTAAGCTCTCTCGTATACTGTGTTACCAAGATTTTCTTTCTTTGTCTCGGCCTTTCTGTCTGAAATATAATCCTTATGATGTTGTGACTGCTTACCTCTTCACAAGCCCTTGCACACTTGTTTTCATGCTATTGTGAGCACCAGACTGATTGTGATCTTAGGAGCAAAGTTTTAGTATGTAAATGGCTGACCTGGAATGAGCTAATTTGCAGATGCCCTGAGGATAAAGAGCCCATATCAACTCAGGAACTAGGATGATGGAACAGAGTTCAAGAATTCATGTAGGTACTGTGTTTAGTAACAGTTACATGTCATAAAGAATTTTCACCGGAAAATTTTGGAGTATTTGACCTCTGAAAGCATTTCAGCTCCATTTTACAGGTCATCAAAATGGAGTAGGAAACAGTTTGATCAAGACCCCACAGAAATGCAACAGCACAGGTATGAATAAAGCAGTTTCCTGGTTGCAAATGTTACAATCTGCCAGTTATCTGGCAAAAGAAAGTAAGTATGGCCAGTTGTACTCCTAGTCCCCCCACAGAGACAGTGATGAGAACTGAACACTTTGGCATTCCTGCCTTACTGCAAAGTCCTTTCAGAATGCCCTTTTCTAGCTGTGACAACTCCCATTTCAAACATAAAATGACAAGTTACCAAAACCTCATGAAATAAGTGGATTTTAAATTCCAGTTACTTTTCTTATCCAAACATCAAAGACCCAGTAAAACCTTTTGGAAGAATAACAAAATACCCCGCCTTCCACACGCACACAAAAAAAAAAACCAACCAAAAAAACCCCCAAACAAAACCAAAAAAACCCCAAACAACCAAAACACACACTCAAACCAAAACACACACAATGGCAGCTAAACGTCAGGCTTAGCTAGAAAGCCACTCTTCCTTAACATCCGTAGCTAGATTGTCATCTGGCTTAGAAGTTTTCTTCCAAAACATTCCTAATTTTAGATCTACTGCCATAAAAATGATGCAAATTGGTTCTATGGAGCCAGCTGCAGAGTCATACTGATTTACACCACCTCCTCCACAGTAGGAATGTTAATAACCACATTATTTTTGGTTCCTTCCTTGAGACCGGTTAAAACTTGGAAGAACAAACCTGGTTTATGCTAGTTGAAAGACTTCACCTTTTGCACCCAGTAAAGTGCTGAATCAAACAACATCACCACACCCGGCTTTTCTCTAGTCTCTATAATAACAGCACATAATGTTAATGTAAGACAGTGCTAGATTTTTTTTTTAATGCTTGAGCTCATAGTTCTGCAAGTATTTGAAACTGTTTTGCCTCATCAAGCCACTCAGACTGTAGGCATGAAACAAATGAGGTGGCTGGACTGTTGTTTCTGTCTTAGTTTCACCCGCTGCCACCAGAAACCACTGTCAGTGGCTTCTGTATTTAGCAACAATCAATCAGCTTCTGTGTTTGACACGGTGCTTGGATGTGTTCCTGGATTCCCATACAATGCACTAGAGATGAGTGATTTCAAATCCACTCAAACTGTACATTCAGAAGCTGTTCTTCAATTCAAAGGTGTTTTTTTTTTTTTTTTAAGAGCAGAAAGACATGAGGAAAGATTAATTCAAATGAGGGAACGGGAAGTAAAATGCATTCAGGAGCAATCAGGATGGAAAACAGGGAGAATATGTGAAAAATAGATTAATGGGAGAATCTAATGTCTTCTTCTTCATGCCAATCCAGCTTTTATATAGAGATGATGCATACGCATCTTTCCTTAACAAGAAAATCAGAGAAAAAAAATGAACTGACTTTACAAGTAACACAAAGTAATAACTACAAAAGGTTCATGAATTTCACCTGGTTTCAAAACTTGAGAATAGCTCAAAAGGTTCAATAAGATTGACATAACAATAAATTGCAATACTGTAGGGGAAGAAATTTCGTTCAATAGAAAAGACAGAACAATTCGTGTTTAGATTTATATTTAAATTAACTGGCATTGTAATACAAAGTTACATTTATTCATACAAAGAGTCCTTATTTCAGCCTGTGCGAGTCTATCATGAAGAAATATCTAGGTTTTATCAGTGATGAAGCAAACATAGTTATAAGTCTATTTTAAACACATTTCACACACACACTGCAGACTTCAGGCCTCCAGAAAAATAAAATCCCACTGGATATCTTCACAAAATCTACCTGGTTGTTTTCCACAAGGATTCTTATGAATCATTATGAGCTTCTATGAAACCGAGAAGGGGTTTTATTTTTTTTTTTTATTTGTGGCTTTTTCTAAATTAAATAAAAGAACAGAATGTTCTCAGAAGCACTTCTGGTAGGTGACAATACAACACCAGCAAAACAACTGGATTAAATCGTGTTTTCTTGTCTGCTTCAGGCTTACGGGAAAATTAGGGATAGAAATGAAGGCCAAACTATGTGCAAACAAAAAGGTGTCTCTTATCTCCAAAAATAACGTAGATTATCAGAATAAAAAGTTAAAATACATTCTCTTCACTGTTTCTACAAAAAGCTGAAGCTACTGCCAAAACCACAGTAATCGCAATTCAAGACAGCTGCATCAAAGAATCTATTATTGGCCTGGGCACACCAGTACACAAAAGCAGAGAAATTACTATTATATAACCATCAAGAAATGGAAAAATTATTATTTTGGTCAGAAACAAGTAAAATTCTAATTTATTTAGAGAATATTGGCTGAGATTTTCAACAGAGTGAAAAGAAGCTAGATGCCCACATTCCCCTGAATTTTAATAGCATTTAGGTTCCTTTGAGAAGCCAAGACAACACTTTCAATTAAACTATTCTGCATAATAATTTCATGGCTTGATCCTGATATGCACTGAGACAATTCCCACTGCATTCAGTGAAAGTTTAGGGTAATCAGCATCTCTCAGCACCTGACTCAGAAAACCAAACCACGAAACATCTCAGTTACCTACTTCATGGATTTAAAACAAAAATAAAAAATGTACCACAAACAAACTAATTAAAAACCCCAAACAAAAAAGAAACAAAACAAACACCAAACAACATACACCTAAAGGGTAATTGAACTGATTATGTAAACAAGGCTTAAGAAAATAAATAAATCTAAATGGAAATGCTTCCCTAGGTGAAGTTTTTGAGCTACCAAGAACGAACATCTGCAGGCTCTCCTCAATAGCAATAGCTGTCTGATTAAGACACCCACACTGTAACAGAAATGAGAGACAGTCCTTGTTACAGTACAAATGTTCTTTTCATAAAAATTATCCTTCCCATCACAAACCATTAAGTAAATGTTGTGACATCTACAATTGTACATTATCAAATAATACACAAGTCAAAAGTTAACATTGTCATTAACTGTTCATCTAATAGATGGAGCAATACACCGTATCACATTGATGGCAGGAAGCACGTGCAATTTGCTGTTTGCAATGAAAGATTTGGACATATTTTTGATTCCTTTAACCCTGTATCTTAAAAGATGAGTAGATAATGGTCTACCATTCAGCTGGAAAATTTTGGGGCTAGAAACTATCTTGGAGGGCTTATGAGTTGGTTGGGCCTCTAGCAATGAGGAGATGCTTGATTTTATGGTTTGTGCACATTCATTTCAGCTCTAAGTATATGTTCTAGTTTGAAGCACGTCTTTTAAAATTTTCTCTGCATTTGAGCCAGTGATCTATATTGAATTCAGGTATGAGAACAGTAGGATAATAACCTTGCCTGTGGTACAGTTGGATTCTATGTCTTCGCGATGCAAAAGCAGCATGTTTATTCACCATCAAAAAAAAAAAAAAGGTCAAAATGGGGTATGGAGTTATTTTCACATGGACTAGTACTCTGTAGTATGTAATTGTTAATCCCCTTGAAATGCTAGTAGTAAGAAACAATTAAGAAACAAAACTACCACCTGTCACTGTAGTTCTTAACCACAAGGACACTGTGGTTGTGATACAATAATACTGCAAAAACAGTATCATAGCTAGGCTGTCTAACATGGGCAGCACCTGAATTTAAACAGTTTTTAAAACACCTGGGTATAGATGCTGGCAGTATGTTTTAAAGAGCTCTCTTAATTATTTACTGTATCTGAAGCAGTTCAGTCTCTCAAATGAAACTCTCTGTAATTCCCTCCCTTCCAGTTGGATGCTGGGTGATCGCAAATTCCTAGTGAGATCAGCAAAAACTGTGTTTGCAAGGCATGTCACTGGGAGCTCTTGTCCTTTACAGATTCACTTGCAGCCATTTTTGCAGTACTAGAATAATTTCATTCAAAGCACATCTCAGAGAAGGTTTAAATAGCTACAGCAGAAAGTCTCCGCAATCTTTTGGATTCCTAAATTCTGTGAAATAGTAACTGCTCTCCTTAGTCATTAGTCATTTCCACTTAGCGTGACTTCTCTTACATAAAAAAAAGCTGGATTTCCAGAGGGAATACCAATATAATGGCCAAGCCAGATACTAGAACATGATAGTTGAAATAAAAATCAATCCTGAGAGCCATACAGATCCTAAAGTACACTGAAAATAAAATTGTTTTCCTCTGTAAATGTAATTTTAAAATCTAACATATTCAATACATTTTATATTGATTATTTTAGCAGTATTTCTGAAGGCTAATAGATACACTGTGTACTAGCTTCAGTGTAGTGGAGTACAAAAACTGCTTTTGTTGTCCTAGCAACAGCTAGGAAAAAATGATCTCACAAACGAAATTCAATGGAAATGCAGTGCTTTTCTGAAATAGACAACTAAATGATTTTAAAATACGGCAACTGAAAATTATACTTTATGAACTTGAGTCTGGCCTTTCCAAACTGAGATAGTTCTAAGGACTAGATAGGGTAGGAAGTATGAACCCACATTTTCATGTGGCATGAGACTAAATTGCCAGACTGGAATATTTTGCATATGGACCTGTTCAGTTTCCTTTAGCTATCATCATCTATTGAGTAGAGAATTCCCATCTCCTCCTGTGACCAGGGAATCATACAGGAGGCTATTTCTATAAAGAAGTATGAAAGCAAAGCTAAGGAGGTACTTTTATAGGACCACAACCTCAAGGAAGCACTATGAGAGGCAAAGAGCAGGACCAGACCTGTGTGCCATCTAATTGAACAAGGTACAACCAGGTGTGTCATGTTTCTTGGAGACCGTCTCACTTTCTCTGATGCATAGAAAGGGAACTAGAGGATGTTACTCTACACCCCCACGCCATAATGTTTCATGATTCTGTATGCTCAGAACAACCCACTGACCTTCATCACTTAGCACCTAACTACAGATTCAGATTTATCACCTTGATTCAGATCCTCCTGCAATTAATGGAGTCAGAGTATTTCCATTTACATTGACAGACCTTATATGACATGTATTTTATGACCATCTTCAACAAGAAGCCCATAAGGAACAAAATTATTAGCAAACACCTAAATTAGCAATATTATTAAAATATATTTCAAGTTCCATAAGAAATTGGAATGAACCAGGGAACAAAAATTGTGATAGGTATCAAAGAAAACGTGAGGAATAAGTTTAGCAGATTTATGATAAACTGTACTTCCATGCAGTCTCATAAACATTTATGTTGGATTATATCCAAGATGATCAGATCAAATGTCTATAAACTGAAAGTAATGACATACAATTAACACCTCTGAAAACAATCTACTATTCATTGCTCAGCCAAACTAGGAAAAAGTTTATAGCAGATAATACTTGAACATCCAGCATGCTCAGAGTGAAAACAAGTATGAGAAAACAATGAGTATTTTTGAGGTTTCTTTTAAAGCTGATAACTATTTACCATTTCATGAATATAATGTCTGTATGTACAATTGCAAGAGGAAAATTTTCACAAAGAGGATTAAAATGTATTTTAGATAGAGTTCTGTTAACTACTTCCATATAACTGAAAAAAAACCAAACAAGATTTTCTGTAGCTCCTTAAAGTTAAAATACAATTTTAAAAAAATCATAAAAATCAGGAGAGTCTGAAATAAATTATTTCCCAGTAGTGTCTCATGTAATTATAATATAAGATAACCAGGTATCTGGTTAAAGAAAGTATACTGTATACACAATTTTATACAGCATTGCAAGAGAATATTAACAACCTGGGGGGCATGACGTGATCAGGAAAAGAAAAAAAAAAAAGATCTTTCAAGGTTATTGGAAGAGCTAATTAACACCAATCACACCAATTTTACTTCCTGGAGAAGATACCAGTCAGATGTACTCGTCTTTTACATAGACTTTTTAGATGTGTTTAGTTTTGCCCTGTCTTTGCCGCACAGAAATTGATAGGTCTAGATTTTGGGTTATTTGGGGTTTTTTTGGTTGTTAGTTTTCGTTGGGTTTTTTGGTTGTTATTTTTTTATTATTTTCTTGTTGTTTCTTTGGTTGGTTGATTTTTCTTTGTATGGTGGTTTAGGTTTGGGTTTGCTTTTTTTTAAAAAATATACATTTCACTAACCAATGGTAGATTTTTTTCTGAAATCCTAATGTTAAATGTATTTATTGCTTATATTGTTTGTTATTGCTATATGCCTTATCATCATCAAATATGGTCCCACTTATAGTGGCCTCCATTTATGATGCGAGTTTGCTTTATTTTACTGTCTTTATCAACAGCAGATTCCATAATTACACGTCTAAAGAATGAAAATGACTGATAACTTTATTTAGATTTAACTTTAAAAGTAGAAGTATAATAGGGGAAGTCACATCACCTTAGAAGAGAACTGGTTCAAGAAATCTGTTATGATATGGGGAAAAAAGTGGGGGTATTTTAGAAAGCTTTTGAAGTTTTTGTTGTTTTTGTTGGGTTTGTTTGCATTTTTTTTGTTTGTTTTTTAAACAATGAACTAAAACTGAACACCCATGGGCAACTTCACCAGCTACGCTGGAACCTCAATGGGACTGATGCAAGAAAGTACAGAATATAAACTTGTCAAGGCATGTTTGAAGTTGCAAGGACATAGTAAGATAGTAAAATATCAATGCTGTACTTATTCCAATGTCACTAGAATGATCCATCATCTATGAATTCTCACAGATACTAAGAAATTCAGCATTAATTATTGTAGTGCAAAGGTGCAAGACTCAGAAAGATGGACTGGATGATGATGCGAAAAAAAACCCTTTTGTTCATGAACAGCAATAATAATTCAGTGTAACCCATATCCCTGCAGACAAACATCCCTGTGTAATGCAGAATACCTTCATCAAGCAAAATGTGACTGTCTCAACCTAATCTCTGAGTCATGTCACCCCTGGGAAACCTCGGCTGAGCAAAGCTTTATTTTGTTTTCCTGCCCCAGATTCAGCTTCATGTTAACACAGTAAGTAAAGACAGGCAAAAGCTAATGAAATGCTGAAATTTAATTGTAGAATACATATATTATTCTTTCACTAAGCAATATGTATTTTCACTTGGATTATGACTATAGCCTATGGATGTAACTTTGGAAATATAACTGGAATATGACAGATTTTGCTAATGTTTTGTTCATATAGGAAAGCTGCATGAAAATTGTGTACAATATAAAAATACTCTTAAAGAAATGAAACAGACTTTTCATTTGTGAGCATCTCTATTCAATACAGAACAGCCTCATTCTCACTTGGCTAGTAATGGGTCAGAGGTAATTTAAGCTTAAAAAATAAATATCCAGAAGGGAGATATACTGTAACAATATAGCTAATTTTAAATGCCAATATTATTATATGAGTACAATGGAAAAAATATTAAAATTAAAAACAAACAAGCCTGCAGTACCATTGGACATAAGAAATGCACTTGATCGTGGTGTATTCGCTAAACAGTAGCAGCTAGCTCTGTGGAGGGTACATCTGTCAGTTTTTGAAAAAGTAATTTTTGACACCAAGACTTTACTAGCTTGTACTTAACAACATCTCTACGATACTTCTGTAGAATTCTTCACTCTCACACATTGTCTTTGTTTTTCACTAGTGGCAATTAGGCACTAGACTTGAAGAGAAAAGACTGCAGCACACAAACTCTCCATTTAAGCACATGAACCCAGAAGGGGATGTGTGGCGAGGGAACAGTGAGAGATTTAAAATAGACAAACAAACAAACAAAACAGATGGCAATTGAAAAAGCATTCAAAATATGAGAATTGCTGTGAGGATGAAGTTAAACAGAGCTCATGAGCTCATGTACAAAGTCTCCTTCTCCACCCAGAAAGCAAGTCTTTCCAACTCCAGAGGAACAGAAGCAAATCCATCCCCACTTAGTCCACAGAGTCTTGGAAACAGAGCAGACCCTTTCAGGGGTGAAGGGGTTTGAGAGAAGAGGTAGTTCCACCCCTGTAGGCACCAGCCAAGCCTTGCATTGCCTTGGTGTCTCTGCCATCTTGCTTCCTGTATCAGTTACTTCTGCATGGGCAGATAGTGGAATGTAAAGAGGCAACTGTTCAGCAGTGCTAGCCTGTATTCATCTAAAAATGAAAGAGGCAGGACTAGAATTCCTGTTAACTCAAAGGGAGCAACATCAATTTTCTTGATTCCATTGTGTGGGACACCTCCCACCCCCAAATTCTTGGGATCCTGATCTAGTTCTTCTCAAAGTCAATGAAAAGACTCTCACTGACTTCAACTATCTACACATTAAGCTTCTACATCAACAGACACATTCCCTGCCCAGTATCAGGAGACACCTAAATGGTTGATGAGTTAGCACAGGCAAGGCAGTATTTGTTGAACATCAGTATGTATTTTTATAGTAGATTTTATGACAGGCATCTTAAGACAGTAAAATCAGACACTTAAAACAATTACAGAGCTCGTTTAAACCAATAACAACTCCAGTGAGTAGAAAGGTCATCAGCCTCTCTTTAAACATACCAAAGTTGAGCCTAATACTGAAAGCCAGAAAATCTGGGAAGCATGAGGTAACTTTCCTCTCTGCTTTGAGCATAAATATCACAAAGGCCCAAATCAGACGGGAGCCCACGCACGCATAGTTGTCAACATGCAGAAACACAGCATTTCACAGCCTCCAAAGTGATAAGATGCATGCTTTGCTCCTGTTAATTTAAATCTGATTGCCTCCTTAGTTTAGTTTAGGTACAGTATTACATCAGCTGAACAAAACGTTTCATGGCATACTTCAGTAGGGAGCTTGGCAGCTTGGCCTGACTCAGTATAAATGGCTTCATCCTCTCTACAGGTCAGAGAAAACTTGATTGTCCACTGACAGGCATCACTTTCAAGTATCAGTTATTTATTATCTCAAAGTTTTTCTTGGTTAGGAAGGAAAAATATCAGGAAAGACATAAAAAATTGACACTGAACCCATGTCAAACCTAGGAAAAAGAGAAACAGCTGCTCTTGGTTTGGTCTGGCATGTTCTCTACCACTGGCAGCTGCTGGACCTGCTGTGCTGCTTTGCTCAGCAAAAACAGGATACTGATATAATAGAATAGAAATAAGTTCACAGAAGTGAAACAATCGACCTCACTGGAATGCTCAAATCTGCTCCAAGCACATGCAATACAAAGCCAGCACATAAAACAGATAGTTGGGGAGAAAGGAGGCAAAGCAGCAGAATTTGGAAAGGTGTAGAACGATAAACACAAAAGGTATTTAGTACATAAAGGGAACCTGCACCTAAGCCTTATATTGCACAGAATGAAGAGGCTCCTATAATGCAACGACTAATATAGCTTCATAAACCCCCCCAAATGCTTTTTATTCATTTTAAATGCCTTGAGAAAACTGGTACAGCCTGTCAGTAGCAGCAAGACAGAACTGAATTTACGTCTTTCATAGTTCTTGCACTGCAAAACAAATTTTTGATGCAGTTGTGGCTTGAAAGAGAACTCTTCCTTGCTTTAACAATGAAGTCCACTGTAGATGAAGGAGAGCTCTTGCTAAGCCATTATTCATTCTCAAGGCAGCCTTAATTGAGCTGGAAATGAGCAATGTTGAAACTCCAAGGTTTATATGTTGCATAAATATGCAAATAAAGTACCAGAAAACACAGTATTTCAGCCTTGTACTATGCAATACATGATTTGCTCTGTTGTACTTTTTTTTTTCCACATAAACCCTCCATGGTTGACTGGAATGCAGATAGCATGTTGTTACTCCTACTAGTAGAGCACCCAGTATGATCACAAATAGAAACATATAAGTGGTGTTTAAATAAACCAGTTTGTAGCACATTTCACACTGATTTCAACCACCAGGTCCTGCATTTTTTGGTTATATATCTATATTTTGAGACAGTTTAAGTCCCAATGCTGTCCTCACTTATGCAATTGGCTCCAGTGGCACAGCCACCAGTTTTCATCAAAAACTTAACTGAGAATCCCTAGAACGCCATCTCTGTATGTAAAATTAAGCAATATGCATGCTATGGAGAAGGACGAATGATGATTTCTCCTTAGGAGTATGTGTGCACATATGCTGCATGTTGAAGAGACAGACTGAGTACAGAAAACCGTCACAACAAGCAGAAAGCTACAATGTAACATGCCATTGATCATGGAAATTTAAACACCAAAGCAAGAAGAAAAGTTACAGTGCAAAATGTAAGGGACCAATACAATTTAGGACAGACTAATGAATATAGAAAGATACAGAGTTCTTTCCAAATCATCAGCTCATTTCCACTAACATTGTTTCATTCCAGCATCACAATGAAAGGAAATAGACCAAGTTCCCTAGATGAGCACCACAGGAACCAAACATACTATATAAATGTGCATAAAAGATAAGAAAATGGCATATTCAACAATAAAATTCTGGCTGCACTCAGTGCTTAGCTAGCTGTTTGCAAAAGTTAATATTTGCTATAAAGTAGTAGTAAATAATTAAAGTCAACTAGCCACATTCCAATTGTTGACGTCCATTAGAGCCTACCTGTTCATAATGCAACATACTGCTGGATTGCTGACAAATCAACAGAATTCAAGAACTGAAGTAAATCTTGCTTTTATCAACATTAGAATGCAATATTATCAAGAAACAGGAAAACTAGGGGTTTCAGGAAAGCGTAATATGTAGCCTAAGTTAGAAAAAGATCCATAATGTTTTATAGTAATTGGTCAACATATAATTGTTTCTGATGAGGGATTTTTTAGACAGATATAATTCTACTGTCTCCTGTGACATAGCTTGCTTTAATTAAACAAGACTAGGGTAGGAACCAATCATTTTTTCCTATCTTCACCTCTTCTACACAGCATAACTGACTTGTCTTCAGCAGAGATGTTCCTGATTTTACATCGGCTGACACAGGGTGGGAGGGGAGTCAGGTCTAGTTGAGTGAATTCTGGAACAGATGGATTTAAAAATGTTTTAACTCACCACCCGCTCATCCTATATCATCAACTACTATCAACTATGATCTCATCAGCACTTGACACCACTAATATATCACGAAGGACAAAATGATGCATGTATTCACAGGTATTGCAGGCTGTATTTTCTATCTGGCTAAATGGCAGGCTGAATTTAGGGAATCACAGGAATTGCTGTAGACAGACTTATTCTCACGAGGATTTTTAAGTGCTTAAGTGATATCAGGGTCATTGTGGGGACCAATGGCAAATGTTGCAAACATATTCTGGTACTCCTTCATTCTACCGTTAGTGCTGCAGCAAAACGCTAAAAGCTTCAGAAAAAACATGTAATTTACAACATATAGCATGAAAAAACGATGCAGACCCTTCTGCAGCTGTAGTATGACCAAAATCAATCAGAAGGACAAAGGAAATTAACATTTTGGGGATACAGAACATAGTTCCTCCTGTCTACAGAAGAAACTAAAAGAAATATACATTTAAATTGTGTTTTAAGTGTTATAACTAGTGGTTTCTGTAACAGTGTATTCTATGATACTATGGATATTCCAGTGCTTTACAGGGGAGGGCAAATACCCTTATTTTATATTACAGACAAGGAAAAAAAGTAAGAGGGGTTACTTTCCCAAGGAAAATGGCAAAGCTAGAAGTGGAATTCAGGTCTCCAGCACCCAGTCTTCTCCACTGTGTTCTCCCTATTGTGCATGGTGAAACTGCATGTTCCAGTGAAAATGCATCTTTTTGCCAGGAACAAAATTTTATAATTGTAGCCTTGCAGATATGGATGCATAAAGGAATGTATGGCTATTCACTTAGCTTTTTCAACAGCACAATTATTTTTTTTTTTATTATTAAGAAAATGAAATATTTATTTCATTCTTCCTACCCAGACAAAGTGAATGCAGGAATACTAGTTCCATTCTCCAACACTACTCTTTCGTAGCGTGAGAATGGGAAAGGGCAGTAATTTACTTTTCATTAAAATAATTTGCAAATTGTGTCTCCAATGAGGAGACTCACATGTCTCCAAAAGACTTACTGAAAACTGCTCCTGGAGTGTATTCTAACTTCAAGTAACTTTTCTTTCCCATAGAAGCAATAAATTAATCCCACCAACCTCAGCAAGAGGGTTGGCCTTCGGAAAATAACGATGTGCTACACCATGGCCTTTCTCCAACAGCATACTCATTGTGCACCCTCTTCACGTTTGCCTCTCTCACGTCATGTCAATGAGAAAAAAAAGGGGTGGTAGTGGCGAAGAGAGACTTTAAAGGCTGTGGAGAACATGGATGATTATTGCCTTCGTTAATCAAAACAGTAAAATATTGTTGACCTTTGGAGAAAGCCGTAAAATGTCAAATTTTGCTCTTTTACTTCCTAAGCAAAAGTCTTTTATACAGAGCATTGTCCTTTCTTTGCGATAACACATTAAATTGTACTCAGCTCCTAGCCTTCACTGATCAACCACTAGAAAAATCCATATAACAGATATATTCTTTACATTCCTTTTAATTAACTTGGCCCCCATCAGGGAAAAGTAAATGTTCCTCTATAGCTCCCCTGCCTTCTGACGTTACTTGCACACTTTAGCCTTTAGAAACTTTAGAAAGTTAGGCAGGTGCCTGTATAGCAAACTGAATAGCCTAGATTCCTCCCACTTCCCTTCTCTTCATGCACACAGACCTGGTGTTGAGCTTGTCTAGAACAACTCCAACAAGATACACCTCCACTGAAGACAACTATGCCCCCTTGGAGTAAAAGGTGTTTTTCCAGAATTTAGTTTTTTACTCTGAGAACCACACCTTTCCCCTACTGCCCGATTGTTGTCCTTAGTCGCTTCCTCTGTGGTTAGGGCAGCTGTGATCAATATGGGTTTTCTAGGTTAAGAAAAAAGAAAACTCCTTTAGGGCTAAACAAGTCAAGAATACATACATTGTTTACATATTGCTCAAACCTAGTGTTTGTCCTGAAGCTATAATTGTCAGATGTACAGCTAACCTCAGGATCACAGTCTCAATTAGAACCACTTTGTTTCAATTAGCTCTAAAGTAATAAATGGCTACATAAGAGTATTACCCTTGCTTTTACATTATATCTATTATCCAAACAATAATATTTTTTTGTTATTATTACACTCACTGCTGTATTGGGTTTCTCTGACTTGTTATACAGGAGAAAAGTTATTGTCCTTTTCATTTTTAGATTGTGTATTGTGACAAGGACTGCTTTTGGAAGTAAAATTCAACCTTAACAAGTCCTATTCTTCAAAAATTTAAGATCGCATTCTTAAAGAAGCAGAAATAGAATTGAGCAAAATACTCCCTTGATTGGCTATTTCATATTTTTCCAGGAATTATTGATGTTACATGCAACTCATTATTCTCACTATTTGGTGTGACAGTGGACGAAGAAATAAATTTTGATCAGTGTCAATCAATCAATCATACATTATTTCCAATAGAATGATACGCCAAATTCCTAACATTCTAATGAAAGATACTAATAAAATGATGACCTGTCAACTCGATTGCATACTGCAGCCTTTATAGAAAACAACTGCTTTGCAGCCCCTCTATAGATAAAGGGCAAAAAACCCGAGATGAAATTGACATTATAGTGTGAAATTAAATCCATGAAAAGAAGATCCAGAATGCAGGAATCACACAGCAAGAAAAAAAAATAATTAACCTATAGCAAGACTTAAAGTCCCTCTAAAACTGCACAACAGTGAAAAAATATTTGAGTCAGCAGAAATAATACTGAACAGAGGTTACTCCTTGACAAAAAAACCAGGGTGAGTTGAGACTGGGAAGAGATCTCCCCCCAGTCATATTTCATTTCAAAGAAAATGGGGATTGATCCATGTTTAAAAATTCGTCAATTTACATTTCTGAAAATTAAAGAAGAAATATCAATGTAATGCCTAATTTTGGGACAAGTTTGATTTTGGACTGATTAGCAGGTCTATGCACCCCCCAGTGATTGATCTTATTGAGGAAAGTCTACCTCAGATGCTGTGACAAGTCCTTTTTTAAAACCAGAGTCTGCATTAATCTTTCAAGAACCACCCCAGAATACTCTGCTTCAGGACCCCCAAAATGTTGCAGGAAGTCAGAAATTGCCTAGTATTTGTCTAAAAGGCAGGTTGGTTTTGGTGCGTGGTTTTTAAACCTGGGCCTAGGAGAAAAAATTACTATCCATATCCCACCAAAATCCACAGCTGAACAACAGCATCTGAACGGACCTCGCTTTCAGGATTCCAACGGGCACAACACAAAGGTGCTGTGGGCAGTTGGCAGCAAATTACTTCACAGACTGAGCTGTTGAAGCAGCACCTGGATGCAAGCATAGCGGTTTATCCCAGCCTAGAATATCTTTAATGTGTCTTAGTATTTGCACTGGTCTTTTGTTGCCACTTTTTGTAGTTCTGTGATTGTCCCTTCTTTGGGTAGGGGACTGACAGGCTGAGCACCATGTGCTGGAAAAGGCAGAGATGTGGGACTTCTGCCTACACATAGGAGGGGAAATTCAAACATAATCGAAAGGGCTGGTACCACTTTGGTGTTTCTTGCAATGATTTCTTTCTCAGTTTCAATCTTCACTATTCTAACCATTAGCAGTGAAAAAAATTTATCCTTAGCCACACAGCCACTGCTCACAGGCCACACTTTTTTAAGCCGCATATGCCAAGTGCCCACCAACTCCTGGCATATATTAGTATGCCAAACTACACAGTGGCACAATCTAGAATTTTTTATTAAAGAAGTTGGCCGGGTGTGAGAAATAGCATGCTGCTTTTTTCTAGCCAGCAGAGGCTGAGCTGAAGGTACGACTCAAACCCGTTATGATGTACTGCCAAGGACTCAAGGTTACTGCTTGATTCTTCCCACAGCTCAGAAAAAATAACTATTACAGCAAAAATTTATAAGACTACTTTAACAACCAATTATTCCTATTTTAATAAGGGGAAACTCCACTTCAAAAGGGCTTCCTCAGGACCATATGCAGAGACTTATACGCAGAGATTTTCAATACAATACTAATAGCACAATTCTACTTTACAAGCTAGTTCACCATGTGGTGACATAGAAGTTAGGCTGCTTGTATCTTCCCTTATAATGGAAAATACAATTGTTATATTTGACCTGGAAATTAAGGAAATGACTGAAAAAAAAAATACCTCAGAATGTTCAAAATCAGACAAGGCAAAGATTTATCTAACACAGACCAATGAAGTACTGAAATAAATCGCTGTCCATCTGTTATCTTGTCTTATACATGGATCATAAACTCTAGTGACTTTTTTCCTTTTCATTTTTTACAAGGAGTACTTATAAGACTAAAAATATTTTTATGCATATTTCACACTCAAAGAATTTAATTATCTTTTTCTTATCATCACATGATTCTGCTTTTAAACAGATATATTCTTTATTAACGAAAGAACTTGCTAGTAATTAATTTTTATACTAATTTTGTTAATGCTAAATTAGCATGGATTACATTAGGAGTAGCTGCAATATTTTGTTCTGTTTCAGTAGTTCAGTATAAGCAGTGAGGTTACAATAAGCCTCCGGTACCTCAACATCTAGAAATTAAAGTACAGTTCATCAGAGATCATCTTTGTATTGTGAGCCTGAAGACTATGATGAGCAGACACTGCGAAGAAAACATTGTGAGAAATGAGATTTTATTACGCCTACAATTTCTTTACTTCAACTTTTGCATTATTCAGCAGAAATTATAATTTAGCTGGATATATTTAAAGTAAGCCAAGTTAGTGGGCAGGTTCAGTAGATTAGCAGCTGTGGCACTACTTCTGATATCAGCTTTCACTTCTGAAAAATTTAAGATGGAGACTGATTTACGTATTTTCTCCACAGAACGAAGCAGAGTATTATAGAATGCAGTTGCCAAAAGAATATATCATGATTGACAAAAAGAAATTTGTTAATACAATGGTTTGAAGCAGTTGACAGAAATTTTTGTCAACAGAATAGATTAAGGGATTCAAAAAATGAAATTTGCAGATGAAACAGCTTTGATGTTTCTGATGAAAAGTATTTTGTTGACAGAATGGATCAGAGGGAAAATGCATTTTCTCAACACAACGGTTTTAGCTCTTTGACAAAATATATTTCATCCCCAGATGTTTTGGCTGAGTTGTCAACTATTCTTCATGTTTGCCATTAACCAATCACTTTGCTTTTGACTGAAAGATTTCTTTAGTAGCAGTTCTGTGGAAGCAACTGGAAGTATTACAAACACCACTACAATTATTCACATTGAACCATTAGTTACAATGCTATAACTACTCTAATATTCGCCAAGGGCCAACTGAGCTAAAGACGCGAGCTGGTTTTAGATTATTTCCCCCCCCTCCTTATTTTCCATTTATGCATAGTGTTTAATACAATATCCATTCTTTTTTCCTTGGAAGAAAATTTGATGAGAGCTGACTTTGGTTTAAGGCTTCGTTTCTACAAAGACACCCATGTACCATAAGGAAAAGGGCTACCCTGTGCTCCTGGCAGCATATCTTAAGCGCTAATGTGTAAATGAGACTAACTAAAGTAAGTCAAGCCACCTTCTCCACCCCAGTGAAGGAAGTCCCACAACTTTGTGTAGAATAACTGCCTTATGCAGCTGTGTAGGTCTACAACTAGAAATCAATCAGTAGGCAATAAAATTTTACTAGACTGAACATATTCCCCCTTGAGTAGAAGTAGTGCCCAGAAGAAGGAAGAAAAACTAGGTCCTGTTTCTCTTTTTTATTTTTTATTT
Organism: Falco rusticolus; assembly: GCF_015220075.1. NCBI lineage: Eukaryota > Metazoa > Chordata > Aves > Falconiformes > Falconidae > Falco > Falco rusticolus. The sequence goes on from NC_051201.1 coordinate 17,286,015, forward strand.
TAAGTGGTTAAGTAGCTACACTACAATCTTCCTAATATTGACTCATATGTGTGTTTTGAGTTCTTATATGAGTTTGTAAGAAGCTGTGGTCCCATTCAGAGGTGCATTCTGCAGCCAGGTGCCAGTCTGGCTTGCCTGAGGTCACCAGCAAACACCCATAAGATATTAGTATACATATTCCAAGGTCATTCAGGACAAAGTGTTTTGTCACGCAAGTCCTACACCTGCACAAGCGAGTACTTTAGCAAGAGGGCATGTGGATTATTTCCCTCCTCATGAACTGCCTTTCTTTAGAAATATGAAGGTGGCTGGTGGCAATAGCAAAATGCCAGCTATTCACCTGACTATGAAGCTACTGTTGGGAGGAACAGTAGAAAGATGAAAATAAATACATCTAGCTCAGAAGGAACAGTCACACCACTGTCAAAAAGCAGGGCATGACTCCAGCTGGATGTCGCAGAAGCCAAAATTTCTGAATGCAGATTTTTAAGAGTGAGATCACAGAATGAGGGAAAGCACAATCTGTGGGAAAACACTAGACCAGATCACAACAGACTCAGTGGAATCTGCAAGACCATTAATAGGAGAAAAAGGTAGAGGTCCTTTAGACCCCCTACCCCACTAAACTATTCCCCAAACACTAGCGTTAATCTTGACCTAGCCAGACTCTGTCACTTGCTTGATTTAGGGGGTTTTGGCATGAATGGGTAACCCAGAGTTTTGATAGGGAAAAGCAAACAAAACCCCCCAAGAAACCCATACAGAAAAGATCAACTATAAACTACTTTCAAGAGATTATGCTTTTGTGTTTCCCATTGTTTGAAGAGTAATCCAGGACCTTCTTTTAGGATACTGTATCTTATCTCACAGCTTTGTGCAAGGATGAATCATGGTGGAGAAACTGCACCTGCAAGACAAGCCTTTAAAGGTCTCAGTGAAACCTGAATAAGGGCAAGTAATGAGCAAGGCAAGGAGAAGAGATGGCAAAGCTCTGAGTTCCTGCTGGAAACGGGCAAAACTGTGCACCACATGTCAAGTTCTGTGTAGCGTGACTGCACCAAAATGAAACTTAACCCTAAACAGTTCTAATCAGTAATAATGTGTACTGTCAGCTTCGCTAATACAGATTCCTGGAGCCATCTCAATTTTGGGTTTAGCCTTACTCTTTTTAATAGGCAATCCCTGTGTGTTCCTAGGAAAAGGTTTATCAGAATCTAGGGAGCACTACATATTTCACTCCAAACACTTTGCACAGTTTATTATGTTCCATTTTCTAAATAAAACTGCCTGCTTTATTGTCACTGTCATTACAGTGCTTCATTGTATTCCCACTGGCTTCAGGGTAAAGAACTATTGCTCTGTGCAAAGGATAGCCAGGCTACAGAAGCAAAATTGCTCCCTACACAATAACTACATAAATCTAATTATTTGCGAGGATAGTCCTCTTTTGTAATCTGAGTCCTTATAGTTAATTAAATGGAGGTTAATATGCTTCTTTCCTCCTATTTCCTCTTCATCCAGAGTGACTTTCTCCCTGGTCACTGAAATAGTGGGGGTTAATTCATATCAACACAGCCAGTCAGTACTGAATCCAGTACTCCTAAGTTACCTTTTTAGCATCAAGTAGTAAGAATATTTTTCTAATGGGCTCATTTCCCAATGCTATTTCAAAATATTTCTTGATATAAAACTTTCTAGATAAACACCAAAGCTGTTGATAACAAAGTTATTGCACCTGCACATTTTAATTGGCTAGGGAGGCATATCTTCATAATTGGTATTTGCTAGCTTTCAAACAGAGGACGTTTCAGTGCCATGAATTTGGGAATTAATTCACACTAAAAATGCAAACATTCCATGAGGTGAAATGTAGACAGAAGTGATTAGCTAGTTGGGCTTAGCCCATGTAGATGTAGAGAGTATATTTGTAACAGGGGTAAGACAGTCCTTACTCTTTCCATCTCTACCCCAGCAAACACATCTGCATGATTCACAGAAAATACCAATGCTTAGTTGGCCATGCAAGAACACAGTCCGCACAAGAAAACTAATTTTTCCCCATCCATAAATTTACAGTTTGGGGAGGCAATCAGTGCATTCACAGAATAGCAGGAATATCCTGACTGCAGAGTTTGAAGTGTGGTGTATAAAGACTGATTGATCATGATGAGAGCCCAAGTCAGAGATGTGTCTAGACCTCCTCACTTTAGTGAGGTTCCTGAAGAAGGCCGGAAGGGTGGCAAAAAACCTGAAAGACCACATTTTATTAGGGTGGAAGGACTTTTGGAAATCTAGCCAACGGCTTGATACTTCTTAAAAATAAACTGTAATTTTAAACTTCCAGGTATCTATCCAGTACTCATGGACATCAACTAACTAATGTCACACTGTCAAGACTGTGTTACACTGACATTGCTTTGCTTCTGCTGAATTCAATCAAAGCAGACTAATTTTACTCCTTTAAGATTTTAATAATGACTCCTTTAAATAGAAATAAATAACACCTTTAACAGATTTTTTTCAAATATAATTGCTTCAAAAATTGGTGGTTCTTTTTCCTATTTTCTCTAATAGTGCACAACCAAAAAAAGCCATGTATGAAGCTATCAGGTAAAGTATCTGTAAAGTCATTTATGAAATCATGAGGTAGATGTTCTTAACAACTCTAGTTGTAAATATGCAATATACAACAATAATTTTTAATATTAGAAATAAATAGCCATCTGTTTCATAATGATTTGAGGGTGAGGGAACCCAGAAGGCTCAGATTTAGTAAACTTGCCATTTAACAGCAATAGAAATAGCTTCCCTTTCCATTAAAGCAAAAATCTGCTATTACATTTGATGAACAAGGCACGTAACCAGAAACAGAATAGAGATGACATAAATATACAAGATATTAGCTATCCTCACGTTATCTGTGCACTGCCTTGGTCATCTTATCACATCTCTGAACAAAGATCCCTTCCACAGAATACCTCTGCATGATTTCTTGCACACTGGTGATTTTCGGTAGCTCTTGCCTAGCACTTTAGAGGACTATTCACTTCAAAAGAAATTATTCCTGAAATTCAATTACATAAGAGATATGTTAATACCTAATTAGTTGACACCTTGTATGTCACGTAATGTAGCTACACTAAATATCAGGATAAAGCAAATTTATCTCAATGAAGACATTTACATTTTACAGTATGACACATTACATTGTGTTATAAACAGACAAATGGGATAACACAGGAGACATTTATTATTACAAAGCAGCTGATGATGGATATGTGTATTTAAAGAAAACACCCTAACAACCAATCAGCAGCCATTAAGCACTCTCATTTGTTTTAAGTAGGTCACAGCTTCACTGCAGAGAACCTGGAATCCACACAATAAGAGAGAAAAATATATCACTCAGCAAGTTGCCCATCTAAAACTGTAGTGTTCTACCTGTGGTCTATTGACTGATTGCAAACCTTTAGAAACACACCAAGTCCCTGTCACTGCACAATAAAACCTAGTAAATAAATGGTGTAGAACAACTAGTAAATGAATAGTCAATGTTATTCCCCTTTTTCCATGGCTGTAAATGAAAATCACAGTGGCAAAACTCCACAGGTTCATTATTTTTTTTTTCTTCTTCCAAGAGAGCAGGGTGAAAGGAGATCAGAGAAACACAGAATCATGGATCCCATCCAGCCCCATGGACTTGTGCATGTTTAAGTGGAGAAGCAGGCCACCGACCATGTCCTCCTGGACTGTGGAGACTTCATTCTGTTCCTCATCCTCAGTCTTCCAGCTCAAGGGGCTGAGTACCCAGAGGGAAGCTGGTCTTGCTATTAAAGAGTAAGACAAAGAAACCATTAAGTACCTCAGCCTTTTCCTCATCCTCTATGGCAATGTTCCCTGACACATCCAATAAAAGCTGCAGATTATCCTTGGCCCTTCTTGTGTTTCTAATGTATTTATAAAAACTTTTTTTGTTATCTTTTTCAGCAGTGGCCAGCCTGAGTTCTGGCTGGGCTTTCGCCTCTGTAATCTTCACCCTACACAACCTCCAGACATCCTTACAGTCCTTCAGAGCTGCCTGCCCCTTCTTCCAAAGGTGGTAAACTCTCCTTTTTGCCCCGAGTTCTGGCCAAAGCTCTCTGTTCAGCCAGGCTGCTCCTCTTCCTCACCAGCTCGTCTCTTGGCACGTGGGGGCAACCTGCTCCTGCACCTTTAAGCCTTCCTTCCTGAAGAATGTCCAGCCTCCCTGGACCTTTTGGCCCTTCATAATGATTTCCCAAGGCACTCTGTCAACCAGGCTCTTAAACAGACCAAAATTGGCCTTCTGGAAGTCCAATGATGATGCAGGGTTGGGGAGGGGGAGACAAGATTTATTAGAAAGAATGCAGCAAAACCGACCCAGAATCAGGACACTTGACTTAGTTGATAAGGTTGTATTAAATTGTGCTTTTAATGGAAAAAAGCCTGATCTCCTGGTCTTACATGACATTTATGCTGTCAGAGTAGAAAGTATACTTAAAGAATAATGTACAATGTTGCCTTGGTCTTATAGAAAGCTTCACACAGGACAGAAGTATCACCATGCTCACTTTACAGATAGTTGCAGACAGGCAAAACAATATTTTTTATTTATTTATTTTTAAAAGGTATTAGGAAGCCCAGAACTCAATTGTGCAAAAACTCTGAGTTTCCAGATTGACTAAGGTCCATGGTGCCCCTTGTTATTTCTGCACTCATCAGTTTCTCACTCTGCACGGCGCTTTTCATGCACATCTGGCCCTTCTCACTTGTATCACACAGGCTTTGAGATTTTCAGCTGCTACAACCACATTAGATTACAGAACCAAACAGCATTCTCTGATGGTGCAGCCAACAGAAAGCACAGGTGAACCTACCAGACATCATCTCTTCTAAAATCTCTGCGCCCCTATAAAAGGCAAATATTTATGTTTAATGCTTAAATCAGTGTTTTATGGAAATCATAAATATCTGCAGCTCATGTTATATTTTCAGCTTTTCTTTCCTAAAATAAACCATACATTTTGCTGGTTAGATTTATGTAACAGAAGGATAACTTAATATTTAAGTTCACAGTTTAAGCCCCTAGCCACAAAGTTTGAACTAAGTAACCCAGAGGTACTGAAATGTTTGAGGAAGATTTTAAGAGGAGGATTGGGACAGAGAGGAGCAAGAATAATGAACTGAGAGCCAGAAGTGCCCGAAACTGTTACTGTCCTAACCTAAGTGCCTTGATTTTCATTGTAAGACGCGTGAAACTTCTGTTAGCAGCAAGAAAGGATGAAGTCTTTGTTACGATTAACTTCTGTTCAGCGTCTTCAAGGAAGAGTCCACACCAAGTTGGTCCTGGTGCCGAGTGCAGCTTACAGGACCTGTTTTCTCTGGGAGCGCAGAAAAGAACCAGCGTATGAAGGACAGAAAGCCAAGGTGAAAGTAATTTAAATGGGCGCAATTTACATTTGACACATCTTTTAAAAGTACCATAACTTTAATGTGCCAAGGTAAGAACATTAATTCCTCACAAACGACTTGTTAGGTGGGGTCTTAAGCAGCACATAGCAGTGACCCCATGGAGTCATTTTAGAGAAGATAGAGAGGGACAACATGAAAGATGTATATTGTGGAAGAAGCAGACAAATTTTCTGGTTTTGGCAAAACTGGGGAGTCAGGACATACACAGGCAGGGGAAAAAAGCTTTAGTAAAGAACTTTGAAGAAACAGATTCAAAGGGCACCTTCAGGAAGATGACTGTCTTAAATTTATGATAGAGAAAATGGAGACCCAAAGCAGCATAGCACAAAGAAATGACAAAATTAGCTCTGTGACTGTGATTTGGCATGGGTGTGTAGTCACCTGAACCTCGGGAGGCATCAGGGGAAGGTTTTTTTTAATAAAGACGACCAACGAGAAGCCACAAGGTGAATGTCATGAGTTCTTAGATAATTCATGCATTTCAAAAAGAATATGTAGAAATGTACCCTAGGCTGGCAGGAATTTTGTGGGAGAGAAGAGAAATATTTGAAATCTGCTCAAACTCAGCTGAAGAGCAGAACTGAGGAAAACCCAAGTAATTAATAATATCTGAAGGTAACTGTAGGACACACTATACGGCCATTGGGTTCAAAACAGGGTAAGTGAGTTAAAATGATATAAGGAATAGATCTGAAGGGAATTCTGTGATCCTAAATTAAGACTATGCTGAACACTATGAGAACTAAAGGGCTTTAAAATGAATAAACTACTCATGTTTAAAATGCTCTTGACATATACCAGGGAACTGAATTAAAAACCTCAGGTTGATGAAAAAAGTCTTTTCAGATGTTTTGTACATTTTAATATAGTAACCAGAATTTTTAAGTTATCCAAATATAAAACTTCAACAAACAGAGATAGAAGGCTTACAGTACAGAAAATTTACATGAAAATACAAGACTTCTACCCATAATCAGCAAAATTATGAACAAATTTATTCAAATAAACCATTTTCATTCAAAATGACATTCCACTAAGTATACAGGGAGATGATCTTTGTATGCCATTCGGAATAAATTCTATTCAAATAAGTATTTGATCTGAATATAAAAGTTACTATGTATAACCAGCTGCAAACTGAATATTAAGTCGGTGCTTAATACAGCACACATCTTTAAAAAGGGTTCTGTTTGTTCCTAAGGTTGCATGCTCTATCGCCTTGTAAAAATAATGCCAGACTAAAGACTGATTGTGATCTCACAACAAGAACCAAAATATGAACCCTCCTCATGCATGTAGTCCTATTTAAGTCAGAATTTGTCCTCTTTTCTTTAAAAATTCACAGATATGCACAAGCATGACAAATTCTAGCCCTAGGGTTTGCAACCCTAGTGGCATCAAAAGCATTAATATGCTTTGTTAATTCTGATATTAAGCATGAAAGTGTTTCTCAATTTCTTCAGTTGGACTGATCATACATTTCAGAAGAACACCCATGAGAAGACATCACAAGTATTGTAAGATATTATACTTAATATAAACGTTCATTTTCACCATCAGGATTGTTTAGTTTCTAATTAGCTCAGCTTACTTGGGAGGACAGACAGAGGCTGTTGAAACCTTTGTAAGCACAGCAGCCAGCATTCCACACGGCCATGGTACTGCAGTGCTCATCACCAAGCACGGGGCAAGGAAGTAGGAAAGAAACTGAAAAGATTCTTAGCTTGCCATGGCTAGCTTAATTCCTGAATGTTATAGACAGATTCATTAACTTCTGTACATAATCCAGATGCTTGAGAGAGAAGACAGCCCCCTCTTCAGCCAAGTCACACAATTAGTATGCACTCTTTTTTGATGACTCAGTCTACATATCCCTGCTGGAATCAACACAAGGACTTTTCTCCCAACCAACCATGTCACTTGCAGCATTTTTGACCATTTTGTCTCCCCTTTCTGAAGCCAAATTCTTTGTCTCTTTTCCAAAGAAAACATTTCTAAATGCAAATTGCCCAAGCTAGCCTTTGCTCCTCAAGTACTAATGTGACTCCAAACCTATCAGTTAAAGACAAAGAAATAAAAAATAAATATAGATAATGTTCTACTCATTAATAAAGAGCACTAGGAAACATTCTTGCAGACAAAGAGGACTATCCTTTTCCCCGAAACAGTTATATGGAGAAAGCATTATAAAGATTTTTCCCATATCCAAAACATGCAAAACTGGAAACAGATTCTATTTCAAGTGATGAAATATTTTATATTGATCAAAATTTCCTTTCACCAAAAACGTAAAGGAGATCCAGCTACTGACACCACTGACTGAAAGAAGCATTTTAATTTTCATTGTAAAACAAAAAAAACTTTTTCCTTCTCCTAGCAAAGACGTACTCTTGCATCTACTCTTCTAAACCTGGATTTTTTTTTCTATTTAAAAGGGTTATGACAAGAATTTTAGAGATTCACGGGTCTCCATTTTCATTGATGTTGAATCATAGATCGAAAAGTAAAAGCAATTCTTGTTCCAAATGTATTCCTCAAAACGCTTCCAACACTTCCACTGAACATTTTGGTAACAAAGACTTTCCTTTAAGACTATTTGAGTCATCAGGACAGAAGCTACATTTTTGAAACAGGGTATAATTCATCGGATAAATTTATTTTAATCACATTTAATTACATTCTAATAAAGTACCTATTCATAAAAAACCTGCAACCACTGTACAATTACAAGTTATAGCACTTCCACTATCATGCTGTTTGCTACACGAACATGAACCAAGTTTTATGCTTATCTATGTTTTAGTGGTTATTGAAAAGAATACCTAGTTAGTACAGAAAGCAAAACACAGATGGAAATCACATATTTGTATATTTTGTTATTGCAAGAAACACCTTCCTTAACAAGTATGGAAAAAGTTCTAGGACTGATGTTTACATTGACAGAAAAATGTAGACTTTCTCACTGAAAAGGAGCACAAGCCAATACACCCGCTTTCAATTTGGTAAGGAGATTGTTTACAGACACAAGTTATCCTTTCAATTCTATGTTATACCCCAGAGCAAAAGCATAAGTACAAAAACTTAAGCATCCCTCTAACACTGGCATCATCTTCACTCAAGTCTAAGCTTTGTGTTACTCCAGTGTAACCCTAGGATGAATTTAAGCTGTCTAGAACATGGCATTTTGGCACCAAGATACTGTGTAAAATAAACAATCTGCTCTTAGAACTTGACAGAACTATAACTGATCAACACGCTATAAATCTTCACAAAGTCAATTAAAGAGTTGTGAAGAATCATAACGCACGATAAAAAGTATAAAATGGATACTTTCACAGGCAATGGAGATTGCCTTCATACAGCAATAGAGATGACCTGGAGCAGAAATAGCCACTACTCAAATATAATCATCGACAATGGAAAAGTACTGGCTCCTAATGTATACTCTGACTTGGTAATGGCTATTTCAGGTAACAATCATTAAACAAGCAAAATAACCAGCCCATAGTATAAAGATAAATATCTATCTATATACAGTACACAAACACATTTAATGATACACCACATATTATTAGTTATATGCCCTTCAGCAGGACCAAACAGCCCAGAAATTTCTGTTTCAACATAATCTTAAAGAAATTATCTCTGCACGTCTAAATATGATCATATTATTTTCTACAAGTGTCAGTTTTACTTGGCAATATTACATTTTCCAACATATCGTTTTCTAGCATTTTTCCATGACTATCTGTGTAGATTAGAAAGGTTCTTAACTGTTATCTGTAATAGATTTTGCCTGTAGCAAAATTCATGCAGGCATAATAGAAGAACAAAGTGTACTCTGAGGAAATTGCAACCATAATTTCCAGATGCCTGACATTTATTGCTTATTGCTATTAGAATTCAAGTGCCTATTTGTTTTGTACTTTGCTTTTATTCTTGCATCACAAATGTATAATGGAAAAAAGATATTTTAAATGCTGGGTTAAGTATCACAGATCAACATGAGGCACCAGCATAATCAATATTACTTAAACACACTCCTAGGCAATTAATTTTTAAGGAATCAAATTGTTGTATCACATCAGAATTTACAACAATACAATAAAGGTAGTTACATTCTTTATTGTTTAATTAAAAGCAACATTTAGCACGCATGCAGCTAACTGTTCAGACATTATGACATAAAATGTCCTGTTTATCAGTGAGAGATATATAAACAGCATTTACCGTACGTTTTATTACACCATGTTAATTAGACTTTATTAAATTTCATATGCTTATCGAATTATCAAATGTAAGACTTCAGAACCCCAGAGAAATGTGCTGCAATGCACACAGCTGTATCCCAAGTATCTGCAATACTTCAGCTTTTCTATGTGGTACAAAAGTTTTATGGACAGTAACTCAGCACACTGAGTGTGGACCCACACAGATGCTATATGCATTTGGAGAGAAAGCCAGTACAGAAGGATTTAACTTATGTGTTTGCCTTTAAAACTTAGGGACAAATGCATAAATTACGTAAGCAGCATCTCTTATGTAGGCTCTGAATTTCACAGATTAATTCAAGTGAAAAGACAGCAGGTTAGCTCAATGGAAGGCCCAATACCCACATGCATCAAGCAGCGCCTTAAAAAAAAAAAAAATAATAATCCATTCTTTGCAGACCCTTCTTGCCCATATGTCAAAAGTTCAGCCTTTGACTACCACTTTCCCACTTTTCATGCTCTCCTCTTGAAGCACATCGTGAAGGAAGTATCTTTTTTCTTTCTAATTTTATTTTTATTAAACACGAACAAAAGGAGACCTGGACTCTGTTCCCGACTCTGCCTTAAGCCTCCAAGAGCCTGTGAACTTCAGCTTGTTCTGACTCATATATCTGGTATCTGCAGCAAGGCCTGGCCTTTTAGGAAACAAATAACAGGTGTCCCAGAGGCTTCAAGGCAACAGGCAAGATGCAGAGTCAGCGTTACCAGTCCAATTTTCAGAGGGCTCAACAGGGGTCAGCAAGGCATACATGCACTGAAGCTATTTCAACAGCACCCTGCTGGTTTTCGCCCTTGGGCTGTTTGGCACATGTTTACCGAAACATGCTCAACCTGAGCGAATATTCTGAACGCTTATCACTTTAAACAGAACTTCTCAGCCCTCTGAGTAGTACTGATTTTCCACCCCCTCTTCTTCAGGGATTTAGGAATGTTTGATGACACTAACTCATACAACACACCAGCAAACAAACCTCCCTACTCTAAAGACTCAATCCTCTGCAACAGACCAAACAAGAGGAAAGGAGACTAATGTTTCTCCCACTGTTTTTCAAATCTTACATTCTGCTTCTTAGAGAACGTTAGGGCCCTTTGATCATCATGGTGAACAAAATGCTAGTATACTGGTGATGTAGTACTGGCATTTTTCATAACTAGAAAGAAAAATGGGCATTGATAACTTCTTCCTAGTGAGTTCTTAAACAACTTGAATTCTTTATTACATTTATTTTATTACTTCTTGAAGAAAGTACATAATCCAGCTACAGTAAGTGGTGCTCTCAGCTGTGGTAATCATAATCACTCAAACAGGATAAAAGCTACGTTAACTTATGCATTTTTTGAATACCTGATTTTTTTCCAAATCTTTGTGCATATCTCTTACTCAATATGCTCTTTGTCTACTCTCCTTTTGTAAAAGGAAACCAGAAGCAATCCTGTGCTGCTTGCCCCTTGCCAAGCTGTGGGGGTGTAACATGGGAGCGGATCCTTAAACGAGAGCTGAATTGGCTTCCATAGTCTGAGTGTTTGACCTCTGCTTAGGTGTTTTGGCCTGTCCTGAATTCCAGGAGGAGCCTAGCCCTGCACCTCGTACTGAAATGACATGTTTTCATTGGAAGCACACCTCTCCAGTTCTTTTCTACTTTCCAAGTACCTAATTGAAAATCTTTACATAGTCCATATTTGAGCCACTTCTCACTGAGCTGAACAAGAGTTGTGACTTTAGCCCAGCAGAAACATGCCCTGTAGCTCACAAGAGAAGTAGCACATCCCTTCAAATAGTCGTGATAAAGTGTTCTGTGAAAGCACAGAAAGACCCTGACATCTACTTCTAGTCTTAACAATAGTTTGCAATGATTTTATTATGTTTAATTAGAGGAGGTTTTATTCCATTCTAAGTTTATATTTAAACACAGAGGGATATTTTGTTCTTCCTCTAAAAGAAACAGCACAGAAGCAAAGCTTGGGAGCAGTGGAAGAGAAAGTATCTCGTGACCTGAGCAACTAGTGGCCCTGGGTTTCTAGAGGCTGGTTTTAAAGACACAGTGAACTATAATGAGCCAGCTGAAGTGACCACCAATTCCTGAAAGATATAATCCTGATGTAGGCCTATGGTAAGGAGTTCCTTGGTATTCATATACTTTTACTGGGCCACATATATACATACATAATATACAGCTATTTTATCCAGCAATGATGCATCAGAAGTGAGATGTGATGCACTGAGTTAGCTCTGTCACGTAGTGATAGGTTCCTCCAGAGTTAGACTCTAGTATTGACTTAATGTTCACCAATAGGTATTCCATATCATCTCTGGGCAATCCAGGTACTTGCCCATTATTGCTATTAGAAAGATTTTCCTAATGTCTAACCTAAATCTTCCTAGCTCCAGTTTAAAAGCTCATTACTACTTCTGCCAGTGGAAATGGAGATCAGTGGCAGTCTCCCTGGTTACACAGCACCAAGAATAAATCCAGTGTCTCTTACCCAAGCCACAGTTGCTACCAGGAGAGCACCCTCCACTAGGCAAATTCTCTCGAGACTCAGTTTGATTTACCATTTCCAGATGCAAAATATGTTCCAGCAAAAAGCAGCTTTCTGAACCAATAAATAAAAAAGTCTATGGTTCCCGCTCACTCTGTTTTACATTTCTGACAGGTTTTTGGTTTGGGTACGTGGGGGTTTTGGTGTTTGGTTTTGTGAGGTTTCTTTTTTTTTTTTTAGGTTTTTTTTTGTTGTGGGTTTTTTTTTTTTTACAGTCACTTACAACTAAATCAGAGCCCATAGATAAAACAAGAAAGGGATTACAGAGCTCCTCTGTAATCCCTGAAGAGCAACGACAGACACCTGCAGTCTTGCAAGTTTTGCAGAGCACAGACACTATCTCTACCACGTATGTTGTCAAAGCACAAAACAGAGGGATGGGCGAAAGACTGGGTAAGAACAACATAATATGTGCAAGTCATGCATTATGCATTGACTACTTCTATGTGGAAATTCAGGAAGCACTGACAATTTAGAAGCCTTAATCTATAATCTATGCTCCTGCAACCTAAATCAGAAATACGCCTTTATACACTTTAAATGCCAGTCTGTCATAGTGCCACATTATAGCCCATTCCAACCTCAAGTTGTATGCATATGTATGTTCCTACCTTATAAACCCAGCATGGAAATTTAGGATCTTATAGAATGGAAAAGGTATAGCCTTAGATTCCCTAAGCATTTATGTCAAACTAAGTCTACTGCTCTAAATAATCCATACCACAGACTAGAGGAAGAGGGCTGCCTCTGACAGACAGGTAATGTGTTTTTATTTCAGCCTTGACTCTGAGCCACCAAAACAGCATTGCTCACTTGCTTAATTTTTTTCTTTTTTTTTTTCTTCTTTTAAAAACTAGTTTCCAGACCCCTTCAGTGAAATATGAAAGGGAGTGGGTGGGTTGGTTTTCTTTTTTGTTTACAATAAAACAAAGGCTCCTAACTTTCAAGCATGTAAACAAAACCCTGTGAAATGTAAAACCTTAAAGGCTGAAATAAGATGTCAAATAAAAAGAAATACAATAATCCTTATATACAGAATTATGTATTGTATAATTTGTGTCCACGTGAGGGCATGTGTACATATGTGCATATATACGTATAAGCTTTTGTGATTTGAAAGTTACTGTCATAACTTTTGACTCATGACTCATGAATTCCTAGATTTGATAATGATAGAGCTTGTCAGGCAGCACAACTGATCCAGCACAGAGACATGCATAAGCTGTGAAAAGGTCTGGCACGGTTTGGTTCCCTGAAGGACTGTGGGACTAGGGAATCAGTCATGGTTTGGCAGCAGTGTAATCTTGGAGAAGTTGCACTTTGCTGCTTATAATTATCAAGCCTATAGACAATTTATAGTTCCAAAACACCAAAGCAGAGAATTTATTGATGGTTTTAACATTAAAGGGGGTGGGGGGGTGGTGGTGCGTCAGTTTTGTTGATGGAATTTTTGCGTTGATTTCTTTTATTTTGATTGTGTTTTTTCAAGTAGGTTTATCAGATGGCTCTGAGCAGACAGCTTGCTATTGTGAAAAAGAAAAAAGGCTCTAAAACACCTACTTCACATCCACCACATTCAGATGTAGTCCAAATACCTTCAACATCATAAAACAATGAGAAAAATGAAGACTCATTCCTTCTTCTGTGAGGCACAATGTGGTTTACGTCCATCTTCCAGATGTACCTTTTTCCTAACAAAGACAGATATATCTAATCCCTCTGACCCAGAATCCAAGAGACAAAACCAGTTAACCTTGCATATAGAGCTGCACACATGTTTATTGGGAGGAAGTGTTCTCTAAGATCTCCTCTGCTTTGTGGACTCACCTTCTTTTTCCTTAAGAGTATGAAATCATGAGAGTTCAGGCTGATGTATTTTGCTGACAGTGCTAGTTTTGGCCCACACAGGCTTCCAGCTCAGCAAGAGAATCAGGGTAAAGAGGAACCAACAGCAGCTGGCAAAGAAATGTCAAAAGCAATAACTGCTGCCTCTGACAGCAGTAGGCTATAAGAACCTCTATAAAAAGAAGTACAAACTATTGTCCCTACAGGCTGTGACTGTAGAGGTGGGACGGGGAAATGAAGCAACCTTCGAGCTCTTTCTCCTCATTGAGGATCTTAGAGGATTTTTATCATATTCACAAGTTGTTAGATCTGTTTTAAAGTTCTAGTTCTTGGAGTCAAGTGAACCTCATCCAACATTTCAGAACTTCTTTAAGGACACTGCTAAAAAAGGAAGGATTTAAGCCTGTGTTTAATATTAAATTTCAACATGTGATGAAGTTCCACTTACTTTAGAGGTATAACAGCAGTCTGATTTGCAATGTACAATAGCTGTTAAGGCCTGCCTTAACAAGAAAATTAACAGCTAAGGGAAATATTTTACTGTTACTCTATTCCTCTGGGCTTCTGCATGATTGATCTTTAAACCCACAAGTCTTATGTGTTAAAATAAAAAGGCATAACAGGTTGACTTTCAGACTAAACTTAAGCTCTGTTTCTTTTAGGGGAGCTCAAGACAGAACCACATAAAATGTAACCCAGAACATTCTCTGCTATTTTTCCTCAGCACATATAGTATATAAAGAGACAGGGTGTTCATCATGATTCAATGCATGAACCAAAGTTTGACTGTATGTTTTGGACATCTTAACTCTTTTATGCATATCCTTTAAACACCATGGCTCTTTGAAAGAAAATGCAGGCAGCAACATAACATTAAATAAAATAATGTTAGTCAGCCTTACAGCTAAAGAAAATTCTTTGAAAAAAACAAAACCCACAAAAATTACTTTGTCAGTCAATTTTAAGAAAACAAATCATTTTATGAAAATGCATACAAATATAAAAATAAAAATATTTTCCTTAAGTTAACCTAGAGCATGGTGGGATCTAGTCCAAGTATACCTGTACTGTCCAGAGCTGACCCTCTGCAACTCATTGTTTATGCTGTTAGTCCTGCAACCTGTTCCTGCCTACATCTCTTCAGCTCAGCTTTGCTCAGCCTTACTCTAACACCAGACAAGGTCCTTTCCTCCTTCCCCAGTGCTTCTGACATGGTGTTAGAGCCCCATTGCCACATATCACCACCTGCTGCTTTGGTCTGTTCTCGTGAAGCTGATTCTCTGCTCTGTGGCCCAGCCCCTGCATTTCCCTACTCACACAATCATTTCTACATACTCACTGGTCAGACAGATCAAAACTATCAAGGTAAAAAGATTCTCCACTGCCCCTGGCCTGGCAGAAGTGTGATACAGCTCCTGTAAAGAAATGGCTCTTTCCACTTCCATGTGGATACATTTAATGGCAAGGCTACTTTATGATTTCACAATATTCATGGCATCCATAACCTAGGTGTCTGTTTCCACAACCATCACAGCTCTCTTATCTGGAGGATACTATGCCGTGTTCCAATGAAGAGCCCAATGGAGTGGGTATTTTTTTCTTTTTTAAATAATTTGCCGTATGTCCTTAACCCACTGCTTTCAGAAAAAAAGCATTAAGCCATTGACATAAGAGCTTCAGCTCTGCTGAGTAGGGACAGTTGAAGGACCAGGAAGAGTCTCCATTTAAAGAAAAATTAAGCTTAATTTTTAGACTATTTTCAAAAAAGCACACACACATTCTCTCCTCTGCATACGCATGGTTGCAGACAGTACCTCTTAAGTTCTGGGACATGGCAGGTTTTCACGTACCAGTTTTTGGCATAGCCAGTTTCTGCAGATATTTGAGAATGGAAGTTTCAGGTTTTCTCTGTTCCCCCACTATAACTTCAGTGCATTTACCAGTTTGTGTATTCACTTGTCTGTTTTTTCCACTGTGAATTCTTAAACCACAATGACACAGAAGTGTTAACAAGCTCTGAAAAGTGCCCTGAACAGAAATTTAACTGCTGAATAGTAGCAGCATTTTTCACCTTACATAAAGTTTTCTCCATCCATTAGCATTTGGTCCAGCTATTGTTTTTAATACTCTATGTTCTTCGCACATGCTTTTCTTGCAGGGCTAATGTCTCCAATTTTGTTTGACTTCTTTTTGTCTCCAGCTTATAGAGGGAATGAAATTCATTTACAAATACCCAGAGAATTTCAAAAGAGAAATAATTGTGCATCTGTGTAACAGCTAGTGTCCATGCTTTTGTCCCACAACTTCTGCAAGAAGAAATGAGTCTGAGTTACATTTAACCATATTAAATTCCATAAGAGACCTTACCTCAGTAGTGAAACTGCAATGAACAGAAGGGAAACCTTCCTAATTCTCCAAATAGGTTTGTGTCCCAATCATATGTTTAATGCAAAAACGTGATTTCCAGCTAAGCACTATGGACTATTCTGATTTTGGGTTGGCTTTGAAAGCAGTGGGCAGGCACTCATTCTAGAAATGTTTCATGCCTGCTTCTATGTTGTGTGACTGTCAGCTGAACTGTCTTCCTCTCCACAAAAATGCTCCCATAAAGCAGCTCTGCTAACATGGCTAATCACAACTCAGGCCATTTGGTTTTGGTATCACATATACATGATTAGCTGTCACCTGAGGCTGGTGAACAATGTCCCCTCCTCAGAAGGATCAGCTTTAGCCCCTCAGTAAGTTCTTAAAAAAAAATGAAGTCAGCAGATTCAGGGAAAAGTGCATGGTGAAAATGCACTGAAAGAATATGATTCAGTAATGTGTTCAGTATGGTTTTTCATCCATCCAGTTACCAACATGCATAAACATTAGCATTTTCTTGCTCCATCCACTTTGAGCACCCCGCCCCCCCCAAAAAAAAATAACCAAAACACACCACAAAAAAACCAAAACAGAAAAGATCCAAAACAAACCAAAAAACCAGCCCCAAAAGCACACCACCAAAACCCAAATGCCTGATTAAACAAAGGTTTGTTCCGTGACTAGTAAAGTATAGTTATTAAGCCATGATGTCTTTCTTTAAAACCAATTTTCAATCATGGATCATGTACTACTGCCACTTACACAAGGTTGCTCATAATTGCTCCATGCAATGCTTTGATTAATTAAATCACACTAGAGATTGTTTCTTAGTAACACACCTGGTACGCTCTTTGTTGTTGGCGTTCATTAAAACGCTGTGTTTCATGCTGCTTTGCAGCATGAAAGGATATTAATCAGCTAAATTGCCATTAAGAGTCATATCAATATTTGCCACACACTGATTGTTTTTCTAAATCTTCAACAAAGGACATTTCACTGAAATCTCAGGTTGGTAACTAACCATATGACAGCGAAGTCAAATTAAAATGTTTTATTTTCTCTCTGGAAAGAAATAAATTAAGTACAAAAACTAAAAGGCAAAGATTGTGTTGGGGTTTTGGCTTGGTTTTGGTTTTTTTGGTCTGCTACTTTAAGACAAGGAGTGGCATGTTGAATAAACTAAATTTAATGTGCAGAAAATCTTAGAAAAAAAAATTAAACTCTCATTAATGTCTGCTCTGTTCCTTAAGCAGAAAAGGCTCCACTTTGTAATGCAACATTGGTAATTAGGTTCAGTTTCAGAGCCTGAGCTGAAAAAGCACCCAGGGAATCAAATGTTACTTTTCATTATTAATGTGAATGAGAAAATGTTTCTAAATATTTCTCTTTCCTAGCAACAGTCTGTTTACATATGATCAGCAAATACACTGATAGGTTGAAGGTGAGCAAGTAAGAAGGGGAGTGGCTAGAATACTAATTACTTGTGGTTTCTCTATGATTTGTTCTCAGATTCATGGTTTATTCAGGTCCTACATACCAGCAAAAACTTGTTGTTATGCAGGGTATATACTATTTCTGTGCTGTATATTTTTGTCAAAAGCCCAGTATGCACCATCTGACCTTTTTCATAGCCTTTGCTACCTGTTATCAGGATCTAGATAGTGCAGCTTCTGGAGGTGGTTCTTGGCTATAAAACCAGCCAGCAGCAGCGAGGAGAAATCTAGAATTACATTTTTAGCACTGAATCAGCATACACCACTGATAATCAAGAGTATATCAATAGAAACAACAGCGGTTTCAAATCATATTCTTGCGATAACCCTAACACTTAAAGGAAGGGGGAACACCCACTGGCTAAAATGTCTTCTGAAATATAAATTATCCAGCAGTTGAGTGCTTTTGTGATCCAGGTCTCTTTTACAGTATCTTAAAATATATTGCATCACACTAGAATAATGTGTGCACATATAACTGCACAAAATGTAAAAAAGAAATTTCCACAGTTTCCTTATTTGTGCTTCTGGTGGACTCAATTTCATTAATTTTACAATGTTTTATTTTATCCTCTTTAGTAATGTCTTGAGCATTATCAGGACCTGTGTGCTGACCAGCAACTGCACTGAGATAGATTTCATCGTTTCCCAAATAACAACAACTGCCCCT
This sequence comes from Falco rusticolus, assembly GCF_015220075.1. Classification (NCBI taxonomy): domain Eukaryota; kingdom Metazoa; phylum Chordata; class Aves; order Falconiformes; family Falconidae; genus Falco; species Falco rusticolus. Next base: position 17,304,689 of record NC_051201.1, read on the forward strand.
CTCAATGAACAATAGGTTCGTGGTTGCTTTCTGGACTTGAAGTCTGCCTTAATCCAGGCAGTTGCCAGTCTCCCCACCATGTGATTTAAACAAAAAGAATAAACACCCTAAGAAACCAAAAAAATAATGAAATAAAAAAAAATAAATCACACCTGTCTGAGATATATGCTACACTTGACCTTAGCCAAAAGACTGAAAAGCAGCCTACTGTCCTGACTCTGGATTCTTCTTCCACAACAGTATCTTATATAATCCAAAACTGCTCATGCCCTCCAGGAATCTTGGGATCATACTTTCTCACAGATTTGTTTCTTTTTAGGGGAGACCACTGTCTCTCTCTAGGAGGTGTCCTACATGGCAGTGAGGAAGCCTTTATCCCGGATATGTTCTCACTACATTTTAACTGCTCTTTTTTTACAGCTGTTTAACCTTAAAGTTTTAGGGCTACAACTTTGCAAAATCACAGCACAAGTAATAGCAAGAAATACTAGAACAAACCACAGTTCTAAAAACAAAGGGATGACAATTTGTTCCTGCCTTGCCAAGGGTGCCAAAGCTCTGCATTTCCCCAGGCAGAAACCCCGATTACTGCCCTTCACAGAACATTGCAGAGCTCATCTATTTTCTGTCTTTTCTTGAGCATACGAGTCAAGAGAAATAGTTTGTCTTGAAAAAATGGGTTATTATTTTGCTTTATAATTTATATTTAGGTTGATTTAGTTGTAAATCACCACAGTCTTGGCGACTGTATTCATTTTCTGATATTAAAAAAAAAAAAAAAAGGGATAAGCAACCAAAGCATCTTTATATCATAAATAGGAAGAAAATGTAGACACCATAGAAGTTTTTACATAAACCATGCAAAAAACCCCCATATCTTTATAGCACTTTCTGCTTACTCCTTTTTTGCCCATGCCAGTTTGTTCTGCCTTGTTGTTTGCAATAGCAGCATAGCTAGTAAGTGACGAGGCATGCTTGAATTAAGGCTTGTAATTTCTCCTGCTGAAAAATGTGATTGTATTATTGACATTTATGAACCATAGTAAACACTGAAAATTTGCCCTGAAATGCAAATTCATTCTGAGAACTCCCAGTACCATTCCTGGGAAAACATTTTGAAATATCTAAAAATTCTCACCTTTACCACATTTTTATTCTAGTTAGGAAGAAAAGAAAATAAAACATCAACAAAAAACAAAAAAAAAATTACTTTTTTTTTTTTATACAGAAGGAAAGAAATGTTTAAGTAATCATTCAGGTTCCTTGGAACATGAGTGTATCCAATTTGCAATGAAGTAAATCTTTTGCATCAGGTAAAAAAAAAAATGATCAGGTTTTAGTCATTAATCCTGATCTTTATCACATGCAGAAGCAGATGTTATTTTAATTTGGCCTGAAGTTAGTGATGTGCAAGTCCTGTCTACATACACCTGCTCCTTAATACACCTATGACACGATAATGCAACACTCTCCAGAGTATTCTTTCCTTGGAGTAAATATATCTAGCCATATGGTTACTGGAAATCCAGATAGCCTCAGCGGAAGGCATACTGCAGAGCAGAGCAGAGCAACGCAACAGCAAGATTACACTACTTGTTTCATGTTGTTCACCATCTCAATTTCAGCTTTTCTAAAGACCTCTTCATGAGACAAGGAAGGAAACCCCTGTTCCACCCACAGTGACTCCAGGGGAGTTACTCACTCCAGAGCAGTTACTCCAGGGACATCCTGGCACCTCTACACCTATTTGCCCAGGGAGCAGGAGGCCAGACCAGAAGCAGCACAAGGGACAAGCTCAGGTGGGCAAGAGGGAGCTGCTTGAGTCATGCATGCCAGCGCTGCTGTTATGTGTTTTCAGAAAGACCCAAGAGTTGCAACGAAAAGTGGCAGCCTCTGAGAATGGATAAATTCTTAATATTTGCGTGTGCTAATAATTAATCCCTACTTCAAATAAGAACCTCCAAAATGTATCCAAGTATTGCAGTCTCCAATCATTACTATTTGTTTAGTATAAGAGGAGGAAAAGGAGACAATGGTGTCTACACATCAATTATGAGAACTATCAGAAGTATCTAATTTGGAAAATTGTGTAAACATCAGAACCACAGACATCCAGCTGCCAGCCACTGAAAATTCACAGGAATAAAGGAAGCATCCTCAGATGCTCTTTGTGAGCTCACCTTAGCTCATATTATGGTAGCATTTACAAAGCTCAGCCATTCTGAGCTCTTGCACTCATTCATTATTTCCATAATATTTTATGCCCAGTTCATTTGTAATTGACTTAACTGGTTAAAGCATGCCACTAGTGATCTGTTAGATAGTCTTAAGGTTCTGGACAAAACATGCTTTAAAAAATTTGAACAAAACCAAGGGAAGTAGAAATCAGCTTTGAATTGCTTTAAACTTCATTTATTTATGACTCTGCACTGTTCAGGGTTGCTAATAGCCATTGTAAAGTAATAATGCCTTGCATTTATTGATAGGAAGATTAGTGTTTCTAGTTTTAACTCTTATCCTCTGTATTCAAAGGAGTAAATCACAGCCAGCCAAACCAAGGTTAAAAATCAGAAAATGCATTTTAACAAGATACTGAAAAAAAATTAAAAATAACCTTCCATCTATGGAAAAGAGTTGTTAATTCATTGAATTTTGTGGATTCCATGAACTGATAAGCTCTGCAGCTCAGGCAACTCTGAAATTAAATTTGGTTTCAGAAATGAATATTTCATCTTTAAGATACTGTTGCTTGGAGACCTGGGAAAGGAAGGGTGATTTAACACAAAGACATGGGAGTTAGTTACAAGGGGCATCATTTTACACTCCAACAGGCTCTGGAGCATACCATAAAATGCCCAGAACAAAACACTATGTCACAAATGTAAAAGAATGCATGTCGCACATATTTTACCTGAACATCCCCCCATCCTTTTTAGCCTGCCTACTTCCAGCTCAAGCAGTTCATTTCAACATCATTTAAATAATAATAATTTTTAAAAAGCATAAAGCCACAATTACAGAAGTTATTCAAATCAAAGTTCTATTAACTCTTCAGTGAAATCTCTTTCCAAATAGAACAACATGTCCTAACCTTTCCTGTTCCTTCCTTTTAGTCCTGATTTTAGACTTCTCTCATTGTTTCAAGAGCTTTTATTAAAGCATGCTGGCATTCCTGTGTGTCCACTATGCAGAGATTACCATCTTTCAACCTCCATTTCCCCAAACTGCATTGCAAGTTCATGGTTTTATTAGCATCAGGAACAAAAAGAGAAAAAGAATAATTCTGATGAACCAGGTAAGAAAGTGCAAACAGATTTTACTAGCATCATTCAACATCTTCAAAAACAAACGTGTGGCGTATCTTGCATTTGTTGCAAGTGTTAAACATGGGTCTTCCCGTTAGTGACCCTTAAAACGCAGTTGTAATTTTATTTCTGGTTTGCAGGACAAAATAGCTCACTTTAAGCAGAAACAGGCAGTACGAGACAGATATTTTACTGTGAATAATTTGTGCTCACTGTGTAACATTGAGGGTAACCACCTTTTCAAAAAAAATGGGGGAGCAAGGAGGACACTAAAAGAATTACTGTTCTCTGCTGTGTATCTGAACATTAGGGTAGAAGGTGGATAAGCTATCTATTCACAAAGTGAGTGTCATCTTACGGGCTGGGTTTGATTATAGAATCAATCTTAGCTATCTAACTACATCATTTAAAAAAGAAATTGAAGAAGGGGGGGCAGGAGGGAATGGCAAGCACTTCTAAATTTAGAGTAGTGTGCTTCAGGAGTCTCATGGAGATGGAAGTGAATGCCTGCATTAATGGAAATATGTTGTTTCCATATTGCAAATGTACTGAACTGATCACACAAGACAAGGCAGTCTCTTGGAATAAATGACAAACAGTAATTTTTCCTGGCAGAAGGCAACTTAATTTTTGCAAAATAAGATTTCAGCTGAAGAGGATTCAGGGACCAATACTGATGTGTGCATTTGCATGTACATTAGAAATCTCATAGTATTTTTTTCTGAATTGCTGCATTGAGGTTCCTGAGGGAATATGGCCATTTTCCCAGTCTGCTATTTTCTCCCTGCATTAGACTCCAATTTCAGTTCTCCCAAAATGAGTCCTAACCCTTGTACAGTTGCTGTTGCTTGCTAGGGTGTTTTATTCACCTTCTGTGCCATATACATTGGACACTATTCTTCCTGCAGCTTTCAGGCAGGGGAAGTTTGATTTTTTAAAAAAATAGCTATAACAATTAGTAAAATAATAAGATTAGATATGGTCAATGCCACTTCACTCAAGACCAAAAGCCAAATTAAATGCGAAGATGTGATTTCTAGGAAAACAGTCACAGCAAAAATATCTTACTAGATTCCAATATCTTTGTTCAGGTGTTTCTGCTGTTCTTTTGACACTCAAGGATTTCAAAATCTGGTATATAAACAAGGGTGTGACCCACACAGCATGTTTAAGCCAAGCTAAACTAAGCATCAATACTTAAATGCTAAAGTTAAAAAATATACTGTCCATTTGATCTCCTGCTGCTAGTCAAAGATATACATGAATGCAAAGGAAGCCTTAAAATTACTCCTAGTTTTTTGGGGGTTTTGTTTAATTTGTGTTTTCATAGCACTTATTATGGCTATTTTATATATATATAAATATACACACACACACTAACCCTGTACAGCTGAATCAGTATATAGATATGCAGTATTTCTCAAATTCATTAGAAATGTTGCTACTAACACACTATGGACTCTGTCCATTCTGTAGGTGTTATCTCAAAACATTAAACTATTGTGATATGCCAACAAAAGCAACTGAAGGCACAATTCTAGCATTAGACAGACTGTATTGAAACCAGCTGTCTCAGGGAGCCCAGATGGGATCTGTCAGTGCTTCATTCCTATTCTTTTCTTCTACTGAAAACCGATAGGCAACCTCAGGCAAAAAGTGACCCCACATAACTCTACCCAGCCTCAGCTCTAATAAAGCTATTAAATCAAAGAAGTAGTTTACGCTTTTATCAGTTTCAAGTATCAGGGCAAATTGCAAATCAATACACATTTTTAATCATCATCTACAAGTTAAAGCAAAAATAAATCCTGTGGCAATTCTATTTAGTTTTCACTCCTTTTCTTCTTTGGATGTACTTTTTTTCCACTAATCTGAACAATTCCATTATAAATAGAAAACTAGGCAAGAAAGTCTATTATTGTGGCTTCTGATATTCATCTCTTTGCCATGAACCATTGAGGCTACTAGAAATTACTGTGAGTAGTCAGTATTCAGCCTTACTGTGATATCACCCTTGGGGATGTGCAGTAGCGTAATGGGTTACAACTCTCTTCCCTCTGATATGTCTTTATAATTGGAGATCTGACAGTGTAACTATTTCATAGCATATTTTTACTGCTCTACTATTCTTACTTCTAGCAGTTTATGAGTGACGTGCTGTTCATATTATTAAATCCATACTAACCAGCTCATAGACACTGGTTAGCCAGTTATTTCCCATTTGTTCAAATAATCTAGAAAGTTGTTCACTTTAAAAAATTCTAAATATTTTTTCCTAAATTCCATCTCCAGACCTGTTGGATTACATGTTCCAACTCAAACCAGCTAGACCCAACAGCACAGACCATGGCCCAGTAGAAATCAATAGTCAAACTCTCACCAATTTCACCCAGACAGGTTCAGTTACACAGTATCTAGCACCACCATTGTACATAAAATGTATATTTAATACTGCTCAGTGAACGGTTAGTTAGGATTCAGGTCTGTCTTACAGTCCTTCACCTACATAACAATCACATTGCTTCCATGCAATGGAAAGTAGCATCCAATTTATTCTGCAAAACCACAAATGGAAACATGAGGATGTTCTACAATTAACATCCTAACGTGAGAACAACTAATGCCTTTGCAATTACAGGAGATAGACAGTATCACAACTAGAGCTGATTATCAGAGATAAAGGACTACTCCCTAGAGCCTTGATACAGCCTCAGGGATTTATTTCCAGAATTGCATCTATTTAAGTGCACTGTTGCCATGAGAGGCTAGCAGAAAGGTCCTGGAGCTAGAAAATGGTCTTTCCATCTACACAATTTTCTGTTCATCCTAACAGCTCCGATTTGCCCTAAGAACTCTATAGTTCATTTTTATAATCTGAAGGAGCCTTCACAGAGGTATAGAAGACTTTTAAATTCCTGCTTTTCCTCACTTATTTCTCTGGCATTTGAAGCTGGGTCTGTCAGCGACCTAGAGCCAAGTCACGGCTGTCCTACAGCAAGGTGCTGCTCTGCCTGTTGTTTTGACTGGACGTTACAGGTAAGCTTTGGACCATTCCCATCCAAAGCTTCCAAAACCTCCTGAGAAATGAGCACGTGTGATATAAGTGCACAGCCCTTTTAATGCTACTATTCTCTTGTTCCACCAAGTTTACTGGTTGGTTTGTTTTCTTTTCCAGAAAAGATTCACAGCAGATTGTGGTGGTCTCCTACTTTTTTCATAAGTTGATATTGAGACATTTTCACAAATCACACATCCCATTTTCTGTCAAGAACTCAAGTTTTCCTGTTGTAACTATGGATCCCTCAAAAGATATACTGAAAGAGGGGAAGCAGAGACAAAGATAATTCCTTAAAAGAGCTTACTTTGTTTAGAACAAAGTGACATTGATTTTATCAATCATACTAGTGACCTGCAAAAAGATGCAGGGTTTTTTGAGTTGTATATTAGTATGTTCTCAATTAGAAGAAACAGTCATAAGAATATTGTGATTTTGAAGTGTATAGTATTGCAGACCAATTACTGAGAACAGCATAACTTTCATCTACTTTTGATTACAGGACTATGGCTTCATATTTCCTATTTAAGTACAACTTTTTTTTTTTTATTATTTACCAATATCCAGTGAAACTTACCGAATAGCAACCCTTCATGTCTGTGAAACAATGGAAATTTACAGCATTCACACACACACACACAAAAACACCTCAGAAGGCCGCTCAACATTTCCATTAAAAAAATGTGATTCCACCAGGCCAAACAATTTAACAACTTCCTTTTTGCATGATATTCTGAGGTTCTAGAGGCACAAGTAGAGGGACATTTAAAAACACAAAAGAATTTATTCATTTCAGTGAGTATTAATACATGTTTTACTAACACATGCTTTACTAATGTATTTCTGCTCTTATAGATCACTTTTGAGAAAACTGACCAAGAACTCATTATATACAGACATAGCCAAACAGGTACACAGTCCCCTCCTCCTCCCAGGGAGGGCTGCTATATGGTCTTCAGTTCATGTTTCCACATGCTCCTGTACCACATGGCACAGCTAAACCACACAGCCCTGTCCCTGCCTCACCACACACATAGACACACACACACAGACACAGACACATCAGACCACTGATGCTGGGAAAGACACTGGGGAGCTGAACTGCCCACGAGGCTGGGAGCCTACCACAACCAGGAGCATTGCAGGACCGCGTATGTCTTATCTAAACAAGGTTTTAATATCACATGCTAATTTGTTAGCATCATTTTACCTCTGCATTTCCTCCCAAACCCTCTCAGTCTTAAATAAAAGGGTCCTTCCTGTTTGGTGACAGAGGACTGCCTGACACTGGCACTTTCTAGATATTCATAAAATGCCTTTCTCTCTCATACCTCGATAAATCTCAAACTGAAATTAATTCATAGAAACACCTAATGTGATATAACGCAGCATGACTGATGAAACACCGTATGCTGCAGTACAACCCAATATCAGGTCTTCTGAAAACAACCCTGAAATGAATCTCTCTACTCTGGAAGGAGAGGGGAAGGAGAAAAACACTTGTTTCTCCTTACTTGTCTCTTTTCAGCTTCTTAACAAATTTGATTAATACCTACCAGGGCCCAAAAATAGCAAACTTATCTAAAATGAAGATGAAACAGAACATGTTGCCAATATGGAGAAGCCACCTGTGGGATTTTTGTTTTGTTTGAGGTTTGTTGCGTGTTTTGAGTGGTTTTTTTGGTGGGGGTTTTTTGTTGGGTTGGTTTTTTTTGGGGGGGTGGGGGGGTGGGAGGGGGTGGTGATTTGTTTTTGTGGATTTTGTTTTGTTAGTTTTGGTTTTAGTTGGTACAAACCTGCAATACATGGACCACACCTAATGTTTTGGGAGCATCCAGATTTTGAGTGAGGCCCAGGGTCACCTTAATTTTTTAAGAGAAGCAGAACATTCCCAAATTGGATATATTTGCCTTCAATAAGTCAGGCAAAGAAAAAGCAGTTTTAAAGATCGAACTGATTTCTTCTTAGGCTTCTCAGCACATGTATCTTTTTCCAGTCTCCAACACTAGGACAACAGAAAGCAAATCATCTCAGCTTCACTTCTACGTACAGTGGTTTTCACCTTTAGATTTTCAGTAAAGAAACAGATGGTCTACAAATAATACAAAGCAATCCAATCTTTGCTTAAAACTGTTTCCATAAGAATATATTTTAAAATATGAAGGAAATAATTCTGTTGGTCATGAGATGAACACATATTGTCTTCAATCTGTAGATTAAATGTAAATTTGAAACCTTCATTTCAAGAGTTTTTCTATTTGATTTACAGTATGATTGTTCACATTAAATAAAGAAAAAAATCATCATTACCTTTTTCATACACCAGTGGAAAGTAAGGGAGGTGAAAAAGAGAGTAATCACTGCCATAAAAAAGAAAAAGGAAGGATAGAAAATAAGACTTCAAAATATGAATATTTTAGATTTTATTGAAAGGGATAACTTGAGGACAATTATCAAAATTCATGCAAATTTCTGGACTAATTAAATATATGATTAAGTAGCTATTAAGGTTGATCTGACATGGTTAATTTAGGGTTTAAAAGGCAACGGACACCTTGTGACACTAGCAAATGTGTTGCATTGCAACTGGAGAGCAAGAATACTTAAAGGGATTTACTCTAACAAGACTTGCCTTAGATCTGATAGAGAAAAAGGTTGTTCCATTAGTGAGTTGACAAACTTTACTCAGTGCCTGTGAGGAACAAACAGGAACATAACGCTAATGACTATTTCAGTGCCATAAGACATTTTGTTGCATCTTTCCAAGCGATTGAGCTATATTTTTATCTTCCATCCCTTCTTTCCCCCCACCCCATGCTTTCCTTCAGGCCCTATCTTGATAATAGAGGAAGTCCAGGAGATTTATGTATTTGCTCTGAGGGTTACTTGGGTTTTTCAAGTTCAAACTTCTCTTTTCCTTCAGTTGACTTCAACATACTTTGGATCAGGGCTGTATGAAGCCTGACAAAATTAAATTCCTAGATCCTCTCAGTGTAATGGGTTGCAATAGTAAAGCTCACCCATACCTGCAAAACAATTGACGGACCTACGCATCATCTGATTAAAGTTAGAGATTCAGCAGCCTGTTTATGCTTCTAAGAGAAAGTTGGTATCTGGTTCTGGGGGCAGCGTTTGGTGCCAGAAAGAATTTGCTTCCTTCCAAGTGTAATTGAGGGGAGGAGGGATGCACAAGGAAATGTGAACTATTTTCTAACATTTTCACAGGCTCAGTGTTTCCAGCTTTCAAGATAAACCTCTCGACTTTGCTTTGACATTAATTTCTGATAAATGCCTCAGGTTTACCTTGGCATTTAACAAAGCAGCAGGAGACCATTATCCTGTGACAACGCTCTATTCCGCTGATACTATCTCTTAATTGGAGAAAATTTCTCTTCATCTGAAAATGTTTGGCAAGGTTCCCCATAAAAAACTATGGTATATCTAAGTTGTAAGCTTTAATAAGACAGGGAATAAAATACCCAAAGCAGATGTAAATCAAATCTTTCCCATCAAGTTGCAGAAAACAAGCTCATTGTTACAGACACCACTGTGAACCCCAGCTTTTAATTATTTATACAAACTACTTACACGATAGGATACTTGGAAGGATGGTCAGTGCTATAGATAATAATGCAGCTCATTTGTTTGTAAAACAAAGCAAGTGGGAGCTAACATCAATCTTCAGAACAGCACAAATTGTCCAAACAGCAGAAATTACTTTAATTGCTTTTGCACATAAGTGACAACAGTAGCCTGTCATAAACAGAAGACTATACAAACTTGGAAGAAAAAAAACAGAACTAAAACAGCTGATTTCGATTTGCAAGACATTTATACTCTAGCTCCCAGCTTCTGTCATTATTTTGCTTTGCTTCTTCTTGGTTCTCAACTAAAAACTGAATAATGTTCTTACCTCCACACTTGTACTTAGGCCCACAAAAGCCAACTGCCCTGTCAATGTGGTTAAGTTCAGAGCCAGTGTAGGTACCTTTGCCCATATACCTAATATATATATTTAAGCACACCTACATAGCATATCTGTACTATGTAGGTGTGCTTAAAGTCTTCATTCATAAAACTGACTGCTGCACTGCTACTTCTACCCTCCCACTCAAAAGGCTGACCCATATGTAAATGCAATAATCAATACCTTGTACAATACTAACAGTTTGCTCAGTACAGCCTAATATGTCATTGCCTCAGGTCTGTATTTTGGCATCATCTCGTGGTGTATTAGCTGTGGTAAGCTAATATACACAGTCTTTCTCCACTGCTGTCATCTGCAGAAATCCCTTATATAACAGCTTAAAAAACACTTGCGCTATTCAGTTCTCAGTCTTCCTGCTGCAGCTCATAGTCATGTTATTCTACCTGCTTAAAGTTATGATACCTTTTGGTGCTAATGACGCTTTCTCCACTATGCCTCATCTACAAATCTCATTATAAAGGCCTCTTCCCCCTGCTCCCCACACCCCCTCCCCCCCCCCCCCCAAAAAAAAAAATCACTAACAAAAGTATTAAAGAGATTAGTTTTTAAACATGAAACATGTTGGCACACTCCACTAGTGACTCCCTTTACACAAAAATCCCATGCTGTTGTGCTTTTCTTACTCACTATCCATTTCTTCTGCTAATCCTTCTACAGGTTAACTAACCATTTCCCAAGCGGTAGCTTATCAAGTGCTATACTGAATTCCAGAAAATTAGATCTACTGCCTCTCTATTGTCTAGATCATCATTTATCTTCAAAAGCAGCCTCTCTCTCGTTCCATTTAGGGAATGTGATTTTATCAATGCTCATAAAGAAAGTAGGGGTTTACATCTATGTTATCCCCTTCCATAATGAAAAACAACATACTTCAAGAAGTATTGGCGATAATTATGTACCTGCTGATCAAGAATTGCATCAATAGCTACACCAAAGTTTAGGCTCAGTTTTAGTTAAAGATAATAAAATTGTACTCTACATTTCCCAAAGTGCAAACAGCTTCAGTCTGAGGAAGTAAAAGACGCACACACCACAACCACAAATTCAGTTATTAATAAAACTGTTTCTTTTCCAATCTTATTTTCCTTTTTGATGAATATTTGAACCTCACTCAAAAGTGGAAGGATTTTTAATAAACAAACATGCAAAGGATAGTTGAAAACACATACATAAATCTCCCAAGGACAACTGTCCTTCACCAGAGGACAATATTCTGATGTGCCTTTTTTTTTTTTTTTTTTTTAATGATACTTTTCACTCGTGCTGCGAGCCAAGTTGCACAAACTGTCTACATCAAACCAACCTCTGGTTCCCAAAACTGGCTCCATCTGTTGGGCTTCGATGAATCTGTAGGAAAAGGCTCTGCCATTCTCTTCTGTTGCAGCAACAAGCCCCCTGCTTATTCCTTTCTACCAACTACACCTCCCACTGAGAATGATAAGGAGGAATGCAAGGCACTTCAAAAGCTACACAGCTGTGTGTGTGCACTACAGCTCCCCTCTTATTTTGTAAGGGGGAGAAATTTGATACATGGCCTCACATGCAAAAGTAGTGACACTGATAATGTGATACGTTATTTTGTTTCTTCTGATGTCAGGGAGAAGTAGTATGTAAATGGAAGTGAATATAGGAATGCCAGGGACAAGTAGTATATAAATGGAATTGAATATAGGAATGTGAATACAGAATAGAAAGTCTCCTACAACTACCAGTTGCAGGGAATACAGGCTTTAAAGTAAGATATCTTCCTGGATTAATAGTATTTTTAAATAACATGGTAAGTTCACATGGCCATCCGAAAGCCTCTACACATACATATACTGCTCTTCCTTACCATTTCTCCTTGGAGAGATGGTTAATAACTGCCTCAATTAAAAAAAAAAAAAAAGTGATCAATCTGTCCTCCTGTCTCATCTTCCCTTGTTCTTCCAATCTCATCCTCTCTAAATAAAGCTCCTCCTTACAAACAAGATTATTAAAAAGCTTCGTGCCAGTTGCTCATCTGGTATCTTGATGGATTAGACTGTAAAACAGGGGAGGGATGATGAATGTCCTGTTTCCATTTGTTGCTAAATTCTGTTAGTGCTATTCTGTTGGCCTATTTTATAATATAACATTTAGTAATATCTATGCCACTTTAGAGTGTACAATACTGTTAGCTTAAAAGTGCCATGGACATGGTATTTTTATCATGAATTAGCTGTATTCATAGCCAGAGTCTCAGATACACAATTTTTTGTGTTTCAGCTGCATTTAACATCTGTATTTCAACAGTGCTAAGAAGAAAACTACACTTTGCTTACAGGAATAAGATTTTTTTTTTTTTTTGGGGGGGGGGGGATTCTTTGAAATTTCTAACCCCCAAAATACTTCATTGTCTGTCAATTTATAAGCGTTTCAGTTTGTGATATTACCAATGCTGAGGAGCAGAATTTAAACATAAACAGTATAAATCCATGTTGCCACTGTGGACATATGCAGCACAAACATCTTATCTAGACCAAAGTTTGTCGACTTAGCACATTGTACTTAATGCTGTGTGTCACCTGTCTCTTGTTTGTCTATAGATTAGCACAAAAATGTCATTGCAAGCTAAGTGAATAGGGCACAGACTAAGCACCTGCCACTTTTAAAACTCTTTAGAAGACTCTCTTGTTTATTTTGTAAGCACCCAGGGGTGCAGTTAAATAACTGCATTGAAACAAACAATACTGGTGATTATTAAGGAGGCTTTTCACATGAAAATTCACTTCAGAAAAAAATGTTTTGCAGATGTAGAGAAGAAAACTGTATCACTAAGAACCACTCAAAATACTTTGGTGGACCAAAACACCTTTATTTTTCTCTTGGCGATCTGCCAAGTTCACTGTCGGTTTGAAAAGAATTCTATAGCTGGAGGCTAAAGCAGAAACTGCAATGATTTAAAAGAGAATTGGCTACAGTAAGAATGATAAAGCACCATATCGTTAAAATGCAACTGGCATCTTAGCCTCCCTACAGCTCTTGAAAATGTGCTTACTCCTCAACTATTTACCAAGAAAGGAGCAGAAACAATTGAAATCACACAATATAGAAAAATGTTTAAAGAACTTAGAAAAGAAGTACATGCAGAATAATTTGCTGGTAGGGCTGTTAAAATAACGATGCATTATACATGACCAGATTACAAAGAAAAGCATATAGAAATATATGTAGCTGAATTTAGTACTATATTCATTTATCTCAATTAAACATATAGTAAGTGAATTAATAGTTAAGGTCCACTTACATTTAGGAAATTAAAGCTTTATTTGCTGCTTGCGGATTAAACATTTAAATGCTGTAGGTCTGATAACATTCACATTTTAATGCTTGGAGCACCATCAACTGCTTCCTAAACTGCTTGGGAAATTAGATTTAGAAAGTCTTTGCATCAAAGCCTTGTATAGTGGCCTTCTCTGGAAGACTGTTTTGCCAGACTAAGACTATTACAGAAAACAGCTATAGTTTCACAGTGAAGGAAGAGTTCAGAAAGGCCTTCAGCAGTTTCAGATAACAGAATTTGTTATTCAGATGTTGCTTACTCTAACAAGATAATAATATGCAGGCTTGAGTCAGAAAACCACGCAATTGTGTTTTTCAGGTTCACAGGGAAGAATTTATTTACAACTAGAGGCTTAACTTGCAAACTCTAAGATTTCCCTTACAAAATTCAGTTTGACAAATTTCTTTTGTTCAATAGTTGTGTCCAGTTTTACAATTTAAATAGAGCTGCTTCACTCAGCATTTGTAAATGACATCAGGTGCCATAGCAACATGATTACAAGTTTCCATCAATTTGTAGAGCTGAGTAAATAATTATCAGTGAATAATTAACTAAACAAAATTAGCCTCTTTTTCTGCTTCCAGCATGTCCACAAGCAGATTGTATTTTCTCAAATGTATTCCTTATTTAAACTGCATGGAAACACTCCAGACCCCACAGAACCAGATCTTCAATATGCTGTAACTCCATATGAGGTAGATGACTAGTCAAGAGAGATATGCAGGACTTCCCATGGGAAGTGAAAAACAAACAGGGTGAAATTGTGATCTAATATTCAAGTACTTCAACATTTTCTTTCATCCAGGTCTAAATATAGGCATCTTGACACCAAATAATTTTAATTATAAAAAAAATTGACTGTGCGCCACTCAGAAGTCACCAAACAAGATTTTCAGAGAAGGCTCATGGCTAGAGCTGACATGTTCAATAGGATAATACTGTCACCTGAATGATTAACTCACTCAAAAAAACCCATCCCAATAGAAAGGAAAGTATGTGTCATAGTTTTTGCCAGCTCTTGCAAGAATGCTCCCCCAAATCAGCCAGATCACATTTCTAATACTACAGCCCCAGAAAGCTACCAGTTTTTTGTCACAGGACCACTAATAAATATTTTACTACCAGCCAGGCTTCTTATCACATCACAAATCTGAGACCAGAAGAGAATCCTGAACTTTTAATGCCAGCTGCAAGCCTGGGACCACCAGTTTGTATTCTTGCAGAAAGTCAAGCATCCCTAAATTAGGAATACATCATTGCTTTACAGAAGCAGTCCTGCAGGACAGGAAGAAGCTGAATGTTTTAGACCTGTCAACTGTATTGGCCAGTTCTTGATTCTGACAAGCATTTTACTTGGGCACTAGAAGGCAGTGAGACAGCACAGAAGACCCAAGAGACCTCATCTTCCTTTACAAGAAAAGTAGTAGCCACAGAATGAAGGGAAGACAAATCAGTAGCATGTTTTCCCTTCCTATCAGTAGGCGAGAAGTACGAAACAGTTTTCTAAAGTTGGAAAAAATTTTGGCAACAACAAAAAAAGCCACATTAAAAAAGGATACAAATTCTTCAATCTAAGTAAAAAGTTATTCTCATTACAGAAAGCAACAGTAGTCATAGGGTCTACTTCAGCACAAAAGGGAGCAAACACTATAGTTCAGTCCAATTTCATCGTTAACCTTGGCAAATCTAAGAACAAGATTTAGCTTTCTGTGTTGTTTGCGGGCCTGTGTGTTGCACTGGAACCATCTCTGCAGAAGCTGACTGACTGTTGGGGAACCTTCCTTGGCTGGAGCTGCACACTGAAATTCAAAGAATTCAGAGTCTTGCTAGGAAACTCCCTCCAAACTTGGCCATGTTTCTTACAGTTCGGAATGCATTTGGTGTCTCTCTTACTCATGCCTTCTAGGCTACTCAGAAAGCAGAAAAAACCCTAACAGTCTTGTGTACCTGGGTTGTGAGTTAGTTGCCACCATATGAAGTTATCCTTTAGAAAAAAATAAAAATCAAAAAAGCAGCCCAAGACAGTAACAAACAGCATAAAGCCTAGGACAAGTTTGCTAAAGCAGTGGAAGGTACATTCTAATGGTAACCTGTCATAAATAAATATTTGTTAGCCCTTTCTTGAGATGGATGCAGTAATTGCCATCCCATCAAAGGGATCCCCGCACGGCTTCCATTGCCAAAATATTGCCTCTCACTCTTTGGAAGATATGTTCTACCATAGTCACTAGGAAACAGGGATACACTGGGATTCCCACTTTGCGTAACAGAGACTGACCAGCTTCCACAAGGACAGAAACAGCTGATGACAAAAGCAAGGAATTATATCTGCATTTCTGAAGATTTTACTTGCTCCCCAAGAAACATGTTTTTCCTTTTACAGACGTCAATTTCTTTTGTAATGGAAAAATCCCTATATCTAACTATAAACAGACTTGGTTTCACAGATTTCCTGTATCTCTCTCTGGAATCCAATAACAACCTGAGTGTATATTGATATGTATGAAAAACATGAAAATGAAGGGATAAAGCCATCCACTCTGATTTAATTAGGTTTTATAAACTTCTGGGGGAAAAAAAAAAAAAAAAAAGCTGAAAACCTGAGCCAGCTGCTGGCGTTTCTGAAATGATTCACCTTCCAAGAGACTTTTACACCACTAGTAGTGCTAAATTCACTGCTTTGAGATCTGACAGGAAAAACTGGAAATGGCAACTTTCTTCTACCTTCAGCATTATCCCAAAAGGTAACACTAAGCTTAATTTTCTTACCTAAGGACTCCTCCTTATTGATAACTGCACAGGTTTGTCTGTCTTTCAGCATGTTTAAGGTAGCAGACTGCAATATGTTCTTCTGACAATACTCTATCTCCTCTATATTAAGCCTGGTTTCTACCATCTGATTGCTTTCATGTTGTCTGACAGATAAACCTGAATGAATATTAAGTCTCACTTATTCAGGATAAGGTAGTAGTCATTTGCCAGATGAAGCATGTAAAGCACACAAAGGCAACAACAGCCCTTTCACCATCTCTTAACGAGGTCTTCTACAATCTACTGCAGCTCCTGCAGCACACAATATGTTCCTTTCTGTCTGTACCTGGATCAGAGGCTACAGCCAGGTTTCCCTAATAAGTAAATCCCATTATGACCTTTTTTTAAAAAAAAAAAAACTTTATTTTAAAAACCTGTCTCACCTGGGGACTTTCTCCAAAGGTCTGCACCTGGAGCTAGCCACAGGGCACATGTACACAGCTTGGGAGTGGATCAAGGCAGTACTAACCTGCCTTCTAAAGCATCTGCTCTCTTCCTATTTTTTTTTCCTGTGGACAAATGAATGAAAACGCTTTTCATGTGTCCTAGCAACCCAGGAACCAGATATCAGAGAGATCTAAGTCTTTGTAACAAGCTGAGATCCACACTGAAAAATTTGGTTGCTGCTGCTCCAGAAGTACAAGCATTGTCCTGTTCATGGTGTAAATCTACATCTGGCAGTCATTTCTATCAAAGCAGTGCTCTCTGTACAGCAACCCAGCAAAACACTAAAACTGAAGATCTCCAGGGAATGATCCATTTACACAAAATACCGTATTATAATACCATATAATTTACTCATCCTTGGTTTTTTTCCTTCCCCCCCCCCAAAAAAAAAGTCAAGAGTTGCGTGTAATGCCTCTTGATGCTTTTATGATTTAATGCCTTGTTGCTACAGCAATTAGATACCAAACAGAAAATAGCAAGTAATATTACAAGCGTTAATGACATTTTCCACAGAATAAAACTACATGCTATTTGGCTACCTTAACTTCCAACACATAGCCTCAACCCAGCTAAAGTTTTCATGCACATCCAGAACCCATTTATCACACTAGATGTCACAGACCCTTTTTTCTTTAATGGAGAAGCATGATCAAGGAATAAGCATACGATTCAGAAGACTTCAGGTTTTCAGGTCTGATACAGGTTTGGCTTTTGAGGAAAGACCTGATTTCAGCTGATACAGGTTAGAGTCAGTTCCCTGATTTGAGTTGGATTTGGATTAAGTCACCCTCTTTTGCCCCAGAGGAGAATAAGACTTTTGGTTTCTCAAGAGAATGATGCATCTTTACTGATAGGATCACTTAATACCGGAATAAAATATATTGGTACTTTTGTCAAAAGGTGCACCACAAATAAGACCAAAGTTCTACTGGGCTATACACAGCAGAACAAAGGAATCAGTACCCCAAAAGTTCATGGTAAAAAGCATAAAAGGAAAGAAAGCTTAGTTACCTACAGTCCACAAATGGGAAGCTAAGCAGACACTTTTTTTGAAGGCAGCTCTCTTCATAAATCCTTAACCTTGAGACCTTAACCACATGCTCTGAACTCAGTTGCTTACATTATTTAGTGCCTTTCTGCAAATTTTATGCACAAACACATCCTCAAGAAAAATCTACAGCTATTTTTGATTATTCATATTATTGATTTTTAATCATTTTATATTTAATTGTAAAATGACCAGAGACCAATAGTGACAGGAATATCCAATGGCATCAGGAATGACCATTCTGATATAATCTGGCCTGTTCACAAGTAGCCCCCTCAGAAATCATTTAGAACATTAGACTGAAAAGTAAGCTGACCACACTTCCTTGCAAAAAACCAAAGTGATGTGAAAGTAGAGGTGTGATGGGTTAAACTGATTTTTCATTCTGTGTACACTGCAACAAATATTAAGAATGGATTCAAAACATAAAATAAGTTCTGGGATACCATATCTTTTTGGATGTCTATAGGGAATGCACCTACGCTAAATTTAACTTGATTTTACCACAGGTCCCCATAGCAAGCCTGAAACCATTTTCACCAGTAATAAAAAAAAGTGCACTTTACGAAGACAGCTTAACTATGAGTATATTGGCCAGTATAACATCTGAAATGTAAATGTGTCATTGTAGATTGAGTCATTTTATGTCTTCACTTATGTGCTAAAAACCAGCACACACAAACAGACAACTGTGGGAACTGAACGGACGGGCAGTGGGCAGAGAGAAACAGCAACATACTCAGAAAAAGCCACAACCATTCAGAAACAGAAACCGATCTCTCCATTCAAATCTCCCTGGCATCAGGAAAAAAAGTACATTGGGAAGGTTAAGGAATAGGACTTTTGCTATCTTTGGGCAACTGAAAATATTTGAGAAATGTTTTCTGGAAGCATGATAAGAAACACATGTAGAAAAAACAAACAGATAATAGCAGCAGACCTTTATTATCTGTTAAGCATATATTTCCATTAACGTTTTTAATTAAACATCAGAGAAATGAAATTGCTGGCTGGAAAAGAGAGTGAGGAATGCATAGCTTTGACACAGACTTTCTGAACAATGCTTGACGGGTCCCTTAATCTTTCTCAGTCTCAGTTTACCCATTCACTAACTGCGGCCAGTGACATTTAGCTGTGTAACAGGAGTAGCTTATTTGATATTCATTAAAGACTCAAAGATCTGTGAACAGTAGATGTTAGTGTGTTATAATGTTCTACTAATTCTCCACACCTGTGCTTTAAGTTCTCCTCTTACTGCAAAAGATAAAAAAAAAAAAGAAAAAAGAAAGAAAAAAGCTAAGCAGATATTGCTGTAGCTCCTAAGTAAAAGGAGAAGCGTAGTTCTTCAGATGGTGTAAGCTCCACAGGACATCAGTACAAAGACACTGATGAAGAAGCCCCCTTTCACGTCTACCTCCCTTTTCAGGGCACATGAAGTTTTCTTCAACTAATTCTGCAAGGCATTTTCCTTGCTCACTAGACAATCATGGTTCAGTGGACAAATGTAGTTTATCATTTCTGCAGGACTCCTTTTTTATTTCCTTCGGAAAAAATTGTTCTAGTCATCTTTTGTGCAAGTTATTTTTTCCACTACCTTTTTGACTTTCAGTCTACAGGATGAACTACTAGACTCCTAGGAATGAAGATTAAAGCCCTTTTAAGTCCCTAGGAATTCAAAGTGAGGACTGGTTCACATATATGTGTACGGTTTGAAACTGCAAGCACTTCACAATGATGACTACATTGGCCTCATAATGAAGAAATATCAGTATTAAATTTTAAAAATAGCCCTTTAACAGCTTATCAGTGTGCAGGATCTGCACTCTGGACCATAGAAAATTCATTATACTCTAGAACTGAAAACTGAGAACTGTATTGTTTGAACATACATTCATCTGGTTCTCAACCAAAAAGCATCCTTCCTCTCAGTGCCCTGTCTTGCTCTCATTATTTTACACTTTAACTCATCCTGCTCTCTAGCTGCTCCTGTTTCAGATACTTAGAAAAGCTATCCTGGTGAGAGGATTATGCATTCCATAGTCAGCTGTTTTTTCTTGATTTGCCGAAACACTTGATGCTGTGCAGTTGAAGACTCCCTTATAACGAGGTCTAAGCATACTCAAAGGTAGCCTGGAAGAGCACCCATTTCCTCAGAAATCCCCTGGGTTTTTCACATGGAGCATTATACACCTCAGTCTGAATCACGCCTTACTATTGGTTGATCTGTCTCTTCCCACGTTCAGTTCCAAGTCTATTGTTTTTTAAAAACAAACCACTAGACCAAACTATCTAAGTAATTTTCACTTTTTGCGGTCCTCTCTCACAGACTTCACAAATCTTCCAGCGATCTCTGCACCACTTGGGCATGAAGGTTGGAAGGCAGGCTTGCCAAAATGTGCACAGCTTTAGAGGTCTTAGTAAAGCTTTTGAGGATAATGGGGTCATCAGTAAAGAAACCATCAGCCTCAATTTCCACTCACTTATGCTGGGACAATGCGAGGGTAGCCCCACTAAATTCACTTAGTACCAGTGTTTGCTATGAACTACCTTCACTCAATTTTTTTTCTGGAAAAAATAAAGCTTTTCATTCAATAAAATTTACTGAAGAAAAAGAATATAGTCTTATTTTACTAAGTCAGATGGAGATCAAAATATAATGCAATACAGTTCAATTTTGTTCAGATGTTATAGCTAAATACGTTTCTAGAACAATTTTTTAATAACAGCAAATAGTTTGGACCTCTGTTCTGCCCCTGAAGTTTGGTTCCCCATTATATTCATAGAAAACTCCTAGAATCAGCACAAGATCTGCTCAAACATCACTGTAGCTCTTCAAAAACTGCTGTCACCAGTGTACCCAAGCAGCATTTGCATTTTTCATGTTATGCAGAAATGCATGCCTTCGTAGAATAGATCAACGCACAATCCAAAATGCAGAAAAGAATCAAGGAACACCTGAGCAGATGAAGATGCATTCCAGTTTTTCTTTCTCTTTCAACCTTCCATACCCCAAGACACATATTCCAGAGATACGTGTAATACAAAGCAGTTAATATAGACTGAGAGATTGACATGGCACTTATCTAAACAGATACTGAGATTCCAGGATACCTATTGCACTCTGGCTGATAGGAACTTCAGAAGCTCTGAGTCAAAACTGACTTCACAAAACCACAACAGTACATTTCACCCTTGCTAACCGGCATTGTGTAAGCTAGTTTATAGTACTGTGCCAAGAGCGTATCATCTAGACTTTTCTATTTCAGCTGAAAGAAAACCCACTATCTGATAAGCTAACATGATGAATGTTCCAAGGACTGCACAAGTAAGTAGAAAACCCAAGAGTTTCTGAACTAAACTTCCCTGTTTTTCTTTAAATTCCCCCCAAGTCAACATACATTTTGCAAGTCTTACCAACATGTGTATACATACACATTATTATCCTGCCTATTATGAATTCCCTAAAAATAGCAAGTATTCAGAACATAAAGGTTCTATTTCAAAGTTAAATGCCAGCAAGAAAAAAAACTGCCATCCCCATTAAGAAACAAAAATATTGCACAAACTTATTTGTAAGACATGATTTTAAAAGACACTATTCCAAAGACAGCTTTTCAAATATTTATAAACTTTATAAAAATATAACAACTTCAGAAACCATACAATATGGGAATGAGACCTTGTAACATCTATTAATTTGTCCTCATTTCTCCAGCAATAAGAGAACATAAGACTCTATTGTCATAAATACTGTATAGATCTATTGACACTACAAAGTACACAAACAACTCAGTAGTCCTGTGTGCTTTATTCACGGAAGGAGAATAGAGTCCACTACTACTCACTCATCTGAAGAGCAGTGATAAACTGATTTTTTTTTAATTCAAACTCTTGATACAGAACTATTTTAAGTTCTCCTGAGAACCTTCCTCTCCTCCTTCCTTTGGAGGATTCTACAAAGCATGTACAATTCAAGCATCATTTTTTCTATAGTCACATTCTTTTGACAAAGGAAAAAGTCTCTATGGCAAAATAGATGAGTCACTGGTTGGTAAAATCTAAGTTATATGTTAAACAGATCGATGAATGCATCAAGTCAAATTCTTATCTCCCTTTCATGCATTTCAGACAATAACTTAAAATCAAGTTCAGTTTCTCTATGCCGTGGCCTTCTTGAACCTTAGTAACTGCAATACCTCTAAAAGGAATTAAGGGTAAATTACAAAAGATCTGTAACTACAGCTCTGTTCAGATAAGCATTAAAATTTGACATTTCTAGTCAGAAATTCTCAATTCCTAGAGAATTTCTAGTTGGCCAGAAGTACTGTGATACATAGCCTTTTCCTCGGCATTTTATGTATTTTTTGCTTTTGTGCTATGTTGAGAAGTGGATGATGCCTTTTACCCAAAAATGGCTGGGGTGGGGGGAGAAGAGACTGAACTAGGGTTTTATAAATTAAAAGATAAAAATGCTTGGCAGTACATGAGCTCATGCTTGTAACAAAAAAGAGAGGCCACTCCATTGGGCTTCCATTTGAACCAGCTCACCAAGGCCTACTTTACATTTTGAGATACATCAGATTTCTTCATAGCCCTGGATTGACAAGGAATATCAAGCACAGACTCGAAACCGACACAGTCTGTAAGACTTCCACATAGTGGGAGGGAGGCATAAACCACAGATACAGCTTGGATAAGACGACATAGAAAAATAAGGAAGGGACAATGACCAAGAGAAGAAATTTACTATGTACTCATAAGAATTCTATATGCAATTTTGCAAGTCATAAACTGTAGTTCTCAAAACTGAAAGACTTTTTTCTGGGGGGCAAATCATTGTGGTTATACACTTATGAGAAAGTAAGGCTTGTAAACTGGTAAGACCATTTCTTTCTAAAAGAAAGATAAGCGAGTGGCAAAACAAGAAACCAGTACCCAATAGATAAGTATTAAGCATACAAAGCTTCCAAAAAGCATGCAGAAAATCTGCCAAATTTTTTCTTATACTTATTGAAAGAGTGCATAACCCAGCACAGAAAAAAAAGTGTTATGGCAACCAATATAACTTTATAGTGAAATACTTGTGATCACAGTGAAACATGGCAAGTGTAGATCAAATACCACCTATCCCCAAAACGTGCTCACAGATCATCTCAGCCCCTTCCTTTTCACTTTTTTCCTAGCACTCACTGGTGTTAAACAGCTTCAATAGAGATTACAATTTGTCTTATTTTTTAAAGCGCCTTTAATAATCAGTCTTAGCAAAGTAAAAAAGGGTGTATGCAAAGTGCTATCTTTCTAACTTCATAGGAATTGATATCTGGCTTGCACTACTGCAAGAACTTAATGTGATTCAGAAAAAATAGTGATTCATGCTTGTGACCTTCTCATAGTCACTCAGAGAAAACTTAAAGCTTGTGCTTAGCAACAAGAAATTTATTTTGTTTCAAGTGGACCAAATTGTGACTTCCTTAAAAGTGGTGAGGATTTTTCTTCCTCTGGGACAGCAGAACTCTTAAATGGAAGGCTGTTATTCACATCCATCCCAGATTGGGGGGGTGGGGGAGAAATAATTTCATTCTTAATTTCATTCTTACATCTTTTCACTAAGTAAAAAGAAATCATTAATGGAAAACACTAAGCCTTCAATTCTTCTTCAGAGATTCAGACCTCCATAACATTAAAGGTAAACTCTGTTCTCCATCACGCCTTATCAAGTGGGTTTTTTTGGCTGGCTGAGTGGATAAGTTCATCTGAGAGGAAGAATCCAATCCTCTTTTTAGCTGATTTCCTGAAGAGAAGTACCAAAATGAGAAATACTATGTGGTAAAACAGTGTATACTACTCTGGACTGATTTGGTTTGAGTTTTATGAGCTGTAATACATAATGGTTGTTTTTCTGACCAGTATGAACTCAATACATTATAGAAAATTAGCAGAGCACTAGAACAACTTAAAATACTGCCCTAGCAAAAGAAGAGTCTTTTCTGTGTTAACCATCAGCAGGGGCAAGGACTCCACTCGTTAACTTCCATTAAAACAACAGAAGTTAATAAAAGTTGAGGAAATTACTTGCTCCAGTCCATTAACTCAGCTACAAGGTAAAACAAAACCAGAAGTCATCTGTTCTTAACTCCAAATCAAATACTTTGATAGATTAGGAGTTAAGAATGTCTTCTACTGTGTGTCAAAAATACACCACATGTTATCCTGGCATCTTGTTCACTTCACAGTCTCATTAGCATACACCTGGAACCTGCTCAGCACTACAGTATACCCAACATAGCGATTCATATTTGACATATTTTGATACATGATGTACAAAAGCTTCTGCCACTTTGGAGCCTGTCAGCCTCTCCTGCTATTGTCCAAATCCCGTAATTTAAATTAACGGAAGTGAGTTTTTTCTCCATGTTAAAACAGGTCCTCAGCAACTGATCTGCTGAAGTATCCTTAAATTTTTTGAAAACAAATAAATGAACAAAACCTCACAAAACCAAACCCACTTATAAACGCTGTCCTCTCAATCAATGAAATGTTTTGATCAAAATAACATGTGTCACAGAAATACAGAACATCAGAAAGAAAATGCCTTCTGAACTACAAACAGGATTATATTAGCTTGGTAATGGAATATTAGAGGACAGGTTGATCACACACCAGGTTTGTCACACAGTCTAAAGACAATGCAACATTTCACTGCTGGAACTTCTGCCAAATTTGTCATGCCATTGAACAATTATTTATCTAAAGTCATGAACAAATAGACAAACCTGAAAGTTCTTTTGAGAAACACAGTTTTACTGATTAACAGCACTAACAGTATTAGTCACACCAGCCAACAGTGTTGACATATAATACTGTAACAGCAAGAAATATAAAAACTTAGAGATCGAGATTTCAGTAATATGGTAGAGAGGCTTGTAAATTAATCATATTACCCCTCAAAACACATTAAAGGTTTTGGATAATTAAAAAATCCCAAAAAACAAACACCAACAGAAACAGTTAAAACAATCAACCAAACCCCAAACATCAGGGATACAGCTGAATAGACGGGGAAAGAGTTCAGCTCTGTACAATAACTGTTGTACATCTACACTCTCCTGCAAAGTCTCCATCACTGCAAGTAGTGCAGGCTCATGGGGTGGTTTTTTTTTTGTTGTTGGTTTGTTTTTTGGGTTTTTTTTTGGGGGGGGGGTGTGTGTGGGGTTTTTTTGGTTGGTTTTTTTTTTTTTGTCACAGGATTGGAGCTCGGTTCCCATGGCTACAAAGAAGTTCTGAATAATCTTGGGTCATTAAGGATTATTTGTGCAGATGATGACATTTGGAAAAGAAGGAGGACTGACTGAAAGATTTTAATGGGAAAGTGGTTCTGATAAAAGAAGACCTCTGTATGGAGACCATGAATTGAATTATCAAAATAAGACGGTCATATATCACAGCAACAATGAGCTCATCAGCCACATTTGTGCACAAATTATTTCAGGCCAGGTATAGTGTCCTGCAGAGAAAGAATTATTGCCAGATAGTAAAACTCAATTTCCACAAAACATGCAAAAGCAGAGTTGTTGGGGTTTTTGGGTTATGTTGGGTTTTGGGCTTGGGGTGTATGTCCAGTGTGTTGTTGCCCTCAGAGCACTTCTGTTTATGAAAGGCAGGCCCTGCTTGATGAACCTAATCTCCCTCTATGACAATATGACCCACTTGGTGGATGAGGGAAAGGCTGTGGATGTTGTCCACCTAGACTTCAGTAAAGACTTTGACACCATCTCCCACAGCATCTCCTGGAGAAACCAGATGCTCCTGGCATGGATGGGTGTACCCTACACTAGGTTAAAAGCTAGCTGGATGGCCGAGCCCAAAGCGTGGTAGTAAATGGAGTTACATCCTGCTGGTGGCCAGTCACAAGTGGTGTTCCCAAGGGCTCAGTGCTGAGCTTAATCCTGTTTAATGTCTTTATTGACAACCTGGGCAAGGGGATCGAGTGCACCCTCAGTCAGTTTGCAGACTACAACAGGCTGCAGGGGGTGGGTGGGTGGTGTGTGTTGATCTTCTGGAGGGCCAGCAGGCTTTGCAGAGGGATCTGAGCAAGCTGGACTGATGGGCCATGGCCAGTTGTATAAGGTTCAACAAAGAGAAGCACCAGATCCTGCGCTTGGGTCACAACAGCCCCTCACAATGCTGCAGGTTTGGGGAAGTGCGACTGGAAGCCTGCCAGCAGGAAGGGGCCTGGGTTGCTGGCTGAGCGTGAGCCGGCCGTATGCCCGGGTGGCCAAGGAGGCCAGCAGCACCCTGGCCTGTATCCCAAACGGTGTGGCCAGCAGGGCCGGGGCAGTGACCGTCCCCCTGCACTCGGTGCTGGTGCGGCCGCCCCTGGAGCCCTGGGCTCAGCTCTGGGCCCCTCAGGGCAGGGGGGACGCAGAGGGGCTGGGGGTGCCCAGGGACGGGCAGCGGGGGTGGGGAAGGGGCCGGAGCACCAGGCTTCTGAGGGGTGGCGGGGGCACTGGGGGGGCTCAGCCTGGAGAGGAGGGGGCTCAGGGGGGCCCTGGTCGCTCCCTACAAGTACCTGACAGGAGGGGGTGGGCAGGGGTCGGTCTCTGCTCCCAGGGAACAAGCGATGGGACAAGAGGGAACAGCCTCGAGCTGTGCCAGGGGAGGGGTCGGTTGGGTGTGGGGGGAAATGTGTTCACCGAAAGGGTGGTCAGGCATCGGCACAGGCTGCCGGGGAGGCGGTGGAGTCACCATCCCTGGGGTGTTTAAAAAAAAGTATAGATGTGATGCTTAGGGACATGGTATAGTGATGAACTTAGCAGTCCTGGGTTAACAGCTAGACGCAACGATCTTAAAGGGATTTTCCAAACTAAATGATTCAACAGTTCCATGAATTTTTTTACAGTCAATGAATTTTGGAAATCTCAACAGTCTATCTTAAGTTCCAGGCAAGTAAAGACTGAGAGTATGAATGTCAAGTTGTTAACTTTAAACCAATTTCTGAAGCAAAAATCCACAGAGCTATTGAATGTCTGCATCACTGTTTAGAACAGTCTTGAGAAATGTCCATTTCCTGCATCAAAGAAATCAGAAGGTGATGGTGGATATTATCCTCACCTTAACTGTTAGGAATCTTATTGGTAACTTCAGGACCATAGAAACTAACGACTCAGCACATGACAGACAAGAAAGATCACCCTTCCTAAATCGCTACACTTCTGTCTGAAGTGAAAAGAGAACTTGAAACCAAATATGATGTTATTGTAGTCATGTGAATAACAAAGTCACCATAGATGGCAATTCATCCCTAGATGTAAATTACATCATCACAAAGAGCAGTATTGCTCCTGGAGATTTCTAGGAAACAACAAAGCTACCCACAAACACTTGAGAAGACAAGATGATCAAGACTCCAAGCGCATTTTGAAAACCTCCAAATTCTCAAAAGAAAAAAAAAAAACAAACCAACAAAAAACACCCCCGAAAACTTTCTTGATGCTAGACATTTCAGACTTCTATTAGTTTTTTTATATATATTTAACAATTACTAAACTACTATACTGCTTATTTTCCTTCAAAGAGGTTGTAAAAAAAAAAAATCTACTATCTTTAAATGTGCATTATCTCAGACAAAACATGTAAAAGTCCACAAACTCTATTGCAGATCAAGGCAGTTATTTTTAGGTAACATACAACACAACATCAAAATGCAGAACTCATTGTATGTAAGTAAGAAAAACAGTAAAAAGGGAAAAATATTAACATTTATAAACATACTTTACAAAGCTACCAACTAACATTCATTTCAAATGTTTCATATATAGGCTCATATATTAGAGAAATAAAAGGTTTTCTAAAAGTTACCTGTATTTTTTCAGCACACCTCTGTTGACACACTGTTAAGGTGGAAGAGCAGGAAACTCAGTCCTGATGAGGTACTCCAAATACTGCAAAAACTTATACAGCAGACATTTGTACGTAAGCCAACTCTTCAACAAGTACAAATTCACGGGTGCTAGGCTGGCAAGGTCCTGATAGGGCTCTGCCAGGAAAACCACACTACAGCTTCTACAGGAAAATGCAGCACAGTGGAAAAACACCACTTCTTTGATCAGCTAGCAAAAAAACTCACCCCACCAAACTGCATGTGTTTCCCATCACCTGGAAGATATCAGTAATCAGCACTAACAGCCTAATTGGCTCAGCCATCATTAGAGATTCTACCCTTAATAACATACACCTGCAAGGGAAAAGGAGAGCAGGCAGCAAAGAAGGACTGATGCAGCTGTGGTCAACTCTTCAGCTCGTGGTTCCACACGATAATCAACTCTGTTTCAATGTTTGATCATAAATGTCACACTATTCAAACTCCTGAAACTGGCTATGATATACACAGACGTGTTGGGTTTTTTTTTTTCTTCCCAAGGCCTTATTCTGATAGATCTTTATTCCAGGATCAGCTGATCAAATGTTTCAGGCATACTGTATGGTCCAATCTGCAGCATAAAGCCCCAAAGGCACCACAAACATTTCACTGGTGGCTGTGGGGCTTCAAACAAGCCAGAGACTGAGCTTATAGGAGATGAAATGTGCAATGCAAGATGAGTCAAGAGCGAAGTCACTAACAATGCATATGGAACCACATTCCTGATTTCCTTCTATGACATGACTAAATGTTGCCATCGAACCCTAATTAGTTGAGAAACAGAGGTTATACTGTGGTAGATCTTCTCACAGTAGTTACAATTTCTCCTTTACCCCCCTGCAAAATAAGCCATTTCCAAACCTGTGCTAAAGCGAACCTTAAGAGCTGCAGTAAAGCAATGGTGTCTAAGTCACAATTAAAAAGCTTTTAACCTTTCATTGCTTGTTTTTGTCCAAGTCCTTGTCAATTAAGCACAGGTATTGAGGGCTGGAAGAAAGATTTAACATGGTCAATCACTTCTTTCTTTGAATACGTTCAATATACAAAATGTGGAAAATCACTCTTTGAAATTAACCTATTCCCCTGCACTCAAATGTTAGGTTACATTTAACAAATGACCCTTCTCTCCTAAGAGAGTAATCAATATTCATGGTTTTCTTCCCTGCCCTCTGCAACTCCTGCCAGAAATCCATTTTATATAAAACTGAAAAAAACAGATGTTTACTTAGAAATCCCTAACTCGCTCACTTTATTTCTCCCTCGCCACTGCAGGGCCTCTCCCCACTGCACTAGCTCAGCTGCTCAGCGAAGTCAGAACCGACATTTCCAGCATTTTCTGAGGGAAAACGAGTGGCTCCGCCCACTCCCCTCACCCTCCTGCCTCAGGGGCCGCCCTGCCCCGGGCCTGTGGACCCTCTCCTGTGCCCCCCACAGAAACAGTTTGGTGCTGTGGGGAGAGGGGAGCATATGAAACACCCTCGCACATGGGCCCAAATGCCAGCTCTCCTCTTCACGTCCTGCACAACCACTTTGCACTGATATGTTTGGTCAGAGCCTGGCGTCACTGGCCTGTCTCCATGAAGAGCGCTCGCACCCCAGCTTGGGGTTCAGGGGCAAACTCCACGCTGAAACTGCCAAGCGGGGCAGGCTGGGCTGTGGGGCCATGGCTGTGAGGGGCCACGCAGCTGGGAGGGGACATTGGTTGTGCAGGGCCACACAGCTGTGAGGGGACAGTGGCTGTGCAGGGCCACATGGCTGCGCAGGGCCAACATGGGTGTATGGGGCCACACAGTTCTGTGGGGGACATCAGCTGTGAGGGGCCACACGGCTGTGAGGGGGACATTGGCTGTGAGGGGCCACACGGCTGTGCAGTGCCACACAGCTCTGCAGGGAATATCAGCCGTGAGGGGCCACAAGGCTCTGAGGAACCATAGGGCTGTGAGGGGCACAGGGGCTGTGCAGGGCCACAAGGCTGTGAGGGTGGCATTGGCTGTGAGGGGCCATAAGGCTGTGTACGGGACATCAGCTGTGAGGGGGCCACATGGCTGTGGGGGGGACATCAGCTGTGCAGGGGGTCATTGGGGGAAACCAAGGAATAACACAAAATTAGAGCAGTCCCACAGCTTTAAAAAAAAAAAAATATTTTTTTTTTAAATCACCTTTTTCTCTCAGGGTGGGGTATGCACAGAGTGGCCTGCACAGCCCAAATGCTGGTGTGCCAGGGCCTCAGGCTGGAAAACCAGGTAGTGTTTTTCATCCTACTTACTGACGGGATTTATCTTTTTTCGGTCAGCCAGGCTGAACAGTACAGGCAGCATGCTGAGGTTTATCAAGTTAGCTGTTGTAGCTGGACACTTTCCATTCTTGCCATTAACTCCTTTTACATATGAGTGCATTAACGTATTTCCAGGCAGGCCGAGAACAAATATCCAGCTCTTTTGTGGATATCAGTCCAATGTTTTTATATAGTTTGCCTGCAAACCCCAGTTGGAGAGGCCTGTCTGTTTTTATTAAAATTCACATGTATCTCAGCGGAAATGACTGCACAACCAGCACACCTCTGAGGATCTCTTACGGCAAACCACAGAGCACAGAGGAGGGTGGCTTTTTTTTCTCCTGCCGTTTATAACTTGTTGCAATAAACTTCTGTTTAGAGGCTAGCCAACTGAACATCCCTGCTTGGAAAGTTTTAATTTTTGTAGTTGCTCCAGACTCACAATAAGAATACAAATACACATCTAGTAGTTTACTATTGAGGGGGCACATGTTTTGCCATCACAGACCTATCTTTGACTAGTGGAAGTGAAATTGCCATAAGAATGTGAATAGTAATAACTTGCAGGTTTTTTTAACATCTGTACAGAATAACAGCAACAACAATATGCAATTAAATGAGGGGGCTTTTCTTTAAGCCACATGCTGTTTATAGCAACACTAGATATGAACAATCAGGGAAAGCAATTAAAAAGTAAAAGAGAAATCTGATTTGTAAGAAAGCCAGGAATTCATGGGATACATACCTGGGTACAAGGCTCAAATTCTGTCCATACAAAAATAAGAAACCACCTGCATGTGCTGTATATGCTTTATGGATTACAAGGATAAAGCTATTAGCATGGTTTACAGGCTATGCACCACACTATTCTTTATCAAAAAATGCTAATTTAGTGCCTCAGCTAGTCCGCAGATGCTTTATTGTATCATGACCATTTAGATTCCACTTTTCTCATGCCACAGTCAGATATTGTGAAAAATCAAGTTCCATTTACAGCATCCATTGTTATCTCACAAAGTAGCACTTCATGCTACTACTGATGTGTTACAGAGTATTAACAGTAATTTAGTTTTAAATGCCAGTGCATGCCAAGTGTTCTGGATATGAATACTAACAGGATGAAGTTATGCAGGTGTAGAAATTAAAAAAATAAAGGGAAAAAAACCACCAAAACCCCACCACACACACCACAACCCCCACAGGAAATGACTGCCAGCTCTCTGAGAGAGCATGCAGAGGATGGGACTTGTCTTGTTGCATTTTAGCTGTATCAAGTTAGTTATTCCCCCCACTCATCAATGGAAAAGCATTCTGCTCCATGGATGCCGGAAGATAGATGCTAACAATTCCAAGGTATTTATACCCCTGCACTGATTTTAGAGAGAAATTAAATAACAATTTATGGTAGTTGCTTATCTTATAAATGGACAAGAACATAGCAATGGCATATTAACAATCCCCACAGCAACACATGGTGCTTTACATGTTGAGCCATCCTACAACCAGTATGAAAGGTCTGCAGCATGGTGAGATCTCTGCCTACCAAACTGGGAATTTTCTCATTCCTGGAACAGCTTCTTCTGTCTGTGTTTAACTGCTGCCTCTCATCTTCCACTTAGCTTGCTGGAACTCTTTGTTAGAAGTACTTTTTGTACCCTGTTGACAACCTAGCTAAATGAGTTCATTATCCACATATGTAAGCAGATGATAATAATTAATGAACAAAAAAAAAAAAATGCAACATTGAGTAAGCAGACTACCAGAGCTCTCTGGAGGATGAGTGGTCTCATTTAATGTCTATTTTTTTAATAAGCAGCCAGCTGACTAAACAAAACAAAAAGAGAGAAGTTCAGACTCTGATACTTAAGTACCTGTGAAACCAGCTCTTCCCAGTTCTTTCCTGTATGCTTGGAATTTAGATGGGCTGGGAATTACTTTAGCTAAAACCCGCCAGTCCCAAGAACTGGACAGTACACTGATTATCTTTATAAATACCTAGTAAGCCTAATTAATTTTTTCAGATGGATAATAAAGAATAGATGATGCCAAAAAAGATTGTCCCTTTACCACAGCCTTCCCTGTTCCATCTCCCTAGTTCTTCCTCTGTAAAAGCTGTCTCAGAGTGGGGTTTCAGATGGGCAAAATTTCCACAGTGGAACTGCAAGGACAAGATTCAATATTCGACCTACCTACCCCATTTTGCTTTTAGCACAAGAGAGAAAAAAGTGGGAGGTTATTTTTGTTAAGCTAGGAATGCCTTTTGAGAGACTTTGCCAGCACTGAAATGGTTACTGTACATTGAAATAGTTCTTCACCTTTTTGTTCAATGTGAAAGGCAGAAAAGTGATGCAAATATGAAGCAATGTGTCAGTTCTGCTAAATAAAAATGTGCACAGTAAAACTAAATCACATACATTGAAGTGTTATTTTGGTTTTATGGAAATGTAATCTGTGTTATGACATTTGCATTTCATATAACTGCTATGGATAACTAATCTTCCAATGCATTGCATACCATTTTGTCACCAAAAAAAAGTAATACTGTATCATCTGTTTCCACCTGTACACTAGAATATTCCATGACAAATGTATCAACATCAATTGTATAAATTCACTCAAGAGCCAATGAAAAGTATGGATACATTTAATAGAAAGATTTCTTTTCCCCTTAAATGCTACACAGCTATTAGAAGATATCATAGCTTGGTAGCAAATAAAAAATTACAACTTCAAACAACACAATATATGGGTGTTTATATGCATTCTAAGACTTCTGAATTTTGAGTGAAAATTAAACACCTCAATATAGACTGCCAATATGGAACCTTAACCAGAACCCTATGAAATTTGATGTTTCCCATTCCGTGCCCAAAATTCATAGTTCCCAGCTCTATGATGGTTTGCATCATGCTACATAATAGAAAAAAATGATACCTAAATACAAGTGACAATGTTAAGTACATTTGGAATTCCTTATCCTTTCTCTTTTCCTTCTGTGTCCCTTGCTTTTGTTTTAATGCTTTCCTTTTGCTTACTTAAGTCATTATCCAACATCCCCAAAGTTTCAGTTATCAACAAATGCCTCTGGAGGAAGTTTTAACAAAGGGGTTGGGTTGTACATGCTTTAGCCCAGGTTGAGCCCCGATTTCACAACACTAGCACAAACAAAAAGCCCCCAGCTCCCCCATTTTGGAAACCAGTCAAAACCAAGGGGACTCCATAGGAATACAGAGTGGGATTTATCTAGCAGCCCTTGAAATCACTTAGGTACAAGGAGCAG
This sequence comes from Falco rusticolus, assembly GCF_015220075.1. Lineage (NCBI taxonomy): Eukaryota > Metazoa > Chordata > Aves > Falconiformes > Falconidae > Falco > Falco rusticolus. The sequence goes on from NC_051201.1 coordinate 17,338,121, forward strand.
GACTACTTGCAGTAAAAAACCAATATGCTCTGGTAAAGTGCAGCGTCATATGCCAGCAGATGAGACACGGCGCTTCAAGTAATTCATTGACTTAGTAACAGACTTTTCATTGACTTTCAATGAGACTTGTACTCTTTAGTTATCAAGGGACATTTCAAAAAGATAAATCTATGCTTAAAGTACAGAATGGCCTAACTCACTGAAAATTGCATAACATACTGCAAATCTAACTAGCAAATGTATGGGTTTTTTAATTATTTCTTAGCATAATTACGGAAGGCCAGTTTTTAATGTGGAGGTGTTTTTTTTTTTCTTGGGAAAATCATATTTTCCTATCTGTTGTGAAAGCCAATGCAAAAAAGATGTCTGTTCTCTGGAATGTAGCTTTCTGCAGTGACATAGCTATTTTGGGGATTCTTTTGTGTGCTAGGTTAGAGGGAGTAGCAGCTTTTTAAGCTCAGATGTGTAAATGTCCCCATTTACACCCTAGCTCTGTAAAAATAGGTTTTCGTGCATATTGCAGTCAATATACACAGACAAAAGAGAAAAGCGAAATAATTCTCATATTAGAAAACTGAGTACTTACCTAGTGATAGCAGCTGGAATGAAAATGGCTGAAAGCAATAAAAATCCATTTTAGCATTTAGTACAGTTTGTCAGACTAGAGAAATGGGATTGAATTTCAAAGCCACAGGCAAGCTGGCAGAAATCTGTGGTTATGCAGTTGATAGGGGTTTTTTTTCCCTTTTTTTTCTTCTTTTTTTTTCTCCCCCCCCCCTTCCCCCCCCTTATTTACAACTCTTTTGATAAGCCTTCAGCAAGTTACATAGGTTTTTCTAGTTGTATCTCCTTTGACTGGATTAGAATACTTGATGACAGTTTGGATAAGTTTGAGGCAGATGGTTCTTGACATTTTTCATGCCATCAGTTACAAACCATGCAAGGAAACTCTTTCATCCTTTGTTTATCCTTCACTTAGAAGCCACTATGGTAGATCGTTAAACTTTCATTTTTCACAGTGCTGATTAAGGCTTACTACAAGGCAGATGTTATGCAGCACCATTTTTAACAATTTACGTTTAGCACCAAAGCTGGCTTTGTACTTGTTCCAGTGGATCAATTCACATTTCAAAAACTTCAAGGTCAACCTCTAAGCATTGCTACTCTGTTGAACAACGAAATGTTTCATAAAGTTTTCCCTGTGACTGTAGCACTTGAAAATATGTGTTGGCCACTCTGTTTACTTGTTTATATCTGCCAAAATGAATACAAGTATCCATTGTTCATCTCTGCTACAATTAAATGACAGATACAGTTCTATAAAATCCAAAGACTTGAACTAAACTGAACGAAAGATTACTATTTCAGCACATAATATGACAAAAAATTCCTCATTTATTTTCAGTATCAGCATTTCAAAATAACAAATAATTCAAATAGCAGTTGGTCTTAATTTACATTAGGTCAGGCACTAGCATTTAATGGATAAAAATGTTTACTGGTTTACTTCACATCTTTATGTGCAGTGTTTATTTTATGATTATGTAAATTATATACTTCTTAGCACAAACTCTAATAATAGCTATATGTAAATTAAAATGGGTAAAGGCACCTTTAGAGAATAGCAGAATAACGACAATAATGACAAAACACAATAAAAGTAATTCACGATAACTTCATGCTCTACAGAAAACTTGGAGTGTTTACCAATATTTGAGCTCATCTGTAGATCATGTAAGTCCCCATTTTTTACTGAAAATTATGAATGTATTTGCCCATTTTAAGTGGAGTTTATCTCTAGCCAGTCATAGCACTGGGGTACCAGGTTTTGTAGTGGTGACAGTTTTACCAATGACACTAAAGGGAAAATAAACTTTTGGTGACTGAAGACTTTTTTAATTCAGACTCTTCAAATAATCAACATAAAATGGAAAGAAGGGTGTATATAATATTTAAAAGCCTATTTACTTGAATGGCATAACAGCTGACCAACGTTAATTTTCAAGATTAAAAAAAAAATAAATAATGGGGATTTTCTAGGCTGTTGTCCCTTTTTTTTAAGAAAAAATAAAGCTGTAGCAATATCTTGTTAATTATTATTGTAGTGAAGTTCTGCAGGAAAGATTAGCAGATTGAATTATAATTTTATCCTCTGATACCTCCTGATCCTCATCACACCCTTTTCTTATGCTCAATTTATTCTATTTTTTCCCCTGAATCTGTGCCATAAGGACTTTTCTACCCTAGGCCTAACTCCCTCAAGACTTCCCATCTGTTACTACTACTTCACCCTTTACATCTAAAACTATTTCATATCTGTATCTCTACCCATTATTCTACTAAATTAATGTTCAGGCTTTTCTCAAATTAAAAATGGGTTTCATCTGAGCAGTTCACTTGAGTAATGACCAGAAGTCCAGGAAATCTTGTTCTTGGGATAAACATCTATGCCATGGAAAAATACTAGATACAAATCTATCATAAAAATATTTTCTGCTCTGATCTTATGAAATCTTAATTTCAGTAGTACCTGGGAATGCCTTCATTTCACTTGAAGAATTACAGACAGTATAACTGCCAGTCATGCTAACAAAAATGTGGGGAATACACAGATAACACATGGTCACATCTCTGCTGCAGAAACCATCCTGGAAATCTTATAAAGAAAAGGCTACTGAATCTCAAAAAAGGTCTGAAATGGTGCTGGCCTGTGTTATGCATCTGCATTAGATTTGATACTTTTCCCACCTAAACTCATACACCAATCTATATTTATAAAACCTTGAGCAAATAAGGCTCACAGTAATGATGACTGTGTCATTAAGGAATGTGTAATGCCCTTGCAAAAGCACTGCCACAGACATTGTCTTCCTTTTCGATAGCTATATCAACAACAAACAAAAAAATATAGAAGAGGGATACAAATGGGAAAGGGTGGATTTCATCTTATTTCTTGTTATATTATTATCCTGGCTTACAACAGTATTTATCAACCTACAGTTTGATTTGCTATAATTTATGTTTACCTCTTATCTTCTTAGAATAAAAGAGTATCAGGGCTCCAAGGATAACAGAGAAGCGATGTTATTTAATTATTCCAAACTATCTTGTGCTTTGGTACACAAAAGATAACAGTCAACATACTGCTACAAGTTTGCTGATATGCAAGCTGTGGTCAAGATAAAATATTTAACAGCAGAAAAATACACTTTATAGTGCAGCTGCTATAATGGGATTTTAAATAAGGAAAACCAACTCTGTTTACTCTCAGTTTTGAAAATACATACAAAACTATCTACATTCATCCATAAATTAACTAGACAACAACAGAAGATAGGTGGATAATGGAACTTGACCATTTAACATACACTCACCAAAGAGGTGCAAGAGAGAAAGAAAGTACATGCAGGTAACTGTGAGCAGCAACACTACCAACACATATAAAAAAGAACTGATGTTATCATGGAAACTGTGAAAGTAAAGCCTAAAGAGATTGCACTATCATAGTGCCCCAAGGTTCATCTCCAGGCTCAGCATAGCTTTCTGTGTAGAGTTACACATATTTGAATGTTTGGGAACAGAAAAAGAATAAGGAAAAAACAAAACCAAGAAAAGAATAACATGGGCCAGATCCCTGTAAACTGGCGTCATTCCACGGAAACAAATGCAGCAGTGCCAGCTTGTGCCAGCTGAGGATCTGACATTACATGGAAAAATCCTGAGGCACCTGCAGTTCTGTGGGGGTGAATAATTTATGAATACATGAAATGTTCTGAATAACATATTTCTGAATATTTTTCCATTCACTCCATCCTAATTCTTTCACAGACCATGTTCTTTAAACCCATTTATTACAAGCTCACAGTAGAAATGTGACAATGACAATTATTTGGCCAATCCCCACCCGTTTTTTTGCCTACTGCAGTTTTACTGGGATGTGAAGAGAGGTGACTATTTTAGTGTATTCTTCTTCTGACAGTTCTTAGAATGTGATAGACAAAGGACAGACAGGTAATCCTTCTTGATTAAGAGGACACATACAGTCTCTGCTGACTTCTCCAATTGCTTTGGCTGCACTATAAATGTTATTTCACCCTTTTCTCAAATCTACATTCCGTTTTAGACCTAGCACCCATTAAATATTAGGCAATATCCTCAACTCTACTGACAAGTCAGATAAGGTGAAAGCAGAAGGCTAGGTATAAACGTCTCTGAGCACCTCACTACAATCGTTGTCTTAGGATCCCATATGCCAGCCCAGAGATCAATAACAAGAAAAAACAGTACTCAGCATTACTCTAAAATTGATGGGTTTTAGAGGTAAGGTCTACCTGCTCGCTGTGCTAGACATGGCTCACTGTCTGACAGAGAGAGCATCACACATCCAGGCTGGCCTTTACCAGATAAGGAGTTCACACCCCAAGTTCACAGCTCATCACCTGCAGACTTTCTCAGCAATGGCTGAAATTCTGGCAAAGCCTGGGCATTCACCCCCTCCAGGCACAATTCCTTTACAAGAGTACTGCTCAGGGTGATCTTATCTGAAAAACATCTGAGAAACTCACTATAGAGCAGAAATAGCTTATTGCATTTCCAGATGCACAGAGATAAAACGCAGTGTGCTTCCAGACATTAATGCATATATGCAAAACTCTACTGCAGCAAAAACGTTCTGGTAACAACATTTTTGTAAAGTTCCTGCACGTAAATGTCTCTGTGGATATCTGCAATAGAGATGAAAAGTGATGTGAAGCTTTTTTAGACAGCCAACGTCCAAACTGATGGCTCCTGTAGTGGATTTACTACCTCTAGTCCAAACCTGAACAGCTTCCTAGATTCCCTCTATCCCACTCACCCAGAGAAGGTCCCTGCTGAGGTTAATGTGAACATAGTTCATGTTGGTACCTGCACCCCTAAACACCCTGCATGATTTGCATGTTGGGAACATAGGCAAACATGTAGTAGAACCAACCATTTACATGGGCCTTGCAAACCCTATTCCAGCCCCTTTATTCCTGTTGCCTACTCTTCATCAAGAAATTTTGTGTCTGTACACCTTTACCAACAATGCTAGATGAGCTGTGCTCTCCTTGCATGTGCGCAATTTCCCATTAGCCTTCCTGAGATTTATGTATGCATCCAAAGAGGAGAATAGCCCTCTATGAATGTTTTAACAATCAGAACAATGAAGCGTTGTGCATCAGACTGTTAAAAATGTTTCTAAACACTGTGTTCAATACACACTACTTGATTTCCAAAGCTACTCTGGACAGAAATGATTTAGAAAACAACTCACAAGTAAACTAAAGCTCTTCTAATAAAACAAATATTTCACAGTTCATTTAATCTAAGATATTGAAAAGAACTGCCAGTACTCAGGTACGTGACCTGAAGCGCAGAGCTTTATTGCTTTCTCCACCAGGGATTAGAAATGTTTGGAGTAAAATAGATGCTGCTAGGCAGGGCTTCCTTTAACATAACAGTCATATCCCAGGACCACTGATACTTTCCCAGGAAGTGGATAAAAACAGCAGGGGGATTGAGGTCAGGAAAATTTCACATGTTTTTGGCTCTAATCTATCACATTAGAGAAAAAATTCAATGTTCACAACTACATGAGTGAAATAATTTAAAGCATTCGCACTTGGTAATATGCATTAAGAGCTTTAAATTTTCTTGCAATATTATTTTCCTATAGGAAGTGTTTTACTCTACAAGACACTTTGTCTTGTTGATGCACTGCACACCCTGCCCTTTTTTACAAAAAAATTTCCCACTCACCATTTGTCCTCACATACCCCTCTATCTCCCCTTCTCTTCCATTCTGTGAAACGGTTGTTCATAAGGTGCAAAAGAGTGTCCTGATGGTGGTCAGCCTGCAGACGCATGAATAATATTTGCAGCAGGTGAAGTCCACATCAGGCAGACACAAGGCCTATGCCCAGAACATTTTGTGCTGTGTGGACAGTTATGACTAAATAGGGGTAACAAACGACGGACTAAACAGACATGTAAATTTGCTTTCAATAGATTTTTTTCAGGGAATACTGTAGTTCGGTGTTCTTACTGCATGCTGTAATCTATTTCCCCTTCAGAGGAAATGGCCTCAAGTTGCACCAGAGGAGGTTTAGATTAGATATTAGGAAAAATTTCTTCTTGACCATGAAAGGGTGGTCAAGCATGGGAACAGGCTGCCCAGGGAGGTGGTGGAGTCACCATCCCTGGAGGTATTTAAAAGACGTGTAGATGTGGCGCTTAGGGACATGGTTTAGTGGTGGACTTGGTAGTGCTGGGTTAATGGTTGGACTCAAAGATCTTAAAGGTTTTTTCCAACCTAAACGATTATAAGTTGATAAAAACCAAATGATATTCAACAACCTGTCTCTTTATTCATCTTAATAAGCCAATGGTTTAGTCTAAGTACTCCAACTCTGATCTCTAGATGAACTGACACTTTTGCAGTCTGAAATAAATAATGTATTGACAAGGAAAGGTTAGTTAAATTAAGTATCCTTCAGTCAAAAAGTTTGAACTGATTCTAATCACCAGGATCAATGTTGTCTGTTGCAACAAGGTCAACCCCAGCCAAACACACCTGCTTTCCTACCTAAGGAAGGAGCAGATCCGCGGTGGTACCTTTTTATTTTGTGAATCTCCATAGGGGCTGCTTGGAAAGCTCTTGAGGAAGGCTGGAGGAAGGGTGTTCTCATGGAAAATGTAGCAACATATTCCAGAAATAGTTGAAATAGAATAGAAATGGTGAAACTTCTGAGGCTCTCACCATCCCCAAAGAAATGATTAAGACTAAACCCACACCTCTCCGGCTATTCTTCAACAGCACTAAGCCTGGCTACAGAATTAACTCCATCCAAAGGAGACTCAAAGGCTGTTGCTGTTACTCATTCATTGTCTTCTAATCAAAGATAATTTGACAAGTGAAATTATATTAAAAAAAAATCCAATAAAACCTAGTTCTCTGAACTCATGGAGAAGTTTAATTCCAATTGAAATCAATGGGATTTATGGGCCTAAGTGCCTTTGGGACTTTAAATCTTAGCATATATTTTACTGCCATGTAATAATCAATAGTTCTCAAGGCAGGAGGACTAGTAATGCTCCAGATCCCTTATGAAGATGTGGGCACTTTTTTACAGATGTCTCTAAGGAGACTGAAAATTATTACTTGCTTTCTTATAGACCATCAGAAAAATATTAAAAGTTAAATCAGTTTAAATTTTAATAAATACTTGTGAACAATATCATCAAAGTGACAATCATTGATTTATTTGTCTGTTTATCAAATACAGTGATTGACCAAATCTGTCTTACTAGAAGATTCACAGGTAATAGACATCCTTCGACAGTGTATACTATCATGAGATAGGCTACATTAGCTCTTGTACTGGGAAAATACAATGGCAATTCCATAAGACATTAATAATGCATGGTCCTAAGAAAAGAATCAAGTAAAATTGATACTTTTCTTGTGTTAGTTTAAATAAATATTTCTACAGATAAAAACAAACAAAAAAAGGAATATAAAATTACATTAGGCATAAGTATGAAGTTTTTCTTTATGTTGACTTTGCATATAATTTCCTAGTTTTTATTATTTGCTATAATTGCATGATCCTTTGTGTAAGATACTAGGATATTTCAGTAATTAATGTAATGTAAACCAAGAATAATCGAAGAGCTTAGAGCTACTGGCTCAGTAGCTTGTTTTTTGCAAACTTTATCATGTTCCTGTATTGTCTTAGTTAAAAGAATAACAAAATTATTTGAGAAAATACTTTATTTTTCTAGACATATTTTACCTTATTATTTGCACTGAACTCTAAGTACCCAAAAGCTCAGGGCTAGATTTTCAAGTACTTGCTATCAGGAGTTCACTTTCTGACAAATACGGCAGCTTTACATGAGAGTTCAGCTCTTTCGAAAATCAGGCCTTAACCTACTTAAACTTTTGAGTATTTCTTTTGCTGAATTTTCCACCAAATCATTTCAGTCTGAGTACCAGCCCCCTACATCATTTTGAAAGCAGTGAGTTGGCAAATTTCTCTTTTATACACATACACACAAACACTACATTGCCTTTGGAGATGGTTCTGGGTGGTAATTAGTCATAGATTACACACATCTGTTAGTAGCAGAACATCCAAACAAAAAGAAATCAAACAAAAAGAGCAGCCTGTTTAGGAAAACTTCAAGAACTTAACCTGGGCTTTCGCCTGCCCCAGCTGGCAGAACGAGTCTATGTCAGTCATGTTCATAAATATTAGCTTTTAAAAGAAATCTATTTTCCCTACAATACAATTAATTTGATGAAAATAAATAAAAAGATCATATTGAGTTTCTACTTTGCAAAAGCTTTGGAGAGAATGAATTTATTGTATTGAGCTAAAAGCAAAAGCAACTACCACACCATACAGTCAATTTTTGATAAAGCAGCTTGCTTACCAAATAGCCCATAAATAGAGTATGAAAGTAGATATAAAATACGCAGAAGTTTGCAAATAATGGATTGGTTAGAGTAACTTAATGCAAATTTGGTGAAAGAAAAGAAATAGGCATTGGACCTCACTTAAATATTTCCACTTAACATGAGTAATTCACTCCGATTTGCTCCACTAGTAAGGTGATGAGAAGAAAATGGTAGACACCAACATGACAGGAGTTCTTTTATAGTGTCCATTTCCAAAGAAACCAAAATGAAATTCTGTCTTCAGTTAAAAAATGAAAAGGTAGGGTTCAGACTTCAAAGTGTCCAGCTTTTTCTAGAAAAAAGGGCAGAAGGTAGTCATCATTTTTATGCTAACAAAGATAGAAATAATGCCTTTTTTCTCTCATCTTTACATAAAGACACAGCCATTGTTGGTCCTATTGTGGGTTTAACCTACATTTTGAGAGCTGGACCAGTTCCATACTGACAAAGAACCACCGCTCTTATCCCAAAAAATCTGCACCACAGTTTTCTCTCTGCATAGCTCTTGGCATGAGATGGTCATGGAAAGAAAGAGCATTACCTTACTTCTTCCCACAGTAGCCCTTGGCTAACCTATCTTTACAAAGCTATTCAGTATTTCTGAGTTACCTACCTTTTCTTCCTCCTATGCTGTAAGACCCATGGTTACAATAGGGAGCATTATTTTTACACAGCTTGCCTGATTTTCTCTTTTATTAGTTTGCAAAGAATAAAACAGAGCAGTGGTGGGGAAAATCTGTTCTTTTTCAAATACCTGCCCTCTTACACTTCACTAGCTAGTGGCTTTGCAGTATTCTTAGAGCTCAGTTTTGAGTTGGGCAGTGTTGGGGCAAGTGTGATCACAAATTTTCTCATCACAATATAAATGCCTTCCTATATGATTGCTATTCCTTAGCAATTATCTTTGATAATCAAAATTGTGTAGTCTTTGGATTGCAAGGCTCACATGAAGTTCTAGTTGTCATATTATAGACTTAAGATGTTCTCATTGGTAATCATTGAGACCCAGCAATATGTTTTAAAGCAAAACAGATACAGGTCAGGAATTCTTAGTATGTTCTGATGCGACCTAAGTTCAGTGTGTGGAGATGGCAGCTGATTTACATTGACCTGCCACATATTGAGGATTGCAACAATTCACAGTTAAACCAAGCACCAGTCCTTAAAAAGCTGTCATCTAAATTGTGATCAAGTTACTTGAATAAAATTAAATACTGCAGATTGCCAAACTAGCTACATACAGACTTGTGATTTCCAAAGGATTTCCTGTTTTACTATAATTTTTTAAATGCCATGTTTGATGGTCACGTACAGTGATGTTACACAAATCTGAAGAATACAGACCATTTTTTCATAGTTCTAGTGTGAATGCAGTCCATCCTGTCTTGATCTGTGCCAGAAGCTACATTAAAAGCAGGAGTCCATGTCTCCTGAGGAGATACCTATTTTAACAGAAGGTGAGAAAACAACAGAGAGGCAGACACGTTATTGTGTTTTCCAGAGTTCTGCAGTAGCGAAGGCTTATAGAGATTTGCAGGAATTAATAGCCTTTCGGTCAACCAGATGAAGTATGCACATGGTGGAGGATTAGGCCTGTTGACAACTTCTCACAGGATGTGAAAAGAAAATTATGTACGAGGTGGATCTATGCTTATACAATGAGGAAGACATTTCTCTCACGCTCTTCTTGGAACTACTTCTATCCCCAGCTTTGGTAATTTGGAATAGCTCAAAATTCCAAACCTCAGTGGAGCAGCAATACATTATACCAGCTACTTAAGAACTCCAGAATTAGATATTGATAAATCCAGGGTAAACAGCTAGCTTGTCCCTATATCTTACTTGTCTCCATGGATGGATGACTAACATAAAATACCCAAGCTATTTAAGATGAAAACAGCTGTTTGTAAATTGTTTGTCCAAAATACAAGCATAAGTTTTGTAACTCTTAGTGTTAGACACTTGATGCTTGATCTACTGCAGATCAGTTAGGCATATACTTCATATACATGTTCCATGAATCATATTCCAGCAGCATCTCTGACCATTTCTTACCATTAGCACAAAATCTCCAAATTGCTTGTCAGTTTGTGAAGTATTTAAAATATTCAGTAAGCAACTAGCAAATTGTTACTACTGCTATATATCAAATAAAATTGCACTATGCAACAGGAAAAAATGTTATATTTAAGCTGCCAAGCGTTTCAAATGTAGATATGAACTTTTACCTTTTTATTTTACCAGAAAGAGCTGAACTTCTCATTCAAAAAATGTAGAGCTTTTCTTTATTTCATTATAGTACAGCAGCTTTTCTCAGTAATTGGACTAGATTCTGTAAATGGTGGGGCCAATAATAGGTCAAATTAAGTTATCAGATTACTAGACAGGTTAGTCAGGCACTTCCCAGTTACATCTTTGGGCTAATGTTTCCTATATTGTAACAAGTGATATGACTAAGACATTTAATTTCAATTTGTAATTTTCTTTGAATGGATATTTAAGTATGTTTTTCTCCTGCTAAGAACATTTGCATTAGGAGTTCCTTCCAATTGCTCATAAAAATCTGATAGAACTTTTTACTAAAAATTTTTAAAGTTGCTGAATTTTCAGTAGTTACTGGGTCAAATCTGTCTCTGATGTAAATCTGGATAAATGGATTTACTGCAACAACAATGGACCACAGTGGTGTTTTGCTTAGCCCTATGTACGCTTTGCCTCTCAATTGTATTCAGCTTTCTATGGAATACTACTAATAAAGATACCACTTTTAAAACATAACCCCACCACCACCACCACCACTTTTTTATGTTTTTAAGGTATTTGAAGGCCTTCTGGAAAGAAGGGCCAGTTTTAATAAATATTAATCTTCCACTACTAGTAGTAACTATATTTAGAAATATATAATTGTATGAACACACACATTGCATGTGTATAGAGACAGAAAATATCACAAGACTTAGTAAACCCTTGCAAAGTACACAAATCAGCATAATTATACAAAGCTGCAATATGGAGTAATTTAAGACATGGCCAATAGTAGGGGCTAATGCTAATAAACAAGATTTTATTGAAAAAATAGCAGGAAAAGAATATGAATATTCAACTATTATTCCAACAGAAGTAATATAAGGTTTATATTGAAAGATGCCTTGATATAAACATTCTGGGATTTCTCGTAAAAGAGATCTTGCCTTCTCCTTTTCTGTAATTATATTTGGGATGGAGTGAGACAGCCTTCATATAAAGATCTGTAGCAAGCTTTACATGTGGTTGTGGTCATGTACATTCTTTGATGTGTGTTTGCACAAAGTACTACGTGTTCCCCAGTTTTCAAATTACTTATCCTTCCCAGCTCAGCCATCAGTACTACTGAAGACAGTGGCATCGGTCTCAACATAGACTGCATAAGCTCATGGCACACTGAGGATTTACTCATGTACAGACACATCAAAACAGATTTTTCCATAGCAATTTCAGTTTAAAATTTTTGTACTTCTTGGAGGAAAAAAAAACCAAAATCAAACACAAAGTTCACCAGCGTATTGACTTGTGCTTAGAATACTGCACAGGGATACACCAGCTCTCTTGCTGCTTGCAGACTCTAGTGACACCAGTAGCTTCAACAATTGTCCTGTACCTCAATCTCCACATGTAAAAAGGGAGACGTGTCTGTTTTCGTTCTTTTTCTGACTTACCCGTTTATTTCAGAGAAGTAAAAAAGATGTGTCAAAACCATAGAATTCAGGCAAGTCTACTCTGTCAGGTATGTAGTAGATTATAAAAAATCAACATACATACAGACAGTCTGATATTTCAGTATATTAGAAAGGCTTCTCAGTTCTACTGTTATTAAAAGATATATAAAAAATGCCAGCCATAAAATTCTAATTAGAGAATAACTGACTTTAAGAGAGATTTTCAGAGGAGCCTGAAGTGTATGACACCTCTATTAAAAGATTTCTATTTTTTTTTAAACAACACTGGTATGAGAATGGAACCAGCCTGTCTCCCACTTCCAAATAATTCTGACTTCTTTTTGCAACCCACTGGCTAGTGCCATCTTACCTTATTCACACTGCATAGTGAGTATTAGAAAAATGTACCAAAAAGTTCATATTACTGATTTCAGCCAACAGTAATGGAAAGCGTAACTTAAATTGCCTTCCAAACCTTTCCTGCGTTTGTAGGTAAATTGAACTAAACTTCTGAGAAACCTGTCTCCTGAATGCTATTGTTCAGAGTATGAAGTAGATCTGAGGCAGGAGCAGGGATGGGGTATATCACATTTGCATAAGGAAGACAGCTCCTTTGTAAACATTGATACAGAATGGCAAGTCTAGCAATGACTTTTTCCCCCTGAAACTCTCTCCCCTCTGACTTACACATCCTTGTAATATATACTGCTGTTTTGACTTGAGCTATGCACCCAAATAGACTATTTGTGGAGTATTTGTGATGCACAGATCTATTATGCACAGCTATCAGAGGTCAAACACAGAGCAATTCTATACCTCTGATGTCAGCCTGAACAGAAGCATTGTTCTTGGCAGTGACAGGAAAAAGGCACCACATCCAAATTACTGAAAGCCTTCTCATGGCAGAAGAAAAAGCTGTCAGTTTAACAGCTGAACACAGAAGGTTCAACCAGTATATATCCTTCTCATTCAAGTAACATGAAACCCTGGAAAAAAAAAAAAAGAAAAAAAAAAGAAAAAAAGAAAGAAAAGGGGAAAAAAAAGCTGGAACTGTGTCAGATTTTTTAAGTTGGAAAAGCTCTTGTCAATGCTGAACAAAGAAAACCAGCCATTTGTGTTGCCAAGACAGTGCTACTGAATTACAAAATAAAAAAGAAAGAGGGAGCCTCGATACAAATATATAATGTGCGTGCCTGTACATGTGTACCAAAAGAGAAAATATTCTAAATTTACTCTAGTTTCATATTTACACTGTGTAGTAGGATGCAGACTGTGTGAATATATTTTAATATGCACACTCACACATAGGTATATGCTAACCTCTAGTAGATAAAATTTGCCCCCTATGTAAATGTCCCTCTTCTGTGTTTTGTTACTGAAAACAAAAATTGTTCTGCCTAATTACCAGAGTCATATCTTACTCATGCTCAGTCTATGCCCCTTGAATAGCATCCCCAAACTCCACACACTGTACCTAAAGAGCAGGGGAATATCCTCCCTGCTTGGGGTGAACGACCCTTTCACACATCTTTCATAAAAGCAGACCTTAGCGTGTTAACAGCTATCTAATAATGACGCAAGAAAAGAATTTTATGACTCTGGGCTATACAAAATAAAGGTGCAGGCTCTGTTGAGCCCCAAGGCCACAGTCCCCTTACTTTTCCTCTGACCAAAGCATTGTTCAGTGCAAGGGAAAGATGTGTGGAACTACAGCCACTTTAAGTACCAAATCTTCACTTTTTGCTCTCATAGTTTTAAAATGTACACTGGATGAACAGCAAGCATTTGTAAAAGCTAAGTATGTCATCCAGCTTACAGGCTGTATTTCATTTTCTAATGCATAAGTAAGAGAGATTTAAAATGCCAGTAAATATTTCTAACCCAGCTACATCACACCAGCGAGGCATTAGATGGGGAATGTGCATGCATCTGTCATCTGATCTGCCACATGGTCCTTGAAGAAGTATCAGTCCTGGTATGTGCTTTACTAGTTTTGTTTTCCACTACCATGGGATAAGCAGTTTAAAAAGTGATGCTAATTTTTAGCGGAAGAACGATGAGAAGTAATATGAGAAGACAGGTGTACACAGTCACACAATGAATTCAGAATATTAATACATTACTCTCTGACAACATTAAAGAAAGCATCGACTTTAATTTAATTCCTGTGGATTGCTGATGCTTTTTTGTTATTACAAAGCAAAAATAGATCATGTTTGCTGATTAGAAGTTCCCATGCTCTTCTTATTTATCTCACACTTGAAGTCATAACACTCGGCTTGTGACAACATAATTGTCACCATAGAAACTAATTGAGTTCTCATGAAATAGAACATTTGCACAATATTTGGACCCTGTTTACTGAAAACCTAGTAAATGCGTGTACCGCACAAACTGTCACCACTGGCAGATTTTGTAGAAACCCACGAAATATTTTAGTAGGAATTAATTAAAATAAGAATGTTTTCCATCTCTAATTAGGCAAAAATAAATCAATCATTACATTAGGGCCAAGTAAACTTCTCATCAGTTCATCACCAGGATTGCCTCGGTGTTCTTTTGTGTTCAGGTGTAGCTATGTTCATCCTAAAACATGCATTAGATCTCTGATTACTATGAATTGTTGACACACAACACTGACTCACAACCCAAAGAAAATATGGTGAATACTCCTTATGGTATAAAATGGATTCTGAGGTTAGACTCCTATTTCCTTTGGTTTTCTTCTGCTTCTGCTTTAAGACCTTTAATCATCATTGACTTCCTCTGTAGTCTTCACTTTGATATCAAACTAGATTCCCAAAACCTCCTTAAATAAACAGTTTCTATAAAGGCCTTTAGGAAAGGGTAGACTTTTCTTTCTTTTATTTTACTGCAACAAATATTAAAATGAGGCTATATTCTTTTGTTGTATCAATACCTGGAATTGCTTTTGTCCATAACAGTAAGAGGGATACATCTTGCTTAACTTCATTCTTTAGGCTCCCTTTACAGTTAACAGAAATCAATAGGTACTGTCAGATAATGAGTCAACCCACATACTGAAAACAAGTCTCTAAGAGAAGGCTTGTGTCTGAAAATGAAGTTAATGACAAAATTCTAATTAGCCTCAAAACTATAACACACACCCCTGTGCCGCTGACCTATGCGGGTCACCCTGACCATACGGCTGTGCACTCGCGTTCTGTGGGTTGAAAAGGGAAGGGCATCACTCACTGATATTTCTGGTGTTTCAGAAAGGTGGATGTGAGAATAATCTAGTGAAACTCTTTCCAAACACATTATCTGAATTTTTCATTATCTCTAACGAGTAACTATTTGCTATACCTCTCAGAAGAAAATGTAAGCTGCTTTTTTTTTTGGGGGGGGTGGGGTGGTGGTGGTGGTGGTGGTGTGTCTTTTGTTTTGTCAGACTATGCAAAAGAAGGACGAATAAGAAAAAACAGAATTCTTGAGCATCTGATGATCAGTACAACCTGAATACCTCTGGACCAGCCCACTTATATGTATGATACTATCCTATGATGCTGTCTTAGATACTTGCCAGAAAAGAAACAGATGGTGCCAATAAAAGGCAAAAATGAACTTCATTCTTCCATAACAAGGCAATAAAAACAGCATAATGTAATTATTTTCCATAAGTCAGGTCTTAACACATAGGGGACAAAAAATGAAAAAACTGAAAATAATAAACTTTTTCTTTTGTTCCAAAGGTCTGATGTGATCACTGTTGCTTTTTGGAAAGGAGCTTGCAAAACTTTATAAATCCTTTTTAGCTTTTGGGTTGCTCTGCTTAAGAATTTCAAAAGGATGTCAGTGTGGGGTTACAGACCAGACTACAATTCTCTTTGCTGCCAGATGTATGTGGGCTGGAGGAATAAATAAGATGCATGGAGATGAAGTTTGTAGTTATCTCTTTTCTCATATATTGACAGAATACGTTTCACAATGCACAGACCGAGTGGGGTTTTTTTCTTCCTCTCCCTGCTTCCTCCCTATTCCATCCCTAGGATCCCTTGGGTATGCGAATATTTTTCTTTTTCTCTCTTGTTTCCTCATTCTGGCTTGCAAGTTTATCCCACACACCTGCAAGAGCAGGAGCTTTCAGTCACAAAGAGCTGCCAAAGCTCTCATGTCAAGGAGGAGACATAATTTGGAGCATCTTTTTCAGCTTCATTAATAACAAAACACCTGTGAGCCAGGGAGTTTAAGAGATTGTGTCTTCATCATTTATGAATCTTCCTCCCTGCTGTGGCACTTATCTCTTTGCCAGCTCAACCTGGCACAATTGCTCAGCATCCAAAATTAAAAAAGAAAAAAAGATATCCTTTTGTCTCCAATGAAAGCACTGTGGACGGAGAAGGCAGGGTGCTGGGAGAAAAGCACCAGGAGCTGAAAGCCTAATCCTGCTAGAGCTGGTAAGAGTGACAAGCCTTGACATTGATTCATGTTTATTCTGTTTGTCACTGGGTTGTTTTTTGTCGTTGCTGTTTTGTTTTAAGAAAAATAAGAGCCAAGAAAATATATAAACCTAATGATTCAAGTACTGACATTAAAGCTGCTCCTCTCCTCCACACTCCCATTGCAAACTTACCATAGTCCACTGAATTGCTGTTTTTATTTATAAATAACATAGCTGCGGCAAAGGAAGAGAACAGCTTCTAAGCCTATCTTTCCATAATAAGTTGCTAAAGGGAAGAACTGCCATTAACACACACTTGCCATGAAAGGTTAAACCCTATCAAAAAGATTTATTTTTTAAATCATTGTCATTACTGGAAAGCTTCAAGGAACACTCACAAAATGCTTCATTCTGAAGCTCTACCAAAGGAAGGGCATTTGATTTGCAACCAAACTAACAGCAGCTATACAACACGCTGTGGTTAATTTGACCTCTGAGAACACTGAAGCACTTTGCTAACTATCCCAGACTCCCAGGCACAGAAATTGCCTTTTGATATAATCTGAGTTATTGCCATCCCCTACGAGCCTTTTGAAATTCTCTCAATACAAATGTTAGGACCTAGGAGTCCTTTGGTAGACAGTATAAATGCAAGACAGACATCATTGAATAAATCAATTATTACATCTCACGGTGTCATTCAATAGGATTAAATAACCTGAAGGTCTGATAGATATCCCTATCTAACTACAGCAGACACAACAGTGACCACCACTGGAGAATTTTAACTGATGCTATAGCATTAGCATCAAATCTAGGAAGAGAAACCACATCTTTAAATGCCGAAGAGTCACTAAGACACAGAAGCGAATGACCAAATGTGTCTTTCTGGCCTTTCAAAGAACAAAATAAGACTTCTACAATAGCTTCTGCTTTTAGGATGGGAACAGAGAGGGGAGTGCATCTCTGTCCACCTTCCTCATGGTACTGAGGCTTAGCATCTCCTGGGCTCTTGTCCTTTGTGACATATGTAAATAAAAATCTCAGATTCTTACAGTCTGAGAAGTACTTTCATTTTAGGATATATAGATTTTGTATGCAATATCTGTTTTATGTACTCCTTGTAGAAGTAATGTAGTAAAAATAATGGTCTGAAATACAAAGCCTGAGCAAGAGTTGATGTACCACGGGTTTACCCTCAGCTCTCCTAATGGACCTCAGCACAACTTATAGAATCTATCTATCTACTTTAACAAGGCATTGCTGCCTGTGCTTGAGTTGTGCTACTCCGTGATATAATCAGATGTTCTGCAAGCAGAAAAAGAGTACATCTGCTATTCATATTCTTGTGCTTCATCGTGTAAATCTGCCCCTTCAGAGCTGCCATCCTGGTTCATTAATAGATCGAGCAATGCATGTAACCCTAAAGTGAGCAAGTGTCTCTATGGGATATGCTTGACTTCAAGTTCAAATTCAAAGACAAAGAAATCCAGCTGAGACCTTTGTTCTTTTCTCACATGGCAAGCACTGAAACCCCCACTGGAGAGTCAGAAGGATAAGATACATTTTGTGGATTTCCATAGGGGTAGGTCTTAATGTTTAGTACCTATGGTTTGTGGAAGACCAGGTTTCAATAACTCCACGCACAGATAAGCTGGAAACTTTGGAAATGCATATATTAAAATCTCACCACAGGAAGACAACAATATTTTTAGAAACAATCTATTAAAAAATGCACAGGGTTCTTAGATTTTTGAACATCCTCAAGTTCAGTTTTACAGCATAACTAACTTCTGGACAGAAAACCTGAATTGCTTTAAATGCCATGACATTCCATTGTTGTACTAGTTGACAAATATAATTCAGACAGTTCAATGTTCAGTTCTGCGTCACTGTTTGAGTCTAGTTTGCAAAGAAAACCCAGAAGTTTCTTAAATATGTATTCTTTTGGGGAAAAAAAAACCAACCAAACAACCAACACAAAATGTACTGTAGGATGGAAATAGCAAGATCCCAGCCCCAAGGCTAAAATCAAGACATAATATTGAAGAAAGAAAACAAAAAAAGGAGGCATCCACAGTGAAAAGAGAGTATAAGAAAAACAACTATGAGTGAATAAGAAAGGCAATGTGAAGGAATTTTCTGCTTATTGTCATGTCGCTATTCTCTCATTCTAATTACCATATACTTTAGAAGATAATAAGACAAAATAAGCAGATGAGAGTTCAACAAGAGCAATAAGCCTCACTCACAGATTAAAAGCAGGTGGCAGAATGAGAGAATAACATGAATGAGGGAGGACTTGTGATCCGAAGGAGAAAGACAACGTGGGCACAGCTCATGGAGACTGGGCTCCCAGCATAGCTGGGGAGCGTGGCAGCCCCCCATGGCTGGGCTCCTGCCGAGAGCCTGAGCTCACAGAGCAGCACTGTCCAGGGCATCTTTCTCAAGTAACATGAAACCACAGAAAGAAAACTAGAACTCAGATGCTGTAAGGTACAAAAGCTTTTGTCAGTGGCAAACAAAGAACACAACTGAGGCAGTGCCATTGAATTAATAAATAAAAGACAGAGTTTCAACATATAATCTATGTGTATAAATAACCTATCTATCTATAAAACATATAATCTATACTTACAATCTAAGTATATAAAGTACACTACATATACGATGTGTATCTCTCCTTATGGAAAGGTATAATCATGCCTTCTAATAGTTACATAACTATTGTGTTTAATGTATATGTAAGCATTATATAGAAAAATATAAATTATACAGATACAGTATAGATCATATATGTACAAATAATCACCCATTGAGAAGAGTGTCTTTACAATACAGTCTGCTATACTGCCTCTCCTATACACCCAGCACATGAAGGTCTTCCTAAACCCAGCGTTGGCTCTGTCAGTCCTGAGACAGGCTGGTGCTGGGTGCCTGTCTTCAGGCAACCGAATTCTACTGTCAACATTTAGAACCACAATCAACAACAGATATCAAATATTTTGCTTGTATGGTGTTAAGTAAATTTAAAAAGCTAAGCATATAACTCACTCAAAGGGGATATTCCTTGTTATTTTGATGTTAGATGTGATTTACAAGGCCAACAAGTAAACAGCATGACCAATACCTGACAAATCTGTAACATACAGTGGTGGCTCTACAGATGACAAACATACTTCAACTCACCTGCAGTTTATCTTTTCACATATGTAGATGCCTGCACTCAGGCTTTCTCCAGACTCTTTTCCAGTACTGCCATATTCCAGCAGTTAAAAAACTGGTAGCAATTTCAACCAAGAGTTTCACAGGCCAGCAATGCAGACAGCCTTAGGCAACATGACAGTGCCATCTCAGTAATGGGCATTTGTCATTAATTTAAAGAACTATGGCTGGAGGTGGGCGGTGGGGTGGAGGTGTTGGCGTGGAAGAGAGAACAAAAAAAGGAAAAAAGGAATAAGATAAATAACAACAAAGAGCTGTTTTACCAGTTGACCAGAATGGTGATCACCCTCAGCAAGGAACTGTTTTGGCAACTGGTAATCCAGAAGCTTAATCAATGACTCTTATTGTCTTGAATAGCTCAAAGGGTTGAAGGAAGCATCTACTTGGGGGGAGCAGGGTGGGTGGGTGGAATCTGTCAGGTATCTGTCTTCTGTTGTTTATATTATTGACCTGATCACATGGCAGGGTAGGTGAACAATATGAAGTCAAATTCTCAAATGATTTAATTCAGCACAGCTTAATTCAGCTTTAATTTAGCACAGTTTCATTGACTGCAGTCCAGCTGGACTGATTTATTCCAGCTAAAGATTTGGCCCCATTCTAGTGTAACTGGTGAAAACTATTATCCACTGAACGTACGATCGTAAAGAAAAAGGTATTGAGAGGCATAGTATGAAACACATTCTGAATGTTATGTTATACTGAATGCTAGCAATGTTTATAGCAAAGCCAGCTCACTCGTTCACTGCTGTGGATGTTATGATACATTGCCTTTTGTTCCTACAGAGCAAAGGAAGAACATCTTTACTGCTCGGAAGTCCATGTGCTTTTCCTATTTATCTTGCACTTGAAATCTTTACCCTTACTTTGTGACAACAGAATTATCTCCATGGAAACTAACTAAATTATCATGAAATAGGGCACTTACATAAAATTTGGGCCCTACTACTCTACCTAGGAAGCATGCATCCTGCGCAAACTGCAGCCATGGACAGATTTCATATAGGCTCACTCTCCTTGTGAGGATGCTAGAACACAATGTTTTTCCCATTTGTCCAAATTATACCACTTACTACATTAAGGCTTCATAAACACATTAATTGTTCAATGTAATGAAGACTTACTCTGGTTTCATATTCAGATATATGTATGTCTACCTATAAATCATCATAAGCCTTGTTTAGAACAGTACAAAGCACAGAAGCTATCATGAAAAACAAGAACGCTTTAGAAAACTGAATTTCCAATCTCATAACCTGAAAACACAAGCCTGTCAGGGAGAATATTTCCTAACACGAGGTAGAAGTTCATATCATGGAAGCTTAGCAACAATGAGAAGATTAAGTATGGGAGTTCTATTAAAGTATTTTTTCCTTTAATGCTTTTGAAAATCCCACTGCACGCTATTAGTTGCAACTATTGCTGGGTCAATCCTATTAGCAATCTCCATTAAGTGTTCACAACTTCCACTGAAAGATGTGTTCTTCCATTTCGGGAGATATCTCATAAATTAATTGCAGGCTTTTCACAGTTAAATTGCATTCATCTTATTTTAAATTCAGCATGCATTGATGTTTTGGATAACATTACACAGAGACCCTGAAATACTTCACCATATTTAATAAATGTATACACATACACACACACATTTTTCTGGGGATAGAAGAGAGGAGAGGGAATTGTGTGGCAGCATACCATGCATTTGTAACATATTGCAGATATCGAAAGGCCAAATTATTTTTAGCTTGCTCTCTTAAAGAAATGAAGTTTTTGTGCTTGTGCCTCTGTCTGTCCCTTTGAATCTGCTGGCCAGTTACCCATCACAGATAGGCAGTATTATCAGAGAGACTCGTGCTGAAGGTTTCATGAAACCCAGAGGCTGGTTAGAAGCCAGAGCCAAATACTGTCCCCATTAAGGAGATGCTCAGAGGATGTTGTCCCTGTAAATTCTCACAGCATTACTGTTGGCTGCTCATGCTGAGGACATGTTTACCCCTGGACTAGCAGTGACGTGTGCTGTCTTTTGCCCCTCTTACTATGCAAGGAATTACAAAATACTAAATTAAACAACTTCAGTAGAAGACAGGGCTGGAACATGGAAAGGACTTTGAGGTACTGCATAGAGAAGATGTGACTTGGGGGAAGAAAGTTGCTGACATGACAGATCACGTGAAGAAATTGGGCAGAAATCTGCAAGATTTCATTAGGGGAGCTTCATAAGGGGGTTGTTCCCGGAAAAGCAAGTGGTCTCTTATGGTAAAGCAATTAACTGGAATTCACTGTCAAAGGTATTGCAATTTTGTAAATTATTTCAAGAGAACAGCCATCTAAATACACTAATGCTTTTTGTTCCAGGTGAATACATAAGGCTTTTCCTCCCTCTAAGCTACTCATTTTTAAAGCTGTCCTGTGCTCCAACAACAGCAATTTCATCCCACATTGTATTTAGTAAATTGCACTGAGGCACATGAAGCCTTCCCATCATCTCTGTAAACATGGCTGTATATCTAAAGGCAACTGTTACATATGGGTCATTATCTATTCTATTGCTCGGTATCTCCTATTCATGACCATGTCATCTCAGTAAAAATGAAGTTGTTTTGCATTTAGATGCCAAATAAGATGTGCTAAAATATATAAAATACAAGTATTTCCATAAATGTAATTTTCAATTCATATCGTACATTATATCATTCACATAATACCTTTAAACCAAACAAAATATACATCGAGAGATTTAAACAACTCCACAAGCACTAGGTATTTTGCTTTGAATGCATTATTACCTGTGTACATATTATCTTCTCCTGGGCAGCAGTAGCAGATGAATCTGAATGTTTTGGTGGTTTTGTCATCCATCTGAAGTTTAGTATAAACTGATTCAGGAAAACAAGGGGCCAGGCACAACAATTTTCCTGAAACTCAGGATGGTGAGGAACACAGCTTATACATATGGTGTGGCACCTGGTGCTTATTATGTACAAATCAAACAAGCTCATCATTCTTGTAAAGCGTTTCTCCAATATGAGCCTGTTAAACCCCCTTCTCTATTCTATTTCTCTCTAATTTTTAGACATCATGGTCAAAAGGTGACAACCACTAACAAGAACATACCAGTTTGCCATCAGGGAATAGACTGCAGCTGAGTTCCCCATTTCTAAAGACTTCCATTTTGTGGTCCTTTAAGATTAGGGCACACGACCCACCCACAACAGCTGACAGCACTTAGCAGTATCCCCCCTTCCTCGTTTCACCCTATGACTATGCATTTCAGAAGCTCTAGACTGGACTGAAAAAACCACAGGACTCAAAAGTATCTAACAGGAGTAGCAGAAAGCCTGTAAAATCAATGCAGAACCCACATAAAACACAATTGTTACCAACCTGCATTTGAATCAACTCGATACAAGTCCTGCTGCAATATCTGGGCAGTTGCAGTGGTTACCCCAGTGAAATAAAAGGAATGCAAAATGTTCTCCAACACCATTTAATAAAATGTAGCCCTGTAGCATTTCCTAAAGAGTGTATACATACAGTGCAACCCCTAAAGGACTTCTCCTGCGGTTCTCTGAGTTCTCTCCTACAAAGATTCTCATAGTCTTTTCCTTAGGTTTGCAAGAGGCAGAACACATTTAATGACCTAATAATTAGCAAAGAAAAGCTTTAATTATATTACAATTTGATGGCTGGGTTAAAGGGGGCTTGCATTATGAAACTAGATGTCTTACAGGAGTACCTTGGTGAAGGACATGTTTCCAAATGAATCTGGTTTTATTTTATATGTGTTTTTTGTCCACAGAGCCCTGCAAAAAGGACCAGATGATGCTGTGGCAGCCCCACGATTATACCGAATAGTATAGTGAAAAGGGACCATCCTGCTTCTCTGAGCAGCTGTGTAAGCCAAGTAGCTCTGTAGTACGGCATATCAATTACTCATTCAGTAATTACCCCCTCAGATTCCACTTACTTTAAAAATCAAATATCTTTACATCTAGTTTTCATATAGAAAAGGTGATGCTGGAGAAGGAGGCTAGCATTTTCATGTGGATTTTCTCTGTCTTAATAATAAAAGGCCAGATTTTGTCATTCTTAACTTGTATAAGAATTTGGATTTGCTAAAACTTCTGGAACAGGTCAAAATAAAAGTTGTAGAGTCAGGCACAGAACAGTAAAAAATAACTATAATTCAGGGTGAAGAAAATCAGACATGATACATATATCTGTATAAGAAGCCCCTGTCTGGTATTTTAATAAAAAAGTTTATCATGGTGCTATTTTGTGATATTTTCAAAACCTAATTCTTTTCCTCAAAGAAGAAATTTAACATTTTTTGCCATAGTGCATGACTCATTATATTTAACTGTGACGTGAGGGAAGGCAATCATACATGAGTAACACATCATCAATAACAGATGAAAAGACTATTGGTAGTAACTAGCTTTATAAAAAGATATTGTGGGTAAGTGAACATATATTTAACCTCTGTTAACTTTTTTCCCTATAATTTAGAGTAGGAGATTTTCTGTCATTGCAACACTAAAGCATCATCTATCATAAGAAGAACAAAAGACCAAAGCACTATTCAAAGATGATAAAATGAAAGGCTTTGGGGGACTTTCATGCTTTCAATCACATAGCTCTGAATCCTCCCTTTCTCAATTATTTCTGTATATTACTATATAAAACCGTGCATCTGTGCAATAGCAGTTCTCAATTTGAGGTCAGGCTAGTACTCATGCTAAACTAACAACTGTTCAGATGCTTTCTCAAATTCAAGCCCTTTTTCACTAGTTTCCATAACAGTTATATTAAACAGGTGAGGGGATGTCATAAAACAATTTATTCTTAGTGTCACTTTATTTAGGCCCCATGGCTATTTATTTGTTAAAACTTTATTAAATAATACTTCTTTTCATGTCTTTACTGCTTTTCTCAGAGGACCTCAAAGCATTTCACAAGTGATAATTAACAGCATCCTAATATCACATCTTTCCAATAGAGAATGAGAAACATGGGCAGTTTTTTGCAACATCTTTTGAAATCTTAAACTAAGCCGGTGGTGATGTTAAGAACAGAACCCATAATTGCAGATGTCCAAAGACCGTGCTTTGAACACAGAAACATTATTTCAGAATGTGTCTTGTTTAGAACAATTTTCTATGCTAGTAATTTTGTAGACAAAATGCAGCAGAGCACTGAAGTCTTAGTGGTTTTTGTCTAGCCGTAGGTATATTTATTCACATGTTGACATGAATTTTGCCTATGTAGCCTATGAGAATTCTTTCTTATTTTGTTTTCTTTCTACTACGTCTTCAATTTTTCCACCTCTCATCAATCCTCCAGAAGTACAGCACATGCATTTTAATGGAGAATACATCAAAAGTCTACAATGATATCTGGCTATTCAACAGAATGCCAAACTGGTGAATAGATGCTCACATACAAAACAAAGACCAATCTAAACACTTTATATGTGTTCAATTTTTAATCTCTGTACACAGGAATATACTCCATGTATTTTCCTGGGCTCAACAGCACTCAGCTGTGCTACTGTTCACACAGTTTTTGCAGCCTTCTAGAAATATCAGCAAAATCTCTTAACACCTAGATCTGTTAGAACCTTGTCTTTGCCAACCCTCCTGAAAATATCCTTAAACAACATATTAAAATTCTCGTTGAAGAATTAATGCAAAAAAATGAGGTGGAAGGATTTTTGCAGAACAATGTATGAGACATACAGATTCTTGTACTTGCAAAAGAGCATATAAATGGAATACAATTTATCAAGAGGAAGTAAGCTATATCTTAGACGAGGTCAGCTCTATAAAGCATTGGATGCTGGAATTAGAAACAGGGATGAAAGAATGAGATGACATGTAAGACAGTTCAAGAATTCCATCCATATCCAACATGTTCCATCCATTCAGTAATAGTCCTATTGTTGCGCAGTGCCTCTCCCCTCTGTAGAATCATTTCTTTTTTAATGGAATAAATACATAAATTTAAAATCTGAAAACTCGCCTGCAGCCATTAGCTGACTATTGACAATGTCCATATATTTTCTATGAGCCTCCCTTACATCCCTCAACACTGGTACATCAGAGGGCACAATGAGTAAAATGGAACCAAACATTGAAAACCAAATTTCTCATCCATGAAAATGTTGGTTTACCCTTATTTTGTGTTGACTTTTCTCCCTTTTCACATGATGTCTGCTATCGGAGCCTCACAGTACTGAAGACAATAGTCAGCAAAAAATAAGACGACCCACATCTCCAGGACACAGCACCAGTTTTGCACCAGTGTGGCTCCATAGCAGCAGCACAACAGTCAGCACTGCAAAGCTGTTGTGATGGAGCGATGCTTCAAGCACAAAAATCTACCCTTATGGCTGACCAGAAATGCCAGTAACCCAATGGCAGAAGTTGTTCTACAGCTATTTGAATTACATCAAGAGGTGCTTGACCCAGGATAAACAAATTGACACAGAAACACCAAGCCCATGCCAATGGTGACCATAATCCCAACCCTTCTTTCCTCAGCACCACTAGAGGTATGGAAGGGGGTCAGGTCTATGCCCAGGACAGACCATGGGAACAAGGATTCCCATGGCTGGGGGAAAAACTCATCCTTCCTTATGTCTCCTGAGTGCCACCTAATTATCCCCACTGCTGACCAGATCATCAGAGGAGGCTGCCAGGATCTGAGCAAACAGAGCATCTTTCCTGGGCAAGCCTTCAAGACATTGCTCACAGGATACCAACAGACCTCATCAGAGAAGATCTAATAGATTGTAACAATCTGACTTCAGAGCCGCTTTTGTTTTCTTTAGCCAGACACCCAACACTATCTACAAGCCTAGCAGAACTCTGATGTTTTTTTGTGCATTACATGCCGCAGATACTGTTTTGCATCAAAAGCTAAAAGATATTTATTTCTAAGGCATATAGCTTGTTAGGAGATATTTCGACCTGGAGGCATGAGGCATCTGTAGAAAACCTAAAATATTAACATGTTTTAAAGTGTTTAAAGTCCAGGCAGACCCAGATCCACCCTCTCTGCTTGCAGAGAGCAGAGTGGGCTCGTATTATTTCCCATTTTTACCCCAATACATACCTAAATTAGCTGGGAAGTGGAAGGTGTAACCACAGCAGAGTGGAGGCTACAAAAGCAAAGCTTCCGAGAAGTTTGAAAGAACTCGTCCTCCTGAGAAGACATACCTAAGCATGATATTGTCACGGAGAAAGCATCCAAGCAAACTGAAAGTAAATAATACGTTAGAAATAAGATAGCAGGGGAAAAAAAAGGTTTTTGTTTTGTTTTGTCTTCTTTAGATTAAATACTCTTGCCTAGTTTTCCTTAGCTAATTAGCATCCCTTCTTAGCGGTTTAAGTAACTGCTCATTTAGATCAGTGAATGATTGCTCTGAGATTAGGGTGTGGGAAAAATCTTTCTGTTGGGAATAATCTACTTATGCTACTGTTTATTTGAAGCAGCGATAAACATAGAAATTTTCCTTCCATATGTGCCAAGTATAATAGAAAGCAGAATGATTAATGAACTCTTGCATTTTACCAATAAATTACTAACTCCAGACACAAATCTATAGTTTTCATTAGTACAAGTTTCATTAGTTTCATTACAAGCTATTCTTGTTTTTTTGAGAATGTTTATATTATTTCTGTTTGATCTGCTGGGAATGACATTTTGCGCACCATTATTTATAATCCCAAAAAATTAATTATGCTTCTAATTAACAGCATGCAAATAAATTACTGCTCAAGGAGTTATTATTCAGTTGTAAGGCAGCAGCCTTAAAACTGTATATATACACACATTTCAGTTGTGCTTCCAGGGTTTTTATTTTTTTTCCTTTTCATTTTACTTAATCATTTCTTCCCAGATTTCTGAGGACCATTAAAATCTAGCTTTTGTGAAAGTTTTCAGATGCTCATATTTATTTGTTCTTCAATAAACAAGAACTGGATATATAACTTCATAGGCATTTCCTTTACTATATAAAGGATAAGTTGTCTAAGAAAAATAGTGATGGGAAAGGAAAAGTGAAACTATTAACTGCTTAATGTACTCCCTTCTCATGGTCATTTCATGAGATCAGCAGTTGTGGAGTAC
Source organism: Falco rusticolus (assembly GCF_015220075.1). Classification (NCBI taxonomy): domain Eukaryota; kingdom Metazoa; phylum Chordata; class Aves; order Falconiformes; family Falconidae; genus Falco; species Falco rusticolus. The sequence goes on from NC_051201.1 coordinate 17,366,061, forward strand.
ACCAAAGAGAGCTCCAGAGACTGATGTCTCGTTACCTAGAGTACATAAACTGGACAACCATGATGCAAGCTACTTTCTTTTGCCCTCCTGCTTTATTCAGGTGCAATTAGAAGGAGTCACCTTGTGACAAAGGTAAGACACTCTGTCCAACTCCATTCCCACCTCCTTTTGTCAGGTCCTCACAAAGCTGCAGTTTAGTGTCAGTTCTCATAGCAGGCTTGCAGTGGACCTCAGCAGCTTGTTTTGGAGGAGCAGGTCTGACACCATCTCTCTCTCTCTCCGGAGAGTCTCCCAATAGCTGTTAGATGATTGAAACTCCCCGTTACAAAAGGGGCTGAGTGAATTCAGCCACACAATTCCTCCATTTGTGCCTGTTTTCCATACATTTACAAGTTAATGGTAGACACAGTCATAAAAAATAATTTGAACTGATGTTGCAGAATATTCAGAGAAAATGCACTTTGCATCATAAATATTCATTCGCCCAAATTTAAAAAGTAGCTACTCCACATAGGGTGTCAGGGAAATTGTAGGTGGTGTTACGTCCAGGCAGAACACCTCCAGTTTTGCTATGCAAACAGCCAGAAAACAATTTGAAAACATTTTATGAACTGCAGTATGCTCACAGAAATCCTTTTAAACAAGCAAACCCACCCTGTCTGCTCATGGGCAAACACAGGATAGAGAAAGGTTTGTTAAGCCAGAGATAGCCTAACATTATGGGTTTTTTAAACTAAGATAATTAACTACTGAAAAAATTTATCTGAGGTTCAATGAATCATTCATAGCCATTAAAAATAAAGATCAGGCCATCCAGGACAGTTTTCAATAATATGCCCAGCATGTGTTTTAGGCCACAGTGCACCCCCATGTCTAAAAGATGTACGCTCCTTCCCCATGGGCTGTCTGTGTCTCTCTCCTTTTCCCCAAGCTCCTAACCTCAGCTGAGCTTTAGTACTTCAGCAGAGATGAGCAAGCACCACCTCTGCTGTCCTGCAGACACTGTCACACCTGCTTCTGCATGGCTTGCTTCATGCTATTCCAGGGCACGTGTGACGGCCAGAGCCACTGTAGGGGCTGGCTGCAGCGGCTCCTTGGCGCTCTGCGGGTCCAAGCAAGCTGAAGTGACCAGCGCCCAGCCCTGGCAGCCAGGCTGCGTTCATCTGCCAGCGATTTTCTAGAGTTGCTCTGGCATAGCCCACTTCAGAGGAAACTGCAGAAGCAGCTGGAGGTTTTTGGATGCAGCCATAGACTAAATGAATAAGATTATTAGAATGAAACAGATTTTTAAAAGACACAGCCCCCTATTTATAGATGGGAGTGACCGCTGTTAAAGAGTCCATCGCTATTAGCAGCGAGGGTTTTGTGCACAGCAAACACAGCGATGGCTGGTGGCGACTGATCTGTTCATCCAACAGATCCATCAGCTCCTCCTCTTGCTATCTGTGAAGCTGGAGAAGGTTGTTTTCTCCCTAGGGAAGGAACTTCATTTCAAATATAAAGTTTTTATTAGCTGCCAGTGAGAGTCTTGCTTCAGCCACTCATTAGCTACGTAGCATCTGCCGTGGTGACATGCCAGGGCCCTTAGCAAGAAGGCGAGTGCAGGTTGCTGAAGCATCAAAAAGAAAGCAGAGCATGATGACAGCTGTGTGAGGGGAGTCTGGTGACAGCAAGAGGGAGAGAAGACTCAGAGTCTTCCGAGGGTAATACCATGTGAACCTGTTGCATATAAACATACTCCCTTAGGTCGAAATTATTTCAGGCTTCATGCAGCTACCACAGGCTGGATTTATGGCACGGATGCTCCTGCTTCATGAGAGACTTTCCACATGAAGTGAGAAGAGGTGAACACATGAAAACACTCACAGAGGAGAAAGGACGGTCCTTGTCCATGCTGTACCGCTGCTGGAGGATTGTCTGGATGAGACCCAACCCAACTGTTTTACAGAGGGACAATATACAGAGTACCTGGATATAAAGCACTGCCGGGGACCAAATGTATAAAAGAAGGGTCTTGTTGAAGCACTGAATACTATGGCACAAAGACCACATAGATCTGAAAATTTACAATAACACTACAGCAATTTTGCATAAAATATACAGTACATACAGAAGGAGAAGTCTTCCTTTCCAATAGTGGTCCCTGATCATCTCTTTTTCTTGGTAGTTGCCATGTGGGTCATGCTGAAAGGATAATGAGATGATCAAAAGGTACGTTGGACAGTTTAGTAGAGAAGTCTAATAAACAGATGTTAGTAATGAACAGCTACCAGATATATTAACGTATCTTTTTTCTAATAAAACTTAATGTAAAGTAGATGGATTGTGATACTCAACAACCTCAGTAGTGGAGTTAAAATTGAATTATATGGAAGAAAAAACAGCTGTGTTCTGATTTCAAAATTATGATGATCTATTATTATGATCCATCACTAGCAGAGCAGCAGGTGAAACAATAATAAATCACTCTTATTTATAACGCACTAAATCATAAGAAGTATCAAGAGGAGTTATAATTCATTTTCACTTCAGGTCATAATTAGACATCTACTGCATTGTATTTTTGCATAGGTATATCAGTAGCATGGTAATTCATAATCCATCACACAGAATCAAAACAAACGCAAACTGAGTAAAAAAACTATTTCTCTCCCCAGTGTATTTAATATATGCATTAAGTAACTGGAATAAATAGAAATATGCAGTACACCAAGTGTATTTTTTCTATTACGTTAATGTATTTCAATCATTTGTGCAAAATTCCCCAATAGCTTTTGAATTTGAGGATTTATTAAAAAACCCTGCATGCTTCCAAACATACAGGTACCAGGGTTTTGCCATAACATGGGCTGTGATTTGCCAGCCAGATAGTAGCTGCTGGTTTCCTCCTTGGTTTCTGAGTGCACAGACATTCAAGAGAGCTTAGTAGCAAACTTCTATGGACTTGCATTTGAGGGAGAAATACAGTTATTTTACCTTCTCCCTTTTCTTGTTTTTCTCCCAGCGTGAGAAATGTTGCTCAGTGTATCACTCGGGAAACACTGTGCTGCTAAAAGTGCCAACTGTGATATACACCTGTTCAGATCAGTGAAGTTTATTATAATAAGGATTAGAGAGTCTTAGTTGTATTTACAAAGAATTTCTCTCCAAAGCAGAGTGAAGCCCGTACAGCTTATTCTTCATAAATAAATACCTTTAAAAAAATAAATAAATAAAAAAAAAAGCAGCACAAGGTTAGCTTGGACATAGAGATATGAGATACTGTAAAAGAAGCCTTGTGGGAGGAAAGGTGCTACTGCTACTTTTCCTCGATGTCAGATCCCAGCATCTAAAGTCCAGGACCAGCATACTTATTTTTGAATGTCTATCTAGGTTTGTACATGCAAGGGTTTCTGAAGCACACGAGTGGTTCATTAAAGGTGAAAATAAGCCACCACACTGTACAGCCTCTCAGTGGTGCAGCTCAGGGGCACAGGCAGCCTGGGTGGCTCCAAGGCAAACAGATACCCTACAAATGCAAGGCATGAATGCAGAAGCTTCTGGAGAAAGTTATAGCAAACTGCTTAAACTTCCTATGGGTTGTGGTATTACTAGTGCCCTGTGGTACTCGAGTTGCCACATCTCCATCGTCTCCTGCTACAACCTCACGCTTCAGCTGTGCCCCTTCTCTCGAGCTCCTGACCTGTTCCCGGCACTAACAAACAGCACATTTCAGTTACAATTTACAGCTGGCCGAGGTCAGACCTGAACACCTCTAAGCATTATTCTACAACACCATTGATTATAGAATTATTTCCTGAGAAAGCCTGTCTTCCACTTAAAATGTATCTTCACATTATTTTTCCACTCCTACGACCGCAGCTGGAGGATGAAGCCACCTGATACCAAAACAAGGCACCTTTGGAAGGTGTCAGGAACACGAAGGTAAGCTAGACATCAGAAATGCTTCTCGTGCTTCACATGCGTTGATTCAAGAAACACTTACTAGTGTTGTATCTCCTGTGGTGGACAGGGCAGAGCCCACTGAACCCACACGGCTTTCGGAGCCAGCAGGGTTAAACGCATCCCCTCCTGGCAGGTTGTCATAAATAAGGCACCATTACCCTGTAGCGGGAGGGGATCTGCCCCTCCGTATCTCCCTACTCCAGGTTGGGTAGAGACATCTGTCTGATAAATAGCTCATTTTGCAATCACTATCATATAATTTAGTATTTTGACAGGTGCATAAACTTAACATGAGCTTTATATAAATATTAAACAGTCTTTCTAAAAATGAAAGCTCTGAAATGAACACAGTTCCCTAGGCCTGCCTTAATAATTATTCTGAGGAAAGGTTTTCCTGAAGAAGAAAAGGAAAGAGATTTCTCTAGCGAAAGAGTATTGGAGTAATTCGGTTATATTGTATCTGGGTGCTGTGACTCAGTTTCAGGTGCTATCAGGCGGTACCAGCCATGATAGCTTTGAACTGAGCTTTCCTTTCTTCCCTTTGTTTTTGTGAGGAGTTTATTTGTTGATGTTTTGGGTTTTGTATTTTCTTTTTACAGTTCAGGCTTATCTCTTTTTCTCACTATCCCGAAGGGAGATATTTACTATAAATCTGCAAGGATATCACAGAATGGGATCAAGGTTGAGTGAACACACAAGAAGATTTGGGAAAGTAAATACATGATAAAATTAATGAAGATGTTCCCTCCTGATGCTCTTCCTGTTGCGTTACCCCTTTCACCCTGCGATAGCCTTCCTATTGTCCACCTCCTTCCTCCTGGCCTCCACTCCTGCCCTTGCTGGGCATGTCTTTGTTCCCAGAGAGGCACTTAAAGAATAAATCCTGAAGTCTTTGTGCTGCTTCTTTTTTTTTTTTTTTTTTTTTTTTTAATTCCCCCCCAACTTTGATTTTACACAGAATGCACTCTACTCTCAGCACTTACTGCAATCAACAGGAAAATAATGTGGTACCACTTCTGAGGGTACCTTTCTTGGTTTGTGTCCTATTATAAAAGATCATTTATAAGAGAATGATCAGCTGAAACCTTGCTGTTATACTTCTTGTAAAAATGTTTTCTCTTTTTTGTCCTTAAATCCAGTATTCAAAGTAACCTTTTATGAGGTCTTCCTTTTGTCATCATGAGACATCTAAAAAATAGTGGTCTAAATAGTCTCTTGCTCTGTCCTAATAATAACTAAAAGTTACATGAAATGTATGCCTTATTTTAAAGTTGTTTAATGGTCATCAGTTAATGGTCCAATCTCTTTAAAGATAATCAAATAACATTATTACTGACTTCACACTTACAACAAGGAAAAGGCCTCCGAGCAGTTACAAATTGTCCAACACAACTGAAGAAGCCAGTCTTGGGTTCGAAAATTAAGAGCCAGAGCAGAGCTCCTGGCTCCTAATTCTCCTCTGTGGTTAAATCTAATGGCTCTTCTTGGCCAAACATTGCACGCATGTCTCAAAACCCTGACAGGGACACACTATCCAATACACCAAAAATTAGTGAGAGCCACGCTGTAAATCACACAACCCTGAAACTTCTGCCTCCGTTACTCTCTTCTTATGCCATTTGTTAAAACATCATCACATTTACCTGTTTATAACCTACGTGCTCACTCACTACACCTTTGCAAAATTCTATACACTCCATGCTTCACTAGATTATTTTTTCTTTCTCGTTTGTTATACTTGTACTATAAGAAAACACTTTCTGAGAAAATTTAGCTTTGTGAAGAGGACTTCCCCACCCCACACCCCCACACGCCAAATTGTATTTCAGTATTCTATGTCTCTATTGAAATCCCTTGCTAATATGCAGATACAAAGAGAAAAGAAGTATGCATGCATCATCTCTATCAAGGACTCAGTTCTGCTGGATATGACATTGAAGGTGAAGTTTTCAAAAGATAAACTTTCCCACAGAAGTCAATGACATAATTCTAAAAATACTTCCTTAAAATGCCAATTTATTAATAAAGGCCTTATGCATGCACAGCTACTGTGAAACTTATTTTTGCAACATATCAAAAATAAAGCGAGCCCATAGTATACAGATGTTCTTTTAATTCATTCTTTAGCATTCAGGCACTGAATGTAGTTAACTGTCTTTTATTTTAGACCGGTGTGCTGATCAGATAAGTTCTGATTCACGATGCTGGGCTTTAGCGGTCATCTTCCTTTAACATGCAGGGCACTGCTTTGTGTAGGAACTGGTTGCCTGATTCTGCAACTCTGTCGTCATGATGCTAACAAAGTATGCTTTGCTAAGTATGCAAAGTAGTAAAGATGCCTTCAAATCCCAGTCAAATAAATCTGATATTTAATCAATTTAATTTATTATTTAAAGGAAGGTGCTAGTAGCTGCTCACCTCAGGTTCAGGTTTTGTGTGAGCTATTTTTATGCACGTGAGTGATCTCATCTATGGGAAGGGATGAACTAACTGTAAATAAATTTCACTGCAATAAGATAATACGTGTAACTGCTCCTAGCATCACATGTAATATTCTAACACCAGAAGGTACCGTGGGCACATGAGTTGAAAAATCTAGACCAACTATATATATAAGATATTTTGAGTTCAAAATAAAGTTGAATAAATGCAAATTCCAAGAACATTTACCAGAAGCTTGCAGGAAAACTAAATCCAATTCTTGTGACTACTACATCAAATCTATTCTAATTCCTACAAACGTGTTTGAATATTTCTGTATCATGTTACCTTGCCTTCTTCCTTACATTAATAAATTGCCTGAAGTCACTCATCATTATTTTACCAGAATGACTCCCAACTAAATAGAGTAGTATTTGCATGCATTGAAGAACTGACTTTTAAGGACAGATTTTTTTTTCCAGTAAAATAATATGGACCTCAATAAAGTAAGAGAGCTCTCAAAATATTTAGCAGTGGTTATTTTTAAGACCCGTCTGAATTTCATGGACAGGTTTTATCATGTGTGATTTCCATTCCATTTTCTTCACCTCTGTTATAGCATAAAATTTCATCAAGTGTAAATGTCAGATCTTTTCTTTATTATTTGCTAATGTCATAAAAAGCTGAATTGTTTGCTTTGTTAAGGGGCTTACTGAGCATTGACTTTTCTTTATTTGTATTTTACTACCAAAAATGTTTTAAAAAAATAAAATAATAAAAAAAAATATCCCATCTGAAATGGGATTTAAATAACAGAGCAAGGTTTGCCATTATCATAAATGTATAAAGTGCTTTGTGAGTAATAAAATGGATCATGGATTCTGGATAATTCAAACTGAAATGTTATGTTCAGTATCAAGATTAGATTACATTAATGTAGTTCATTTTAAATGGTTTAAAGGCTATCAGATGCATGTGAAAAGAATCTGTACCATAACTTAGAATAAATAGACTGAGACATTTGTTTATAATGTCAGTGCTAAACAAATCTATTACTACATTTCTGCATGTAACATTATGTTACCACTGTTATTAAACAAGCAGAGCATGAAGATAAATTATAGCTTTAATTATAAACCATACCTTTGCATATTTATTAATTTAAAATGAAACAATGTTCACTAACCTTGGATTATTTATATTTTCTAACATTTTAATTAACTTTCATTTATTTATGTTACTTCTTTGCTGCTGGTCATACACACCCACTTAACTTGTGTAGTCTCATTTATCATACCACACATTATCCAGAAAATCATACAATGCTGTTACGGCTAGTTTTGCTATAAGATACAGATAAAAAGAAAAAAAAACACAACAGTTAATGACTGATGGGAACCCCCTTTAAGCTCACTCTTAGACAGAAACTTCAGACTTTCCTTTTTTTTGAAGTACACCCATCTATCCAAGATGCCAGCCGTAATTCAAAGAAAACTCTGCTTACCCTGAAATGATTCCATTTGACAATATGTCCTTGATTCAACATTTCTATCTTTCATTCTTAGAGTGATTTAGGGAGGAAAAAGTCCTTGAAGGACTCCATGTTTATTATAGCTCAATAATGAGCAGATAATGGGTTATATGGAGGAATTAAGGTCATAATACAGCCTGAAATTTTTCTTTGCCTGGCTGAAATACATCAGCAGAAGAAAAACTGCTGAAGTTTCAAATCCCTGGATGAGTTTCAAATCCTTCCAACTTCCAGCTAGTAAACAGGAAAACAAGCTTAACAGTGAAATTCTTACTGCTGCTTTACAATGAACCTCTTTATAACTTCCCATCAGCCACACTTAGCTAAAGTAAAAAATAAAATAAGACTCAGCTGACTTCAATAGCAACTCTATTGGGTCCACCTGCAAAAATCTGATTGTGGCAGAGGGGCAGCTTCACACAGCCACTCTCACAGCATGGGCTTTGTCCATCTCAAACTGATGGCTGATAAAGGACAGTCATACCAGTATCTGTCTTAGGATAGCGGGTTATGTGTGGCTGGTGAAGTGAATAAGAGGCAAAAGCATTGCCCCACAAATGCTTTTAAAATTCATGTTAAATTTTGCTATTAAATATTGGCTTTTACTTATGTATCTGGGAGAAAATTTGTTTAATGATGTCTCTAGTTTAAATATAAAAAAAAAAAAACACCCAGAATTTATCACATTTTTTGTAATTGAAGATTTATACAACACATTTTATAATGAAAATACATTAAGTATCTTTAATATTAAAAATCTTTACATAAGAAATGTCTTTAAATTTAAGTAAATAACAAATATTTTTATATTGTATTCCTTTCTCAAATACTGGAGTTGCCTTAGTAACCACAAGTCAGAGACACTAAAGGGAACCAGCTAGACAGGCCTTAGAGAGGAATGAAATATGAAACATTTTTAATATTAAGTATGAAGTTTAAGTTAAGTTTTATAAAGGATTTACACTCTGCAATCCTTATCTTTATTATGCTATAACATTATATATTCTGAATAACTGGAAAGCTCAATATACCCCATTTTCTATGCGTTACTGTGCTTGGACCCAGTTCTGCAAAGTTTTACTTGCAAAGGGCTGAAGATGACTTGAAATCGGCATGACCTGTGTTGGGATTTAGCCAGTGATCAAAGAGAAGCTACTGGTGTCATCCCCATCGCAACCAGGTGCATGTTATTTGCCAAACAGTGGGGTATGGGACTCTGGTCAAGACCTATCACATCTGTAATGACATAAACAGAAGGAAGTCCAGATCACTCTATCCCTTTCAATATTAGAGGGGGGAATAAAAAATGGGTTCTTTTTGGAAATCTAAGTGGCACAAAAAAGTTGGAATTTGTGGACAGTTCCCCAGAATTTCAATTCCCCAGCCAAAACTGAGCATATGTCCAAGATTTTCCTGTTCTTTTAGGAAATAAACTTTTTTTAACTCTGGCCCCGAAGAAAGGATTGTTATTTTAAGACGTATCTTACTTAAAAATAAATGAGCATAAATGTTGTCATTTTCCTACTTTCCACCTCCAAAGCAAAAACTCTACCTAGGACCACCTAAACTTCTGTTTCCTTAAGTAATATATACCATACTGAGTTGCAGTCCTAGCAATGTCAAAAAATACCCTTATTAATTATAAGCTGCCCCTTTTTCAAAACCTTATCAGAAATCCCATCTAAGAGCAGTTGAAACTCTTTAGTGAGATCACATGTTAATTTCTGGTTATCATCACTAAAACTGGCTAATTATTTTAACTCATTATTCATTATGATGACTGAAACCTCCTTTATCAGCTCTTTTGACCTCTATAGTTTCATTATTCTTTAAAGCATTTACAACATGTCTCTTGCCATAGCTGAAATTGTAATTAACCTTAGTGATATCATCAAACATTTTATCAAGTTCTTCAGCCAAAACTTTGGAAAAGGTTGAGACTATTAGGCAGAAGTAAAAATAAAATGTCCTCAGTGGTAGACCTTGTTCATGTGAAATACTGCTGCAAAAATAAGGTTGTGTACAAACGACAAAGTAACAATCATCATTCTTCCTTCAGAAGAATATTGTCTTCATTCCTGCATAAGACAGTGTTTTTAATGATATCCAATTAAACTCAATAAACCAATTAGCATTAACTCTCAGGGTAATTACATCTCTGGGCTTGACAAAGATCATACTTCAACCAACATGCTAGCAGAGCTTAGAGACTAAATAAATGTGTGGTTTACCTCGCAAGGTCATCTCCCTGATGTTATTATCCCTGACAAAGGAGTCAGCACCGCAAGAGCAGAGCAAGATGGCAAATGTGCACACTTGTCTGATCATGCTTTTGCCCAATTTTCTTGATAGGCCAGAAACATCTCCTGGCAAAGCTTAGCAAAACTCTGCACCATTCCAGCCCTTCTTAACAAAAATGGAGGAGAAAAGCAATCTAGCCATGCAGAAATTAAAATAGGAAGTGCCAAGATAATGCAGTTTTACTTTGTATATGCTGGAAAGACTGGCAGAGCAGAAACAAAAGCCATCCATGCGTGGTTACCTGGGGAGACGCTGCAACTGTGAGAGCCTTGTATCTGCTTTAGAAATGGTGAGTTATGCAATTCTTGGGATGTGTTTCCCAGCAATTCTATTCCTGTGCAAACATCTTACAGGAAAGCAAAAGACCAAATCAAAATCTTTTGTGTTCATTCAAAACTAAAGTCTGCGAAGTTTGTAATACCATGCAAGAACATCTCAGAAAATCCTGGAAGACTGAACAACTCTCGATTTCACTGAGTCGTTACAACTTCAAACCCAAGCATTTTCTTTACATTTTATTTAGTTTAGATTTTGCCAAATCGGTCTCCTACTAATTCAAATATGCAAGATTTTATTGGGAAAAGACAAGGAAAAAGAATAATCTTATTTCAATCCAGTTTTAGGAGTGGACGGGAACCCCACAAGAACGATTTACTACATAGCATTATAACTCTTCCTGCTGATGTTAACAGATGCCTCAAAATGCAAAACTGAAAAAGGCAGTAGTCATTTATTATTATGATGAATAAAATAAATTTATTTCTGATTTGCTTCGAAATTAATCCCCAATTTAGTTACATTTTCTTAAATAGTTCATTTTCCCCCTAACACCTGAACTTGTTCACATCAAGAAACCTTAGGAAAAGAATTTGAGAAGAGATAATACTAATTCTGCTGTGACACATGTAATATTATGACAGATTTGACCATTGGGAAAAAATGTTTTCAGCATGAGTCTTTCCTACAGGATTTGATTAAAGATTTTAAAAGTTACATTTGCGCTTCCTATTTGGGAAACCAGACAAGAGGTGAAGTGGTGTTCGTGCTTGTGAACCCTTGAATGTCCAGGGCTAAATCCTGCGCTGAAATGCAGCAGGCACCCATTTCAACGGCTGTTGCCTTTTCCCTGACTCCAGTGAAAGCCTCCCCAGGGACACAACCTTTGGATGAGGAAAGGGGGATATCTGCACCTAAGCTCCTTCCAAGCCAGGTCTCCTGCTGTTTCCCTTCGTGGCAGTTGGTACAAATAAATACGAGAAGGTGCAGCTCACCTTTGTAGGCAGGTGGGGTGACTTGCAGGAGTCATTTGGACGAGACAGTCCAAAGGTTCAGGGTTTGTATCCAACACATGGGAGCCACGTCTGGGTGGCCAGAACTCCAGCAAACTTCTTTTTCAATTTCACAGCACATAGCCGAGATGTTGTTACATGGATGTTGGGTATGTAATCCTAATAACACACCAATTTAATCAGGTCTGCCAGAGTACCTTAGCTATCATTTAATTGACTGTGGTTTATATCTTGCATATTTAATAGTTATGTGATTTATCCACTTAACCAAAAAAAGACAAATATTAACAAATGTTATACTGTGAACTCAAATTAATGATGATGCGTTTATTTACCTGGAATTTTTATTGTACTAAATAAAGCTCACAAGCTGAATCTGTAGAGGGAAAAAAAAGGTCCTAATTATACCTTTCCAGTCTCTTACAGGAAAATCGAAGAATCATTGCTGATGCAGCTAAAAAAGATCTCATTATGTCCCACTCATCCTTAGCACCAGGTCTATTTTCTCTTAGTAGGTGATCTTTTGATCTTCCCCTTTTTCCTCCAGGTTAACTGCATTCAGCATTTGTCCAAAAGGCTGCAACATGTCTCATGACATTTCATAAGCTTTATAAATTCCATTTTTCCCTTTACTTGTTTCCTCTGGTAGTTTTAAATCAGTTTATCTCTCCCACAGAGCAGAGGTCCTGACCTGACACGGACCTTTGACCGTCACAGTGCTAACACAAGAGCTCACTTATCAGAACTGAGTGCCTTGGAAACCCAAAGACAGCTGGCACTTACTGAGAATGGGAGGTTAGTAAAATTAATGACGTTGTACTGAAATGCACAAGGTAAATATTTTGATATGTTAGAAGAGCGTATATACCCATAAACCTCATCCATATGGACACTGCACGTGAGTGGGGGCTGAGCCGGAACGGGAGAAGCAATGCTGAGTGCCAAAAAGTGGTTGCTTCCTCTCCAAAAAAAAGTTTGATTTTTTTTCCCTCCCACATTTCTGTGTTCTATAATTGAATTGTAAAATAAAAGGGAGGTCACTCTGCTTGTCCTTGGGCTTCCTGGAAAATTATTGAAAGTCAGAGATACGTGGAAGATATCATGACCTCTTCTGCACACCCCATGAAGGGGCAGCCAGGTGAAATTCTTAACTCCATTTCTCATCTAACATGACAAGCACTTGAACTAAATTAAGTATTTTGGGGATAATACCTCTAAAATGAAATTTTGGCATCAAATGCTAAGCAGAGATAGATGTTCTTTAAACTAACATATCAATTTGCATATCATCAGGAAAATTAGGAAACAACTGCATTTTTTTGCATAGAAAAACAACCAACTAACCAACCTTCAGGAATTTAGAGTTTATTTAAGGTCTTATAAAAGCACAGAATACTTAGTGTGAATGACGTTTTCCTCAGAAGTTCACTCAGTTTTCACCACTGGAGAAAAAAGAACTGTCTGTGGAACAATCACTCTTAATTATAGCTCTATATGGATTCATGTTTGCTAAAATGTTTTCTGGGTATCTGAAGGAAATCCCTAGATAGTGATGTAATCTTGAGAAATTTAAGAGGGAGTATTCACCGCCTCCAAAATTAGATCACTCTCAGGAAATACATCTGGAATGACAAAAGATAATTAATTTGTAGTTTGATAGAGTAAATTTCAATGTATAAGTTAGGTAATCGGTTTTACTGCATTAGGTTGATTTGAAATTTCATTCCTGCTCTCCTTCACCATCTCTAGGCCTGTGCTGGTGCCAAGAAAGGAGACACCCTTTCAGGTTTGGATTTAGAGCTGGGGAAGTGCAGCAATGTTTAGACTCTGCACAACCCCTTCCCAGCAGGGATGCACTGAAAGCTGGAATATCCATTATTCAGCAGGGAAAATGGACCTTGGATGTAATGGTCACATTTCTTTTCATGTTCCTGGGGTTCCCTGATGTACACATAGATGAAGAGTGACACAGTTACCTGGATAGCGAGTAAGCTGCTTCCTAGAAGTTGTGAAATATCCATAGCTCATGTTTCCAAACAAGTTTTGTAATTGTATGCAGAGCTGATGCCACCGAATCACACCAGATAATCCATCCAAGTAGCCTACATTTGTACCAGCAGATATGCTGTGATTTAAGGGTGTTAAAAAATTGACACATTGCTGTATTCCTTGTTAATCATTTCTGCTGTTTAATTATCCTTACGGTATCCTGCTGAGAAGTGGCTCCTGAGCTGGGTTTGAATTCCACTCACTTGAGGAAGAAAAATTAAGCTAAACTTGCACTGTTTAGCAGAAAGGAGAGAGAGAAAACTGAAGGGAGATCAGCAGTAGTGTTCAAAAGTTTGTAGAAGACATTAGCAGAGAGGTAAGGAATCAAGTGACAGTTATGGTAGGCACCACTGGGCAGCCCCTTGAGCAGTGCAAGACACAACAGCTCTCTCCACTGAGGTTTTTGAGGACAGATTCAAAACAACTGCCAAAAAACCCCACCCTTGGCACAGCAGGTCTGCCCTCAGGAACCACTAGAGGAGTCTTTCCAACATAAACTTATGCCATTCTTCATTCTGAACCTTGATGTTCATCTCCCACCTATTGCATTATGGCTTGGGTTTGTTTGCAAACAAACAAACAAAAAAGTATTCATGAGCACCAGAGTGTCAGGTCTCTGTTTCTAACACATACCCATATCCACATTTTATTTTAAGATTTTCACTCACCATATAGATGCAGCATTTCTTACCTTTGGCTAGTCTTACCAAAAATGCAATCTTCACTTTCATGAACACTCCTAATAATGTCAATGGGAAAATATACATGAGTAGGAATGTGCAAACAGGTTATTTGTTCCTAAATCTTGATTATTCTAGTGAAAACTAGCTTAGCACATACTAAAAGTGGTGCCATTAACATGTTAACAGGAACATTAATATTACTGGTGCAGTTGTTCATTGTTTGTTTGGGTTTTTTTAACAATGGGGTTTGGGTTGGGTTTTTTTTCAGCGAAAGGGTATACCTCAACACAATTAATTGCCACTTACAAACAAGTTGTGCACGTGCTCTAGTGAGAATTTTCCTTTTCCCTAATCACAGAAAAAAATCAGGCCCTGATATTAATAGGTAACCCCCTGACTTTATTAAATATAATGGCAGTTTTGCTATGGGCTTCAATTAAAACAAAGAAATAACAAAGAAATTTTAAAAAATCAGGATTTAAGTTTAGTCCTTACACGTCCGTTCTGCATTTCCTTCTTTCTTTCATAATTAAGCATGCTCTAGCTTGCTCAATGAGGTTTGTATTATTTTGCAACTAAATCTTTCATTGTTACTATTCTACAGAAATGGGCTAATCGCAATTTAGAACATGAATTATGGGAACATAAAATAAGACAGCATCTCTTCCCCCCACACTCATTCCATCTTCCAGTTTGATTTTGATTGGAGTGGGATTGCCAGTAGTGTTGGACAGTTTACAAGCTGTCCCCAAAATCCTGAATGATGTGTTTCTTGCTGAGTCTATGCCCCACAGGATCCGCCACGCAGGCATCACACTAATCCAGTATTGAACTATTCAAGCATGTGGGAGTTTGAGCTGTCAAGAACTGTAAGAATCAGATGCGAGAAACACAGCTTTTCTCTCTTTTTCTTGCCCATTTCATATATGTAACTACATTCATCAATATGTTATGTGTTCATCTCACCACTAGCCTATTTTGATTGCTTGCTTTGAAGAAGTCTCTATAATCAATCTAAAACAATCTAAACAATTCAAGGAGTCTCATATGCTCACTTCAGAAAGAGCTTCTGTGAAGAAAAGACTTTTACAATTGACATGAAATATGAGTGCAGGGGCAGGCAGCTGAAATGGGCCAAATCCCCAAGTGGTCACAGACTCCCACTGAACCCTGAGCAACTGTGTTGTTTTCCCCCTTAGCTGCAAATACTCTCGATACAGCCTCAGAAAACAGTGCCTAGTTTGACAATCAAGAATTTATGCAGACCATGAACAACCCCAATTTCCCTCCCCACATCCCCAAATTTAAAGACAGGGGGGAAGAAATGGGTTCATCCAGTGCAGTGGGATTGCATGGCTGTGCGGTGCTCCTGCTCAGGCTCCCTCTGTTGCTTAAAAGTTTGCAAATGAAACAGCATGATTTGGTTTAAATACAGGGTGTGGTTTGGCTTGAAGGATACTATATAAAACTCTGAGCCACTCTTCAGAAATGCCTTGACACAGATTTACTCGTAGGTTACACAGTGTAATTGACCCTGCGTTTCTGAGCAAGGTTTTCAAGGAGGAAGAAAAAAGCCCTAAATTTTTGGTCATTCTGAGTGTGGAGACCCACTGTTGTTTATGACCCAAAAAAGGTTAAGAAAAGCAAATCAAGGTGGCAGACATTCCTCAGAGCTGTTATGTGAGCCCATGAATGGAAAAGATCCCAGCTTGAGCTCTCTGTAGCAAAGTGGGCAATATCTATTTCAAGAAAATGTTTTTATCATTTATGATGTCATAAGCAAAAGAGTAAAATAAACTGTTTATTATCATGTATAAAATGCTTTTGACCAGCCAACTGAAAAACTAATTTCATTTTCTCATTACACTGCCTCAGGCATCCTTTAACGTCAATTTTTATTACAGACAAAGAAGGGAAATTAAAATGATCAGTTACAAGTGGAAGAAAAAAATATTTGTTTCAGAATTCTAAAAAGTAAGGCTAATAAGCACTGAACCTGTTAATCATTCTTGGTAATTACCATTAATATTGCAAGAAATGGAAGAGAGGTCCTAGGGATCTGTATTCTAATGCCCCAGAAGGAACTCTCCTGTGTGGAAGTATTATGGTTTCTAAGAAAACTTGAAACAGTAAAACCAGGAGTCTCTGCAGAGACTGCTAGGTCTCACTGCACTGGAATAGGAAAGTTAGTTATATAGATGCTCCCTAAAGGAGAATTAGAGGCATTTTTCTTGCTTCTAGGTGGAATTTATTATTCTCCTTTGGGTACGATTAAACCAGCTTCACCAGCACAGTCATATGCCTTAACATCTTTTATACTTCTAAAGTGCATGAGATTGCAACAGTTCTACGGACTTGTCAAACAAGGCAAGAAAATGCCCACAAGGGAGGTCGCTCAGAGCCCCCCCGTGGGTCATCTCAGCCCTTTTCCTCCACAAAGGAGTCGTGCTAGAGCAATCCCAGACTAAAAGTAGGCCCTGTGGTGATTCCTGAAAGAAACAAGATAAAAATAAATAAATAAATACCCCAAAATAACTGTACTTACCTGTGGCCCAGTAACTCGTTTTGTGCTGTGGCTTTGCACCAGGTGTGGAGGTCTTTTGGAGATACGTGGCCAGGAAATCTATAAGCAGCAAGACTGAAGCAGTTGACGTAAAGTAGGTATTTACTATATTGTGATTTATTATTTTTTTACCTCCCTTGAAAGATTCAGAGTGGTATTGAGCTCATCACCATGCAGTGTCTGGAAGGGCCTATGGCTAAACATTTAATCATCTGGTTCTTGCAAGACCTTCCATGTGCTTCAGCTACTGGGCGGTTGGCAGATGGAAGGAAGGACCTTCATGGATGTAACATCAGCTTCACAATAATACCAAAAGCGATGTGCTTCTTACAAGGAAGGAGCTCCTGCCACAAACTCTACCAAAGCAGCATGTTCCAACAAGGCAATAACACAGTAAGACATTTCATAAGAAAAGAGGATGTCACATCTTTTTTGCATAAAAATTTCATAGGCATTTCCAATCCAGTTCCCAAGCTACTCACAGATGTCGGAATTCAAGCTATTCATTTTCCTGACACAGCTTTAGGAACCATCCTGTTTCCTTTCCTTCCTTTTCCTTTTTTTTTCCTTTCCTATCATTTTCTTCCTTTGCACAGAACACCCTGGACTTCAATGGGAACGGTGAGCTCCAAACGATGACCTTATATGGCTATCACTGTCTTCCACGGGAAAGACTCCAGGGAAGTACATGGATAAATACATGAAGTTTTAATTCACCTACACGTTGAACCATCATCTTAATATAGTGGAGTGGGTGATGGATGGAGGAACAAAGGCAGAAGCACGCTGTGAATGTGGTTGGCTTGGTCATTTTCTGGAGTCAAACTATAGGGAATCGATCCTTACCCATCTGCAAAAATCAAATTAGAAACCTCTTATACTCTGCTAAAATGCTAATTCTTAGGAGGCGTTTACTTTCAAAGCATCCTCCAGGAGAGTCTTTCCTGGGATCTAGGTGAGATGGATTGCTCTGGCCAGGTCAGGCCTGACCCTCAGCTGTTGTATTTTGGTGGAGTCACTCTTATTTAGTAATCAGGCCAGTCGATATCAGTTCAGAATATAGTTTGAACATGCCTGTTTGCAATAACATATGCAGTGTCAAACCTGAGACAGAAATTTCCTCGTTCAGATCTGAGCCCTAGACAGGTGTATTTCACTTTTGTTTCCTGAAAATTGTTTAAAGATTTCAGACAGGTGCCTGAATGATCACCGTTAAAAGCTAACTTACCATCCATCTCCTTCCTAAGTGACATGTTGATTTAGGACTGCATGGCACATCAGTTACAACATGACTAAGCTCATCTTAATTGTTCTTTTATGTAAGCCTACACATTATCTTTAGCTGTTTTCCTGCCAGGCTAACACTGAGATTGCAGCAAGTACCCTTCACTTTAAAGTTCTTCTGGCTTGTATCAGGCAAAATTAATGTTATTATTCAGCTACTGAATCCTAATGTAATTCATCTTAGAAACAGGCAGCAGCAAACAGTTAATGTATAAGCACGATGGCCAAAGCTTGCTCTTAACAAGCTCGCAGGAGCCTACCGCCAGCTAACAGTATGGGATACAGTTTGCTTAGATCTGTAAAACAATCTAGTCTTTCAGGGCATAAAAGTAATACAACACTGGATTAAGGCTATAAAAGGTGCTAGAATAATATTGCCAGAAAGCAGGAAGGACAGTTAAAACAATGCGCTCGGTATACAAAAGTAAATACTGTATTTTGCGAATACCTTCTATTATTCTTGTGAATATTCTCAGGAGGATAAGGAGGCTTTATATCACAGATAATTAAATGCAGGCTCTTTACTATTATATCTGTTGTATTCGAGAGAGCAGTAGGTTATAGGGCAATAGACTGAAATTAGATTTTAGCAGAACATGTGTCCTGACCTTTCTTTAAAGCAGATCTATTTACTTTATAATGCAGTTCATCTTGTAGGAACTGATGTACTCATAGCCAGTGTAAAGGTTAAGACATATGTGACTCTTAAACCTTCTCGCTTCTAACTCTGACATAATTCTCTCTGTTTATATTGTGCAAAGAGATATTTTAAATAGCCAGTGTTGAAAATAATCTTTTTTGAGGTGATGTTAATTTCAGCTTTCGTAACGTTTATACATGCAGTGGAGCAAATGCATTTCTAAATTGCAAATCTAACGGGCCTGATCTTCCCAGCATAATCAGAGTAGCTTCACTGAATCAAATCTTGAAGCCAACAAAATTTCACTGATTTATATCTAGGTACCTAACTTGGAGCTTAAATGGATTAAAGCCAGATTTACATGATTGTAAGTGATAAGATCTTGGCCTCATGTGTTTTGATACATTATGGGCCAGATTGTGAAACCCTTATGTCAGTGGCACAACTTGCATGAGTAAGTGCTCACTGATGTGACTGTGGGCTGCACAATCTGGCTCTGTATTACACAGATGTAAACAAGTAACCAAGAGAAAGTTATTAAGTGGCTTTGATGATCTCATAAATAAACACGTCATGACACTTAAGTAGCTTTAATAGTATCAGAACCGCAAGAAATATGTACAGTCCTATATTACAGATGCCCTGTGCTGTGGTCTTTAAACATAATGGATGAGAGTTGATTGAACTATATCATGCCATGATTCTGGATACCATTTGATTTGCAGAGAAAAAATAGCATAAAATAGGACAACACTGCACTATGCAATGCAAATAGGATTTGTGCATTCCTCACTACTCTTACTGTTGTTGTCTATTGATCACCCAAAATCTTTTTCCTTTGGCCTGTGATCTTGTTTTTTTCCTTGGGTTCTTATTTTGCCCTCCTTCATGTAATTTATTTTCCTAGCAAGACCTTCACATTCTGAGCGCTACCTTTTCTTGCAGTAGGTAAATGTATCTGTTAGTACTGCTAGTAACTGAACACTACTGCATATAATAGACATGATACGTGTGTGTGTGCTTGTGCGCGTACATTTCACGGACATTAATGAGCGTATACGTATACTAACATATTTTGATTCTACATACGTCACATAGGCTAATTCACAAGAACCACAGTCATAAATTTAAGTGCATCCAGGGTCTCGAGGCAGTTACTACATAGCAGATCTCTCAGAAAGCATGCCCACCCCTGGAGCTGCTGCCGTATCCTAGCAGGACAACACATCCCACCACCACCTTCTGCAGCCATTTCAGACCTGTACCAACACGGCTCTGTAACACACCGCTTAGCAGAAGGTGAGAGATTACTGAATTAGCTCATTGACCATGACTGCAACTCTTAACCACTAAACACTACGTAAATTATCACAGCCAAACACACGGGTCTCTCCCTACTAACAGTATCGTGAACAACAAATGCCAAAGAAATGGAAAAAACCAAGAGTTTACTTTCGAACAAACGGTGGTTCCTATTAGGGAAGTTTCCTTTAAACCTGATCTGTTTGAACATTTGAATAATGATCAAAATTTGCAACATACAGGGATAATACTTGAACCTTCAGTTGGGTTGGGAGGGAGAAAGGAAACTGGGCATCTCAGCAACTTCTCAAGCGTTTCAGGAAGCAGAATAACAGAAGGCTTTTACAAAAGAAACATCTAGAAACCAAAAAGCAACTAAGAGATTAGCTAGCAGAGCCTCCTGGAGATGCTGTGGGCTTCAAACACACCCAATCCCACAGCTGCTTGCTTCTTCCAATGTGTTTTTTGTCATGGACCAGGAACCATTTTCCCAAGGGGCAGTACCCAGTTCATAGCACAGTTACCAACAATGGCATCTCATGGGGCTGGAAATCCAGTTCCCAAGGAGTGCTCTGTCTATCTCAACATTTATTTGAAAGATGTGTTTCCATTTGTGTCAAAGGATATTCCCAACAAAGTCACAGTAATCTGAACAAACAAAGTGGAAAAGTAACAGTGTAAAATGTGTGGTGCACCTACACAGCAACACAAAATTCTACCCTAATCTTCCTGAGAAATACAAAAAATGATACTCCTTAGGGAAATATTGTGTTTTTTAAAATAATTTTCCAGGTGTTAGTTTCTAAACCCCTTATCATTGCCGTTCCTCTCATTGACTGTACAGAATTCATAAGGATTACAAATTCCAGATGTAGAAACCATAGTAAAAGAGCAATAAGTAGTAAAACTAGAAGGCTTCAAGGGGAGAGTCTGGACCCGTAGCTCTGTTCTGACATGATATGATAAGTATCGATTCACCCAGCTGTTAGGCCTTTCTACTAGACTATCCCAAGTCTGTTATTACTGTGTGCAGAGGCACACAGAGCTATATGGCCAGCTTTGGCACAGTTAGCAAATAGTGCCAGTGTGAAGTCCCAGGCCTGGGAGAGGTGCAGCAGCAGACCTGGCACTTCTGCACAACCTGCCCCCTCCCAGCAAAGGTCACCCCGCAGCTTTGCTGGGCTTTGCCATTAAAGGCTTCAGGCAAGACCAGAAAACTCTTTTTTCAGAAAATGCAAGCCCAAATACAGAGCGCCTGGGACCATCTAATTTGCTGGTATCAAGTCATATGGATGGGATCTACAGGGAAAAGAAGGGCCGGGGAAGGGTGTTTGGCAGGAATATTTGCTCGTTGGACTTTTTCTCTAAGGACCCGGGGGAGTAAAAGGGTGATTTTAAAGGAGGAGCCGGGGTAGGAGTTGCATTACTGCCTGCTCAGCTCTATGGGCAACTCTGCTCTCAGCAAGTGCCCCTGTTCCTCTGACATGCCTGGCCTTCACCACACTTTACTCTGTTTTATGGCTGCCCGAGTGAAGAAGTGTGTCTTGCTAACAGCATTCGGGGAAAAGGGAAAAAAAAAAGAAATCCAGATTTCTATGTGAGAACCAGACTTCAGAGAAACCCTTACATTTTGATGGAGCAGGACTTGTTACCACCAACAGTACCAGGGGAAAAAAAAAAGGTTATGATGGCTAATAAATACAGCTGCAGCCTAACCACCATCACATCTAGTGCAGAAATGGGCATTTGGAGGGCTGCAACCACTAACGTTGCTGTTAGGAAGAGCTGAAGAGAGGGGACCTTGCAGTGACAGAGCAGGACAGGGGCCTTCCTGCAGCACCCCAAGGTCTCTGGCCAGACCACAAACCCTGCCACAAGCAACGGGAGGTGAAACAGCAGAGGAGCTCCCTCTTTCCCCTGGAAGCAAAGCTTTCCTGTGAGAGGGATGATCTGTCCTGGATTGAAAAAAACAGCTTTGAAAGGAGACAGCCCGTATGATGGTTGCTATATGCAGTCCGCTTGCAGGAGTGTGAAGTAGCTGAGAGGCTGTAACAGAACATATGGCACGCTGCGGTCTGTGCTTCCCGGCGCTGCTTCGGAGGCAGCCATGAGACTTTCCCTGCGAGCACTAACGTATGCACAACCTGGCTGCGGGGAAGTTCTTGCAGCCCCTGGCACAGGCACCTCTCCCCTCCTTTCCCCCCTGTTGTGACATTTTCCTTAAGTTTCTAAATTCTCACCCATTCCCCTTCCTTAGGCAAACACGTGCAAGGGTTGCATTATGCAGGGGGAGATAAGGGAAATGGTGAATCATGAAAAACAGTAATTAATGCTGAAACGCCATGTGTGGTGTTTTTTTGAATACATTGCATGAGATTAGTGTTTTATATGGGTATTTTTTTCCCCCAATAAAAGACGAGGCCTTCTCTTATAACTAAAATAAAAAGCAAACTATGAAACAGCACCAAACCCACAAGCTTGGTAACCATCCTCAGTAATGCAATTTCAAGTCCCACAAAAATGTACTTATTCTGGCAACCTCAAAAACTGTGAAGCAACTACCAGAGGCATAATAAGGGATATCATCAGTGATTTTAATGTGAGCAAAATGGCTTCTGCAATGTTCTTGGAGGAAAAGTAGATATATTATGGAAAAGGCCTTACATAATAACCTTTTTGTAAAGCTTGGATGGCAAGATGATTC
This sequence comes from Falco rusticolus, assembly GCF_015220075.1. Taxonomy (NCBI): domain Eukaryota; kingdom Metazoa; phylum Chordata; class Aves; order Falconiformes; family Falconidae; genus Falco; species Falco rusticolus. The sequence goes on from NC_051201.1 coordinate 17,388,773, forward strand.
TGTGAGACACTGAAGTCACATGTCATTAATCAGAAATGACAGTCTTTATTCATGTATATTTGACTGAAACCGCATAATTTTAGCCTCCAATAGCCCTAGATAAATGACCCTAAGTACAGCACTTTTTCAAATTGACAGTGATTGATGATGGACCAAAAAATTATGAACACAGAAATAAACATGAAAAATAGACAAAACCTTTAGTATCACACAGATTTCTTGTTCTCGCTTTTCCAACTCTTTCCCTCTCATTTTTATCTCTATAACCTTGCTCATCATGTTTTAATCATTTTTATGCTGCTGCATTTGTTACATTTTGCCTGCAGTGCCCCCATACTAAACCCTGAGCTTGCTGAAAGATTCATTCAGATAAATGGAATTGATTTCATATTTTCCCATTCATGAAAAGAGTCTTTAAAGTCAGAAACTCTTTATGCAGTATGAAACTAAAGAAACTGATTACCTCTAGGAAGCATTTACCTATACCTCTCTTGCTAAAACTGCAGAGCACTTACTGACATGAGCAGCATCCCTTACACAATGAGCAATCTACCAACCCCACCAGGGCTGCAGCAACAGCAGCCCTGTAACTTCCAAGTCCCTTTTATAAACACAGTCCACCTGGCTGACCATGGGATAAATAACCTAAATAATGTTCTCTAAGTAATTAAACCCCCACCCTATTGATCTTTTTACAAACCACTTTGTGCTCGCACTAATTGACAAAATAGTAAAGAGAAACCACCACCTAATTAAATTCATGGTGCATAAACTAGTCCGCATCTGTAAGTAAGTACCCACTGCTGGAATTAATTACTGACCCCACCTCAGACCCAGCACGGCTCTGCACCGTGCCTCAGCACCAGCTGATGCTGCTTTTGTGGAGAGGACACAGGTCTCAGCCTGGAATCACAGTTGATTTTATTATACCTTCCTCAAAGTGTCTGCTTGTATATGAGCTTGAGTTTATGGCACGACATCTGTAGTAGGGACAGCGTGAACGAGCATGCTGCGGCACAGGGGGTTCATCTATATGTTGACAGGGCTGGTCCACCTTGCTGTGACCCACCAGGATGGGACCAGCTGGGAGATGGGAGAAGGGCAAGCGCTGCCCTGCACCTATTCCCTCTGTCCCCTGCAATCAGTCACACGGTGGGGCAGGGTCTCTGATTTCAGACGGGCTTTAGATGATGTATTCTACAAAGCAGATTTGATACCATGAGGAAAATGGCTGAGCAAGAGGAAAGCCGGTGGCTTGCAAAACGTATAAACAACTGGATATATTTTGCGATTCATCTCCTTACAAAAAGCTTTAGCATCTGAAGATGAAATTAGAAATAGATGGTGGCCGTCTTTTTTTTTTTTTCTCTTCAGATCAAGCATTGGCCAAATATGAACACAGTCCAGACATCACCATAACCCTGCTCTTTCATCTTGCTACCGGGGCTGATGGTTGAGCTGATCCATCACACAGGGTTCGATCTCCCCGTTGCAGTCAGCAGGGCTGTGTGGCAGTGGTTAGTCGTCCTGGCAACTGAAACGCAGTTCTAGATGCTGCTTTTATCTGGAGGTATGCAACAACACAAAACTCTTCTGTCTGTCAGGCTTAAATGAAAAGTTCTTGGGGTTTTGTTTAGTTTTGTGGGTTTTTTTTAAACCAATGATTCTTGATTTGAGCAAGTACTGGCAGCTGTTACGAAGGTAAAAATGAACCTTTAAAACTGTTTCCATTGGTACTAATTCACTGTATTCCAAAGCTTTGAACTGATTCTGGGAGATTAAAATTCTGCATTGTTTCATTAAGAGCACACTGGTGCGTGTGCCATTAGCCTGTATGAAATGAAAGGCTTTTATTGGCACTTTTCTGTGTCATGAGAGTGACTTTCATTTTGGATTAATAAGGCTAATATTTCCACTGCATTATCACTTCATGAAAATTTTCTAATGAGATTTTAAATTGCTTGATGAAAACATCCCAGTTTTTCCAAACACCTTCCCCGCCGATCACCTGCTGGAAGCTGGACCACACGGTCCCTGCAGAAGCGGGGAGGGGCTACATGATGCCAGGAGAGACAAACTTTGATTTTCTCACACACTGCATCATGTAATGTCATTCCACATCAAGGTCTCCTGAGTTACACCATGTCAGCCCAGCTTAGGGCTTCACGCAGTGTAACAGAAGGCGACATGGTGTAATCCAAAGCAATAAGCTCTAAAGAGCCTGTTGCCTCATTAAAGCACTTGTGCGACAGGGCTGGGTGCTGCTGTGATCGATACTCCTGGTCTGCTGAGACCTGCATCCTGCTTGGAGCAGGGTCAGCACAGGACCACACACCCATCTTCAAACTGGGGTGGACAGACCATGCTGCAACCGCCTGCCCCCAACGCAGGGATATACCCTAGCACAGACCTGCTGACAGCTCCCATATTTCAAAACAAAAATTAAAAATAACCAAACAACCCAAACCCAACAGAAGTATTCCGTGCTGTTTACTTTGAACAGCTTCTACTCTGGGGTTGAAAATGAACAGTGATCTTTGCGTAACTCGAAGCTTAGCTTGCCCCACTTTGCTCTTCCTTGTGCTGAGGAGGCAGGGCGGTGGGCTGGACATTTGCAGGGAGTAGCTGCAGTTATGGATTTGCAGGTGGGAAGATCTTGGAGGTATCTACCATCCAGAGACCTCTGGGAGCTTTTTGGGACTAGGAGAACAACTGTGACAGATACTCAGACCAAGTCCACAGACTTCTGACAGATCTATTAAAAGGACCAGTTGTCACTTCTTACAACAATTGCTGAAGGCTGATTAGTCTGGGCTGCAGCAAAGCTCCATTCTTTCTCACTTCCAGCCGTCACGATTCTTACTGGGCCACGAAGAAAACAAGAAGGAAAGCTGGAAAAAGACTCAGCCATAATTCTGCATTCCCCGGCACATTTCTCAGCCATGGAATTGTGCAACAGAAGAATCTGTCCTCGGGTGTCTGCTTTTCTCCTGCCATAAGTCAAGGCTTGTAATGCTGCATTCAATACCCAGTGAAACAGAGAGAGCCCCTCTCCCTCAGAGGCAGCTGGGTGGATGTTGGCTGCATGAGGGCTCCGTGCGGGGAACAGCGGGCTCTGCTCCAGCAAGCACCAAAAGCCAGTGTTTGTCCAGCAGGAATCTGGAGCATCTCAATTTCTCTTTTGGTTTGGTTTGGGGTTTTTTTGGTGTTTTGTTTTTTGGGTTTTTTTTTTTGTGGGTGTTTTGTTGGGGTTTTTTTACTCTCTTTTCATCCAAGTGAAAAGTTTATGTGGAAGAGCCACTATGCAGTTTAGAAACAGATTAGTGAGCAGATGTTCCTCTAATCCAAGCACCCACCATGAACTTTTGTTTATTATTAGATCATGCTTAGACCATAAGGAAGATGAGGCTGCTACTAGAGTGCGCATGCGTGTGTTGCTCATCAGGGCCATCCTACTGCAGGTTTTAACACAGAAAACCCAATCTTGGAGACACAACCACAGTAACATTAACAGGTACCCCTTAGGTCAAGCTTTCTACTTCCACACTGAGCTCCTGGTGCCACCCAGATTTGCACCAGCTGAAACTGACCTGTGTTCTACAGAGACATCTGATGTCCAGCTGTGGGCCATTAGGACTCTTCCAAGCTTATAGCCCAGACCATTTTAGATGTCCTTTTTGTTTTCTTTTCACTTCTCCACAGGTAGGTATGATTTCACATCACATCTGGGAAATGTGTACACCCTGATTTGAGCACTATGCTGGAGGTGAATGGATCTGTTGGTTATGTCACTAGTTAGTCAACCCCCGGCACAAAAGGCATAAGCAAAGTTACATGAATCAATGGTAATAAAATATTAAACCAAGGACTCCCAAACAGTCTACATGTACTGACCAGACAAGGAAGACCACAGAAGCAAGCAAAACCAACTGCAAAACCCCTGCACCTACATCCAACATAGCAACTGAGACACTGGCAGCTCCTCGTTCTCATTCACACAAAGGTTACTGAGGCATCACTCTGGCAACATAAAGATACCTCAAAAGGGTTATAAACATTCAAAACTTAAGGTCCATTTATATAGCTTGAGGGTGGTAAAATGGCCTTAGGATAAATGAAAATTAAGATAATAGGTTTTAAGGCTAGAATGGATCACCGTGGCTACCTCGTCTGGCCGTAGAGTTTTACTCGTTTTGCTCAATAAAGCATTTATCAAGCTGATGTCTTCTGGTAGCAGGAGCACATCTCAGTACCACAGGTATTTACTGCACGGTGAGCCATAAGGACATTTTGCAAGGACAATGCCAAGGTGATACAGTGCAGTGAAGCGCTCTCGTGGTATCCTAACATCCCAGTTGTAAGAGCTGGGTGCCTTGTGTTTGGGCAAGATCCCACCAGGCTGAGAGTGCTCAGGCTAACGGTACTGCTCCAGCACTTCAGCTGTGGTACAGCAACAGAAAGCGGAGTCAGGACAAAGTACTTAACTTTGGGAAAGATCCAGGGAAAGCCCTGAAGAGGAACTCCTTTCACAGTTAAGCTCACTGACTTCGCACGTGTGCAGAAGTCACAGCCTGAAACCAGAGACCATATTTATATTAATCCCATCATTCTGCTGCTGGTGGTCACAGTCACTGGTGGAAAGAAACACAGCGCTGAGAAACGTGGAGCTGAGAAACATGCTCTGGCAAAAAGCGAGGAGGTGGGAAGACTTCAGCTCTGAGGTGGATGCAATAGTGCCAGGCTGAAACACGAGAGGATGCAGTCCCTGACCTCGTGGCTCATCCCCCAGCCTTCTGTCTGCAGTTCACATGCACAGTGCTCGATCAAGCTCTTTGTGCTCTAGGTGACCTACTTGTATAAAAAATTGGGTTCAAAAGCAGGCCCTTGCAGAAAAACAGATGCTGCAAGTGAGCTGAACAATCTTGGGTAATTAAATTGTAATAAAAAAATTGCTTCAATCATTAACTATGGTAATTGACCAAAAAGCAATAGGACACCTGCTATTTTCATTATAACTGCCCCAATATAATTCAGGGTGCAATCTCCATGTGGAACACGTCATTTAGATTTAACATGGCTTCAGATTATTGTATTAAAAAGCTCATAAATATCCTCACTTTTTATTTCCAATCACTGCTTTCAACAGAGTTGGACCAAAGCTGACTCCTTAGCACAGGATTTATAACAAACAGCATTTCAACAGATTTCTGAGAGTATTCTCATCTTCTTCCACCCATTCCTCTAGGCCCTATCTAGCATGAAATGCAGTCTTTATAGATCTCTCAACGTGCAGTGAGTGGTGCTTCCTGTTTTCTTTATTTGTCATTTAAATGTGAAAATGTACAGTCTTATTGTTATTTTTATTTATTATTTACAATGTGCTAATACATGGAAGCATCTCCCCTGCAGAGTACGGTCTGACAGACAGATGTATTGGAGATGCAAAAGACGGTTTTTATTTTTCAGTAGAGGGATTTTTATTATTTTTTTTTTTACATCCTGCACAAGAAGGATGTATTGTCTAACTGTATGGATGTCAAAGCTGAGACAATTCCATGTCCTGGTCGGACAGGGTTCTTACTGCAATAATGTAGTTACGCAAATAGCAATCATTGTGGCAATCGGTTGCAAGGATCTAACCAAACACATTTCTCCAAGCCTTAATTTAAGTAGTGATTAGTAGTATTAAGTAGCAAGAAAAAGCAATAAGGTGAATTCATATAAAGTAACAATTTCAGCGTGTTTTGTACTGCCAAAACAACCACAAAGCTCCTAAGTCGTGTCTTGAGAATTTTAGCTAAGCTTCTTCTTGGCTGTGTTTTGTAAGGGCTCTGCTTATTTTCAGTTTCAGCTGTACAACTTGTACAGCACACTGAATGATTTAACCAAGCAGATTTAGAGTTCAGTAGACAGTGGTCTTTGTTAGATTTTAGTCACATACCAAATTCAATAGACTCTCTGCTGCAGGCGTACGTCAAAATGCCAGGAAGGCATGAGACATTGTTGAATATGTTGGAGTTTATTGTTTAGAAAAAATTAAACTTGGTCTCTCATTCAATCTTTAATTAAATAGTCATACTCTAAAGCTCAAGGGACAAAGGAAAAGAGAGAATAAAGCCAGTTGTTCTGTAAAACACAACAGATATTTCTTTATATCGGTATTGAACAAGTCAGTATATGTCATCTTCTCTGAAAATAAATACAAGTATTTGGGTAAATGTGTTCCAAGCAATGAATTACCATCACTACTGCTAGCTATTACCTACATAAGATCATTAATGAACAGACAGCTTTTCTGCATAAATAGAGCTGTGTTTGTTTCCTAATAAGAGCTGCCATCATATTCGCTGCTGGTGAGTTTTGGAAAACAAGCCTTAGATCTTTCTGTAAAGACCTCACACAAAAACTGAACAGCCATATGTGATAGCTAGCTAAAAAACAAGTCATTTCTCTGCTCCCTGTCTGCAAATTTGTCCTTAAATATGAACACTGAGCAGACTGTATGTTAGATCCTAGGCGTCAGGCATCAGCATTAAATTGCTCGAGCCTGGAGAACTGCCAGGAGTCTGCCAAGCCTCCCATTTCAAGGAATCCTTTCACAGGCCGCTATTAGCGGTCTGACCACAGAGCCGCCCAACTGGATTTGGAGTGGGAACACTTGAAAAGTGCTCCGAGTGCGGGCAACCACACCACAGAAAGCCAGTGGTCCTCAGCTATGTCACCCCTGCGATGCCAGAAGGATTTGCACTCCCCAGGGCTCACCGTGGGAAGCGTGCTGCTCTCCAGCAGATTTCTTGCCTCGTTTTGTTAAACCTCGGAAGCAAGATTTTCATCTTATGCCATCCACGGGACATGGTCCTTACCACTCAATGCCACGTTTGCCCAGACAGTAAACCATGTCATCAACCTACATTAAAAAATAACAGTGGTTTTGGCTGCTTTCTGGCATTGTATGGTCGTCAAAATAATTAAAAGCAGAAAAGATAAATCTCTTTTCCCCTATTTAGTAATTGCTAAATTGTAAGACGGAAGTGCTTTATTCCTGCAAATGTAATGAGAATGGGAAATGCTACAAATTCTGACCCATTTAATTGCAATCTTTAAATTGTAATCCCGTTTTCTTTCTTGCAGACTCCATTCACAGTAATTCGCAGCCAATCAATCAGTAGCTCTTTAAACTGAGCTTCCTAATATTCATATTCTTAATTATCTATTTAATGTGGGTAGTGAAAGTTCATTACTCCTCTTCACTCCAAATATTTTGAAATGCAAACGGAGGTTTTACAAGGTTATGACCAAAATATGCACTGTTTTCTTATACTGAATCGTGAAGGTCAGTAAAGTCAGTAAAGGTTAGTGGTGATGAAACATCAGCCATGGTCTTACAGGCAGGAGCCTCCATCTGTTCCCGTTGAAACCCGGAGTTACTCAGCCAGTTTGGCAGAGCAGGATTAGGCCAAAGCTGAGCGTACTCAACTTTAGTAATATTTGAAAAATAAAATCAAGGAATACTCCTAACATACTTAGTTTCATAAAGAAAGGCAGTGAGTAGTTACTGTTCAATGCTCGGCAATTAGGCTTAAGGCTTGGAAGAGACTAACAACTCAATGTCGTAAAATTTTCCCCCCACTCACTCAGACTCCCATTATCACAGATTTTGCCTATAGAGTTTGTTTGTGAAACTGGGCTTTGCTTTCCCCGTTCTGAAACTTCCCAAAGCCAGACTAACCTTTGCAGTGGTTTTAAAATTAGTCCTTTCAACACACAACCTAAAAATAGGCACAGCAAAAGTTTGCCCAGCCCATTCTCCAGTGTCCAACGCCAGCTGCTCTGGGATGAGGGTAAGCACAAACAGGCACAACGTGGTATTTTCCCAGCTTGCCTTAAAGTCTCCAATAAATTTTATCTAGGGGGCTTCTCAAACCAGAAGTGGTGTCTTTGCATTGAATAAACCTGAATGGATTTTCCTTGATGAGCTTGACCAGTCCATCCTTTGACCCCGCATAAAGTTTTAGCTCCCTGCCAGGAGGAGTCCGACCATCCGATCATCTGTTCTGCAAGAGCAATGGGATGGCCGGCAAGAGCAATGGGATGACTGGTAAGAGCAATGGGATGGCCGGTACAGGTGCTTTACAGACAAGGAGGGCAGGATTTAACCTCTCTCATGAACATATCAGAGCAGGTCTTCAGCTGAGAGCACAGTAGCTACGTGCTGCTTTTCTTTCTTTTTTCTTTTTTTTTTTTAAAGTAGAAGTTAACTTTTTATTTAGTTGAACAGGCCTGAAGTAAATTCTACCAACTTTCATTTTCAAACTACAATAGCCAATAATCACTTACAATCCAGGTGCCAGGGAGGTGTGCAAGAACCTTTTAAAATGTAAAACAACATGATTCTGTGACAAATAGAAAGGAAATCATTTTCAATCTAAAAGCAGTTGGAAAATTCAAGATGTGTACTCATTAAAAGTGCCTTCAAGATATCAAGGCAGGCTTTCTCTATAAACGCCAGATGAATAAGAATGGTAAGTAGCAGCTATGATGTACAAAACACTTCAATGAACACAGTTGCTTTTGGTTTATGCTGCTGGGTTGGCTTTTTTTAAGCAAACCTGTTTTGCTTTGAAGAGCTGTATATGGACCAAAAGTGGGAAAAGAAGTAGGGAAGAGAATCTAATCCCGCCACTATGTGAAGACAAAAAAACCCAGACTGGTTTTGCTTTCTAACCAACTACTGGGAGGGTGGAGGCAGCGTTGTTTTTTTGTAATGACTAGCCGCTTAATTGCCGAGGTGCAGAAAGGCGGTGCACTCACAGATACATGAACGGACTCATACTTCAAGGGGAAACAGTATCAACCCTTTCAACACCAGCTGCATCCCTGAATTTTCCCCAAGCTCAGTATTGCTCACAATCACTCATGCAGGGCTGCAGAGCTAAACAGGACTGCACTGGGCACCGAGTCAAAACCGCCTTCACCTTGCTTACAGCAGGTGTTTAAGCACAGCTCTGAGTTATAATAATTCTTTTACTTTATAAAAGTATTGAAGCCGCTCTGTCAGGATTTAGTCCAGTAGCACCAAAGCCACAGTGAGCTTTACAACTGATTTCAAGAGGACATGGCTAAAACCCCACTGGCACTAAGCTAAAACCATAGGATGGAAATGCTATATATGATACCGTAATGGGTTAATGAATCTTTATCCAAGTGCTGTTTAATTCACAGAGGAATCTTCTATCTACTGTGCTCCAAGGACTCAGTTTCTTTCAGTACCTGACCAGCAAATCTCAGTCACAGCAATATTTGCCTTGAGCTGCAGAGGATCAGCCGCTCACCCCGTACTTTTCCACATAGGAAGCCCAGGGGGATGTTTTAAAGAAACAGGTGCAGTTATCAGCACTTAAACATCCCAGACTGTAATTAATCACCAAGAATAATAGCGACTTGGTTCAGCTTTTCATGAAGCCACCTATTTAATCTGCTGCTTCGGTTTTAACAAAAACCTCCTTAACAAACTTTTTTAGAAACTTGCTTTTATAAAGTGAAATCCTTAACAGAACCAAAAACTAAAATAAAACGAAAACATAAATCCTTTGGGAATTCTCATTATTTCTGTTTCCAAGGACTGGAGGAAGATGAGGTGGATTATGAGCAGTTACAGGTTTTTCTACTGTTCTTAAATCTTAATTATGTTTCCTACACAGGAACATACTTCATAAGGAGCTTAACTTTAAGCGCGTGCTTAAGAGTCATTGAATCCAAGAAGAACAAGGTAGAGTCAGGATGCTGGCAACTAGAAATGGTCTCTTGGTGGGTCACAGATAGTGTTAGTTTGTCTCTGGGCTCAAAGGCCGACAGAGGCCGTTGGTGCCTGTGGGAGAGACAGACCGGTTTGATTTCAGCTGGGCTTTTATCAGTGTGTATAATTTTTCTGTAATTAAAATTATGAATTTTAATCAGATTTTTACATCTAAATACATGCCAAATCAGTATCACCTGAATCTCCATAGGCTTGAACACCTGCTTTTGCAGTGCACAGTAAGGACCACAATGCCATCAGGCCAGCCCTCACGAGTTAGTGCCCCATACTCCATCCTGATCCCAACACCCGTCACGACGTCAGCCAGCTGAACGCCTGGTTAGTAACGCTCCTCTTCTCACTCACTGACCTACACCAGCCGGGAGGATGACAGCAAACCCCCTGGAACTGCTCTCTCTTTGTAGGCATTTCCAATCAATTACACCGAGTCCCACCTTTCCCCTCGCCGCCTTGTTACCAGTTATTTTTCAGCAGCATCCAGAGGCCACTGGCCAGATCAGTGCCACACTATGGTACCCACCACCCCCAGAGCAAACTATCCTTGACCCCAGGATAGTTGCAATTTAAACAGTTAATGCGTTGCAACAGAAACAGAAAAACATCAAACCCTCAGAAGTGCATGATTACAGGCTGGAAATCATCTCGCTCCCATCCCTCCTCCTCCCCAGGCTTTTAATTTTACAGGGGACAAAACATGTTTTCTGCATGTGTGCAGAACTAGTCCTTTCCAATAAATTCGTGTTGGCTGTAGCTCTGGATCCTCTAGCGATGGTGACTGAAGGCAAGAAAAGCCACCGACGGTCACTCTTGTCTTTCCGCTGCACAGTTCACAGCTGGCACTGTTCTGGTGCTCCGCAGCCAGCCCCCGTCAGGGCCACCAGCAGCCCCCTCCAGGCCACTGGCATCCTTGAGCACCCACACAGCAGACACAGCATTCCAATTCAGACAGGTTTTTCTTTCCTATAATGCCCTGCTCGGGCAGCACCTGCAGGAGCACCTTACATCAGCAGGAGAGTGCGCTTGAAATGACGTCCCAGGTAAGTGTTTGGAAGGGACCTGCAAAGCGGGGGCATCTCTGCTCCCCCCCGCCTGATGCAGCCAGCAGGCAGAATGCCCTTCGCCCCCAGCAGGGCCAGCACCAGCCCACGTGCCCCGTTCCGCAGGGAGGGGTCCCCCCCTCTCAGGGACTTCCTATGATGATCCTGAAAGTCACTTCACCTTCGGCGTTGCCTGGCTGGGTTGCTGTCTGGCTGCTGAGAACAGGCATCAAAAACTAATGGTATGGCCTCAAGTCTGCATAAAAATGAGAGTACTGAACCAGCGGTAACAAATGGAAAGTAGCATTTGCCCTCAAGAACATCACTTGGATAGTGCCTACACGTGCACCGTGCCCTGCAGGGACTCTGCAAGCCTGTCATGTTATTCCCAGTTGAATATTACAAGCAACAAATACAATTCTGAAGGAATTTTTGCTGCACATAAAAACTCATGTAGTCCATAATTTTTTTTTTATTATTATTATTATTTGGTACTCTCAAATAACCTGAAAGCTATTTTATTTTTCTCTTGTACAGTTTCTTGATTTATTCAAGTTTTATTTGCCTGTGTTCTCTGTCAAGCCAGTACCACGTGAAACGCTTCTGGTTTGCTGCACCAGACGACGCTGACACAGAGTGCTCGTGCACCCTTGGATTTCCTTGGCTCCCAGATGCTGGCTGGAGATCTGTGTAATTAAAACCATGCTTCCCCATACAACCACCTATTTGGAGTCTTTGCTCTGAGTAGCGCAGCGACTGCTCCTTGTTAGGGTTTCTTAAGGTTGAAAATTATCCCAGAGTACATAGTATATGTAGTCTATCCCAAAGTAATGTAGATGAGACAATATCTAGTCATTTCCTCTTCCTAAGATTACTCCCAGCACGTGCCTCTCCCAGTGGAAGGGAGGGCTTGCGCAGCCCCCCCCCTCCTCCCTGGTAGCACCCATGATCACCCCACATGAGAGCCATGGCCCTGCCACGGATGGGCTCCCACAAGAATTGTGCAACTCTCCAAAGAGGTGACCTTCCTCCGCTGCTCAGGCTCGTGTTATCTCAGCCCATTTGTTTGTTTGGTCCTCTTGTGCTCCTGGCTCCCTTGGAATGGCCCTGGAAAACTGTGAGTTACTACCCGAGATAAAAAAGATAAGGCCAACAGTCTTGCCAACTGGGATGGAAAGGATTTTAAATCCACCTTCACTACAACTGTATATTAGCCAAAACTCATGTGCAGTTAGGAATACTACAAGTATTTTGTGTTTTTTTACAAATGAGGCCCCTCATACTGTTAACAGCTATTACCAAGCCTAATTGCACAGTAGTGCTATAAAATAAAATGTAATATAATACTTACACTTTCCAATTACACAATAGTAATTGTGAATAATTACACAAAATCTTGGGCTTTTTTTACGGCTAACACTGAGTTTGTATACACTATATAAACACCATCTGTAGAGAACGTAAGACACAACTTCTGTTTGAGCACAGATACATAAAGCTGTATCATCAACTTTTTCCGCGAGCATCCAGTTAAACAGCCATCGTCTGTATCTTCTGCCAAACTACCTCGATTCAGCAACTTACCCTTTTGGTTGCCACTCCCGCTTCGTTGCACCCCAGCACACCTACCTCCGGTACTTTCTGTTTATTGCCAGCACATCTCTGCCCGTGGGCCGGATCCCTGGCTCCACCTGCATCCAGCCCTCCCGGGGCTCCCTCCGGCGCGTGTACCACCGCACCCTGCCCCAGCCCCTCGGCGCGCTGGTACGATTATGCACCAGGGGCTGACACAGAGCCCTGGTTTCCAAATTCTTGCCCTGAAAAGCTTTTGAGGTGTTTCAGTAGAAGGCTGCCAGTCGTGAATACCAAAGCAGGGGCTTTTCCCTCTGCAGAGGCCCCTTCTTAAGTATAAAGTACAAACAATGAAAATGAAAAGCAATAAAAAAAAAAAAAAAAAGAGAGAGAGATCTGGGCTTTGAATGCTTCTTAGGGTCAAGCACTAAACCCTCTTTTGACAGCTACACAACCCACACTTGTTCTCCTCAAGAGAATTTGACCTCAAGTAAGGAAATGAATAAAGTGCTTTTGTCTACAGTGGACAAATACGTTGTTCTAAAGCAACAAACAAACTTCAGATAAAATATACAGATAAAGATAAGGGAAAAAGCCCCACACTCCCAGATATGAACCCCCACTATAATTTATGCAAATGAGGAAAAAGAACAAAGTATTTTTGATTTCCTTGACTTTGTAGTGTATGGCAGAAGGTTAATCAAACTAAAGTGTTACGTTTCTCCTCTGTTATTGATTAACCAAAGTCAAATAACATTATCATTTTGCTTAATGCATTTAAATCACAAATATTTTCCCAGATGCTCTGCAGAGTCACTTTGCAGATCGCAGTGGAAGTTGTTTACGTGCCAAAGCATTGAGGCTGGGCAGAAACACTTTGCTGTGATACCAACACACCCCCAACAGTGTTCATTTTCTCAGTTCAGGAGGAGAGCTGCTGTTCCTCCCTTTCTTTTGAATTCTCTTTATGCAAGAATTATAGCTACAGGATCTGAAAAACTCAGAAGCACGCTCATAATGGCTGCGGTTTGGTGCCCGTCTTCAGCTAAGCCCTGGCCCCAAGTCCCCTGAAGTCACTGGGATTATTTCTACTGGCTTCACGACCCGTTACTTAGCCCTGAGAGCACGGCAAAATTTGTTTTAATTTTTAATAGGTCCGGTGCTCAGTGGAGTTGCTCATGCAGAGAATTTGGCCCAATGTCACGGAAGCGATCCCCTGCCCGCTGAAGGGGCGGCAGCTGCGCAACCGATCGCGACAGGGCCGAGGAGATGCAGTGCTCCACGACTGGCCACTCCTGCTCCCTTTGAAACTAACCATAAGATCTTGCATTGACTTTTAGCACTAAAATGATGTGAAATGGGATGAGGATGGAGCCTACGCTGATGGACTCATGGCCAGTGCCTGCCATGTCCATCAGCTGTGCTGCGGGCACTGGGCCTGGAACAGATTCCCAACGGGATCTGCCTGTTGTGCAGCTGAACTGGAAGAGATGCAGAATCATGTACCAATTAATTTTTGCTGATCAGCAGCTTTGAAAATGGAAAGAAATAATCAGAACAAACTCAGCCTTGGATTTAAAGCCAAGTACAGCTTCAGCAGACTTCAACAGAAGTGAATGTCAAAATATTACATTTTAAATACTATTTTTGTTCAAAGATGTTTAATTTGTCCAAGCCTGCTAGCAAGCTCTGGCTGTTTTCTGAAGCAAAGGATAAGGGTTTCATTTGCATTGGGATATAAAATAAATAAATAAAGGAATCAAAAAAGAAAGGCTGCTCGTTCCTTATAGAAACACAAATATCTCTAAATCGACGCCTGGAATTACATGTATTCTACCAGAAGCTCAAGATCTGCCATAATAGACTACCTGCTGTAAATGACATAAACACTTACAGATTTATCTGCCACAATCTTATAAAGGGAGAAAGTCTGTTTATACAAGGATGATAGTTATCACTAGCTTCATCTATATTCTGCCAGTGCCACAGTACGCTAAGCAGTAACCAAATCCTCTGGCAGCCTGTGCTGCGAAGTACCTAGAATGTTACGCCCAAACCTCATAGATACATATTTATCTATATCTATTTACACATATTATAGACATTTTCCACATAAAATTAAGTGCACGCATCTGGACATCTTATTTAAACAAATAGGAATCACGTACGTGGCCTGTTTATTGGTTTTAGAATCATAGAATCGTTCTGTGATCCCACGACTTCATGATTCTATGATCACGGATGTAGACTATTTATTCATTTTTTTTTTTAATCATCAGGAACAGGAGGAACAAGAAGGGGGTCTGGAAGAGGACAAGCTCTTCAGCAGGAACTTTCCAAAGGTGGTAAGCAGGGAGGAGCTGGGTGCAAGAGCTGGCGTGGGGTAAGTCAGTCCTGACTGCTACTGTGATGAGCAAAGCAGCGAGAGATGTGGAAAGGGACAATCAGAAAAGTGAGAGGCTGGGAGGAACAGGGAACATGATTTGGTTGATGCTACAGAGCAGCTCCACGGCCATTGGGTCCCATGGCATGAAGTCAATAGCCCAACGCCTACTGCCCCGTGCAAAGAGCACGGAAGGCGGCTGCTCTCCTGTGAGGCTGCAACACGTACACACGCAGGTTGCTCGCTACCATTGGTTTATGCTTAGATACACGCATGTACATTGGTGCAGCAGAGAGAAGCCCCTGATCAACAGCTGATAGGGCAGAATTCTCAAAAGTGAGCTCTGATTTTCAGACACTGAATATTCAGCACTTCCAAAATTAGGAACAGGAGAGAAATTAAGCAACGGGACAGCTACTTACGATTTTTTCAGTATCCATGCTGTATGGTCAAGTCTTATGATTCATGGAACACCAAAACCTCCAAAATTCGGCACCTATAACCACCAGTGCAAAAAGCCTTACACGTGGGATTTATCATTTACGTATTTTATGCTACTGCAATGTATGTGTTTGTTATCAGTACGCTATGGGACACAGCACTAACCAAACCTGCCAGCAGTAACTATAGCCTTTAGGTTCCACAAATATTGCCAGCAGGTCTAATGGTGCTTTGTTTGCCTGCATTTATTTCTCTGTTTTGTAAATACAAATATTTGGTCAAGGCATCTGCTCAGCCAGGAGCTGTGGCTGCTGATCCAGGTGCAGGCTTCCCGACCTGCGCGCAGCACAGCCCCAGCTAAACAACTGAGTGTACAAACCACCAGAGAGGTAGTTAATTCTTTACACATTTATGATGATACACAGTCACTGAACCAGCACAAAGGTTAGATACCTGTACTTGAAAATCAGACCTGTGACCGGTTTAGCAGAGAATTTAATAAAGGAAAATGCAGAAAGTGTTAAGTCAGGTTACGTTACTTTTAGGTTCTGATTATTCTTATTATCGGTACTTGGAATTGTTTGGAAAACAAATACAACGTTTTATAATTAGACCCCTGATCTATGAAAGCACTCAAGCAACTGTGTAACGGAGCATATGAGTAGTCGCTTTAATGAAATTACTACTTATATACATGAATTATCCACTCATTTTAAGTGATTTGCTGGATCAAAGCCTTTCTGTTTCAATTAGAGCAGCAGAGTTAAAGTAACGCAACAACTCCAGTTTGGAGAAAATAACAGACCAAAGGTGGCTATGTCAATGAAGATATTTTCAGAGGAAAGAGAATAAATGATACCTGTAGGAAGCGCCCATATACCTACACCACGTCAAGTACAATTATCCGTTCATTATTTTTTTACCAAGAGGATTAAAATAAATTTCATTTCAAACCTTGTAAGAAAACTCTGTGCTCCTTTGGTTTGTGTAGGGGCTGAAGATGTTAACGCTCCAAGAACTTGGACAAAATCCACTATTTAAAATATCACTTCTACTTTTTAACCACGGTAAACAGAGTACACTATAAATCTCCAGCGTAGCCCATTGAAGTGTCAGAACAGCTCATTCAAAGCCATACATTCTCTTCTGAAAGATTTTAGTATTATAATCAAAAATTCTCTCCCTAAGATGCACCTGAGAAGCATTAACTTCTTGGTGACTTTAAGAACCAAATCCTTTAATACAAACCTAGCTTTTCCCACAGGCACTTGAAAATATTTAGCATTTTTTCAGTTGAATGCAATTTTCATAATAAAGTAGCTCACTCAGCTACCTGACACCGCAGACAAAGACACCGAGTGAGCAGCTCCTGCCAACTTAGGCAGAGCATGATCACAACCCCCAGTTCCATACGTAAGTAGGCTTTTAAACACCCAATTGCTGCAACCGTTCAAGTAATTTATGTGCTATATGTTATTGTTACATACTTTAATTGTTATTTGTAACATATGCACTTTATTCCGTAACGTCTAGACACAAGTCTTGCACACCCAATGTCTTTCAGTCAACCTTAACCGAGGATACAACAGATCTTAAATTTCTGCAACGTTTGAATTCTGCCTCTGTGACCAGATTTCGGGTACCGAAGGAGCCCTTTGCTACTCTAAACCCAATCCGGACGCCTAATTTTAATGCTTGTGGTTTAGGGGCCAGTAATCAGAAAGACACAGATTCCTCCACATAAACACGTGCCCCTTTTGGAGCGGCACCGACTCATCCCTACTGACGCTGCTCCCTACTTTTAGTCAACTGCTCATTTAAATTTTACTGGCAAGCCTCTCAGAAAAGTACGGGAATGAGGTATATTTTGTTCCGTGCCAAAACACTCAGTCCGGTCTATCAAATCCGAAACATTCATATTTAACTGCATCTCTGGCAGTTGCCAGGGTATCATTTTAAAACTACAGTATATTTTGTTAAATCAAGCCCTACAATGATCCTGTTTTCCTTCCATCCACTTAGCTTATTAATGCAGGCTAATACTGCGTGTTCTTGTGGCAGCAAAACCTAAAGTGTACCAGGAGACTACAGTGATAGATTACACGTACATGCTGTGTCATATCCAATTAACTCAAATTGACTGTGTACTGCATTATGCTGTTAGTGCATGGAAGATCAATAAATATGGAGAAAATCCAACGAGGCTCTCTCCATTCCCATCCAATTCTAGTAGGTCTGAGACAGATCATGCTCCTATGATGTGTATGCTGCTGCTGAAGAGGGCAGGTGGTGCATAGACACCATTCAAACTTGGCCTATTCAATCTAAACTCCTCTAACTCGCCATTCATGCATAGCAAAACACCATCTGGTCCTATTTTGCCTCCAGCAATCACAGCTGACCAAAAACGATAATAACAGCTGTTGCAAAACAAAAGCCAAACAAAGGGGGGAGGGAAAGGTTAGAATGAAGTCCAGTGCTGCAAAATACTCCATGAAGTGAGAAATGGAAAAGGAGCCATTCAAACAGCCAATCCCCACTGAAAAGAGTCACCGCAAGACTTCTGGTTAAACTTGAGATATTTAATCCATCTGTCCTGCAAACCACAATGGTCAGGTGATAATATAAAATTGAGATTATGTTGCATAGAGGTATTTAAAGGCTTTGTTCTCCAAGTTAGAAACTAATGACCCTGTGTCAGCTAAAAATTAAACCTCCTTATGTTCTTTCATCATGTGTCAACCTGGGTTAATGTGAAAGTAGAATGTGGTTAACCGGGGTGATAAAGCATCTGAAACCTTGGGAAAAGAAGGGAGCAGTTAAGTGCTTGTAAATGATATGAAGGAAAACATTCTTTAAACCGTGCACGACGCTGGAATCAGACGGCTCTGCATTCTTCCTGTATAAATTGCATATTAAGCGATTTAAATTAACAGTTTTATTTATGACCTATGATAGCAAAGTTATTCACTTAGGCTGAGGGAATACGAACGCCAACTTGCACAGTTTGAAACACAAGATGTTCTGCAATATGCTGTCGTGGGTAATGTAAAATATAATTTTGAGGCAAGCAGGGAGACGCTCCAGTTTTTCAAGATTCAAATTTTGATATTTAAAATGTACAGTCCCGCTTGATGATTAATTTTTTTTAGCTGCGGTAATTAAAACTATTTTTCCTGGAATTGAACATCAGTAGTTCAGCAGCTCTTAATCAAATGTGATAAAACCCAGGATTTATGAAACCATTTAATGAGTGTAATAACACCTGCTTCTCGCTGCAAATAGTTGAAAACAGACTTCAGTTGTAATTAACTCTTATCACTAGTGACATTTTTCCAACGATACTTCATAGGTCTTCAAAATGACAATTATAGAACTAATACACAATTACTGTCACATGCAGTTTAGCAATTATTTCTGAAGACATTTGTCTAAAGGTTTCAAAACGACTATAAAATGGTTCCCTTTGTTATGTAACATTGGCTAAAACCGACACACACGAGAATCTCTCTCCGCCAGCCTTTGCCACGCCATCTCTGATGCAGGGAGGCTTCCTCACACTTGGAATAAACATCCTCTGTCCCAGACATTATTAGATATCATACTAAGGCTATTAGGAGCATGGGTAGCCGTCAACCAACACCTATTATGAAAAGCTTCAATTCGTACATAATTTTTTTTTCTGCTCCAAGAAAACTATAAATTTATAATTAGAATCTCTTGCTGTTCAATATTTGTACATAATAAACAGAGTACCTGAGGACGATGAAATATTGAAAGCTGAATTCATTATTAATAAACTCACACAGTGTAGCACCTCTTCTCTCCAGTCTGGCTGCAACTTTTTGGGGATCTATATTCCATTATTTTTGGGTTGTGGTCTAAGCGTGGTAGCCACGGACATCGCCTCAAACAGGATTAGGATTCTGCTCAGGTTTGACACTTGCTGTTTTTAATTTTCATTTTATCATAAGCAGTTTAAGATTGTTGCCAGTGGTAATTTGCAATTTTTATCAAGACCTCTTCATTATAGCTTCTGACAGGACAGATGCTGTAATTAATCATGCCAGACAACTGGGGATAGTGGTCAGACTGCACTCACAGCACAGATATTGCATGAATAGAAAGAAGAAAATAAAAGGATTTCTCCTCTCTGTCCAGAGTAAAAATACATCAACAGCACTAATAACCTGACGGCACATTGGACGCGAATGTTTCCAGATCCTTCATATGAAATACGTGCCCTCTCCATCCCCTCTCTACCATGTCCTACTTTTATGACAAAATAAAAGTGAGCCAGAACCTCAGGACCAGCCCGAGCCAGAGCTGGGGCCTTACAGACGGGAAGCCCACGGCAGTAGCTGCCTGTACATCCGAAGCTCAGGGATACAAAGAAAACCACAGTCATTTGTGCTTACTTGCATCTCTGAGCACTACCGCTGCGGGACAGGTTGGCTCTCCTGCTCCTGCAGCTAAATGCAGCACAGGGTACCAGGAACACACCGTCACTCAGCGCCTGCTTCCCCCCTTGGAAGCCACAGAAAACTCAGAGAAGTTGCACGCGACTCTTCAGCACCGTGTCTGGATGGATCCCAGAGCTAATCACACTCTCGGTTCCGAGCGGTACCTGTTTACCCAGCACATTTGATGAAAATCCAAAAAGTTAAGGAACTTTTCCAAGCAAGGGTTTGCATTAAGGAGACATTTCTGTTTTTTCTACCAAAGACTGGTGGCTCATCAGTTTTACTGAAATGTGTTTATTCTATAGCAAGATAAAAGCATTTATTTTAGATAAGCAAAATACAAACAACTTAATTGCTGCTATCATAACTCATAAAAAAGTATAAAACAGCATAAAAACACAATAAGCAATGTAGCAATTAATAATTCATGTTACCAGTGTTTACATTAAAGCCTCATTTATGAAAACTTTACAACACATGATATGAAAACTTACAACTTTTAAAGAAAATATTTACATTGATTATTCAGTTGTGGAGTTTCATTTAAATATTCTACTGGTTTTAGAGCGTATTAAAAACTCTTGTATTTTTCATCTCAGCTTTCCGTAATAACAGTTTTATTTAAGTGCATTTCCCTTTTAAAAATACAGTGTATTAAATCTGAAACTCATCACTTCGACACAGAATATAATATTCACATTTGTTCTGTAATTGGAATTAACATAAGAGGGTAAATGTCAATATATATTTTCTTACAAACTATGGTAGGTTTATTTGGAGAAATGAAGTGAAAGGTTGGGTCAAACATTGAAGTTCAGTTACTTGCATTTGTTTCTCTGAAGACATTTAGGAGAGAAAAAAAAAATTAAGAGCTTTGGCAAAAATCTGTTTTACTCTATTTTTTCATGACAAAAAATGCCATCAACTAACTCACGTCATACAAGTATGATTGTATGAAATCCAATCATCATTTTACAGGTAGTTACAACTGTGCTTTAAGGGCTTCATGAGTTCATACTGCCTTGAAGTGCACTATTCACTTTTAGAGAAAGAAGGGTTATATATCGTGTAACTCTGAAAGGCCATTTTGCAGTCATAAGGTCCAGGTATTTATTAGGCCATTTGATTCACATATTGTAGGTAAAGCTTAAATAAATTAAAAAGGCATCACATGAAAAAGAGCACAGCTTTTTTTTTTTTTTTTTGAAACCAAATGATTTATAGTCAGCTAAAAGATGATACACAGCTACATTGTAGTTCTTTATTGCCTATCTAATAGACACTTTAGAGGATCGTTTGATCTGTTATGCATCCCTGCATAACTACCATCAACAATTTACAGTTTTCAGCCAAATATGGTTTACCCCTACCCCCTCCATCAACACAAAGCCATGTTGCAAGATCATTTATCTTCAGAAAATACTGACCTGCGATAGTACTTGAGTCTGTGTCTGAGACTGTATTTGTGACTGGTGCTGCTGAGGTGCTGGCTGAGGGCTCCCAATGGCAGGGATGGGAGAAGTGATCTGAGAGGCTACCGGAGAATGCTGCTGAGGAGAAGGCTGTGACTGGTGTTGCATATGCTGCATTTGCTGCTGCTGCATTTGCTGAAGCTGTATATGCTGCAGTTGCTGTTGCATTTGCTGTTGATTAATTTGCTGCTGGAGATGCTGCTGCTGCTGCAAATGCTGTTGCATGTGGTGCTGAAAATGCTGCTGTTGCATCTGTTGCTGTATTTGCTGATGCATTTGATGCTGATGTAGTTGCTGCTGTTGCATCTGCTGCATCTGTTGCTGCTGCAGCTGCTGTATCTGGTGCTGCTGGCTTTGCATTGAGGGACTGACTTGAGATGGAGATGGCGTTGCCACCATGTTTGTTCCCATCGAGCTTATCAACGGAGCTGCAATGTTTGTTGGCATATTCGGTGCAACGGTAACAGAAGCTACAATCTGATTCATTGGCAGTCTCATGGTTAAAGGCTTTGGAGCAATCGCTCTAGGAAGGGACTGTTGAAGAGTTTGAGGAGATGCCGATACTGTTGCGTGTTGAGAAAGAGAAGTATTCAGAATGAGGGAGGAAGACAAATTTGTGGATGCCAATGTTTGCTGAACAGAACGAATTGTCTGGGCCTCAGCAGACTCTGCAGCAGCCTGTGTTTGGAAAAGAAATTAATTGTCTTTCAACAGAAAAAAAACATTGTTAACTGTTTACATGGAAATGAAAGTCACAGCTACTCAGGGAGACTTTGTTATCTTTTGTTTTCTATCAGAAAAGATCAATCGGCAGTCTGATAAAGATCACTGATCCACTGATGTACTATACCACCTCTTCTTCTGGCTGTGTACACGGTACCTCCAGTTCTTACCTGGACAAAAAACCTAACTTGTGCCCTCGTTCAACACCAGAAAGTCACAGAAGTCATACACATTCTGTGGCTAAAAGAGCTAAAAAGGGCTCAACACCTTCTATATTTATATGTTTTCGAAAGAAGCCTGTCCTTTAGGAGACCGATCTGAGCAGAAGCATTTCCCCCCATGCCAGTTACCATAACGTAAGAGGAGCATGCAAACAACAAAACTTCTCAAACTTTTTAAATTTGGGTGTTGCCGTTCTTCGCATCCAAGGTATTGAACCAAGGTACCTTAGACAGACATCCAGGAGAACACTGTCAAGGCACCCAGCTGAGTCCCCTGGAAGGGGCACAGCGGCACCAGAGGGGTGACTGCTTAGGGAATCCTGCCTGCTTCCAGTGCCCTGGAGCTCACCGATGAGACACACCTGTGGGAAAACCACAGTCCAGAGAGACCTGTGGCAATAAATGAGTGCTCCGGTGCCTTTGAAGGCATAGTTTTAGCCAGTATATCTTAAAATGTTATGTATGCTTAAATGAGATATAATTAGGCCTCAAAGGTAGGATTCTTTCATAGTTTTACACATCTGTATCGTACACAACACGCAGAACAGTTGCTTAGAACACCAATATAAAGACAATGGAGAGAAAAAGTCTCTTCAGCACAATTAGCTTACATGTTTTAGACATTTACCTTAGAACGTGTCGAATTGTGCTGCAGAAGTGCCTACTCCACCCCTACTCTCAGCAGCTACCTCAGGTGAAAAAGCTACAGCAAGGATGTCTTAAGTTAGAGCAGATGAGGTGGATACTGGAGTTAGGAGTGTGATTTCCCACAAGTTACTCGGCTGTCCAGGTCCCAAAGATTTGGGGAGAAAACATGATTTCTGATGTTTTTGAAAAGGAAACTTGGAATTCTAAACACCTTTGAGGGAATGGAATTTGTCAGTTCTAGCTGTCATTGAACATAGCACTGATACTAAAGGCTTTGAGAATATTATCTAAGTCCTACAGACAAGAGAAAACATGCAGCTTCTCCATAGAAGAAGAAATCTTCCAGCTTCCAAGAATGCATGTGTGTAATTTTGGCTGTTGTATTTTTAATCATTAATTAAAATACACAAATATCTGTGTGATTTACTAATGCTCTGCAGTTGTACATAAAAACAAATACTCTCAGGAGTTAGATAACATCACCTTCTTCTGTTGCTTTCTTGAGATCAAAGATACTTTTGTAATGGATCTTTATGAAATGTTATTAGAGAAATAACTACCTCAATTAATTTTTACCCATATCTTAGATGCCTATAAGCTTATTTCGATCTGTAGTATTCAAATGCAACAGGTCTACAACCAGTGTAGCACTGCCAGTTAAGAAGGTAAATTCTCAAATAAGACAGCAGAGCTTTGTTTTCTTCACAAGTTTTATTTTAACTCGAGGTCTGTTAAAATACTCCATGTGGCTCACTGCCAGCTAGTCCATTTGTAAGTACTCTCCAAATTCAGAGCCACCACGTGGGGTTTTTTCCCCCCTCACCTGCAAGAAATGCTTAAGCTTTGTCGGACAATAACTGCTCTCCAGCTCCACGCAAAGCAAGTCTGTCTTTCGAGAAGGAGCATTTGAAAAAAAAACAAAACTCTGTGAATAGCTTGCAAATGTTAATGGCAAAAGGGCAGTACATCCTTCATGACTAAATTTCACTTTTGTAGCTAAGTGTGTTATTTTGCCTCCATAGATACAGGAAGATGCACGTTTACCAAGTTATTGTTTGGTAATCATAACTGTACCATTAGAGAGATGAAATTTTCTTTGCAGAGACTAAGCAGGGTTGTTCAAGCAGCAGCACATCTTCTACAGCCATATCACAGAAATCCTAGGATTCTACTTTTATTTTGAGTAACACCTCCCCCCGAAATTTAACAATGTAAACACCATTGCCAAAAGTGAACTTGCATTACACTGAAGGCATTATTAGGCTTACCTTAGAAACAAGGCTTGCTCTATAGGCAGCAAGTGCCTTTAGGTATTCTTTTTTGGCGGCTTCAGTTTTTCTTTTATACACCTATTAAAAAAGACCATAATTTCACCAGCTTCAATTATTAAGGCCTTTTTGCCAGAATGTTGTCAAAATCACTTGCAAAGAAATAAAAAACACAGACCAAGAAACCTGAAAACACACTACTCTTAGATGTGCTTTTTCTTCCGTGAAAGATCTAAATATTCTTGCAGGTGGTTACAGACTTTCAGGTCTACTTGCTGGACTTGCACCACAATTTCTGTTGATTTATCGTGAATAAGAAACTTGCTAGAGCAGACTACCTATGCATACTTTACTTCTCCAGGAAAATATATTTTAATGACTGTAAGTAACAGGGGTATTAGAACACTAAGTATTTCAGATGCTGAAAAGGTATCTGCAGCAGCATAAATAGCAAAAAGTGCTTATGCAATATTGCTTTTTAAATATTAGAACTATGCATTAAAAAAAAATATCTTTATACCTTTAGAAAAAGTGCTTCCTAGAGCTTGGAGAATTCACTTTCCCCAAAGACAGTATGAAAGACCCCCATGGAGTTAAACAAGAACAGCTAGGCAGAAATGTATTAATCGGCATTTTTCATCATCAGTAAATTTAAAGTTCACCTTTAAAACATGTCCACCACTGTCTATTAGATCAGATTAAATGTTTCCAAATCTGTTTCACGAACAACTAAGAAGCTTACTGGGAGCTGCGCTGCGTATCAACAGGCAAACAGCCTCAAAGGATATTTTTTTTAATTTTTTTTCCCCCTTCAATCCATGTGTTGGAGTTACATGTGTATAGAAAGAAGAATAACCCTCAAGGAAGAACAAAACTCATCACTCTGTACCCAGTTTGAGTTGGAGATAACATTTCACACACAACATTGTAATGAGGCACAGAGGATTGGCTTCAAAGGTTGGAAATCAACACGCTTTGTAACAAATTCATAAGGCAGATCAAAGGAAAATGGTAAATGTGCCGTACCTTCCCCTTTTCTCTTCTAACTTCTGATTAATAGGAAACAAGAGCTTTGAAATAGGAATCATCAAAAGATGGTCTTAACAGGACTCTAGGACAATATCACCTGTGCTTTTTTACAAACTGCCCTTTAAAATTTAAAGACAAACACAGCCATTTAGCTACCTACTGGCTCCTATAACAAAATGCTTTTTTAGATGCCGGGGCTTCAGCAAGCTTAAAAATCAGTGGAGCTCTATCGAGCCTACACTAGAAAATGTCATGGTCCACTCCGAGCAGAGGCAGGAGGAATTTTTTACGAGGATTATGATGTCACCTCTTGTGAGACAACCCGCGATCAATTTTTTACCTGTTTCTGTTCTTCTCCTAAACTGTCCCACATAGATGCCACTATTTTTGAAACGTCTCCGAACGTAGCATTTGGGTTCTGCCCTTTAATCGCAGCTTGTGTATCCCTGAAGAAAAGGGCGTACGCTGACACTGGCTTTTGTGGCTCATTGGGATCTTTCTTTTTCTTCTTCTTTGGAGTCTTGGGCTTCTTGCCAGAATCTGGGGCGGCTCTTTTTTCTCCAGTAGCCTAAGAAACAGTAATAACAAGAACAGTCAATATAAGCATGAAAAAAAGTCAGATTAATTCCAAAAAGTTATTGACAGTCTGGGTTAATAATATATGGATAAAGCTACTGGGTAGGCAATATTCTGGCGAGTCCTGTTGTGCAAGCCTTTCTCCTACCTGCTAGTACTTAGTCTCAGCCTAATCTCGTCGGATCTACCAGAACTAAATGCATGAATAGGTACTACTCATTGTAACCATGGCTCGGAGAGTCAAATCCTATGAGCCTGACCTGAAAAAGTACACCCCAATGCCAATTTGTATTTTAAAAAATTAAGATTTAATCTATAGTATATTTTGAATAGGCAATCTATGTTTTTCCATTAAGATGTAATTTCAGCAGTGGTGACTCAAAAGACAAGAGCTCAGAGGCATTTCCTGATTCCCAGATATGATGGTCAACTTCGACATGGGTCAGGGGGTTAACAAGCCCACCTTTCAGGCAAAAAGCATTACCAGCTCTGCAGCTTCTATCCACCCGCAGCAAGTGCCCACCGTGCCCACCACCCCACTCTGCCGCTCCCAGGGCAGGGACGGATGCCTGCAGCTGGAGGCTCCGTGGCGCCAGGCACCAGCCCTGCCCCATGCCCCACTCCTGCCTCTGGGATGGGGAACCCCCAGAGCAGCACGCCAGGACCGCAGGTGACTTGTCCCCATGTGTGCCATGTGTCCTGCACCTTCTTTCATTGAGCTACGCACAGGTCACTGCAACAAGGGGGTAAAGCGGCTCTAAATGCACCCCTATGATAGTCATCATACTTTGATATTTTGAGGCTCCTGTACCCTGATCTTTCCATATGCACAATTTCCATTACCTTAATGAGAAAACCTTTCATGGAGCGGTCTAAATTAGGCCCCTTAAATATACTGCTATAATAACATTCATGCTTTGTTGATAAAATTTTCCTTTTATAACAGATTTATTGAAAGCAAATGTAAATTAACTAAGTTTTCATTCAGAAGAAAGCTTATTTTATTTCTCTCTAAATGCATCTATGTTTTATATGACTCCAGAGAATACCCAAATGACAAAACTGTCCAAAGTTGTCAAGTAAAGAGATTCACCGTATCTATAAAATCTGAAATGAATTATGAGTGTACTAGACCAAATATATACGTGTATTCTTAAGTTTATTAGTATGGAGGTATTATGGAAACTTCTTCAGTAAAGCAGCTACACAGCAAATGAATCACTTTCCACTATACTGTAACATTTGTATTTTATATGACCCCACTGCAGCTGAGATGCTACCACCACACTTCTGAAAACATCGCACATAGACATGTGAAGCTTACTCACTGCAGCACATGGAGTGACTTACTCTATTCGATTCATCTGCATCTTCTTCATTTATAGAGCTGGATGGGGAAGGAGTGGCTGATTTACTTGCAGGAGGGGAGGGAGAAGTGTGTGGCAAATTAGTGCCTCCTAAATTTAGCCCCAGCTGCGCACTTAGCTGAGACTGGTTAATGGTGGTTAGCTGAGAGGGAGGCAGCATTCCCGAATGAGCAGCGTCAGTCATATGGACAATAGATCTCATAATCAGAGAGTGATCCTGGCGATACTGGGCAACTTGTGTGTGAGGCTGATCCTAAAAGAGATGGAAACATTATTTAGTCATTAGCAGTTGCCATACAACATTAGCACATCAAGTTATTTGCACCGGCTTACAGAACTGACACCATCAACTTGCAGTTTGTTTCATTTCTTTTTAATAAATTAAATGCAGCAACAGTTACTGTACTTGCCCCAGACTTAGACTTCACTTCTTCGGTGGGGAAGGTTTGTGGAATAAAAAATAGCATTTCCCCATTTTTAAACATTTGTCCTCTTGATGTGGTGTGAAATACCCACATAAACAACAGGGAAACAGCCTGCCTGATGGTACAGGGAAAACACTGCAACTGAGAAGACACAAGCTGCTGTCAAATGCCAGAAGTAAACAACACCGGGGCGGGGGGTGGGGTGGGGATATATATATAGAGAGAAAAATCTTCTTTCTTATTTTCTGACGTTCAATTATTCTTAGCTGTTACTACTAACAGTAGTAGGTATAAACCAATCCTGTCCGAATGGGATTTTAAAGTTGTTTTAAACAAAGAACACTGCCCTGCCAGGTCTTGCATGCAGCCACTGCAGCACACTGGAGAACCGCTCAAGTAATCCCGATCACTCTTAAAAATCCTTGTTTGCAAGTATCACACAAACCTACATATTTAATCCAACAATCAAATACGGGTGGGCGCAGTAAGCTATGTACCAATCACCAGCTTCATTTTTCTTGTACCTCACGTCTCAGAAACTCAAGTGCTTGCATGGTTTGTTTCTACTCTTTCTCGAGGGCACAAACTATGTCATCTTCTACCTCTGCACACCACTTACTGTGTTTGTAAATAAAAAGAAGCCAGACCCTGAAGGTAAAGTCAACTGAAATCTGCCTATGAACAACTCAGTTTTCTTATTTTTAACCACACATGGATCAATACACAAAGAAGGAACATTTAAACAGAAAACAAGCTTTTTAAAACAGTAAGTGAAGAGAATAAATAGCTCACAAATTGATTCAGCAAACTGATTAATCTACAGCCATTGTTTGAACAGACAGAAACATGAGAAATAAATTAGATTTTGAAAACTCTTTCATTATTAATAACCTACATTGCAATTAGTAGCAGGTGCAATGATCCTTAATGAAATGACAGAACAAAACAGCGATTCTGGGAGCCCAGCATACAGTCCACTGGACTTCCACAAAGGAATCCGACCTTCCCAGTGCTCTCTTATTAAGTGTGGATAAGCCCAAACGCGTTTTCTAAAATCTGTGTCACCATGGAGGTAAGTTTAGCCCAAGTGACTTTCCTCTTACTTTGTACCACTCTTCCCTCAACAGAGGCAGTGGGGTCTGTGCTCCTGGAAGCCTTTTCTTGGACGGGACAAGTGCAGCCATACAAAGCAGCTATACGTGTGTTAGAGGAGACGCACAGCCTGCCTCATCCATCTCACATACAAGTGCTGCAGCACACTGCTTCCCTATAGCAATAAATCATATTAATTCTGATTTGGGCACTTGCGTGTCTTTCTGCCGAAGCCTGTACAGAAAAAAATAAATCCTTCTTAGCATAAAAGTACATGTAGCATGGCACCTGGATGCAATACAGATGAAGTAAACCCCACAAGCTCGTGATCTAGATCCTATACACTAAGTCTCACCCTTATTTTCCCCGTGCATTCCAAGCCGTTGCCAGCTTGGCTCATGATCCATACTGCACCACACTGCTTTTCCTACTTCTTAAATTCTTCTAATGTTTTCCAATAAAGGAGTGTAGTTCCTTAGAGTTGAAGGCATGTGCCAAAAGTGGTGCACTTGATATAGAAAGATCAAAACATCAGACTTACCGGCTGAAATACCCATTTGCTTCAGGGCACCTTTCTGTGAAAATTTACTACTGTTAACTACAGGGTCATTTTGATTGTGACTTGTATTGGCAGCGGCATCTGGAAGTCATTCAAAGTCTTTTGTAAAAGGATATCAATTTCTGCATATTACTCCATTCATTTTAGTTTATAGACATTACTTTACTGCACGAAGAAATACGCTGCTGGTAAAGCAAAGGTGCAGATCATCAGAATGGCCTTCTCTCAGAAATTAACTTTCTTTGTTATTTTGCAGACAGTACTTTCTTGGAAGTGTTCTACACCTAAAAGGCTAGCTTTTGTTCTCTCTTTATGGTCACACAATACAGGCCTTTCTGGCCTTTACACCAGGCAACAAAATGTGATGACATGGGTTACAAACCATTTACGCCAAGTCTTGTCATTTCAGTTGCATCTATGATTTTATTGAGACTAAATTCTCTTGACTTGCACTGACCCAGAATCTAATTTTATACACAAGCCCATGAATTCTTAACTGTCCCTTTTTCTGACACTATCTGATGCTTGTGTGTTTTATGTCCACTTATTTAATTCCAATTTTTCTTTTCTGTATATTTTCTTAATTTTATAAGCTTTTTTTTTCATCTTAAAAACTTCAGTAAAAGCTAGATGTGGAAACGGTAACTGGCTATCTAGTGCCTAACAGTTAAGACATATTATATAAAGGAAAATACTTTGTATCATTTCCTATCTCTTATACTTTACATCATATGCACATATAACAACAACAAACAACGTACTTTCTGGACTTTGAAATTAAGTTATATGCCTAATCAACACTTTAAAAAAAAAATCACACAGAAAGGAATGGGAATTTCATTTTTTTACTTTGTGGTACAGTGTTGTGGGCCTCAACAACCTACGGTACCTACAGAAGAGCTTTCAGACAAGGAAGTATAAATAATTTTTTATATTTGTACAGTGGTTTGGCAAGTAGCAAGACACTAGAGAAGCTAGTCAATAGCAACATTAAAGTCCACAGCATTTGTATATAGCTCCTGAGCAAACAAAGTCTTCTAAGGAAGAATCTAAAATCAAAATTTCCTTCAATTCTCTTAACTCTTATTTTTCCCCTTATACTACAAAGACCAAGAGTGAACAAAAAGGAGCAGTAGCATGTCATTATGCACAAAATTTTTATCAAATAAATGTTTAACAACGAAAATTATCTTATATCAGAAGCATGCATGGAAATACAAGTGCACTAAAACATCCACATGACATCCTAATTACATTACTACATGAAAATTGAAAAGCTCATGTATTCAAAATAATCCACTGAGAATACTATGAAAATTTTAGAGAATATCACAAGCTTTTTTACATAGACTTAACCAGAAGTAAGTGTGATACAGGAGTATTATAAGCGTTCAGCATTTTCATAACATTATGCAAAAATGACAGATTAGTTCTGACAAAAATTCATGAACTTCTCAAGCAGACAGAATCAACTTTTGATTGAGCCTGATCTGCTTTACAGTCTTGGATTGAAGCTAGGCAAAACTTGGTGGTTTTAACACGTCAGGCAAAATTCAACCACTGGTTTACACAGCATGACAATCAAACAAGGACATAACGTGTGAAACGGAAAACCAAAAAAGATAAATAACTTGTGTGATTCCTCTGCAGACTGAAATGACTTTATCTCAGATCTCTCTACTGTTATCCTAAGTCAAGGCTACAAAAAACCCTAAGCTATAGAGACAGTTACCGAGGGGAATGCCAGCCACCTCTCTGGTCTCTTCAATTATACACGTCGATTAAAAAAAAAGCAAAACCTGGTCCAAAATGTTTCCTCCTTCTCTAAACAACATTAGGGTGACTGTACCTAAGCACATTGGCTTTCTGTCACCACCCTCTTGCACAGCTCCAATAGCACACATTACAAAGACATTCTACATTTGATGCATAGAAGGCCACCTCAAAGGAACCATAAGGATATCTGTCCATCACACTATCCTACTCTCAACTATTCTAATCTATTTAGATAGTCATGCTGAAGAAATCATGTTTAGTCATATTGCCAAAGGATACATCTCTCATGGTATATGCCAAATACATAACTTGTTTTACTGTGATTTGTAAAAGTGTAACTTCTCAAAAATTGATAAAATATCCATTCCTCAAAAGCCACTGGAGAGCAAACAACAGAGCAATGAGACTTAAACAAAAAAGGAATGTGTGAACTCCCATGTTTTAATTTATATTGTATTATCAAAGGTGTTTTCAACAATGACTGTACCTGAGCCAGCGAAAGGAAAACATACCATTGAGTACTAAGGGAAAAATTAAGGTAGTAAAAGATAGTTCGTTCTTCTGTTATCAACTCATTAAGCATCCAGTAGTTAATACAGCTAATAATACAGCCAGTATTTATTTTGACAGATAAATGTATCCAGCTGTTAAATCGAGAGATGCCCTAATTTCCACTTACTCTGCACTTTGAGGATCATTTACATACAGTAGTTTTATCCTGGATTTCTACCCTGATACAATTTTCATGTCTAGCAACATTCAACATGATATTTAAAAATGTAACTGGGAAATTACCCTTTAGAACATTCTGAGTAATACTGAAGTCTTGATTAAAATCAATGTCTACAGCCTTCAATCACTTACACAGGCAACACCTCCAGTAAGACTCTTTGTAGCCATGTCAGGACTGAGCCCATGGAAGCGCCTACAGGAGGACGTAGGGCTGGACTCTGACCCCATACCACAGCAGCTACTTTAAGGGAAGTGAGAAAGCTGCCAACAAAAATAACTACGCAGAACCCAACGTTTATGGTTATGCTCACTGTGCCCCGGCTTCAGAAGTTAACTTCAAACATTATATATTCCATTGCCTTAGGAATTCGTCACTGTCAATGCACCATGAGCTGATGTAATATTTTAAAGGATATAAATGCACTGCAACGCAAAGAGTGAAATCCTCAGTTGTCCCTGTCTGTAAATTACTCCCTTTACTTTTGGGCAAGTCAGCATATCTCTAGAAGAAATCCTCAATACTCTTTTTCTCCACAAGTATAGATAAAAGAATCCATTAATCTAAATTTTTACAAGATTGGAATTCACTGCCAATCAAAACAAATCAAACCAACAGGATGCTTTTCTCTGTCAGAGATTAAATCCTTACTTAACAGAATACAAAACAGTTGCACTTGGTGCTGCCACCACTGAAGAAGTGTCCTTCCTCTCCCCCTCACAGATAGTGCCATCACTAATAGACCTGTCAAACCACAGTTACCAGAAGATCCACTACAAGCAGCAGCTCCTTTTCTCTGGCAATGAGAAAACTCCCATGTTTTGCTTTGCGTCTCTGTAGAAAAGCAAACCTTACCTAATTTAATTCCCAAATAAAGGCTACAACAAACAGTACATGTCAGTTCAGGAAAAAAAAAAAAATATGTCTGCAGCTAGATCTTAAAGATCAGTTGGAGACAGGAGGCTTACCCACGTTCTGCTGCCTGAGGAACATGAAGAATACGCAATTTCTTGGTTTGTGTGCTTCCCTACCCCATCCCACTACATCAGAAACTACTCTTTTCTAATCAGAAAGAAAAAAAGATTAATCAGAATTTACTGTTATATGCTCTAATAGAGAGCAGCCACAGAAGGGACATGAAGAGGGGAAAAAACCCAACAAAAACCTGACCAAAAACTCAACCAGAAACAACAAACGTGAGGGCCCACTGATTTAGACCTCAAAACCGAGCAGCCATCTCCTCCTGTTCTGGTGATCTCGGATGTCTCCAGAAATTAACCTCCTGCTATGTGACAGAACTTTCCTATACAGCTGCAACCTCTGAGTTAGTTTAACATGTTTTATTGGAATCTTTCTGATTTACAGTCCCCTGCTTTTCTTTGGGGTCTGACCCACAACCACGCTGGCTGTGCCACCTGGCATGGACAGTGTCCCTCAGCCTCCCCCGCTGGCGCGGCTCCCTCAGAGCAGGCAGCCTGGCCTCATCCAGGCCGATAAGGGTCCTGTGGGAGCACCGAGTCACCAGTTAAAGCCATTTCTTCTAGGGAATCACATTCGGGGATTAGGCACAGCACCACCTCAGATATGTGATTCCAAGCAAGATGGTGCCAAGGAACAGTGGCCAACCAACACGGGCACCTGCCAGGCCAGGCCTAGGCTCCACCGCAACGCTGCTCTGTGGCCTTTGGTGGTACTGTTTGTTCATGCCCAGCTGTCTCTAACAAAATCTCACTACATGGTGAAGAAATACTGAAAGTACACAGCCAGGCCAAAATCACACAACTAATAAACCAAGGGACAAAGACTTTTCTCTGGAACACTTATAATTCTTCCCCAAGAGGCCACACAATCCTAGCACAGAGTGTTTGCTCTTTGGGAACTTTGTTTTTACTCATTTACCTTCCTGTGACCCAGCAGGTTCCTCACAGAGTCCCCAGCATGGGTGGAAGGGGCAATCCTACTTGGGTGCCTCGGTTGCTCTTGAGTCCTTCTGCTCCTGCAGATGACCGGCACCATGGGCTTCAGATGACCCTCCACCCATCCACAGCAGCTGGTACTGATGCTTTAGCATCACCTAATTCACAGCTTCTTTATAGTATAATTTTTACACCATTTCGTAGAGGCATTTAAAAACAGATTCTCCACTCTCTTCTCCCCAAACATCTACCATACTTTAAAGCATATTGAATCACACTCCTTTTGGACAAGGTACCCAACAGCATGATCACAATACATGTGTGACTCAGATCACAGATCTCGGCTCTGATCTGATGAGTCTGTTGGCATGGGGAGCTTCTCTCCAAATTAGCAGTACAAGCTTAGGTCTGCTGTATGCAAACAGTGATGGCACACTGCAAACAAACCCTGGAGAGTTAAAGTGAAGTCCCAGAATGTCAGATAAATGCTGTTAGCAGTTTTGTTACAACCTCTGCAACTTCAGGTGTTTCAGCTACAAAATCAAAGGCAGACTTCAAAGGTCCTGATTATGCAGTAAGCAACGTGGGGAGAGGCTGCAAGGAAGCATGACAACTAACAAACATTATCAAAGGTAACAGAAATTGTGCAAGGAATTGGGGCAGACAGACTTGGGGGTTACATGGCATTTGTTTGTTTAAAAATTGTTACAAGTGTTGGTAACTATGTTTGGGGGGTGGTGGTGTATATTTTTCCTTTGGGTTTGGGGGACTTTGGGGTTTCTTTGTTGCTGTTTTTTAAAGCAAATCAGAAAAGTAGATCTCACTGTCTCGCTATCTTTTGTATTACCAGAGCCAGTTGTTTGGGTTTTTTTTATCCATCTACGTGACAACACAAAATAATTTAAAACTCTGTAGAGACTGAGCATTTCTTCATAGCTTGAGAACTTGAAGTGGAAGCTGCGTAATAGTAAGCCATCCATGAGGACACATAGGTGGTCACAGCAGAGAATGGCAGGAATTTCAAAGGAAATTTTCCAGTGACCCAAGGACAAGGGTGCCTGGACCCAACAAAGCCCTTGGGCTGGTACAACATCTCCAGACCAGCTGCTGCATCTGCCTCATTTGGCTGGCTTCAGACAGCAGCACCCGATTCTAGAGTTTAAACTCAGGAGGCAGAATAGCTTAAACCCATGGCCCAGGCTTAAGCTGAGCTGGTGTCCACAGTCATATATGTCCGCATTCCTTCTGAGCTCTGTTCTGAGGGATATCGGAGATTCAGCTTCTACTCCAATTGCTGACAGCGTTCCCCGTGGGGTATATAATTTTCCACATATTCATATGGCACCTCAATGTGTTTTCTGGAGCTGATAGATCTTGATTTAGGCACTATTAATATAAAATAGTCACAGTCTTTTTTTTTCCCCAGACTGTTCTGCCAATGTTACTGTGTTTCTCTTCTTCTGTGCGGGAGTCCCTCATGTACCTTGATAGGTAACAACCTACTTGCAGAATTTTTTAATTAAATGGTTTTTTTTAGTACCAGCAGTACCTGCTATTCAGATAGGTGTCCTTGGCAACTGCTGCCACTTCGTTTCCTACTGACATGTCCTTTCTTGTGGTTACTATAAGTTGCCTGGTTTTGAGGAGAACACCAGAACACATTTCCTTTTCCAACCATAATGACTCATTAACAGATGGCCCATTATGCCTGTATTGATGAGGAAGGAAGGAAGAGCATGTCCCTCAGAGAAGTGACTATATTATCCACACCAAGTATAACAGTGTCACTGAGGACATGAAAACCTATTCAAACCCTATTATTTAGTGCATCATCAGGCTAGCACCATCTTCACACCATGTTAAAGTCGTAGCATGGAGCTTCTGCGCAGTAGCCACTGCTGTCTGTTGCCTCCAGGATTTACAGCCCATCACCCACCTTCCCCCGATGCCCCGTGAGCTGTGCACAGACACTCTCTGAAAGGTAACTAAAAAATGTGCAACCATGACATGAGACGTAAAATAATATTTAACTATTCACCCATAAAAAAAAAAAAAAGATGACTGTAAAGACTTAAAAGTTAATCAGCAAAGCAGAGAGCACAGACCTGTGGGCAGGAACCAGCATCAGGGCTGCGCTGGCAGTGGCGCCGCAGCTGCAAAATCCCAACTGAGTCCTAAATGTCTAATTTTATAAAGCGTCCGCCACCACTTGAAAGGTTCTGTATAGAGCCAAATGTCACGGATCTGAGCCACCAGAGCATCGTTCCGTTTGGTATGACTTAATTTTGAGATTAATTTTTCTTGGTACCACAAATTATTAAAAATAGTGGTGATAACAGCCACCATTCCTGCTGGGAAAGTCCAACACAGGCCAGACTGCCACTGTTGATTTAAACCTTGAATTTAGTAATCTGCTGAAGTAATCAAAGAAAAATCAGAAATAAGAAAACTCTGAAAATAATCTCTCTTTCTAGCACAACTAGTTGCTACTCCTATAAATGAATAATTATAACCTTCCAGAATTACTTGTATGTTTTGTATTAAAGATGACAATAAACATGTTCATAACAATAACAAGGGCTTGTTTTAATAGACCGTTCCAGGCGTTAAACACATTAATGACCCATGAAATAACTGTTTCATCTGCAACACATTAAACAATGTTGTTATAACATTGTATTAATTGAAAACCTACTGCATTCTCTCTAGATAGGAGATTACAGACTGGGTATTAAAAGAGAGATTTACAAATAAGTTTCTTTGTAAAGGAAAATTAAACATATAAATTAGAGGGATGCAGTCAGGTGAGTAGTGAATTAACAGTCTTTTGCAAATTTTAAAGCAACTTTTCCAGCTTTCATTCTTGCAACCTTCTGTTAATCTAATCATTTAAAGTTAATTAGTAATTTGGGAATTTAAATTACTAAAAAAAATGTAGACCTTTAAGTAAAAGGCACCACTGTTCTGAAACATTAATATTTCTGTTGAATGCAGCCTTAATAAGCTCAAATTTGTAACTCAGCTCTCTAAAGCCACATCGAGCCATTTATTTCAGAAGTCTCTTCTTGAAATAAAAGCAATAGTCACCATCACGCCTTTGAGCACAATGCCACTCCTAAGTAGTAATGTAATTAAAGATGAGCATATTCCACTATGAATTAGCCTTATCTGCATAGAATCCTGAATGCAGTGACAGCACTGTAACAATTATAAAATATAAACAGGCTCAAATCTTCATCAAATAGGAAACACATTTCCTCTAGCGGCATAAGTAATATAGGGAGCAATATATGTAAAATTATCAGTCTGTTTTTGTAACATCTGTACTTTTTTGAATAAAAGAAAAAAATCAGACTGAAAAGAGACAATTATTTTACTGTCTGTTTCTTAGATATCAGAAAGAGAATTTTGAAATTCATCAAAGCTAACCTTCTGTTATGTACAACAGGCTAAGCTGAAAAGAATGTTAACAAGTTCAATTTTCATTCAATCAGCACTACTGCTCTCTGAAATGTTTCATTGCAGGAAAGAAATAAAAATAATCTATATGGTAATTATGAGGATGAATCCCCCAGTAACTTTCAGCTACATGAAAGGTCAGTTCTATTCAAGATATTTTATCAGTCCCCTGCACATACTCCTGTCCTGTCATTTTAAATCTGAACAGCATTTTATTTTCCCATTTACAGCTACCTGCAGAATTAAGTACTTAAGCCAAATAAGAAAAAAAAAAAAAAAAAAAAAAAAAAAAAAAAAAGAAACGTTGAATGCTGGCAAAGGCTATAATAGCATGGAGATAAATCGTTCAGCTGCTCTCTCTCAAGCCTCTGGGGCTGCAGATTTTTCTTCTCCTGGTGCACTGTGGGTATTCAAAACTTGTTCAACATGATTTCATTTCATTTCAGGCACTGCCTGAGAAAACTAAATTACAGAATCAATCATACAGAAGGTCAGAGTGAGACTTCATTACAAGTATTGCATGCTTGCATGAATATCTTTCATTTATGACTGACCCAATATGTCACAATAGCTGTCTAGTAAAAATAATCCACTTTCTGAAATTGATGTACTACTGATGTCAATGCTACTCAGCAGGCTGGGCAGATTAGAGAGAGGTGTTAAAAAAAGGAACCCTCAGGAGCACAAGTTGTAGTTTTATAGAATTGCCACAGTTTGCAGATTAAAATAATTTTTCTATGGGCAGCTCAACAGAAAAGAGAGCATTAATATAAAATATTGGCGGTTGATTTTTAATGAGGATACCGCTGTTGATTTCTACTTATTTACATTCAAGTATTTATGGGGATAATATTTGCATCATGTAAATCCATGTGTTCTTTGAAGTCAAATGTACATCAACACTCCATTTTTCAGTGACTCATTTCTGAACATCAGGATTTCATTTGCATATTACTAAAATCTTAAAATTACTCTAACTGCCTCCATTTTCTCTCCTCTTTTTGCTGCTGTTGTCTGTTTTTGAATGGAGACAAATGTGTTTAAGCAAGATGAATGTGTTGTGTTTGTTGCCAATAATAATGAAGTTAATCAGCATAGTGGCAAATTGTCACTCTTTCCATAGTATGTATATCTTAATAGTATGACTAATTGTTAACTCATCAATATGATCTTTTAATAATTGCTAGGCCACACTTATGCTGAGAATAAATATCTTTCTTGCACCGTGAATGATTTTTTCACTATAATAATATACAAAGAACGTGTTAAAAAGAGAATTATTCCTTTTGGGGGTTTTTGTGGGTTTTGGGTATTTTGTTTGGTGGGAGGGTTTTTTGGCCTTCCTGTGGGAAATATGTGAGATCCTTGCAGAAGTATTACGAGGTAGCTAGCCAACTCCATACCCTAAGGGAGACATAGGAAAACCTTGACATAACCTATTTTTAACCATGCCTCCAGCGATTCTGCATTCAAGTTTATAGGTGAACATGTCAGGTAGTACATAGAAAAAAGCCAAAGACACACAGTATTAATCATAATTCTGTCCAAGCCCATTTCATTTCTTCAACATTTGTGATTTAAAATCTCATGACATTTCTTCAAGGTGAAATTCTTCTACTGGACTTTTCAACAGAGTAGGACTATATTCATCCAAATTAAATATTGCTTACAGTAAAGCTCTCTAATGCTTCACAAGATAACCAATAAACTCAACGCAGTTCATATTAAAAGAATTTAAGTTTGTATTCAGCTAAAGAAGCTTTAGTGATTAGCAATACACTATTAATAAAGCCTTTAAATAAGACTATCCTTGTATCGCTGGATAAGAACATTGTTCTGTAAGTGTATACGAACATCGTAATTATTTTACAACCCCATCTTTAGTTCTTTCAGATATAGTAAATTCAATTGACCATGAAATGAAATTTCATAGTCAAAATGCCTCCTTTACATTTTTTTATTGCTGCAATAAAGTTTTTATAGCTCCAAGGCAAGGTAATTCATGAAACGTCTAATTTAAAGATGAATTCTAATATTATTAATAAATATTTACCAGTTTAATAAAGTGCACGTTTTTCACATAAAATATGATAGAATGTTTTCATTTTCTATTTTTGAAATACAGATTAACTGCTGGAAAATTTGAGTACTAGAGAGCTATGTGAGTTAGGGGAAACCTACGCAAGGACCCTCTGTTAATGTTTTTTGACTTCCTGAAGCTACCCAGCATTTATGAGTGGAAGAGAACAAGGCTACTGAGTAAAAATACAATGGCAGGGGCCGCTCCATCTCACAGTATAAAACAAATCAAGCAGCTGTGAGGAAGAGTGACACACGAACCTCCCTGTGTGGCTCCCCTGTATCAAATCACACTATTCCTCATCAATTCTCTGCAGCAAAACTACACACAAGTTCCCAGCCCACAGCTCTGAGCTGGCAATCACCCTAGAAAATACCACTGGACTACTGGGATAAGAAGTCGTGAGTTTCTCTAGATCTTCTCTTTGGCCTATACGGGAAGAAATTCTTACCACCAAAGTCAGTGTAAAAGATGCCATTAATTTGTACATTGCACAGTCCAGAAAAAAAGGAAAAGATGTAATGCCTCTCATCCAGAGCAAGAAGAGGTGAGAGAATGCCTCTTCTGGCTGGCACTGCTGGGGTGGCAGCATCATCAAAGAATCACATTTGGTGAAAGGATGCAAAATTAAAAGACAAAACTGGGCTAGGTTACAAACTGCTTGATAACACTGAGGGGATTGTCACACATGTAACACAACACTGATCCAGCCTATATGTACACACTCCATTACTTTAGTTTTGGGGCACAACATTCCTGGCTCTTATGTTTGTTTTTTTTTAACTCTGATCTTTCTTTAATATTCACCCAACGTGTCCAGTGCATACAAAATCCCATGCAAAATGGGATCCGAAAAGAAGTACCATATCCTCCAAGGCTTCTTTTTAGGCAGTGTCTGCTTTGTACCTATGGAATTACTGAATTCTGTACCTCCTCAGTAGTGAGCAGTTTGTACTTAATTCTGTATTAGTGCTAGCTACACTTTGTGACCTCCAAGGTATATTAAAATTTGCAGCAAAGCCAGGAGCCTGCAGAATTCATATTTGCTGCATGTTGATTTGTAAATCTTTAATTAATTTTCACTTGCCAGAATAATAAAAAAGAAAAAAAAAAAGATTCATATGAAATTATAACATGACAACACGATGACCTTTATTACTGTCCTGCAGTAAATCTCCATTTTCACTACACCAAGTTTAGAAAAAGGTCCAATATAAAACAGCTAATCAGAAAAAAATAGTCAGCGTAAAAAATCTGTTCAAGCTAAACATTCACTCTGTCTTCAATATGCAATACAGAAACTAATTCTAATTGTAACCACCGAGTTTAAAATGCTAAGTATGATAAACTGACTCACAGCTGTGTCTCATCACTGCGAGTACGAACATTACTGCACAAATCTTTGAGAAACCCAAGCAGGGAGATCCCCCAAAGCTGAAAGGGAAACACAACATGAAAGCAGAAACTGCACTGTATAGCCTCCCACCGAGATCACAGCCACACAGCCTGTATGGATTCTGGAGAAGACTCCGTAAGGCCTTGGCTTTGATTGTTCTAATTAACAGGAATGATCACTGGAATTAGCCTAACTGTCGCCGGCACTCAGCCCTTCCCCACATCCTGATCATCCCTCCCCTTTCCAGAGGGCTCAGAAATAGCCCAACCTGCCCCAGCCTCTATGGTCAACAACAGCAATGGACAGAACAAAGTTTTCTTATTGCCTGGTATTTCTGAGTATTGTCAAGGTAATACATCCCTATCGCTTCTATTATGAGTTTAATTTAAAATAAATAAATAAATAAATTACCACTTATAAAGATTTAGCCCATAGAATATACAGAATATAGGGAAATACGTGGTTTTTTTACTGCTGGCATACTGTTTCTGGCACTTTTTCTGAGCTACTCTCAACCCTGCACTTCCAAAATACCCTGATGGCTTTCACATGTGGGTCCAAGAGTTGAAATACACACAAGCAATTTCTTCTCAGTGCTGTCGTTCACCCTAGCCAACACAATGGTCTTTCAACTCTTGGTGCCAGTGTCAACTGTGCAACACATTTTTGAACTTCAGCAGCACTTGGGACGCAGATGCTGCCAATGGACATGGGCTTCCAAGTCCATTCCCAAAATTAAAAAACTTTGTTTATAAAGCCTGTCTGCTTCTTCACAAGAGATCTGTTAACAGACCGTATAACATTGCACCGTACATTAACAGCCATGTTTATCTTCCCGAATCCACCAATCCCAAACCCTTCACCATTTGCCAACTGCCTTAGGGAACTGAATAATAGCAGATCATTGTTTGCTGTGTAACACTGACAACACGTGTCATCATTCATACAGAATACATCTGCACACAACACAGAACATTAGCAAATGCTTAGTCAGGCTACAACACCAAGAAATAATACAGACCTTCTGAGAGGTCAATTAAAACTAGAGATGACACAAATCTACATTACTCTGCTTTGACAGACAGTATTAGGCAACAGAATCACACAAAGAACCGGACCTACCATATGCAATCCATTGCTGTGGATGACACCGTCTTGCTCCACGAGATTTCGGGATATTGTAATAGAGGGAAGATCCAAGCTCTGGGGGGGAAACTGAGGTGTAAATTCATTTCCTTGTACAGGCAGCTGGTCACCAAGGCCCTGAAAGGGCAGCAGTATATCTGCCATCCCCAGTGCAGGGTCTGACTCGGGCGGGGGGGTAATGGGTGGGATTTCGAACTCCTCGTCCCCAAGGCTTGGCGTATGGAACGTCTGCTAGAAAAGGACAGGACAAGGCAAACCACGTTAGGGCACACCGCTCTCGGCAACGACCTCCGGACCCGAGGTCCAAACCTTTCCCAAATGCAAACTCTATACGCCACAAAATTTTTGTGTATGCTGAAGAGGTTTGTGGATCATTCTGATTAAAGATTTAAGTCTCATTATCATATGGTTTTAATGGAGTATCAGTATTAACAGTTTTTTAATGTGTACTTAATTAGCAACATCTGTCTGTTGTTAGTCTGAATATCAGCTACATTGGATTTGGCTGTATAACAAATTGCCAGTTTATTGATATGTTCGTAAAAGAGCACAAACAGCTTACATTACTCTCATGCTTCATAAAATACTGACAATTTTGTAACGCCCGCACACACACACCCATTAATTCAGCACTGACCATTTCACATCTTTTGTTTCCTTTTTATCCACTAATAAACATGAAATATAGTAATTCTGGTCTTCATTTCTTTTCGTTTCCATCCCAAAAGTACAATGCACCCTTTTAAACGAGGCTTGTAATTTGGAGCAGAGACACGTATGAAAGAGTGAGGGTGATTACAGCAGCTTCCAGTGCTTTCTGAAGCAAGCCAGCTTTGTTTGAACAGTAGGTTTGTTATGAACTAAACACCTGTTAAGATGCCTTGAGCAAAACATTTACTGCCAGTTATCTTCAGGGTTTGTGCGTGTTTGTACGTGTGCATGTGCCTGTCAAAGATAATCTTTATTCAAGTAGAGTCTGTATCTGGCTTCAACATTGCTGACTTTTCTTTGGGAAACAAATGAGCTATGCTTATTCAAATTTCTTGCGAGTTAAATGAACTTTCATATATTATTTCAGGTCCACTGCTACTTAATAATAGAAATTCAGTGCTTGAAATTAGGCCATTTTAAAGGTACCCAAATCAGAACCGTCTTGATCAAATTGGGCAGTTGGCAGTCCTAAAATAGGCACCCTTGTCTTGTTCTGGACATGCAAGGCTGCTCTGAGATTTGTTTGTTTGCGTTCGTTCAGGATTCGAGTTGGGGGCTGGGGGGGGGGGCGGAATTGTTTTATGTATTATTTACATTGTTTGAAAGAGTGACTTAATGCCAGTTAATTTAAAAATGATAAGTTCAGTGAAAGATCTCATTAACTGCTGCAAATTGTCATCCTTCAAACTGTTAATGATGATATAAATTAATAACCGCTTGAGAGAAGATGGAAACTGAAACACAAGAAAAACCTTTGCTTGCATATAGAACCTGTCAGCTGTCATTATTGGTCTCACACCAGAAATGATGAGGTCCCAGATTGCTGCAGTCTGCAGCACCCTCCGAGTCTGCCGAAACCCTCCCTATCTTGCTCCAACTGCAAGACTGTAACTTAATTCTGGATGGGAAAGCTGGGCCTGGATTAGGGAGACGTTTGACTTCCCCGCTGCTATATTACAAAAGGTGTGAATTTTTCTTCCTGTGGACCCCGTAGTTCACAAACACAAAGGATGGATTGGCCAGGAGAAGTGGTTGGCTAATGAACGTAACCCTATGGCTGCATTTGCAGTTATTTTGGCACTAATGTGGTCTAGTAACAGATGCAACTGTAATTTGTGACTCATTTGCTACCCCATTACTGCTTAATGAAATCTAACATATCACATTAA
This sequence comes from Falco rusticolus, assembly GCF_015220075.1. Taxonomy (NCBI): domain Eukaryota; kingdom Metazoa; phylum Chordata; class Aves; order Falconiformes; family Falconidae; genus Falco; species Falco rusticolus. Next base: position 17,432,249 of record NC_051201.1, read on the forward strand.
CAATACGGATAAACACTCATTCTTGATATGTGGCATTTGGCTGTTTTCATTACCACTGTAATTAACACTTGAAATATTATTTCAATAAATATTTAAGGTGCTTTAAAATGGGTCATAGTAATCATGACATAGAGACAGAAAACATAAAGCAAACGTGTGGTTTCTAAGCCTGAATGTGCTCTAGGATTACACTCTTAAGGCATTATTTACTGGAATAAAATGGGTTTCTAGTTTAGCAGCGCTCAGGCCCAAAATCACAGCGAGAAAGCTGCATTCATGTTAATGTAAAAACACTGTAATTAAATACATTGTAATGCAGTAATTGTAAAGTTAGGTTCACGCTTTAATGCGAACGCTAACACTTAATCATATTTTTATTCCTTGTTCAAGCAAAAGGGTTCACTGAAATCAGTATTATTATAGTACATTTGAACCTCTCTTTACTTGACATATTCATGAGATAGTAGTAATTATAAGAACTGGGTCTTTTTTTCCCCATCTAACAGAATAACTCTAGGACAGCTGTATAAATATATAACACAGCTAGATAATAATACAATATTTTACTTAGAAAAGTAGCATTTGTCTTCATACTTATAGCTTGCTACAAAAGGGAGAGTAAACTGATGGAAACCTTCACATTTTTTTAAATGTGAATTTAATTCTCACAATATAACTTATCCAAACATGTATATATCTTTTTGTAAAAACATATAAGGGACCTAAGACTGAAGATAAAATAGATGTAATCTAAGAAGAAAGCAAGCCCCAGAGTGAAGTAGTCTTAAATCCAAATCACTGGGCTATTCAGTCTGTAAAAAGAGCCTGAATACTATGCAATTTGGGATTGCAGAAAGGTGCTGTTATGACCAAAAGATGGTATAACATTTGTGGGATTTATATTAACAATCACATTTTTCAAAGTTATAAATATTTGAAAAGTTAATATCTTACACATTTAAAAAAAAAAATGTGTGCATGTTTAAATGCCATCTGTACTGAAATGTTTAAAACATTTGTTCCTTTTGATAAAAATGCAAATCTGGAGAACTGTTGTATCAACATATAACAGCCAATGTCTGACACGGTGAATTATCACAGCTGGAATTAAATTGTCTCTGAACAGCTGCTGGCAGCAGAGCTTTCATCAATGTTTGATTCAAATGTAGGAAAGAAATTCTACAGAAAGAAACATCATGTTGTCATTACAGATGGGGTTTGTGTTCATTATCACAAATAACACTGGAGCTAGTGCCAAACAATATTCCCTTATCTAAGCAGTCTTGCTGGGTAAAAAGAGATGGTGACCACTGTATAAATGATTTATAAAATACGACTCTTAATTCTAACCTTCATATTTATTGTTATACCTTTCTGCCTATTTTCTCTGAGATGGATTTTTTTTTTTTTTTTAAAGTGCACAAGAACATCTGCGACTGCATCACCACTTACAACATGTACAATCAAGGCTGCCCAGTTTTCTAACCTTTCCTCATGTTGGGAAGATATTTATGGCATGCGCCCTATACAAACCATCAGGTTTTGTTCTCCGTATTGCTATGCACGTGACTAGGCGGTGCATCTTACACTTTCCATCCTTCCCTTTGGAATAAAGGTTTTTAGCGCTGTGGGGTTTTAGCAATAAGTGTTTGTGCCTGGAGCTGGGGTTGGTATTAGCAGGCTGACAGTCTGTTAACTGGCTGTATGGCAGGGCCACTGTAACAAACACACGGTGACGGTAGCTGCCATACTTTCCTCCTGTTTCCATTCTCAAAGGCAGGGATCAAATACACCAGGCTCCGCAGCCCAGCCAGCCTCCACCAGCTCGGCCATGGGTTTGTTCTTGATCCTGGTCAGAAGTTTCCTTCATGCAACACATACACCTCCTGCAACAAAGCTGGTTTTTGTTTTCTAGCTTACATGAGTATTAAGAACCCAAATTAAAACGTTTATATCTATAACAGAAATCAGTGTATTAGCTAGTAATGACTATTACTAAGCTTGCTTTCAAAATGTACACCTACTGTGCCTTTTATTTGTTTCCTTCTGTTTATAATTTTTTTCATACACAAAGCAGATTTGTTTCTATTGACATGCTATGTAAGTAACAGCCTTATGGACAGCTAAATTGACTAGTAATGGAGAGCTGTCAGGTTATTTTCTTTCTCATTAAAGTCTTTATTTTGTGCTCCATAAAACACACAGAAATTCGGCACTTCACTCTTCATCCATTCAAAGTCTGTTAAATTATCACAGCAAACAGCAGAACATGAGCATAGATAAAAAAGAAAAACATCTACCTCATTTGCAGCAAGAAACGCATTATTTGCCTCTGCCATGTTCATGTAGTTGTTATTGTTTCCAAACTGAAAGAAAAATAAATATTTGGATTTTAATGTATGCCACAACAAACTTTTCTTTACCCCCTCACTGGCATAGAAAAAGTTGAAAAAACCCTAACAAAAACAAAACAACAAACAGATAAGATGTAACTTTGCAGATGTCCTTTGAAGTCAGTACTAGACTGGAGTCAACATTATTATTATTATTGTTGTTGTTACATACTCTGCACCCCCAGGTCTGTACATGGTAGATATCCAAGCGTATCTCTTCAAATTTCTTTGTCCATGTAGCAAAGCCACCCCACAGACCTAGAGGTGACTTTGGAAATTAAGTGTCCATTAGAAAGAGAATATTCTCCCAAAAAGATATTTCGACTCTACTACATCTTTCCTGGCACACATTACAATATTTCTGCAGATGATCCTGATCCAGAGGATTGCTGCAGCTAGAAGTAGCTGGCATATTACTATTCCAAGTAGACCTGGTTTTAAAGAGATGAAGGTCAATAAGGGGAAGAAGGAGAATCTGCAGCATTGTTCTTAAAATCCCATTCTTTCCACAAAATTAAAAAGCCAAGCATTCCCCTTTGTCTATCTTTCATTCCAGCTGAGCTCCCACACCCCCAGTGGATATTAACACCAGAAGACTTTGCAAATCAGAGAAACTATCACACTGAGACCTTGAGATCTACCTGGGGTGGAGGGGGCTGAGCACCCACCTGCTCCTGCCGAGGTGCATCTCCCCTCACACAGGAGCGATCTGAAATGATCCTCCCGGATGCCACAGAGTCATTTCCTCCATATTCTCAACTCTGAACATTTGTTGAAGACGACAAGTACTTTTGCTTTTACAGACTGAGCATAGAATTGAAAGATTATCAGCATTTGGTTAATTGGTTCATTAGTGAGCCTTATTCCTTCAAACGGCACTTCCAAAAAGCAGGTAGCCTGGTAACTCTTTCTGCGGGTGGTCCCTGCACAGGCAGACACCTTTGCTTTTGCTTCAAGGAACAGACACCATGCCTGTTACACCGCTACCACTAAAAACTAAATCACAAGCCTTCACATTTTCCCATTTCTATTATCAGGCACAGTGCACGCTGCAACGTAAGAGTAGCAAATCAGAGAAATGTCCCTGTGCTGTCCCTGCAATGCCCTGCCACGTCATTGCTGCTAAAGCCACATTCTTCCCTTAACTCCCATTTTCAAGTTCCGTACAGCAAATTTTTCAGGAAGGCTTTGTTTTGTCTCAGCCGACCGGCCCCCCTGCCAAACCACAACAGCAAACACCACCAGCATAAGCTCTGCAACAAGTGCATGAGGATGGGTAACGATGCACTTGCACAGACTCTTCTTTCCAAGCAGGAAAGGCCGTTGTGCTTTCCGAGCGGCTGACCCTATCCAGAAAGGAAAACCACTTTGCTCCAGCTCAATTCTCCTGCAGTACTTGGTGCAAGACTGTTTGTAGCAGGGAAGTGTTTCAGACCTTGACTCTCCCCAGGTTCCTCCAGCATCCTAGAGCAGTGGAGGGGCCAGAGCGATCCTTTCAAGAAAGGCTCTTTCCCTGAAAACTCCAAAATCCATTTCTGAAAATAAGACCAAAAATCAAAAGGAGGAAAAACAAAAAAAAAAAAAAAAAAAAAAAAGAAAAGAAAAAAAGGGAGGAAACTATAGTGATAGAGGATGCAAGAAGGAAGACGGACACAAAGAACTGAGTCTCGTGTACCTGATGAATTGTCTGATTGACGAAAGAGGACATCAACAAAATCAGAAAACAATCATGCGGAAGAAGGAATATGAGATGAGATCCCTCTTTCTGAAGTATGAAATTCCATTTGTGTACTTAACATGCTGAATCTTTCAACCTATATCACATGTTAAGCAACCGAGGTCTAAACACAATATGTAGGCTGCCTCATAGCTATTAAAACTCTGTTATCCCCAGCTATGCAGATACTCAAGCAATGTCATCCATTTTTAAAAGCCCAGATGTCACCCATTTTTGGAGATTAAAAAATTCAAATAAAATTGCACATTCAAATTACTGTTTTGGCACATAAGGATACGTGTGTGCAGATTTGTTGCACAAAGACATGGTACTTCAGCGCAACAGTGAGATCAACAGGATAGATTTTTTTCATCTCGGTTAGTGGCAAACTAAGAAGTATTTATATTAAAAACTCAAACGTCTTCAATAGAGCTGTTCTTTCTACTGTAACAAAAAAAAATTTAAATAAATAATGATAATCAAGCTTTCAAATTTTACCTAAGTGCAAAGGTACAATAGGCAAGTATAGCTCCAACATTGGATAAATAAGTGGGAGCAAACCCCATCCTATTTTAATGAGCTTAGCATCCTAGGGGCTCCAGTGCCTCAAAATGGAAATGTAGCTGATTTTTACCTTGAGGAGTAAAATTCTACATTGTTTTGATCTACGTGTATTCCTTATGCCACAGCTACTGCTGTTCCGGTTGCCAAGTGGTTCTCTTCCTTTTTGGTTTATTTAAGTAAGACAATAAGGAAAGTGACAACATAATTTTCCGTTTTATTAGGACTGTGGAAGGAAATGATGTAACGAGGAAAGTCAAAGCTAAAAGTTACAAGTACATATCCTTAGATACGTTCTGTTCTTGGGCTACCGCATTTAAGACCCTATCTGTCGTGTGTGACTCGGGCACTGAGGTCAGAACCCAGCATATTTAGGCTCCTGTTGGAATGGATGGTAACTAAAAAATATTTAAATTTATTTTTTTGTCTCTGAGTTAGAAATCCATTGAAGGCACGCAACAATTATCAGTGAGTACTTCTAAGATTAAACTTCCTTATTATCTAATGGTACCAATAACAACAAAAGAAAATAAAATGGTTATTATCTTAAGGACCTAAACAATTCAAAAAACAAATTAAGCTTAGAGTGAAATAAGAACTGGGTTAGAAATCCTCTTCTGAACAGTTAGTCTGCGAATGTAATTACTGAAGAAACTACAGCTAATCAGCTGTGAATTGTATCCATTAATTAGTATTTGCCCTGGAGAAATGAGAAAAATCAGTAACAATGTTAACACTGCAATGCACTGATGAGTACTGAAACACAGGGCCCTCAGCATTTAGTCAAGCAGGTGGCTCCAACGGTCCAAGTAATTTAAAAAGCTCTCACCTGAAGTGCAGAGCTGGAATTACAAAGCACTTCTTGCATATCTTTGTATCTATATAAGGCTATAATTAATGGCTTTTAATTTAGAAACACTTTGTGATCAGCTGGGAACAGTTATAAATCATTCTAAATAGAACAAGGGGTTCTTGTCTATTTTAGTAAAATAATTTGGGAAAGATGTTATTTGTGAAATAACTCTTGTTGCAGTCAACAGTTTCTCCATTTATTTTCCAAATTATTTTCTCGAATTTCTCCAATTATTTTCTAAAGGATCCCTTGCTCAGACCCCTCACAAACATCTCAGAGCATTGCTGTAGTTGACAGCAGGCACTCAAAAGAAAGGCGACATCCAGCAATTTGGTCTGCCCAGGTATACTCCTGAGGGGTCCCCCCTGCTGGGTTTCCCTGGGACAGAGAGCAGCACCTAGTCCAGTTATTTTTGTGTTTTGTGGTGGTGTTGGGATGCTTCGCAAATGACCTAGCCATAGCAATTACTGAGGTTTTGCATAAACTTTTGAATCTAAAGATCTCAGAGCACCCTTGCTCCGTACCAATGAAAGAATAAAATCTTTTCACTGGCAACACATACCACTGCTTTACAAACTACTACTTGTTTCCTTTGATCTCAGGAGTTCAAACGCCATCTCAGGTTTTGATAAATATATTAAGCGTAAGTACCATAACCTACTGCCACAGCAAACCCATGGACACTGCAGGCATATGCCAATTTCAGTAAATGGACTGCAGGCAAACAAAACCTCTTCTGAACTTGTTATGAATCACAGTTTTGATTCTTCATGCAAATCAGTGCATTAAAACTACGACAGTTCAGCCTTTTATACTACAAGGGCACTTGAATCTTGGCCCCGCTGAAATCTGTTGGAATCGACATAGAGACTGTAACAAGAGAGACTGGATGCTTGCTTACTAATACCTCATATAAAGAACGTCAAGAAAATCGATTCTTTCTTAAATAGCTTGTTGAAGCTCTTCTTTTAGCTTTGACTACCAAACCTAGAGCCCAACACCTAGTCTTGTTCATCTTTTCTAGGAAGGGTGTGTATTTGCAATGCTAAGGGAAAATTCACGCCCTCTACTCCTTCCCAACACACGCCCTCGTGAAGACCAAACCAACTCCTGCCCAGGACCAGGGATACAAAAATTGTATTGCTGCCCCACTTGTACAAACGGCAAGTTTTCAAAGACCAAACCTCCTAGGCCAGACGTTACGATACCTGTTTGCAAATCAAGGGATCAGCCACCCTAAGTCAGCACCGCACAACGCTGCTTGCATTTTCAGGCTCCCCTTTGCACTCACCAGAGCTTAAAAATTGGTTGGTCATGAAAGCTCCGGCTACTGAACAGTAGTTTTAAGAAAGAAGTCTGATATGATGAACATCACAGAAAACCTGGGCAGTCTGGGATAAAAAAGATCAGTGATTAAATGTCCACAGAGTCTGAATTCTTACTGGGGAAAAAAAACAAAAAAACCCACAAAAAACCAAACAAACAAAAAAACCCCACCAAACTTCAGAAAATCTCAAAAGGTTAAATAGTGACTCCTGTCTGGGCTCCACTTTTGCAACTGTGATGAGTCAAAAGGCACAGCAAGAAATAAAACAAGCAAAAGAGTTTACGCGACACAACCATAACATTAAAAAAAAAACGTAGAAAATAAAGCAAATAACTGATTTTGAAGGCGTTATGGACACAGAGAATACCATTTTGAACCTATAAAAGTTAATGGGAATGTTGCAACGGATTTTAATGGAGAAATTATTTCACTTACAACATTCAGTCATTCGTATTTATTGCAACTGTCTACATTTCAGTCTTTAAATCCACTCAATCATGGTGCAACTCTAACTTGAAAAACATTAGAACTCACAGCCATTATTCATTTCCTAAAAAGAGCAAATACAGAAATACTTATTTTAAAACCAGACATAGAGGAACCAGACTTTTATCTGAGCATCTCAATGGAACAAAACTGAAATTTTTAAATACTAGTATTTTTATGCTCAACATTAAAACTAGATTCCTCAGGCTAATACATTAGATGTTCTAAATAATACTTTTTATAACATTTCTGCTTAATTTAATAGTGCAACCACAAGGATGAAAACTATTGGAAGGGTTAGGGAATACCACCAAAACCACAGAATGTGAATAAATGTCCCAAATGAAAAAGTCAAACAAAATAGGAACAGGAATGAAACACATTTTATCATCTTCTCATAACTAATCCTGAGACTTTAAATTTTGCTTAACAGGAATGACTGTAATTCTGTACTCAAAGACTACATATCATAAATAAGAGAAAGAATAAAAAAAATAAGTTATTACACAATCCACACACACCCTTTTTTAAAGAAAGCCATATCCCAACCCTTACTGCAAACCAGAATTCAGGCTGAGTTATCACAACACTAACAGACCTTTCATAATTATTGGTTACTGTTTAGTCAAAATACACATTTAAGTTTCTCTCGGGATATTATCTCCAGACAAAAATCTCACTGGCTTGATGCTGGGCTCCTATCCACAGAACCAGCTCTGTCACAGCACTACATATCCACTCACATATGTATTTTAGATAGTTACACATCCAAATTCTATCACTTCTGATGCCAATTTATTGCTTATGGAAAATGGCAGCCTCAACTGATCACATTTCCAGTATTCCTGCAATAAAATTAGAAACATATTTTTAAAAATATGGCCATTAATAAAATCATTATTTTATGGTGTAAGCTTGCTCATATTTTTTTTATGTAGAATAATATCTACTTGCACAAATATATATTATGGCAAGGATCTCATTTCTATCTTCATATTTGGCTAATTAATTCCTCTGAGGTTACACTATCCTTATGAGTAAAAAGAAAGATAACGATCCCAAAAGATGTAATTACAGACCAAAACTAAATTACTTTGCAGGTCTAACTACTGTATCTTAATAATTTCACTGCAGAACATCTTCACTGCATTTGGGCAGATTTGATTTTGCAGCCTGACCAATAATTACAGCTCCGGCAAATACAATGTCTGATAAGGACATCAATTAAAAATGAGCATTGTGTTATTTTTTTTTTTTTAAAAAAATTCATCATGTTCACAGCCTGCCTGATTGAATGAAATGCCAAATTAAATTAATGGAGATTGCTAAGTCTAGCTGGCTGGTGGGGAACCATGCAGAAAGTGGGACAGCACAGACAATAAACTGTCTGTAATTAAAAGATGAGAGCTGGACTAATGCTACTTCAGCCTGATTACTCCAAACAAAACAATATACACTAAAATTACTCTGGCAACAGAAGTAGATGGAGTGGGAGGAGGGTTGGGAGAAAGGTGGGTGTTGTCTTTTTTTTCTTTAAAATAGTATCAACTATCACCATCTATGAACAGCAGTGTCCTCCCCAGATGTATTAAGTTAAATATTATTTTTTTTCTCATCAGGAAACACAATTTATTTTCTCAATGAACAACATAAAAATAACAGGCAAGAATTCTCCGGTCATTTCTGTTCTAGATGGATATCCAGTTAATCTCTGTAGCGGCTTTACTTTTAAGCGTGATGTGTTCATAGCAGGAGCAGAGTGTTCTTTTCTGGAAAAGAAAGTCCTTCACGACAGTTTCAATCCTTCAGAAGCAGTAGGTGGTATTCATATTGTTTTACAAAATACAAGTTTTCTGTTTTATTTTTACTACTAGAAACAACGAGGCAGATTTTAGCAGCTACTTCACGGATACAATACCACTTAAAATGTTGGGGATTTGTACCATCCTAAGTGAATGAAGCATATTTTACAACTTCGTAAATAAAGAAGTAATTTTATCTCAGAGCGCATGCAAAATGGTACCTTCAATTTTGACGCTACGTGGCCACCCACTGAAATGTCTGTATTCCTCTGGCAGCACGCTAACGTGTTGAAAGAAGGAGCAGGCACTGCCAAACGCAAGAAGTATTATTTACCATAGACAAGATGCAGCTACTGGAGGTTAAGGACTGAGCCGCTGAGTATGAAGGAGATGTGGTTGGGCCATTTGGGGCAGCCTCTGACCAAACAGAGTCAGCAGATAAGGTATCGCGGTTACATCAAAGATCAAACCACTACATGTGTGCGCACCAGGGTATGGATACACGCACAGAGACAATGCTTTTGTCAGCAAAAGGTAAAATTTTTGAAGAATTTCATGAAGTACTGGACCACCAGGCAGCATGTATTATATATGTCAAGTTTTTCATTATATATGTCAAGTTTTTCAACCTTTCCATTCATGTTCTTACAGCAAATTTATAATGGTTATTAAAGGATAGTGCAATAGAAATCAGCTTTTTGAGACATATTACAGTATTATTCTTATTTTCAGCAAATAACATCTGGAAGCAGCTTTATTTCCTGCTAGGTTCTGCCTACAAATTTTATAGGAAAGAACTTCACGTACATGTGAAAAACTGCCTGAGCAGTGTTAGCCTCGGTGACTTTGGCCACCAGAACTTACTACACAATTAAATCTCCCTGCTTCTTCCACATCAAGATTCTCTAACACATCATAAGAGGATCCTGCAATAACCAGGAGGAAATGCAGACCCCACTGAAAACAAAAGGAGTTTCTATAGGGGATTTCACACCAGAAAGCTTCATTAGCTTAAGAACACATCGCTGATGAACAGCTAGCCAACAACAGACAGGAGCACAACGTGTAAAAATGAATGTAGCTAAGTACCCGGTTTTGCAGTCACATCTCCAAAGCTGAATTTTAGGCAAATGAATAATCTCATTAGAGGTTCATTAATTATTGAATCTGTACATAAGTATCTGTACAGTCATACATTTGACAACCTTTTGATATTTAAAAACTGAAAAGCCTTTAATTCAGGGGACCATTTAGGTTCCAATTTTTGAGTCTTCAGCATCTGCCACCCTAATTGTTATGTATATGTTCATATACATGTGTCTATCTATGCGTGTATATACATATACACACATTCTCTACTTTTTGCTTAGAGCCAAAAAGATCTCAGTGGGATAAAATACTTGAGCGAGATGGTAAAGAAAAATTCATTCATATATCCTCAAACCTCCATCAGACACACTGTTTGCAGACAGTACAGATTTAAAAGTTTTAGGAAAGCAATTAGAATGAAAACATTTGCAGTTACTTTAAAAGCTTTCAGCCAGCAAATAAAAAACTTCGACAATAACAATAAAAAGCACTGACTTAATCTCTCAGATTCCAGCCAAACTCTTTAATATGAACTTCTTCAGTGAATTCCACGGCCAAACCCAGTAACTGAATGATATTTTGCAAAGTGTGATACCGCACAAGCGTTAGGAACAGAAATGAAAGGAATATTTAATGGTCTCATGTTAGACATTTTCAGATCTCTTAAGAAGGATACAGCCTACAAAAGTTTTTATATGCAAGAACTTTATATGAATATGCACAGCATTATTATTCTGTTGACTATGGTCAAGGCAATTCAATACATACCATTTTTTTAATGCTACTTGTTCCACATTTAAATGCATAAATAGTAAAAGGTGGTCCAAAGTGCAGTCCTGGTCCTAATTTTTATACAAGATTAAGGTGTTATATAATTAGTCTGAATCTTGACAGTTCTCTCCAAGACAAACATAGCAAATACCTTGCTGTCACATGTTCAAAGAGTCTCAATTTACCATTTTGGCTCTTTGTAGACGAGAATGGGTTCTCCATTCTGCCCACACTGCCTTCAAAGGCAGTAAAACGGAGAATCAAACATGGATTCTGGGCAGACCTCTGCACACACCTACATACACCAAGGCTACTTTTCCTCTGGACAAGGCTAATACAAATACCAAACTCAGATCAACCCACTAAGTTTTACATAAAAAAGATTCTACAAGATCTACAGATGTTACTTCAAAGAGTTTTGAGTATCACTGCACCCTGTTGTTGCCTGAAACTTAAAATACAGGAAGAGTCCCAGTGTTAAGATAAACCCATTCAGTAGCAAAGCCAAGGAGAGGCCAGTGTGATTTAAGCATTTGTTTAAAAATATACAAATATTTAAAGAACATGTTTTCTTTCTTTGCTTTCTAACCCAGAGACGTTTGTGGTGATGAATCACAAAATGATTTTTGTGATCGCTCTCATGAGCTCGTACTTGTTGCTGGAATAAACCAGATTAGACATGTACGTCATGGAAGGAATATACTGCTAAAATGGAGAAAGAACTTATACGGCTAAGTCTCTTATTTATATATATTTTTCTAGAACTTTGTAGCAATTTGAATTTCAGATGAGAAAGGTCTTCTCAAATACGCAGTTCACAGCATCCATTCAATGTACGTATTTTATGAGTTACATTTCTCTGAACAGCTCACATTACACATAGGATCTTATTTCTGATGACATCAGAGGACAGATGGCGATTAAATGATGCTTTTTTCCACAACTGCTCTAACGAACTGAAGAAAGGGTAAAGCACAATTGCTCCCTTTCTGTGGCCCTGTAAGAGGGTGGAAATGTCTCTATTCTCCATGACATTTTCCAAATGGAAGAAGACCAGCAGCCTCTCAGAATGGCCTCAACACGTGGTACTGCAAGATAACTTGCAAGAAAGACCCAAAGCAAACCTGTGGACCCGATTCTGGGGCCGCCCCTCCAATCTACCTTCCCACGCGCCTCCGGGTTGCGACAGGCACACCGATGCCAGCTCCTGGTGCCATGACTGGAGGCTGCAGGCCCATGCCCTGCTCGGTGACCGGAGCCCTCCAGCACACATGAGACCTGAAAGCCAGCAAGGTCCCATGAGAGAGCAGCCCCATGCCACCTCCTGCCATAACACACCAAGGTCACTATTAAGGGTCCTTCTTCAGCGCCCCCTCAGCAGGGGTATTAGACAACCCTACACCTCTATCCGAGTATCCTTTTAGCCCCAACCATTTATTTTTAACTGCTATAAGGAAAATTTTTATAGCTTTTTTAGGGGGAAATGCATAAATACGGAACTGGTTTTGCCATATGAACATTTCTGTTTCACATTCCTCTCCAAGGCATTAAGTTCATACAACCAAGGTGTTAATAATTTCCAACATCCCCCCTTTATTTTATATAAACTGTCTAAGCATTGAATCTAAGCATTTCTTAACATAATGAGAGCATTTTATTCTAAGAATCCCAAGAAATAGTTTTATATCACTATATTCAAGATTACTGCAACATTTTCTCACACAAATTTAAAGTGATGTGATTATACTGCAATTGGGCTGTAAGTAGCTTTTCTTAGAATCTTATATCAAATTTCACTCACTCCAGTGAAAATTGTAAATTCCATTCTAGACTATGATTCAGCTCTACTACACTAGCAAATTATATCAAGTTTTAAATATAAAATTGATAGAGAAAGGGTGAAGCAGATGTAGACATTTTATAATAATCATAATGGAGGATCAGTCAAGACACTTTCAGGCTAAAATCAGTACATGCATAAAATCTTAAATATCCCAACTCTCAGACAGGTTGATACTGTGGGTGCCTGTGATTTTTTCTGAAATTAAATACTTTCCACTTTAGAAATACTAATCATAATCAAATAGAAAAAATAGCATTTCTTTAAGATCTATACTAACTCTACTTCACCACATGGCAGGCCGTACGAAGCACGCGGTCTCTTGCAAAGCCAGCCTGTAGGACGTAACTCCACTCTCATTACACACACATCCATGAGAAACAGAGGAAAGCCACCCAGCAGGACACCGACTCTAGCACCAGAGTCTGTGATGGCCACCCTCAACCAAAGCTCTAAGCCGCAGCATGCAGTAAGCAATGCCCTTCCACGAGGGAAGCACTGGTGAGGCTCAAGGAATTCATACACTCTCCTTGCAAAAGCAGGAGTTGTGTGAGATGACTGACAGGCACGAGAATTGGGTATTTTCCTCAGGTGAAAATGTTCTCCAATTTAGAAAAATTCTGCGTGCCAATATAATATAGATTATAGACGCATTTTGGAAACAGGCACATAATGCATTGTTTCCTGCTGTCTCTTTATGTTCCATCGACCTTAAACCTGGAGGATTTCTCCACTATTTTTAGTTGGGCCTGGATTACAAATCCCACAGCAGAGAGGCCTCTGGAGAGTCTTCAGCAACAACTAACTTTATTTAAACATGCAAGATTGAATTGGATGCAATGCTCTGCAATAACAGTAGAGAAGATTTAAATTTAAGAGTGAAATAATCCCTGATGCTAGCTTGTATTCCTAATTTATGCCACTGAGACTAATCAAGCTTAATTTATCTATCTTTAGCTTCCCACTGTTTCATTCCAACCTAAAGGCAACGTTTTGGGCAGCAGAAACTTTATTTTGTAGGTGAGTAACCTACTTTAATTGCATTTTCATCCATTACTACAGTCTAGCATTTTCTTCACTTAATTGGGTCACTGTATTTCTTCTTGTAAGTGGGCACAGAAATTACTTCTGATATTGATTGCAGCCCCTGAGGTTCTGCTGAGAGTTTAGGACACACAAAGGGTACACGGCAAATTCCATTTATGATGAGTGAAATGAAGGAAATTTCAAAACCTTCACTCCCAGTAATAAAAAACAAAACAAAACAAAAAAAACAACCATGAAAATCCTCATGTTAGAATACTGAAATCTTATATTAGGCAAATTAATGCCAGTTAAGAAGAATCTGGTTGCTCTGTTTACAATATTATTTCAAACGCACCCTGACCGATAGCCTATCAAATGCAGGGCTGGCAATACCTAGTGCTGTATGAAAGCTCTGCCCTCTCAAGTCTTCAGGTGATCTTCAGCACTGATATTTCAAAATACAAACAACTAATTAGTGTTAAAATTAAACGCATATTAAAAAGCACACCAGGCATTTGAGTAATGTAATTTCTCCTCATAATTTTCAGATGCCATAAAAAACCCCATGTTTTTAAATATGACTAAAAATGGTAATAAAAGCTCTCTTGAAGCATCAAGTATTACCCTTCATGTCTTGATGTAAGCAAGCCTGAGCTCTGATACATGCAAATTCTTGAGTTTCTTTTCTTGCAGTATAAAAGACATCAGATCCTAGTGGCATTTCTGCTGCCAAGCTGTTCCACAGCTCACAACTCATGCTCTGAAAACATTCTCCCAATTTAGTGGACTGAGACAATTGAGTCTTGGGTTATTCACGCCAAAGATGTGTGAGAAGTTGAGTACTTCTTAGTTGAATTTAAATAATCAGATTTAGCTTTAGTATGAATTCAAATTAGATGTATGAATTAGCTGTAATCTTGTCATGAACCTCTTCGTCTGAATGTTTGGAAACTATGTAAGATATTCCTAGGAATACCTGTTAATTACAAGACAGGTTAATAATTGGAGGTCAAACGGGAAAAGTCACAAGCTCATACTCATGTAGCACTCAAGTTTTCCTACCAGCTGATGGCATGATCAGGTCTACAGAAATATTTCCTCAGGTGTCTTGAAGACAGCCTTTTTTATACAGAAACCATCCTGATGGAAACAAATAATACATCCTACCATAACCGTGTGCTTCTGGCAGGCAGCTACCTGCTACAATTAGCTGCAAACTACTGGGAGTTCTTGCATTTTTATTTGACACCTTGAACCTTATCATTCCATCCCTCTTTTAAGTAGAAAATTTCCCAGAGATCAGAAATCTTTGTGTAGTAGAAGCAAGACCTGGACTCAGTGTACTTTCAGAAAATCCTATATATTTGGAGTTTGGGTTTTTTTCCAAATGCCCAGGGCTAAAGCTGCCTCATCACTAAATTATATTTCGGATCACATAACTTTAGCCAAGTTTTACGACACAGACTATCTTTATGTGATATCAAAGTTGGGTAAAATTTGAGAACTACTAATCCCACGTCCAGTTCTGGTGAGCAAGTAAAATGATGCAAAACCATGCAAGGGAGTATGAAACATGAAAATTGCTTTATATGTTCACAGTAAGAACAAATCACAGGAAATCCACAAGGTTGGTTGCTTCATTGTCTGCAAAACTGGGGAGATTCTGCTCTACCATAAAACTTCTCAGTAATTTTTTCTACCTGAATTGGGAGACACTGCACACTGTTAGTGTGAACACAACGAAGGTGGCAGGAACAGAGGAATAGCATGGAATGTTCTGGCAGCTCTCTCGCCATCAAAAGAGGAAAATACCAACCAAGGGTGGGTAAATAACTAATTGGTCACAGTAAAAATGAAATGGTATTATAAATCAGGACTTTCTCTTCATTTGTATAAGCTTTTAGAATTGTTTCTGATAACGTTTTGTTGTCCAGTGATTTTTACATTTCAAAATCCCCAGACTGAACAATCCCTAAGATAATGGTTTTGCCTTTAATTGCTTGCCTGATCTGCCCTGGAATTATTTCAACAGTTCTCCAGTGAAAGAGATTTCCTTCAAAAATCAAAACCAGGTTGCTCAATGGTATTTTCAAAACTTGTTAACAACATTAAAAATATATATGTATTTTAATGGGAGAACTGAGTTGTTAAATATCATAGAATCATCACCACAGAATGGGTTGTGTTGGAAGGGACCTTAAAGATCACCTCATTCCAACCCCACTGCCATAGGCAGGGACACCTTCCATTAGACCAGGTTGCTCAAAGCCCCATCCAACCTGATATACATAGTCTGGTTTTGAGAGGAATAAAATTATATACAAGTGTTATAAAATGATGTACAAGTGCTGGGTACTAGGAAGCACAGAAAGAGTGGAAGAAAGTTATCAGAGCAGGATAACAGAAATCAGCTTATCTGATAGATAAGGAAAAGATAAACTGAAAACTGGTATGAGAAAAGGTAAGAAAATAACCTTTGAGGAAAAAGTAACACGTAACAAAGGGGAGTTATTCAAAATTAAAAGAAAAAAGATTTAGAAGTTTGTAGTATCTTGTAAACTATGATTTTGAGAGCATCTAGAAGCAATTCAAAGCATACGTATTTATATAAACTGTCACATAGTCATTTTTTTATTTTTTGAAAAACCAGACAGCTTGTAACAGTGAATACGAAATTTAACTTAAATCTCACAATTCCAGACCACTAGTAGTTCTACAGAAAAAGGTCTTTTGCCATCATCTCCTATACAATCTTATGGTTTTGCCTTCCCAACAGCATGGAACAGCTGTCCACACCCAAGCTCACATACATCCATGGAAAATTCTGGGTAACATGTCACAACGATCCTTCAAACATCTCCATGCGAGACCTTCCTTACCACCACTGAAACCAATAACGACAGATTACAGGTGACTCAAGAATCTCTTCCAGTGCTACAATCACACCTTCATCCAACCATACATACAAGCCACTGGTTACAAGAAACACCTCCGTTTCTAGAGACATATGCCAAAACCCCCGCATTGCTCATAAAACCAAAATACAAACAATAAATTGTGTAAGAGTCACCTAGGAAGACCAGCAATCTGCAGTGGTACTTACCAGGCAGAAGAACGGTGAAGGGTTGTGTGCTAACATAAATCAGGCTGTACCATTTGATTCAGATGGTGGCGGTGGTTGTGTGCTATATTCCAGTAACTGGAATATCATCTTTAGCTAAACTAGCTACTATAAAAAAATAAAAGGGCTATCAATTTTCATGTCAACATATAAATATATCATCTTCTGAGACAAGAAGAAAGTTTCTGCCATGTTGTAATACTTAACCATGCACAAATGAAAAGGTAGTAAAGAGCGAGCGAGGGTGCAGATATTGATTACATTCCTTACAGAGATGTACACTAAATTGAAAGACTACCCCATCTCTGTGAATATGGCAAGTCTCTATAAACCCTTCACCGTTCTCAAATGCAAATTCTCTCTCTGCTGTGCACTCCTCATACGTCTTGCTCTGTAAACATAAATTTGGGGAAAGTCAGGCCCCTTTCTGGTCTCTTCATCCCCTCAGAAGCACAAACCGTGCTGCTGCCTCAGCAACCTCTGATCCTTCAGAGAGAGATAGAATGGTGTTCAGCTCGTGAATATCACAGCACTTGAACCTCATCAACGGATTTTTTTTTTATTATCAGAACCTAAAAATGGCAATTTCACACATTCTCCTCACACCAGAAGCTCCTGGGTCATCTAAACAGCGTTGTCAACACTTAGAATGATCATCAACAACAACGAAGGAGACTTCCAGCATCTCCAGCTTCCATAAAATGGTCATCATCAGGATTCAATTTCAGCTATCAGCAGCAGTGAGAATCAAACCAAT
Organism: Falco rusticolus; assembly: GCF_015220075.1. Lineage (NCBI taxonomy): Eukaryota > Metazoa > Chordata > Aves > Falconiformes > Falconidae > Falco > Falco rusticolus. The sequence goes on from NC_051201.1 coordinate 17,449,992, forward strand.
GGGCATTCCAGGGACTCAAAGTCACGATGTTGGCACTGCCACCTGCAGCCATGCTGTCAAGTGGCCACAAGTTCCGGAGATCTCATTATGCATCATGCTTCAAACCTCCACCTACTTATTTGTTTAGGTTTTTGCTTTTTAATTCAGTATCCCTTTGCTTATGTTGATACAATTGTTTCTAAGGTCCCACTGCAAAAATGAAATACTGAACTCATTAGGATTTGGGGAGGAAAGTGCAATTACGGTTTCTTTTTCATCTGGGGCAGGAATGAAGAGCGGCAGAAGGAGCCCCTTAAGCTAGCTAAAATGACCAACATGGCACATTATGAAATCACACCTTTATTTACCAATGGCAATAGTCAATTTTTCAGTAATAATCACCTTGCTGGCTACAGGGGACTGTTTAAGAAAAACCACCTTTTACACAGAAGCTGAGTCATTAGAAAACTGGCCTGGAAGGGACATGCGGGACATTTGCAAACCTTATTTACTCATCGAAGTACGTCAGATATCCACAAAAACCACACCTGACCAAGGAATAAAATGCATATGACCTAATGGAAGCAGTGATGATTAAGATTTATATAACCAGTAGATAAATTGTGCTTTGCTGTCGTGCACTACCTAGAAGCTTATGGGCCAGAAGCAGGATTAGTTCAGGACAAGGGAAATTATACATGTAAGAGTTAAAGCTTAAGAAAAAAGATCTGGCTTATATCAAGTTGACGCTTCAGATAAGAGACTGCATTATAACAGGTTATAGTTGCAAAAATAATTTTGATTGGCATATCATTTATACTAACTACTGCTTGGAACCCACCCAGAATATGCAGCATACTATAAACTGTTAGGAAATATATCTGTGTATTGTTCAATATTTACAATGTGCTTTATTTTGAAAATATAAAACCTGGCAGAAAAACATAGAGTATTAAAAATAGTCCTACTTAAAAAGAATCCCCTTTTCCCTATAAAAAGAAGTATTTCACTAACGGCAGTTTATAATTTTGTTCAAAAATGCTCACAGTGAAGCTAAATAAACTTTCAATGGGAAAAATTTGATTGCTTTGTTCAGCTGCTCAAACAGATTTCTATCTCTACTTATTTGCATATTTCTGAATATTCCCTTTCAGGCCCACACCATTTTTGTTAGCAAAATCAATTTTCTGTTGGACAAAAAGTGAGATTTGGTCTAATGATTTTAAGCTTTTAAATAAACATGAACCGAATGGTGTAAAGAGCTCTCCTTTTAAGACAAGATCCTGGCTGTTTGGAAAGAAAAGAATTCTTTGCATTCACAGATATCCATTGACAGTATCAGATTTTAACATGAAGAGAGGAAAAAAAACCATACAAGTGCAAAACAAAAAGAGCTGCAACCTAATTATGTAGCTACAACACAGCCTGATACTGCGTTTATTTTTAAGGAACATTGTGTACACATGTCCATATACAAAATGCAAGAAACACTAAACTATGATGTAAAAGCTTTATTATTGATTTTCCAAAGCTCAAATAATACTCATGCTTATGAAACAGTTTCCTCTGCACCTGAAGAGAAGGACTGTTCTAAAAAACAACAGTTCTGCAGAATCTGAGCAAACACCAACCAAATGCGATTTTTTCTAGGTCTGTTCAGCTCTGCTAATAGTTATTGTTTGCACAACTGTAACTAAGTACATTACCAACTAGTTGTTCAATCTATATAAATTTAAGAAACACACAGCGCCAAGGAGTGACTCATATATCAGTCTATTATATGCTACAGAGCTGACTGTATTAAACAAATCACTTTCCCTACAGCTGAAGAATAGAAGCTATATACAGAGCAGAGGTTATTGTCTAATTTAAATCTTGGCTCCCTTCCCAGAGCTGTACAAGATTCCAATTTGTGGAAATGTTACTCTCTGCTACTGCCAGAAAGGCTACAGAAAATGGTATTGGGTGCCTTCCAGAAATATGTCTGCAAAATGCCAATCAACAAGTCACTAAAGATTAACAGTATGACTGTACCAAATTAATTTAAATTATAGAAACATATGGCTAGAATGTTTGCACTGCACTTAACACAACACCTGCTTCACAAACAGCTAAGTTTCCTTCCACAGTATTAAATAATATATGTCAAACACCTTGAACCCGATTCCTATAAATGGGAAAAAAATCAGTTAATAAACAGTAACCAGGGGTTACCACTATTAGCTACAAGCCACCATTCTGTAACTGTTAGATTCCTTGTTTATTTAAAATTTTACACCCACCCAGATTAAGTGGTCTTTTCCCATCATAGAAAAAGTCATTAGCAACAACAGAAATGAAGAAAAAATATGACAGAAACAAAATCTTTATATTCCATTTTAGAAATCTAAAATTGGAAGTTGATTTTGCTAAAATGGTTCCAGTCTTACAACAGTCCTTCAAACACAGTGCTCTTCTGTCTTTTTTTATAGAGGCAGATATATACATGTGTATAAAGTTGACATTCTTTAGCAAAAGCCACTCCCGAAAGGCACTATAAGCTCATGAAAAGTTAGAAGATTTACAACCACAGACCACAAGTAGAATATTTTATATTTTCGTGATGTGGCTTTTCCATTATTTTTATAAAATTCCAGTATATATGATCATGTCATCAAATTAAAAAATATTTTTTAAAAACAGTGATAGTCCTAGAAATATTTACACATTAGTGAATGCCATATTTCGGCTGAAGAGTAAGGGAGCTGTTTTATGTTTCTCTCCACTGCTTTTCTATTATTGCCTAGCTAATGGAAATACATCAAACAAATGTTCTACAAGAGCAATAAATATTAAAGTTGACCTATCCATCTGGAAGAAATGAGAACAATACTGCTCACTTTTAGCCCAAATATGACACTGATAAATGAAGCTGTGAGATTCCATCACACTTTCAGCAACCTGGGCTAAGCACCCACCACGTGATTCTTGTACCAGCAATTTTCTCCATTCATCTTCATTAGGCAGTCACTTGACCTGCCTCCTAACATCCCTGTCAAATTTGAACCTTCAGGGGGCTTGTTGTACTTCTAACAATGTACTCTAAAAGCTCTATTCCCTTTTGGAAAAAAACTCAGATGAACATAAAAGAATATATGAGCCATTCCTTCTGGAGAGAGAACCATATACTAGTCGTGATTAAAAAAAGGAGATGGCAGCACGGTATGAGTGACTGTGGGAACAGTAGCGTTCTTACAGCCCAGAACCCACACCACAGCCCAGCAGAGAGCACAAGTGGGCAAAGCAATCATGCTTTTGGCCACTGAAAGACAATTACAGGTTCAAATGAGAATGTATGCAACCTCTTGCCACAAACCAGACACCCTCCATCTCCTCCCTCAATCGCTGCTCCAAGCAAGCTGGGACAAGCAGCCATAGCATTCTTAACTTAACACAATAAGAGCTCTTCATCACATTACCAGTTTTACATTACACCCCCATTATTTTCTTTTTCAACAGTATAATAATAACAGCACTGATTCGATTATTCTGTAATAGTGAAAATGAATACCAATTCAATATGAATTTGCCAGTATAATAAAAAGCTTCTAACAGGATTCTTAGAGACCTCCTAGAAAGACTGTTTATAACTTTATGATCGCTTAGGGAAATCAGAAAGGCTAAAAGCACCAAAAGGTGTTAAGCTTTAGACATTACAACTATCACAGACATTCATGCAATTGCAATACCTTCGTTAGGGTAGATCTAAAATGTTTATCTGACAAACGTCGGATGTATTGACTCTGTTTTTCTATTGCACACAAGCTGCTTATCTTTCTTTTTTCAAAGAAGTCTTTAGAATTATAAATATTGTAGACTGTCATGGTAATGTAGCAATTAAAATACACCCACATAGATTTCTTTTAGGCAGTAAGTTCTTCAACCCTTTTTCATGCTGATCAGGTCTTACATGAGTGGTTCCATAGAGCTGCTAAGCACACCAGGGACTTACCCATCCAGGAAAACACTGCTGAATGCAAGTAAAGACCACAGAATCAAACAGAAAATATGTATGTACAATACTGAGGTAAGATGGATTTCACTGAGATCTCCAGAAAATGACCAGACTTCTTTTATACAAACCAAATAAGTCTTTTAACAAACAGATACTTCAGTCATGCTAAGTTGGATTTATAGCACTAAATTTTTTACTCTCTTTTTTTTTTTTTTTTTTTTTTTAAAGCATCCAAACTGTATCTTACCAAGGGAAGACACAGAACATCTTATTTGTTATCATTATTTTACAGGGTTCTATGAGTATCAGAAACTATGCTGAAATACTGAAAATACTTCCAAAAGCGTGGACAAGAAAAATTAACAGGTGTGCAATGTACAATCAAGACCTGGCATAGGTGTATTTATGGTAAGTACCTTAATTTCTTGGCTACAGAATGCATTACAGGTAGTAACTAAATAATCTCTGCTAAGGTGGTGCATTTTCCTCCACCACAGAAGGAATGCTTGTCTATAAGCTGGGATGCTGATCTGAAGTTCCTTTTAATCAGATGTTCTTACATCAGCATTAGAGCAATCACACCACACTCCCTGGTGACATTTTTGTCAGGCTTTTACAAGAGGACGGACAATTCACGGGAAAGCCGCTGGTGGCATTAGGTTTCACCTCAGCCAATCCAGCATTATGCTGGACTGGTATTATCTGCATGAGCATCCGTGTATCTGCACTAGCATCTGTGACTGCAAATGCCTTTACCAACACACCCTGAGCCTTCTCTTTGGAAGGAAAAAACTGGCTCCTCTTTCACTTGCTCATCTGAGATGCTGAAGATTTCAGGCCCTCTGCATTGCTTCCAAGTTCCAAGTTTGTCACTTTTCCTTCCCCGATGACACAGGCCTTGGCCATTCTCAAGAAGGAGCGAATGTCTCCATGATGACAGGGAGATCAAAAAACTTCACAAGTGGTTTTCACATCTGGTTCACTCTACGGCTGTTGCAGGCAGTTGATTCTCAACAGAAAGTGGCTTGGCAAGATCAGCTTGCAGATCCAGGGGTTCTCAAAACCAGCCACATGCCAATTACCTACCAATTCTCTTTGCCTGAGGTGATTTCTTCTAGAAAGATTAATATCAAGTTAACAATGAAACAAATGCTTTAAACGGAACCTCTGGTTCCAGCATGACAATGACTTTTCAGTATTTCACAGGATTCAGTTCCTGAACGAAGCCTGGTTGCAACAACATTAAAACAATTGTTTTGCCAAGGTTGGGAGCTAGAAAAATCAAAATGCTGAACAATGAAAGAGAGAGGCCTGAAGCAGTTTTCAGGGAACTTGTTGAAAAAACACAAGTGAGAGAAGAGATCTCAGCACAGCCCCAAAGATGATCCTACGTACAGCAAGAGACTTTCTGTTACACAAAAGTCTAAGGAGGCGAGTCACAGAACCTGAGGTCTCAGAAGACCTGATTAAGGGAAAAAAAAAAAAGCAATCATTTCATCTACTTCCAAGAAGCCATACATACACACACACACACACATAGGAGAATCCCTATATGCTAGAATTAAGAGGGGGGAAAAAGCCCAAGCAAACACCACCCATCCCAAGAAGTGAAGCTGAACATGAAGCAAAGCGGATTTTCACCTTAACTAGCTGATGTTTGCTGTGGAACGTTTCATCGAAAGTGATGATGATGTGTTATGATAATGTCAGCTTTACCATCACCATCGTCTGTCATGCCAGAATTATTCTATAGCTCTTGATTATGAAGTGGCTCTTCAATTCTTCAAGACTGAGTGACACTGAAGCAACCTGGAAAAGTATTTGCTGAACACCTTCAGCAAAAAAGAGGCAAAAGTATTCTATATTGCTTGAGTTAGGCTATGCATATGTTAGTGCGATATTCTAGTTGGAATTAGCCTTTGTCTGAGTAGAAACTTCAGTATGCAGCTGGAGCTTGCTAGCAGGCAACTCATCTTAAATTTCATTAACTTTTCTTTTACATTACTTTCCTAACTTCATTCAGAATGCCCTTTCAAATGCAGTTCAGCCATGAACTCCATCATTTATAGTGCAGCATTGTTCGTGTCAAGTCTTTGCAGCAGGGTTATCGCTACAGGTTAATGGATTTGTGTTCTGAGAAGCCATGATTAGAACAGGTTTACCAATAGTGACCTGTGTTCCACATTATACAGTGCAAAACACATCTAGCAGCATGATCGTTATCAACCGTCAAAAGAGATACTGAGAGCTGTGTGTATAGACAGCACTAAACTCAGATGGTTTTATTTACTCTATATAGGTATTCTGCGGTGGTTAAATTTGACATGTACAAATTGCTGAAGTGAAGATTTGCAAAATAACAGTATCTATCAATGCTAATGGCCTAGCTTAGAAAACGATGTGCAGAATTTCAAGCACAGCATGAATATGTAGTTAAAATATTTGTGGCACTTTAATGGACATTTTCATTAGCAAAGGTTATAACAATGGCAAAAATCTGAAATGTTATACAAGGTGTGAAGCTATTATAATGATTTGACAAAATTCAGAGAGATACATTCTTACCATTGGAGAAGACATTAAAAACTAAACCACTTCAACTCCCTTCCCAATGCAAATATTCCAGTAGAAATATCGAGAAGCACAAATAAATAACTTCTCCTAAAGGCTCTGCAAGTTTTCTTGTCCTTTCTGTAATACCGTTTAAGCACTGTTCAGTACAAAGTAGTAGAAAACTTAAGCTGTCATGGCTTTTCTCTTCCTCTTTTTCATTATGATGCACAAGCTGACATCAAGGAGAAAAAACACACAAAACTCATATTTTAGGTGGACTATAGAGCTGCTTGCTATACTAGCGCAGGGCTTCCAAAATAGTGATTAGGAGAACATTTAATAGTAACTATCACATTAAAAAGAGTAAGTAGTACATATCCAGGGTAGAAGGCCAACTAATCACCCAGTGAACAGTAACGCTTGCTGTCAGAACATACAGCGCCTACAAGTGCAGGCTTGGACTTCCAAATCATTACGTATGCACAGCGACAGCCTCCCCTTGTTCAAAACTGGATTTTTACACATTGATTCTTTTAACAAATACAGTGATACCGCATTGTGATACTGAACCTGTTCAGTTATGAAATGTGCATCAATAAAAAAAGCTTGCAAGGAAAGACTTCGATGCCTAGGTTCAAAATTTAAGCACTTCATAGCAGTGCCTAGAAAGTCATTGACTTTACCTAAAAAGACATTGAGCTTTACCTCTAGCATGTTTCCAGTTCCTGCAGAGGAAAGAATTCTTTCCAATTTTAGTTCAGTATGCTTGGAACAACTTGGGCTAGAGGGAAGAGCAATTTCAGATGGTCTGCATCAGTCTCGTTCCCAGGTATGGCTTAGAGAGGCCCAGATTTTGACAACTGTTTGTCCCCTATTTCAGCTACCTGCAGGCAGGCACTCCCGCACTCCTCCACAGTAGCAATGACTACGTATTCCATGTACACAGCTTCTGTGGTCTACACAGCTGGGTTCTAACTATAATACTTTAAAATTCAAGTCCCTTTTTTTCTCCCCTCCCCAACAATCAGCCCTGAATCATCAAACCAGTTCGCTACGCCAGCTGTTTATTATGCTTAAAATTAAGAACCCCACACTGCCCTCCTTCCGAGGCAGTAATATATTTTCATCTGACACATGTTGTTCTCAGGATATAATTTCATTGAGCATCTCTTCCTCATTTAGTGTAGTAGCTTAATCTGCCTTAGTTCTTGTTACAGCTTGTTTAAACTGTTCTCAGATATTTTTTTTTCTACCTAACACCTATTACAGTGGCTATAATACTTCTGACATATGCTGTGCTAAGAGTTACTGATGATCTTTCCAGGATAAGTGCCACTGACATACTGTTTTCTGTAGTACTCATAACAGCAATTCTCTTTAGAAGGAGCTGATCAAAAGGTGCTGGAAAAGGTCCTTTGTCCCTTGAATATTCTGTTAACATGGAATTTCACTGCTGCCTCCACACAGCACACTCACCAGCTTTGAACAGAAGTGACTTGTTTATGACTTGCCAAGACAATAACTCCTTGAAACACAGTCTTCCAGATTTCCTGATATGAACCCGTCACAATGAAATAATGATCTCTGGTTTTATATTAATGACACCAACATAATAACCTCTGTGAAACAGGTAACTGCCCTAACTTTTGCTGTTACCACAGTTAGGTAAGTTGCCCTGAAGGCTGTATTTGCAAAGTCTGAAAGTTGTCACACCACTGGGCAATGTACTAACCATCACTTGCTCAATGAGATAGGGACAACTCAGCCCATTCCACTCAAATAAGCACTTTCAGCATTCTGTTCCGAATGCTGTTAGAGTATCTTCTTACATATAACCACACTATGTTAAAAAAAAATATATCATGACTAATGGAAAACTTGGGCATTCGCTGAACTGAAGCATCAGCCATATCAAATTGTTGTTACCCAGGCACCTACAGGCTGAAAAAGCCCAAGTTGTTATTGACTATGAAATATGGATTCTTTATTTTCAAACATCCAGATGCTACAAACTAAGCTGCCTTGAAAAAAGCTGTATTTTGAATGCCAAGAAAAGAACTTAATGCCATGTGATGCAAAACACACACTTCAGTGTTTTTCAGGAAAACATTCAAAAACATTACCTTTTTTGTAGGGCTTAGTGTATTAAGAAAGAAACATATGCAGAAGTTTTGATTTTCAAAATGTAATGTCTTTGCCTTTTACTGTTTAGATAGCTGGTAGTTCAGATCTTTTTTTATTTTGGAAGAAATTACTTTGCACCTTATTGGATGGTAAGGTCTGTTCCTGAAAGCAGACGAGAAAAAGAAAATTAAGAGCACATAAACTAAACAATGTCCATCCAAGTAAAAGCACTTCACTAAAAGCACAAATACCCTAAGAAAAACCCCACTTTTCTAACTCAAATCTGTATGTCTATGTACACTCATTTCAAGCTTTTTTTTAAACAATGGTACGTGTCATCATTTAAGTTTGAATCAAATCTGAAGGTGTCTCTATCCCTGAGCAATAACCAACAGGAACATATTCCTGTGATTTTTTTATTTTTATTTTTCTGGCACAGTAAGTTATTCTCACATCTGTTACGGCTGATTTGAAATCGTTACTCTTGGAAGACAGATTCTTTTATTTATTTCTTGAACACGATTCCCTGAAGAGTTCGAGAGGTCTCAGACACACTGATGGGGTAATGGCAGAAACCCCAACTTGTGCCAAGGGGCAGGGGGAAATAGTTCTGATGCTACGGTGCAATCTCCTGAGCCCAGGGAACTGTAACCAGCCTGGGGACTTTTACTGATTACAATCCAATTCCACTTTTTTTAATTTCTTCCCTGGAACCACCGATACACATGTAACAGTCTCAAGGGAGTTACCTATAGGTTTCTGCATCTTACTAGGAAAGGAAGGATGGAGTTACAGCTAAGAAAAGATATGTACAGTTCTTAATTCTGCCACCTGAGTCTGCATGACCTTGATCAACTTACTTAACTTCTCCATAACTCTCAGCCCTGAGCATCTAACAAAAAGAAGAAAGCTTCTAACATCACAGGGTATGGATTTTAGGTACCACTAAAACATACATAGGAAAACTTAAAGGACTGTTGTTCAAAGCCAAAGAGAATAAGCCAAAAGCACTAAAATCTATAAGGATAAATCAAGCTCCAAAATATAATCACCAAGCCATATGTTAACATCCAGTTGGGTATCAAATTAAGGAGCCAAAAAGGTGATAATGTTCATACAGCCTCTATTCATAGAAAACTGCCGATTAGAAACTAATTGTTGATATTTGCTTGTACTTCTGTTAAATAATGTTTGTCAGACAACCAAAAACAGCAACAGAAAGCCACACACTTACAGGTTGAACTAAGAGGTAGCAGTCTTTCTTTGGAGATACACTTAAGCAGCAAACAAATACCAGGGTAACAGGGGCATGTTTAAAACAGAGTCCCCTTCAGCTGGCTTAGGGCTCCATCTGCAAAACACTCTCTGTGATTCTTGCCTGCACAGAACTCGTAGGCATCCGAGTTCCCCAGCAGAAGCTACAGCCCTGAGTGAAAGCAGGAGTCACAACTGCAAAGCTTCTCTTTGATCTAGGTCCTGTCAAGCTGTGGTCTTCTCTTTGCCAGGCTTTCTGCAAACGGATGGCATTGGTGGCTGCCTGTAGAAACACAGGAACTTTTTCTAGGTATAAACACTTCTGAAAAAAATTGCAGGTTTCTATGGGCTTTAGGGAAAAGAACACTAAAGCAGAAATTTCTAAAGCTCACACTTTTGGATTTAGACACTTTCTGTCTAGACATCAGTCCTACATACTATGGTATAAACTTCTAAACCATTCAGGTTCCTAAATGACAGAAATGTTATTTGGTGAATTAGTCCTTGGCACTACAGGATCACAGACTGAAACAAGTGATCAGAAGGGACTGATAGATTTTATTCTGATAACTCATCTGGCTGGCTCAAATAATTTAAGACTTTTTTTTTTCCTCATTAAAAGAGGACTGGACAATATTAGTGATATGAAGCTACTTTAGCTGTACGCATCGTATTCACGTGCAACTCAGTACCTCCCCCTGCACATGCATATAACTGCACAGAGCAGCAACTGCTGCTGCTGCCCACAGTAGCACTGGAGAAAGCCAAGACTGAAGATTTATGTTCTTTAAATATTTGCTTAATTTTCTTGCATGGAGACTTTTTTCCATTATTCACCTTGATGATTTAAAATATAAGTTATACTGCTCCTGCACTTTGAGTAAGTGAATTGTATAAATGGTTCAGAGAGCTTAAGAATGGCTGCTCCCTCCAAGCCAACAATTAATGAATGTTAACACTGGTTTGTGATCACAGTCGATGTCCAAAGCCATTCCTTCCTGCCGGTAAGAATTCAGAACCCACTTCACTACCACTTAATCTAGTTTTATTCTGGTGTGAATTTGTTGGTTCCATTTTGATCTAGGCAGAACGTAAAGGTAGGTGTTTCCACTGCATAGCAAGTCACGAATGTTCAACGTGAGATAATCTTTGTACCCTAAACTACAACACTTGCATTATATATGCTATTTATTTATGTTAATCATGGCACAAGTGGCAGACTGATCGCACTGAGCCTGAAGCCAGCACTGACTTGCAGCCTTCCTGTAGCTGAAAACCAATGCCTTCCCGAGCTAGAAGCTTTCGCTTCACTCCTGTGAGCTAGATAAGGTGACACTGAAACTTCTGAAAGGTTGCCGAGGACAGAGGAAGAAATGGTAGAAACTGCTGTGCTGGAAAATTGCACTGCAATAGAATAAATCACAGGAGAGCCACAGGAGTTGCATTTTTCTCCTTTCCATTTTTGCTAAGAGAATGAGACAGAGGTTGGCCCACGAGACAGACTCCAGATCACCACATAAACTGTAGGCACTAATATTTGAGACTTATCAATTACCTTGATTACACTGTGCGTCATTCCTCTACCTAAAAAGAAGGCATCTAACAGCTGAAAACAATGTCCTGGTTTTAAAGATGCAAGAGGTTTGCAATTCGCATCTCTTCTAAACTGTGACTGTAAATATATTTGTTTTGACACTCTTTGCAACCACATTTGGAACTAATATTCAATGCAGAACCATTTATACTGCTTTAAATCATTGCCTTACAATGTCTGTTTTTGTATCAAACTACCTCACTGCAAAAGGAACATTGCAAAGAATTCTTCCCCAGAAAAAGAAAATCAGAAAGCACCAAAGATGCTACCTTTGCAAAAATACAGCATTCAGAGATTATAATTAGGTTTCTTTTCCAAGTATTTCAATGCATGCTGTTAACCTTCAACAACTGTGCATGAACCTTTTAATTAGCATGTTATCTTTGGTGCAATTAATATCTTGTACCTCATATGTTATCTTCAAATTAAAACTTTTACTATCTGAGCATTATTAATTAATCAATGCAAGTCTAAGAAGAAACAGACATAATTCAAGAGAAAGTCGGTGTTTTCAGAATGTCACAGCCACTGACATTTTAGAACAATTATTTAGCTTTCTCCAAATACTACAAGGCTGTTACCTTTCCCTTATGCTGTCTTCACAGAACATACACAAGTAATCATTACATAAATTGCTTTACATCTGCAAACAATTTTTAGCGTTGCATTGTACAAAATATCCAAATATTGCAGGCAAGATAAAATTTTGGTAAAAAAGAAAAAAGAAATTTTTTTAAATCCTTAATAAACCCCTCAATACAGTCAAGAATCTTCCTCTCTATTAAGGCCTGTAGTAAAACATATAGACAGTAGCAGCAATTCAAAGTAAGAAGCAATGTGATTGTTTGACCCTGAAGATACCGATATAGACGAAGATCTTTTATAAGCCACTGTGCCAACTTGATTTACTGTAATGAATGAATAAATTCATAGCCTAATAGCTTGTCGCAATACGTTTGATTTGAGACATTAAAAGAGGAAATGATTTCAAAAGATGATTGTCCTTATAAAAATACTTAAAAACCCCGGAAGATTTACAATTTTTCTGTCACATATCAGATTTAATAAAAGTAAACACAAACCAGCACAACGTGGCCAGTCTCCATCAACAAATAAAGCTATCTTTTTTAACAATAAATTCCCTGTGCTTAAACTAGAAACTGTCTCATGTCTGTTTATAAGCAAAGGACTCCATAATCTGTATTGCGCCAAAGGAAATTAGTGTATTCCCAAGAAAACACAACAGGAATCCATTGTAAAACATTATGCTTTCTTTAATTGGCTTAGAAAATGAAAAGCATGACCTAGAAACATTTAACAGATGAGATAAAGATTTTCTTAGAACTGCGGCACATCAGATTCTCAGTTTTATTCCACAATTACTTGATTCCATACAGCCTTAAACACGAAAATTTAGGACAACTAGGCAGCCACCTACCATACAGTATAGCTATCTGTATAATGACGTAAGCAGACTGCTATTCTAGTAATTTGACTTTGTAATTCCTCTTTTTAGTGTAATTATTCAGTTTTTGTTAACCCCATATAAATTAAAATACATATGTATATTGTTACAGTGTATCCACTTTAAAAAAAAAAACAAAAAAAACCAACCAAAAAAACCCACCTGACACTCACAGAAAGAAGACATTCTGAGTCAAAACACCTGTGGATTTAAAAAAAAAAGAATTTGCTCCTACTTCCTACATCTTTATTCTACTATAATCATGAACAGAAAACAAAAATGTCAGTAGTGTCACAAGATGACTCATTAATATAAACTATAATTACACAGGATGGCAGTCAAACATGCTGATACACATTATGTATATCTACTTCATCTTTAACAACATGCATTACACACAGTCATAATCTGCACGAACGTATAGAAAAGTCCACGGTAGTGCCTAGGCAGGTCTCCCAGAGCCCTCCCCAGATAGCAATGTATTAAGCTTCAGAGCACTACCAGGAGGTCCCTATATGTTATCATCTCTATTTCCATAGAAAAAGTCAGTGAGGGACAGGCACAATAAACGGCTTGCCCAAGGTCATACAGCAATGTAATAACTGAAATGAGATTGGAACCCAAATGCCCTGACTTTTATTTTAACAAATACACAGTGTTTCTTCTCTTATAATAAAGGGCAGAAACAGAACATACATTATTGTAAGAGAGCACACTTGCTAGCTTGAAATAATCAGGTTTCATTAGTTTGTTTAGAAAAATCTTGAGCTATGTTTGGAACCATGGGACAAAAGAAGAATAATAGGATAAAAGACTAATAAAAGAACCACCACCAATTTGATAAGGAGTGAACTGGATTCGTAACACATCCACATCAATGTGAATCGGTGAATTTTTTTAAAAGGATACAATTGTTCAAGCATAAAGACTTTCACCAAAATTAGTATCTTTTACATTTCTTACCAAGAAACTAGACAGCTTTCACTAGATGTTCGTAATAAAATACAGAGGAATTCTGATGGTACTAGTATTAACATAATCTCTATCTAAATGCGTTTTCTTTAAAAAGTCACTTTCTTAATACATTAAGCCCTGAGAAATACATTTCCCTCTGAAATTACTCCATTCCATTCATGCCACAGGGAGAAATGCAAGTAGAATAGTCCAAACGAAGCCCTACTTGCTTAAACCATCCCTAGCAAAGCGCAGAATCCCAAGGTCGCATTAGTGCTGAATCACTCCTGCACGCACAGAACAGACTGGGATACTGCTAACTTTCAAACATCCCTAACCCATAAAAATGATGATCATGGCTTATTACAAATTACTACAGCACAAAAAATTACAGATTTTTTAACTACTGCTTAAATACAAATCTGTTTTAGATTGAAAGGGCAGAGAAGACATGGAAACCAAGGTAGAGAAACTCCGTACGTAACTGAAGGAACCAATGAGGTGTTTGAGCAGACCGCTGTTTTGGCCTTCCAAAAAAAGTTGTTGCGAAGCTCCAAACCACGCAAGACCCAGAACGACTCACCTCTCCCTGCTGTGTTCCTTGAGCACAGGACAACCTCCTCAAGATTCACAAATTGCAATGCTTTTCTCCAAATCCTCCTGTCTGGACATGTAACCATGAGTCTTTTTGCCAGGAGCAGCAAAGACAGGGATAAGCTTTATACTGTCACCTCCCACCTACCCACTAATGGTTTGCTTGTCTTTTTTTTTTTTTTCCACATTTATTGACAAAATTGTCATTTTTACATATCTCAAGCTTTGAAATTCCAAAGAACTGCATTACAAAATATGGTAACTTCATCCAAACCACAGCTATGCCAGAAGTTACTGCTTTTACTGACCCACATATCAATTTTTCAATTCTTGCACTACTAAAATTACCACATACAGTAATTTAAAAGGCTAAAGTGTCTAAGCTTAAACAGAATATTGCTGAACTCTGGATAAATGATGGATGTCACATATTTTTAACTTTATAAAACTTCTGTGGTTAATTTGTAAACCTTTATTGTGGATTTTCCTTTCCAAGGACATGATGATTCTGATTAAGAAAAGAAATTCACAAAACTTCATAACAAAGACAATTTTCAATTACATTTAATAAATCTTTGGTATAAAGCTGAATAGCTGCTTATGCAGCTGAAGAGCACTAAACAATTAACTTAATGCTACTGAGCAAATGTCATTAACATTTCTTGAAGACTGGATGAATATTAGCTTTGTTGGTAAATGACATTTTGGATATTTAGGGCTTTATAAGAGTAGTTCATTTCTTTATACAGCAACAAATCTTCAGACAGTACTTCTGTCTGGTTGTAGAAAACTACAATTGATATCTTTTCCATATATACTTAACCTCCTACAGATTTATTTGATTCTCAATAATTACTATTCTCTGGTAAAAGGCATATGTTATTACAGCACACTGCACTCCCACAAGCTGTCCACTCAGTGTATTTTAATAAATCTCTGCCAAAGCTGTATAAATTTGATCCTGTTTAAATTTAATAAGGATCAGAATATATCAAAGCACAGATTCCCACGGGAGAAATAGATATTTTGCATAGTTATTGAGTGCCCTATTCATAAATACAATGTGTAAGACCTAGACCATCAACCTTGAATTAAAAAGAAAAAGAGATTAATGTGTGCAAAGCCAACTACTTCTTAAATAACTAGTGAAATTAGTGTTTAATAAAACATTTTTTCCCTATACTACTGTTAAAGACAGCAGCACTGCTACAGTTTTAATTTTAGCATTCTAATATGTAACCATTGGGTACGTGCAGTATAGAAATACCTTTTCAGATACCTTTTGCAGTACCTACGAAAGGACAAAGATCGCTAAACGTCACCAAATGTTTCTCTTTGGGTTATGCCTTATCCTCTTCTATTCAGTGGGACCGCTGCCTTAAGCGGAAAGCAGATCAGACGCAACCACGAGCCACAACTATTGCAGAGCTGGACAATGAAAAGCATGAATGTATTTCTGACATCAATTTTCTTCCTTTCCCTGGAAGGATGTCTAGAAAAGGAAGAAATTCTTCAATGCTCTATTAAGTCTCAGTAAATTTTGGTGATTTTACATAACACCCTACAAAATTTTATATTCTATTAGGTAGATCATTTCAGTGCTTGCTGTGGCAAAATACCAAGAGACATAACTATGCAAATCGATGCTGATCTAGCATCTTATGAAGAATTTTGAGGATCATTATCATAAACACAAATACCACATATTCCAAATACAAATACATTTATATAATTACTTCTTCATATTCCAATGTTTTCTTTTCTATTGTTGTTTTAAAGAAAAACTGTTTGCATGTAAGGGGGGAAAAAGCAAACACCTAAAAAACCACACTTCCACCAATACATCTAGAGACCGCATCTGAGAGCTGCTAGTTACAGAAATGATTCATTAGTCTGTCACAGGAAAGCTGCATTCCTTATCACTGGTTTCTATTAATAATTGCGTATATAACTGCGTATACAACCTACCACTTTCAAAACAGCTCCACTTTCTTCCATCATCTTTGATGTTTACATGATAATAGGTACGGGGAAGAAATCAGACTATATTTATCCTGAATTAAAATTTATATTTTCAGAGTAAGAGCATCAAAGTCAAAAGACAAATCATTTTACATGGAGTAGAGATCTTTCCCAAGGGAGGAAGACAAATAAAAATGTACTAAATCAATTTGCCATTGTTTTACAAGTCAGCCACTGAGAATGAAATCACAGACAGCTGAAATTAATGGGAGTTTTGCCATTGACTTCAACAGGCCAAAGATGTCATCCTCAGTATTTTACTCTACACAGAAGCCTGATGTCGGAATTAGTACAGCTTTATGAAGTACAGTACAACATAATTCAATCCATCAAAGTGAAGCCAATCATATCATCACTCAATCATCATTCCTACTCACATCCATGGTAAGACTTATTCTTGTTTTCTTTTCCCTTTCCCATCGCAGAGGTGTTGGAGCTGGGAAAAAAACCTCAACCGTGTTTGTCAGCAATATTCCTTTACCCACTGTCAGTGTTACGTTGTTATGGTGAAAGCGCAGATGTAAAAATGAAGTTGAAAATTCAAATTATATCACTGAAAATATGTGGAAGCCGCAACACAGGCAGCATACCTTTGCCAGAATATATCCATCGAAATCATAGCATTTAAAACACAATTACTTTGAATTAAGATCAAACAGTATCATGATATAACTATTCATCCTGGGTAAACACATGGCTAGGTCTTTTATGTACCACCTGTGGCACAGGGTTACAATCTGTCTTCGTTTTCAAGAATTTTAGAAAATATTGCACATCTAATGGTGATGATGTGGGATCCATTTGTTAAAGAGATTCAGTGCTTAAGCACAAAGACGCCGAGTTAAGAGTACAGTGACTTAATTTCCTTGCTTTTACGGGTTTGTCTCTTTCAACTTTAATGTTATTTCAACAAAGTGCTTTGTGTTTATTATGGAGATATTCTGCTGTATTTCCCTTTTGTCAGTTCATGAAATTTTCAATATAACAAGAAAAAAACAGCTCAAATTCCTATTTTGAAAACCATACTGCCATTTTTATTCAGCCTGTATTTTAATATAGCATCAATATTTAACTACTTCATTAAATGAAGTGTGACTTTTATAGTGAAAATGTCAGTCTTTGCAGTTCATTAAATTCATTTAAAGTATAGCTGCTTGATTTTTTTTCCTGAAGGAATAAAGGACTATTAACTGAAGACATAAACTTAGCATTAGCATTTACTTTTTTCCTTCAAATTAACATTCAAGATTTGTAACAGTCTTTACAAATTTAAGGAATTGTTTGTATCCTTTTGCATTATCCTTATTTTTATAATAGATGTCACTTTTATAGCATATACAACTGTTTATCACAGTTGGATATGACCAGTAGGATGTCACAGAGGATATTAACGTGTCACGTGCTATTATGAATCTGTAGAATTCTACAAGCAGTATTAAAAATACATTATTTTGAACTGTGGCATCTGGAAAAATAAACTATATATGATGTAAAATGTAATAACTCTTGGAATCCAACAGGGTTTATGAGTACTGTTTTTCTGTTTCATAAAACATTCTTTGATGAGTATCCTTTTTCAGGGAGGGTTTCTATTAACTAATACAAAAGAACACAGGGAAAACTCCATTTCCAGAGAGGTAGCACCATGTTTTTGCCAGATGTAAGAAATCTTGGTCCATATTCTCTAGGATGTCTGTGACTAACGTCTCTGAAGATGGAAAAGCTAATTATTTCTGATTAATAAATTAATGTGATTATAAAATACTTTAATAAGAATAAAAAAGCTGCTTTTAAATGTACTCAGATATAAAAGTGGTGATACTTTTTTTTCAACCTACTATGCCTTTCAGTGTTTGGAGTAGATCTCAATGACAGTGAAATCTTTGGGTTTGGAGGACAATCATGAGCTTTTTTCAATTTTAGAGTTTGGGTCCAACCCCCCCTGCCCCCCAAACAAAGCAATTTGATTAGGCTACTCTCTTGTAGCTATGATCTGCATCACTACCATGATGATTCTCACACTTCCTATTCTCAGATTGCACTAAAACAGTCAATGCTTAATTTATTACAATACAGATGATGATTAGGGGGAGGGGTTTGGACATGGACATGTGACATTTTAAAGGGCTTCATTTTCATAACTATAATACCCATCCTCTGAAAATCAGATCTTTTTCTAGTGTCTTGAACGTAGAATCCAAAATACGCTACCACACGCAAACATTTTGGGTACCATTACATACCACAAAGATTGAGGCTGGAACCAGGACTTTTAAAAGTATTATTCAGTCCATGATTTTAAAGTTCACCATATTCCCCATTCCTCTCACACATGAGCACTTTAGCCTCCACGCAACCAGCAATCGGCATCAAACTAGAGAGGAAGAAGAAATGAAGAATGCAGTAATTAACACTTACTTACGTTAAAAGCTTCCTTCGACAAAGATTCTTCCATGAATGTTGTGCACAACAAAGTTTTATTTTCTGGGAAAACTACTTTACATCTCCAAATCTGTGCTAAACTACTGTGATTTATTCTTCTGTGTGTCAAAAGTAACAGGGTTTATAGGAAATTCTGGTGCCTGAACTACCTTCCTCTAAAGAGCACTACAGAGAATAAAAATTGAATTATCATGTGACTGCAATTCTGAAGAAAGAAAGAAGAAACTCTAAAACTTAATTATAGAAGCAACAGTCTAGTCACATATATAAAAAGCTAACAGGTACCAGTGAAACACATTCCAGACTGGAGTTTGAAAGAAAGTGTCTTTACACACTGTTATATTTCTACACTGTTAAATCTGCCAAACCAAACCGATGGGCTCCAACTTGCAATCCCTCACAGCAAGATTACATGGAGCTAAACAAAAATAATTTATTCTAGGATGTCATGAGTTAACATGCAACTATAAAGGGAGGAGTATCCAGCTGGCTATGTTAAATCTATATGCTCTAGACAGGTCACAATTATCAGCTCGCTCACACCAGTCCACACCTGCACACCTCACAGGACTGGGATCCCCAGCCTGGCTCTTCAACTTGGAAGCCAACTCTTCACCAGACGAGTTAAGATAGCTATCCTGAATATGAACCAAGTGCCCAGTTCTCCCACCGCATGGACCTTCCAGGCAAAGGGTGAAACAATGCCGCTCTTCCAGAGGCATGTCTTTCTAAAATAGTACAGGGAGGATCTAGCTAATCTTTGCTGCCTATTCACCTGTGCAATCCTAGGAGCATTCTGGCTGGAAGGGACATCAGGAGGTCTCTTAATCAACCTCTGCTCAAAGCACAGGCCACGCTAAAGTCAGGAATTGCTTGGGCTTTTCTTCAGTCAGGTCTTAAAAACTGCCAAGGATAGACACAACCCTTTTGGGCAACCTATTCCAATACCCCGTTACTTTCCATGTGATTTTTTCCCCCCTGTTATGTCCAGTCTGAATATCTCACTTCAACTTGTGCCTGCCGCCTCCCATCCTCCTGCCAGGTACCCTTGTGAAGGGCCTGACTCCATCTCCTCGCAGGTACTGGGGCTGCTGTCGAGTCCCCCGAGTCCTCCCTTCCCCAGGCTGGACAAATCCCACCCCCTGAGCCTCTGCTCCCAGGGCAAGGGTGCCAGGGACTGACCGTCTTGCCAGCCCACCAGGAACTCGCTCCAGGTTGTTGATTTATGTTACTATCCACCAGGACCCACTGGTCCTTTTCAAGGGATCTGCTCCCCAGACAGTTCTCTCTCAAGCCAATACACAATAACAAGGTTTTCATACATTAGGCCAAGGATAAATGCACCAACATTGAACTTCAGGGCTCTGCCATGCTAAAAGTGCCTCGCAGGTCTCCCAGACCCTTTTTTAAAGTCCACTTTACAAGAAAGAAAAATTCCTTTTCCATTTTTTCTGCCCAGGTAAAATAATTACCAATATAACAGGCAAGCACAACAGATAAAATCCTACTGTTAGCATTAAGCAGCTGAAGTAGGAAGAATCATTATTTTGGATAACTGACACTTTAAAGAAAACTTACATCAGCTATAGCCACCTGCTTCAAAGTTTAACTCCAACAACAAAAGAACCCACACTTCAAAAAAGGACAAAGCTAGAACCCTCTTTAAAAAATTGCATACTGGTTTTTAATCACACTTTAATTGCACAGCATTACATACCTGTCCCAGGACACAGTAAGAAACAGCAGCAATGAAACTTGACAGTAAGATTTTTGCACTCAAACTGCCTTATAACCAAGCAGCAAATCTTTACGGGAGATTTCAGAGTTCAGTAATTCCCAAGAAATCATGCTGGAAACAATCAGACCTCTAGAAATGAGGCTACTGGTGTCCCAAAAGAGCCATCCAATTCATAAAACCTCAGAACTAGGAGGTATTTGCTTTTTTTTTTTTTTTTTTTTTTAATTTTTTTGGACTTCTGAAATCAATCTACAGATTTCTTGAGCCTGAGACTCAAAACCAGTTCAACTGAATGACCGCTTCCAGCAACATCATCCCGCCACATCCAGAGCTGCAAATGAGATGCTTTCAAACAGGTCTATGATCTACCAGGTCTTGGACTACCGTACCACACGTTTGGGCCATCTCTTTTGTAAACAATAACTAAACTGATTCCACCCCAGTTGAAGAATTCTCAAGATACTGACTGTTGACATGCAGCTTCTGCTCAGTTCCACCCTTATTTAATGCAGCTTTTCAAAGAAAATGAATTGGAGGAAGGTTCAGGTTTATATACTCTAACCAGATGACTCTCTAGGAAGTCACCAGACATTATTTGTTTAAAATGAACAAACATGCCACCTACATTTTTCTATCATATAATAGGCCAGGAAAAGGCAATATACAAAATATATCATAAAAGTAATTAGAAATTAATAATAATAATAATAGTAAGAGGACAGTAGAAATTTCCCTGTACGGTAGATAAGAAATTATGCTGTCATTTTTGTACACTGAACTAAATACAGATACAAGTGAACATCACAGGATAAAGCACAAACCCTTATTTCTTGGGCATGCTGCATTCTCAAAAACTTGCGATTTGCTTACAGAAAATTGACACAAGACTTCTTTTAGAACTAAATTCCTTTTGAATTAATTTACTGGTCTAGCAAAGTTAAACTAGGCTAGAAGTCTCCTTGCAACTCTAGACAAAAATATGTATCATTACTATGTCTACAAGCACAAATACTCTATAAAATTATATAAGGAGTTGTATAAAATGCATCAAATTGCCATCTAATAGGACTATCAACTGGACTTTTCGAAATTTTGAAAGAATGGAATTATGCTGTACCTGTGTACTTTTGGTATTAACTAGTAATCCATAATTTAATTTTATTCTTAATTTACTGTAATTCCACTTTTCTCATATATATAAAACCAACTGGTACTGTCAACAGCTTTGCTTAAATTTAAAAATTACAAGGTTATGTTCTGCAATGGCAAAAAATACCAACTGGATGAGGGAATACGAGTCTTCCCTTTGCCACACAAATGAATCAGGTCAGGTAATTAAGTGTCCAAATTGGGGTGGAAGTCTATCTGCAAAGAACCACACAGTTGTAGTAGCTGCTCCTTCCGCAGCTGGAATATTTACATAAGTGCTGGCAGATGGAACTTTTTACACAAACAAGACTACATACTCTGTCTTTATGGATTAAAGGCAAAATAAAGATCACTTTCAATTTTTATGCCTCTAGAGAAACAGACTTGCATTGCTAAAGAACACAAATGGACACTAAAATGGGCTGCAAATTTTGGCGTGTTTCATACACCTCTCCAAAGGGCTGCTTAGTTCCGCTGTCCAAACGCTTTTTGGAAATGAAGTTCTCATTCAGATCCGCAAGACCAGAGTATTTTTAGAAGCTTTGAACTGAGGCAGGTACCAGTGAGCAGAGCATGGAGGGAAGGAAGCAGATGATTATCTGATGGGCACTCTCAAAACACCCACCTCAAGACAAACCAGGTAATCGGTCACTCCCACGGCTCTGCAGACTGTCAAATCTCCAGAGGTGGGGGTTTCCCGTCACCTTTCAGACACTTTCAGCCTTGCCCTCCCCACCAGCACCACAGAAGAGCACACCATCTCTGCAGGAAGACCTGGGTAATCTCTCCATGGTCACAGGTATGAGGTAACTCCCCAGCATGTGTAAATCTCATTTATAATAGGTTTTCACTATAAAATTAGACTTCAGGCATGAATGTTTTTTACTAGCCATTATGCGTAACTCCAAAATTGTTGAGTCTGTAAATAACTCTCATGTCTATGGTCGCCCAAATCAGAGGCTCACTCGTCATCACAGAGTGCATAACACAACTTCAATACCGTAAGTTTACAAACATAAACTTGAAGCCTAAAAGATCTACGTTGAACAAGATTAAAATTACAATCAACCCCCTGGTCCCTGTTTCAGCCAACCACAGTACAATACTTGGTATAAACTCAGCGCCTTGAGAGTGTCTGCTGCTCCTTTGTCCCCACTATCCCGGGAAGGCTGCCTCAGCACCCTACTCCTCCGGAAGGTTTTCCTCTCATTCCCATTGTTTACAGCTCATAGCCAGTGTTTATACAGCCACACTTGGAACAACACGGTCTTCTCTCTCACCCTGCTGTTTCCAGCATTACTGTTAAAGCAGAGATACTTCAGGTCCCTTATGTCTTCTTTTCTTAAGAAAAATAAATTCTCCAACTGTTCGGTACTTATTAAATATATATATAAACCCCACAACTTTGTTACCAGATCTGCAATTTTATGTGTCAGTTCTTTCACACTTCAGAGATGAAGATTCTTTAGACCTTCTCAATTTGAAGCAGCTGAATGTAGCATTTTGCATCTAAGCTGGAGAAAACATAATAATGGTTCATTTATTTAGTAAGTGTGCAGACTAAACCAATTGGAGACCATTTTTATGATTTCCAGCAAAGCAGGTGTGTTGCTTATGGTAAGGATAAGGGACCAAATAGAACTGGTGCTTTCCAGCAGCCACAGCAATGCTTACATGGGGGACAGGCTGTAAGGTTGGTAACATACTATCAGTACTGATTCCTCTGTCTCATCAGCAGGTACAAAGTGACTTTACCCTTTTAGGAAATGAACGGTTCAGTGCCCAAGAAACTACTACTTCAAAATACACCCTCTGAGCTGATTTTTTTCCAGCAAGTTTACGAAGCTCAATTCAAAAGCAGAAACATCTCTATTCTTCAAAGGGGGTATATATTCCTATGTGCAAGAGCAGGACTGCACCCATTTCTTTTGAATCCATAGAAGATTTTAGAAAGGATGAGAAAGAAAAAGTTGAGTATGTTTTAAATCAGTTCTTACATGAAGTTCAGTTTGTTTGTATCATTGATTGTTTTGTGGTTTTTTTTTTTAAGATAAACATAAATCATCTTCACAGGGAAAACTTCGGTAGTTGGGATCAATAAAGCAAGCAGCCTTGCTCTAGCATACCTACTGAGATTCATCACCTAAAACCTTGTTATTTCTTTTTCTACATTCAAAGATCCCTGGCAACTAGAGTTTTTGGGAAAAGGCTGCAGAATAGGAGCTCTTCTGTTTGGGTGCCGCAAGCCAACCCAACAGAGAAGCAAACATGAACCTTTCTTTTCATCAAATGAGACCCCAAGATCAGTTCTCCAAAATGTACAGGAAATCCTGAAATGTGAATAATATGTAATTTAACCCTCTTCTCCCCACCCCACCCCACAACAAAACCCAAACACTCAGAACTTCAGGAAGGTTAGGAACTCAGACAGACCTGAAAATACTGAATACTAAAATTATAAGTATTTAGCAGTGTTCCCTAGCCACCAGTCCCTCATTAAGGTGTTTCACAGCCATTTCTCTATTCTTTTCTAAATCAATGAATGGTCATTTCCTTTGGCAACAGAGAATGCAATGATTGCTTCCTACCACAGCAGTGTGGAAGATGGAGTAAAACAGTAAAATATAACAAAATAAGAAGACATAGGAAAACTGTAGTTAAAGAAGTAGGAGATCAAATATTTCTTACTGTCAAAATTCTGTGCCAGATTTGTGGTGCATTGCTCGTATGCGCTATAGCTGAGAAGTATCAATCTGAGTTCATGATTCTGAAGGACTATAATTTATTTTCCTCCATGAAAATTGTTCCTTCTTTTTCACTTTCACATTTATTTTAAAAGAAAAGGGTTACATCTGGGGGGCAGAAAGCAAGGTGTATGCTCCTATCAGTTCTCACCCACGCAGATAATTGATGAAACTCCAAAGATCTGCAAATATTTTATACAGTCTAAAATTACATAGCTATTCTATTTTCTTACTATTTCTATACTTTATCCTTTCATATGTATTTTAAATACTCACTGTGTTGATGTCACGGTATTTAATGGAGTTTATTACCATTTTTGAGTCACAGAAACACTGAGAATAGGGCATAACAGCATAACGTTCACCTGCAGTTAGTCATAATATGAATCAAGTTCTTTATCATCACTGTCTCTCTCTTATGCCTCATGATGGAATAACCTTAAATACTTTTATTTCCAAGTAATTCCTCATAAACACACAAATGGCATGGAATATGATGCAGAGAGCTACAGTGCAATCCAGTTAATTAGCAATCCAAAAGTTATGAGCAATGTTAAGGAGCCCCAAGATGTCCAGAGAAGATGGATGTGTCCTGATGCACATGCCCTGCACAGCAGCAAACAGCCTCTCCCCACATTTTCCAGGCAGTGGAAGATGGTTACAAGTGATGCAGACCAATACACACTGTCTGCGCTTTAAAAATGTGTGACTCTACAAGAGTCACGTTTTTGAGTCACATTTTATTAGTTACATGCGTTACAAGTAACAGCTGCCAATTTTCTTTACAAAAACCAACACAAAGTTCAAGAAAACCACCCCTTTAATACATTATCAAGTGAAGAATCGGGAATCTTTTCTGGTATGTAAACTCTCCACCAGACTGTTAACAAAAGGGCAAATTCTGAGACCTTCCTTGAAAAACTGCTATTTACTAGAGACAAGAATACAGGAAGATAGGCAGCATACTCGTATGATACGTTATCGCCAGCAATATATTTGTGCTGATAGAAATCAAAGCCAATCTTCGCCATCCTTACTCAAAACACTTTCTAACAGACAAGACAGAAAAAGGCTGCTATCCTATCACAAGTTGTTTGCTGACTAAATTTAGAAAAACAGTTTGCTACTTAAACTGGGCAGCTATAGCCAGAGACGGAGGCAAAATAAACACAGAAACCCACAATATGATTCCATAGCTGTTTCTGGGGAGGAATTACAGGTAGAAGAGCAAGACTGATCCCAAAGCTGTACAGAGGACATCCCACAAACCGGTGTATGCAAAATATCAAAGTGTTATTGGTTTGCACACTTGAGTATGTATTTAATGAACCAAACCACCATGTTTTCCTTTCATATGATCTTTGATTAATGTCTCTCAATGACATCTAGCCCTAGATGACTCTGCGGGCCTCTCACCTTGTTCAGAGCTGCACAACAACTGAAATTCTGCCCCAGCTGTGGGTGGCTCCACGAATGTCAGGTTTTTGCTCTGTGCTGTCAGGCAGCAAGCCCAAGCCAAAGCAGGCAGCAGAGCCAAGGGGACATGAGGGAGCCACCCAAGGAATGTGCTGACGCAGAGCATGCTCCAAAGGTCCCCTCACAGAGAAAGGCACCCACAAAGCTGATTTCACAAAGGCACAATCTCAGAAGCAAGTCATCATTCCCCTAAGGCATGACAACTGGGAGAGCGTGGGGTACTGAAACACTTCACTGAAGCCACTGTTGCACACATCTGATGCAAACGTTACTTTAAAAAGACCAAGGCAAGGCAACCATCAGAACTGAGAACGCACGGACATACAGCTTGTCAGATCCTTGAAACAACAATTCCATATTTTCAACAAGCCCCAGAATACCCTAGACACCCTACAAACACCATCCAAGATCCCAGTACAAAGCTATTATGTTAAAAAAGGCTTAGACTAAGGTATGAGAACCAAAGGCGGCTTTCCTTACCAGTGCTTCTGCTATGTCACAAACAACACGCAGGTCTCTATCGTGGAAGCAATGATGCAAGCCACCGTTTAGGAAGCCAGGCTGCCTTGTATAAAGTAAAGTCTGATTTATCACTCCACACGTGCTCCCTGGGTCTCAGTTGCACCACCACGGGAGAATAAAGATAACTTTAAGTAGGTTTTAAAAATGTCAGAAGGAAAGCACAGCAGAAGCGTCTGTTAAATCCCTTTACTTAATAGTATCTTCCACTAATAATTATTCGTACTTGTAAAATAAACTGATAAAGACACACTCAGAAAACCACAAACAGAAAGTCATATAGGTCTAAACATACTATTTACTTTAATGATTACTTTGTAGTGCAAGACTAAATTAAGCTCTTGTGTTTGCACCTCACAAAGTATTTCCGTTTGTGGTATGTCCAGTGTGCAGTCTTGAGATCAGTCTTGCCTTTACGTACAGTTCTGCTGTGAAAAAGAACAGAAAATGCATTGTAAATTTCTGTTTATTTTGCCACAGTAGGCTTTTTCTTTTTTTATTTTAATGCAAGGTTAATGTATTTCAAACCATATCAAGCAAAAGAATAGGAGAAAACAGAACCATGTTGGGTTGTGGTAGGAAACCACAACTATCAAGTTTTTCACTAGAACAAACCAATACCATGACAGCCCCATATTTACATTACAACAGGCAATTAATATCACCTATTATTAATATAATTTTATCACACACTTACCAAGTACCCACAAAAGTAACAGCATTAACCTACTAGAGCAAACACAATGCCTATTTTCCCACGCTTAATCAAATTTTTATTTAAGAAAGCAAATTGCTTAAA
Source organism: Falco rusticolus (assembly GCF_015220075.1). NCBI lineage: Eukaryota > Metazoa > Chordata > Aves > Falconiformes > Falconidae > Falco > Falco rusticolus. Next base: position 17,477,392 of record NC_051201.1, read on the forward strand.
AAAAAGAGGTCTGCTAATCCTCTATCAATAAAAGTTTACTGATTAAAAGTACAGTATAACAAAAGCACTTTTATTAATAACAGAGTAATGCTGAAATACAGAATCCTAAACCATTCAAAATTCAACTATTTATATAAGCCACATGAATGTAAGGAAAGTAGCATAAGAACAGCAGATAAATATGTTCCGCTCTGAAAATAAGCTACTCCACCATGCGGCAATTGATTTTTGCATGGTTTTAACACAATTTTTCATATCAAAATTAGACAGTTAATCAATACTGAGGTGTTTAAATATGTCCTGAACCTACAAACCTTTATATAATTCAGTGACTTTAAACCTAGGAGTTGTCCCATTGGGACAGAAATGATGACTCATACAGCTCAAGTTGCCTCCCATACGTGGGTTCCTTGCAAAAAAACCTCACCAAAAACAACAAAACAAAAACGTCCCAAAACAAAAAAACCCCTAATACTTTATTATTTGCATATCTAAAACTAGGGTTTCTTAGATCCATATGTAATTTCTGTCATATTGTTTACAGAATTACAGTGTAAACTACATCCACCTCGAGTGCTAAACTCAAGTGCTGAAAAGAGTACTTAAGAGATACTCTTGAAAATTTTTTGTAAGAAAATGAAACCAACAGATAAAGACAACCTGCTTGAAGTGACCAAAAACATCTGCACATAGACTTCATTTTCCACAAATCCCACTGTACTGGTAATTTTACATACATGCAACCTTTTGTTAGGTTGCCCGGACGATCAGAACTCTTCAGAATATTAAATACAGAGAAAAGAAAATCCCAATGTAAATGTGTCTGTTCAAGCAATATTCTGCTTTAACATAATGATTTCACATAATCATCAATTACACACTTTGTAAAGCAGATGAGGAAAGCGAGGAAATACCCATGCTATTGCCTCTGCAGCTCTCACCTCAGCCAGTAGAACATAAGGTCATGCCAACAACAACAAAAAATAATTTGAAAAAAGCAGAAGACAAACAGATCCCTTACTTTAGAGGTTGCCAGTCCAAACCCTGGCATTTCATCCCAACATACCCTTCATTTTTAACTTCACTATGTCACAACCCACTCTTTGCCATAAGATTTAGTCTTAGCTCTCACAAGTCTTTGGCCAGGAACGATAATATATGGTCATAGTGACCCAGACAGTAAGAAGAGCTATAACTTTACAACAGCAAAAATAAAACATCAAATTGATAACAAATTTCTCCCATGAAATGCCAAGAGCAAGCCTGATGTAATGCCCGTATAAGTAAGTGAAAGATGCCCACACTGAATCAGTCTCCAATGAGCATAAAAAAAGCTGAGATGTTGGGGGGGGGGGGGGGGAGGGGAATAATCAGATTTCTGTCTTTGTGTTTTAACCAAACTTAAAGGGATATTATAGGATACCTTCAACTTGCATTTTTTGAGAATGGACTGCTTTTCTCTTCCCTCCTCATACTTATGCAGGGCTATTCAACAAAACGTGGTCTGCTGGGCAAACTGGCCATGCAGGAGTGAACAGAGAACTCTGATGCCAATAGCTGGCACATGAACTATACAAACAAACTGAAAAATAGATTAATTGTGTACGATATTTTTCATTTTGAATAATAAACCAATATTGTCTAGTTTTAGTAGCATACCTCTTCCAACGGAACCGAGTTTGCAGCACTGCTCAATCATACCTCCAGCACTCTGCTCATAAAACTCATTTTTATTTTTAATGTGATGAAAATAGTACTTTCAGCCCTGCCTGCCCATTACCACAAAGTGTCTGAAGAAGTTCATGAAAACACCTGCTCAGATATCCAAGGTACCTGCGGCAGAAGCAGTTGTGTAACGACAGTCCCCCCCTCCTGGTTTTGCCACTTCAGCAGCCCTGTAATGCCTGTATTTTTCCATACATTGTTCCAGGTCCAAACAGAGAGAACACATTCAAAACAGGATTTGGATTGGTTTGACACGTGCTAACGTGCAGTGGAAAAGATATGGCCTAGAAATCTTGTTACAAAAATAAATAATGAATAACACGGCAGCAAGCATGATCTCATCAAAGCCTTCATCTAAACGGAGCATAGTGGCAACGACCAGAAGGCGCTTATGTGACACTGTTATCTAAAGTCCTGATTAGATTTTCACCTCGGAGTTCTCAATTTTGGTAGCAATCATCGCAAAGATACTATGGTGACTGGCACTCTATAAATACATCACACAGACAGGTAACAGTATAGAAGATGGCTATCAGATAAGAGTTTGAAGCATTTGAAAATTCAACCCTGCCATTAGGTCTGTACAACAGGACTCAATTTTACGGCAGGAGAAATGTGATTACAGATAAAAAGGTAGGATTAGTGCTGTACAAATTTTTCTCCTCTTTAAATTAGATTATCATCATTCAATAGCATTAGTTAGGTTTTGAGGGAGCGTCAGAATTCAACAAATATATAGGCATGTATTAACTGTAAATTTAATAAAAGCCGGCAGCACAAAACAAAGGTCACAGTTCGATTAGCCTTGCTTTGCCAGACACCGCACAAAACTGCAACAAATGAGTCACACAACTTGCAGTCAACGCAAGCTCCTCTCATCTCCACTATCTGCCAAAGAATAGAAGCTGTTATTTCCTGTCTTTCTATTTTGGATTTTATTGGAAATTCACAATAATTCATTATAGGGTTAGGCTGGACTCGGTACCTCCCCGTGAAGTCCAAGGCTTGATGCAGGCGATGCTATGGGAACGAGCCTCTTATCATCCTCATGGATTTAGTCAATATTTCCTCACTCTAGAGCCAGACGTGAGTGGGTGTCCATGTCCACAGCACCCACACATCAGAGTTGTGACTGCTACAAATTATCATTATTTTAAAAACACACCCACTAGTCATTTCCACACATGCCATAAATACTCCAGACTACTTCTAAGCATATATTCATATATTACTGTGCATTATTACAAATATCTTACTAATACAATCGTAACCCCATTGTAATGAAAACTTCTGAAAAAATATTTTCTAAAATTGACTTCTGCTAGGTATACTTTGTGTACAACCAATTCCTTATGTCTTGATAACAGATGGTACATTCAGTATAGGAACTGCATTATTTGAGCAACAGAAAAATTGTACACTGCACAATCCAGCCAGTATCACCACTCTACATCTTCATTCTGAGCAACACAGGTTCTCACCCAGTTGATGCCTTTGGCATACAGGGGTTTCCTTTCACAGCTAGCTCTCCAAATATGTCATGAAACCTGCGGGATGATTGCTCATGAAATAATGCAAGCCGTGGTAAGGATACAAATTATAATTTCTATTCTTGTGGACGTACTCATCTGATCCTTGCACTTCTTCTTCCAAGCACCAGGAATCATATATCCAACATTTTTAATGCTGGATTGGACAACCAAGTATTTTGGGAACTTCTTTGCTCCCCAGCAGCACTTGCCTGCGTAGTCCTGAGGTTTTGAGGCATCGGAGGCAGGGGAGGGCTGTTCTGGGACAGCAGCAGTTCAGCATACCTGCCACATGTGCCAGAAGATCAATGGGAAATACTGAAGATAAAATGGTATTTACTGAGTTGACACTGCAACAGAACGTTCCCAACCCTTTCCTTCAGCTGTCTCCAGTGAGACCCATATTTGTGTCTCTGCTTATGCATCTCTACTCTCCACCCTGTGGGAGCTCCTTGGTGCTTTCTGGCACTCTCCCATCACCTGGGGCCACCCTTGTCACGGTCAGACCATAGGTACATGCATGACCGCAGCGTGCATCACCTTCTGGACACCAGAGACCATGCCGTCTGCATCAGAGCAAAGCCCAGATGTAAACTAACACATATGCAGGGCAGATGATGAGTGAGCTTTCTATCTTAACAGCATACATGCACCCATTGTCTCTCACCACCATCTGCTATATGAAAGAAAAACCTATGCATATATAGCAACACTGAATTTGCAAGAAGAGTAATTTTCAATTGTTTGCATAACTGTAATCCATTTTTCCTAACAACGTGCACTAATAGGAATGACTTCCAGCCCCAGTTTAGCGTGCTACCAAACTACCACTCTCTTTGCTTTACCTCTGGAAGAACAAGATAACCCTCCTGAGCTTCCTTTGTGAAATGCAAAATATTTCAGCCCAAAACATCATGCTCTGACATTCACATATGTATGCTAGTGCCTAAATTAAGGTATGTATGTTTGAAATTTGTATCCTTCAAGGACAATCTGTGTAGAAGAGATAAACATTATAAAATGTTGACAGCTAAATAATGAAGTAAAAATTCTGGAATTTAACATAATGATAACTCAAGCACTGAGCTGTACGTGCTTAGGTTTTGGAGTTTTCCCTTTTTCAAATTGTGTTATAAGAATTATGGTTCCTTTAACAAAAAAATGTATTTGCTATGATGAATTCCCTAAATATTTTTAGTACGTGATATGTAACTTAGTAAGTGAAAAAGTTTGTTTAGAAAAAAACTACTCAACCATAGCGAATGTCCAAAATCATTTTCCATCTGCAGAACCGTAAAAGGGCTCAAAACAGAAGCAGAATGTTTTACAACAGCTGGTCTCTTTCAACTTTCTGTAATTCTTATAGCTACATTTTGGTGAGTTTTTTTCAGCACACGACAGCAGGACTCTTCTAGAAGCAGGCAGACCACAATTTCACTTGGGCAATTCCATGAAGTGGAGGTGGATCGCCGTTATCCCAAACTACCACCAGCCAGACACATGCAGGGTCAAGTTATGTACTCTCACACCAGCACTAAAAACTTATCAAATATGGCCCTGATCCAGCAAAGCACTTAAGCACATGCTTTACTTTAAACATGTAAGTAATCCTATTAGAGTAAATGAGATTCAGCATAAACCACTGGACTGAATCTCAGAATACCTTGGTTGTGGCCCTGATTATGTCAGTGACCAACTGTGTAACCTTGGACAAATCACCGTATTTCTCTTTTGCCCTTCACGTGTGTTTGTCATGTTGCACACCCTCTCAACAAAAATAATCCCAATCTAGAATCTTCTAGAAACTGCTGTACTACAAATAATGGCAGGGATACGCAAGTCATATACTCAGAACTAACACTCCCCCCCGTAAAAACCCAAGGCGACATCCCTTACCCTTACATCTACTTATCCAGTACTGACAACCAATTTCAAAAGCACAACGTTGCTCTTAAAGAGCAGTTGTGGAGAAGGCATGGAACCGAAGGGGACCTGCCGGTACGGGCCGGGGCAGCTCCCAGGCCCATGTGGTTACAAGCCCAGGGCTCACGCTGCCATTCCCCACCCACTGCTAGTCTTCTGCTCACCGGGCAACGTGAGACCCCAAGACCTGCCCGGGGAGCCATCAGTAAGCCTGCCACGGTTCTGCCGGTGCTATACCCGCATGAAGAAAAAGGCTGTGCAGTCCTGGGAAAATCTGTTTAAAGCATGCAGGTGGAAGACAGCATTGTCTCACAGGCCGAGACAACGCACTTACGCCAACCGGCTTCATGCTCAGTGTCTTTAGGCATTGTGACACAAGGTCTGCTTTTCCACAGGTAGGCCACATGCCATCAACTCCATGTCTTAATGTTCCTGAGAATATTTTCCCATAAATAATTCTGCTTTTGCACATATATACAACCACGCAGCATGTTTACTCTTCCCATCGCACTTCCTGCTTCCCAGCAGTTGTCACAGGCAATGTCACTGTCACAAGGAGAATATGGATTCAGCTCCTAACAATGAAGCAGGCACGGATGAGTGGGCAGGCTACTCAAATGAGTTTCAGAAAGACTTGAGGTGAAATACTGTCCCTAGTGAAATCAATAACAGTTCTCCCATTTACTTCGGCCGAGTAAATATTTCAACTCTTTTTTTCTATGCCTTCTGGTCATCTCAGAGCCTAACAGAATAATCATTTATTTTCCTTATGAACACAGGGGAAAGGACAGAATGGACGGAAAGCGAGGGAGGGAGGAAAGATTTCAAAAGAAATGTACTCTTTTGTCAGAATAGTTCAAAAAACAAACACAAAAACCCAAACCCACCCAACTTACAATGATCCCTATAGTTACTGTTTAGAAACAATGCAGAACATGAGATTAGATTAATGCAGTTAAGATCCTCCTTTCTAGGAACTCATTCACAAATTCCTCTTCTGTCCTTGAAACACCTGTACACCACGTTGCTGCTTTCCCAGCTGAGCTGAAGAAGAGCTCACAGCAACAGCAACACCGTTTTGCATGTGTCAGCCTGCTCTGGCTCGGGCCTTTTGCATACAAAGATATCTATTATAAGGCACACGCATCATGAGCTGCACTCTGTTAATTAAAATATTTTCTGCTGCAGATTGGAAGCCTGGCCTACGAGATACTTGCCAAAATTATGTTCGAGAGCACAGCAACTGAAATGAGTTTTTGAATAGGTCAAAAGTTAGTTACTTTTGACTTTTTCTGAATGCGTGCTCTGTTCTCATTGTATCATGAAGGGAAATACAGTCAAAAGGTTATATATAACTGTGCGTTTGCAGCAAGTTAATGGACACAATAAACTACTGGTTTTCAGAAGACATTTGAGAATCTGGATGTTAAAAAAAATAAAAAAGAACCCATACAGTAACCTGTAACACAGCCTGAAAAAACGCATGCCATGCATAACACAATAAAGTCACTGAATAAGTGAAATATACAGTAAGCATGCTGTTTGTCAGTAAGTGTTGCAAGTTTCCAAAATTAGTTGGCATATCCGATAACAGCGAACATTTACTATGCATTTTTCAAGCTCTTGAAGTCCTTAGCAGCATTCAGAGTTAAGGCTGACATTTCATCTTTAATTCATGCTCCTGTGTCTTTCTATATTAACTACTAACAAAGCAGCATGCTAATAGCCCCAGCCCAGCGAGCATGCGCGAGGCAGGGGCTGTGCACGCTCCACGGAACGCTGGGCTGTGTCTCCGCTGAAAAGTAGCTCTGTGCCTTTCCACAAGGCAGGCAGCCACCAAATCGGTACCGACAAACTTGAACGTCGCAGCAACCAAGCCGGAGGTTATCGCAAAGAGCAACAGGAAAGTACCCCTGCGACATCTACCTAGATGCAATTTCTCTAGCAGAAGCTTTCTTCGGCTACCGAATCTCTTTATTTGTGCCCACGTTGCTCCTCTCTCTGAAAGTCATCTTTGTATTTCATCAAACTTTACCTAGCCGTTGGGAAAGGACTCTAAAAAGGCCAGGTTTTAACGTAAGTTCAGACTTTGCAGCACCCTTCTTCTCCCCAGCATCTCGTAGAGCGCCTCACAAAAGGCCCCAGAGGTTGGACAAACATAGCACCAGGAAAAACAGAGTGTGAAAGGGATCTTTATGTGCATGTGTGAGGGCCCAGTGCTAATAGCTCAATGTGCTATTGACACATCCCAGTGCAAACAGCTAAGTCTTTTTCAAAATAGCATGACTCACAGTGTCATTCTTAACTTTGCCTTTCCCAGATCTGGGCAATTTGTGAAACAAATCATCCCCGTATGATTAAAACACGTTTTGGTAAATGAAGGTAGGCGCCGGGAAACGACTATTGCTTCTGACCGTAACGTTTACTCCAGAAACTACACATGCCGCAGAGAGGTGCAAGCAGGGGGAAGTGGTACCGCAACTTCTCAGCCCATCCTCGGCACACCGAGATGTGGCTGCCTTCCCCTGCTAGCAGCCGGTGCGCCCCCGGTACCCTCCTGCTTGGAGTAACCCCTTAGTTCGAGCCGGAATCCCCCGGCGGAGCAGAGCGGAGCAGCGGGAGGCGCCCCTTCCCCTCCCTCCCTCCCTCGCAGGGACGCCCGAGCTCCATCAGGGCTCTGCCCAACCCGCCGGGGCAGCCGCTGCGGCGCCAGCCCGGGGACAACTCCAGCGAGTCCCGGGCCGGGCCGCGGAGCGCTGCGCGCTGGGGAAAGCCGCCTTTTGTGCCGCGGCCGCGGCGCCCAGGGACGCGCACCCCGAAGTTACCGGCGGGGCTGCGCGGGTTTCGAACTCGCGGCTCGGGGCCAGGCGGAGGCCGGCCGCGGCCTGGCGGGGGGGTCCCCCGGGGCGAGCCCCGCGGCGGGTTGGCGGGGGGGAGCGGCGCGGCTGCCCCGGCCCCCGCCAACTTTGCGGGGACGGGCACCCCGCGGGCGCGCCCCGCCGCCCCGGGCTTTCGGGCATCCCCCAGCCCCGAGCCTCCCCGCCCCGACGGAGCCCCGGCTTGCGGGGCACCGGCCCTGGCAGCGGGCAGGAGGAATTAACACCCGCGGGGATAATCACCTTGTTGTAGTTGTAGTAACCCAAACACTGGGCAAAGTCCAGGTTGGAGGGGTCTCCGGGAAGCGCGCTGCCCGCCGCAGCCGGGTAAAATCTTACATCCATGCCGGTGCTTTGGTCCCAGAAGTGCACTTGGAGAGGCCGCCGGGAGGTTTAATAGATCCACCTTCAGGTGCCTTCCCCGGGGCTGGGGCGCGGGCAAAGCGTCGGGGGAGCGGCGCGGCGGGGCGCCGAGCCTTCCCGGGAGCGGGCACCAACGCGGGCCGGGAGACGGCGGGGGACAGCGAGGGGAAGAGGCGGAGGAAAAGTGCAGGTAAACAAGGAGGAGAAGAGAGGAGAGGAGGAGAGGAGGAGAGGAGCGGAGAGGTGGGCGGCGGAGCCCAGGTGGGTGCCCGTCCGCCTCGGCGGGAGGAGGGGAGGGAAGGAGGGAGGGCAGGAGAGAGGGAGGGAGGGGGAGAGAGAGAGAGAGAAGGAGGGAGAGAGAGAGGGAGGGAGGGAGAGAGGGAGGGCTGTTGTTTTTTAAAAGCTCAGTGCCAAGCCACGGGCTTTGCCTCCGCATTCAGGAGCAGCTGCCGTACACAAAGGAGCCACGCGTCCGGGCGGCCGGACCGACGGACGGGCGGCCGCTGCCCGCCGCAGCCCCTGCCCGCACCGCCGACAAAGGCGGAGGGGGGGCCCGTCCCCGCCGCCTCCCGCGGGGGCCGGGGGTGCCGGGCGTTGCGGTGCCACAGCCGCCCCGCGGCCGCCGGAGAGGGGGCAGCCGCCCCGGAGTTGGTGCAACAGGGGCTGCGCCGGCCGGGGCGGGCGGGGAGCGCGGGGCCAAGTGCCGAGGGAGCCGGCGCCGCGCTGGCCGCGCTCCGGGAGGAGCGAGCGGGGTCCGCGCCCCTCCCCGCCCCGCCCGCTGCCCCCCCGGCGCCCGGTGCGGGGCCGCGCCGCTGCTCGCAGCCCGGGCCGGCAGCGGGGCCGGCAGCGGCAGCCGGCCCTTGCCATGGCTCTCCTCTTCCTTGGAAGGTTCTAGGTGAGTAACTTTCACCGCTTCCACCAGTTTTCTGCCTTTTTTTTTTTTTTTTTTTTTGGTAATGCACTTTATTGATTGACACCGCTGCCTTGCTGCGTCAGGTTGGTGGCAGAAAAAGGAGATTTTTCCAAACGTACTGACAAGAGCAGGACTTTAAGACACGGTAGCCTGCCTCACAGAAACCTTCTTCAGCTCTCCCTTGGATGCTGATTCAAAGCATCCCCCAACAATCCAGATTTTAGTCAGCCATGGGCACTGCCCAGCCCTACGTGCCGCCTTGCGTGGAGCTACCCTAACCCAAAATCCCGCTCCAGAACTTTTGGAGGAAACACTAAAGCAGTACAAAGGCTGTTTGACCTGGTGAGTTGTGCCCTGCAGACAAGATGTGAGGAAGAAGGATGAAAATGCGCCCTTAACCTCAAAGCTTCTATGCCAGGGAGAGAATCGCCTCTTGGGTCTGGGGCTGGCACCTGTGTGGTTATGGCCCAACTGGAAATACACCCCAGACTGAATTTACTCCATGCGGTTGCCAAATAGCAGCGACAGCGCAAGTACACAAGGTTTAACTGTACAACAGCAGCAAGATGTTCTGTGAAGGTCTCTGCCATGGCTGCCGAGGGCAGCTATCCTGGGCCTGTGCTGCAGTCCCGCTTCAGACTGAAGCTGCTCAGGAGCTTAATGCCCCACTCCTCGTGTCCAGGCATGATTTTGCACTGTCTAGATAGATGGGGAGCAAACCGTAAAACAGGTAGTAGCTACGACTTGTAGAAAGGGAACATCTTCCCAACTCCACTCCTAGAAATCTGATTTTCAATATTTACAGCAGCACATGTAGCTCCTGCTAGCACAGGAAACACCAGATCACCCTTATCCAGGGTATTGATCCTGAAGTGTCACAGTCTGAAGTGAAGAAAGATCTCTGAAGTGACATTTGGCACTAAGAGCAGAATTAAACATAGCACAGATATACATCGGTACGTGGTAAATGTCTTGGTAGAAAAGAAGACAGGAATATTCTGTCAAATACCTAATCCAATTTCATATTTGTTGTGTCAACCATTTTTAACCAAAGGGGAAAAAATGTAAAATCTCCTCTGTTGCTAGAAGGGAAATGCTTGAGGAACATGCAGCGCAGAGCATTCACATGGGCACGCCCCATACCTGTGGCAAAAATAATTTATGCTCCTAAGAGAAACAAATTTTTCGGAAACACGACGATACTGAATCTGTTTCAGAATGTGACATTGCGTTAGAGCGTTCCTCCAAAGCAGTGACAGAAAAGTGGTAGTGTATAGGCACAGCCTACTCATTTCAACCGAGGCTAATAAAGAAATTCCTGCTTTGTTTTCTTCATTGGGTGATGAGCCGTTCTGTAAACCCACGTGCACACGTTAGAATAAGCAGATTCTCAGGTATGGGAACGGATCATTGGCACCAAGTTCCGAGGTGCTCTGCTATGTAAACACAGGTATTTCCAGACTGCCTTGCTCTGGTGCTCTACACTTTTAACAAAATCTGAAAGCGTATTCCCATTGAATTCAGAACGGGATTGCTTCAGTGAGGAATGAGCAGCAAATATTCCCAAGTTCAGGGTTTGGTCCCGTTATGGTACTGAAAGGAGCCTCTGAAAGGCTGCAGACCTACATAATGCGTGGCTTCTGGGCAGCACGGGGCCTACAGGCGCTTTGGCTGCTGCACAACCCTGCCTTGGCTGGTGGGGGCTGCCTGACAGGGCACCCCCAGGCTGACCAGCCCAGCTCATCTCCTGTCCCACAGCCTTGGCGCTGGCCGCCGCTCCAGGGGCAGAAACAGGCGCCTGCGGAGCAGGAGGTGGCACCCAGGAAGCAGGCACGGTGCCATGGTGGGCTGGCAACTACTGCCTCTGGGTTAGAAGTCCTAAACTCAGAACATAAGCAAATGCTGGTGATGTAAATAATGATTATTTTAAGTATTCTGATGGAATATACCATTTCCAACACAGTTTCTTCAGAAAATAAAAAAACAGGTGCAATAGAAAAACCCAAAAATATTCCATCTTGACATTACTGGCACAGAAAGTTAATGTAAAATTGAAATGGAACAAGTCAGAATTAAAAAAATAAAATTAAATTCCAGGTACGCAAAAGACTTATCCCAAAAATATATTTGGTGAAAAGCTTTGGAATACTGTCTATTTATGCAATTATGAAACTAAAATACAGAAATTTGGAGATAATTCCAACTAAAAAAAATTCCAGTTCCTGACTATAATCTAGGTTTGGCACCTCTACCGAGTGCCCAAATTAAGTGTTTTGCAAAACTAGAAAGACTGCAGTGAGATTAATGAGTGATTTAAAGAAAAACAGAAGAGAAACTGGGATATATATGCTAATTTCGTTTTCTTCTTAAACAAAATATTAGGTTTTGTGTGATGTCATGCCAGAGAGAATTTTACAAACTAAAAAAACTAGAAGTGTGTTTTCCTTTCTCAACACTCCCTTGATATAGTTTATAAAATAAGTAAACTTGAGTCATCTGTGCTACACTTTCAATCCATATACATGATGTATAGTAACAATGCATTTATCTCAGAAGTACATTAAAGATGAAATATGAGCAAAAGTATTTATATCTTTCTGTACATATCACTTGAAAGGAATCCAACAAATTCTTCTCTCAAGTTATTCTCTTTAAGGTCCTTCAGTAAAACTATGGCTTTGGAATTCTACTTTTAATTTTCGTATTTCAGAGCAGTTAAAAATATGAAGTGTTTGCAATGTTGAGTAAGTATTCCCTTCTTTTCTGCTGGTTTAATAAAAGTAAGCATCTGTAAGCGGAGTATTCCAGTAATTTCCCTGGTCCTAGGTAGCCATGATTTCGAAGAAACTTTGAAAAGCATTGTTCCATAAAGATTGGAATATATGCCTACAGATGCCAACAATTATGATTCAGGCAGTAACACACAAACTGTGACTTTGTTCCATCTTCAGCTATACTTCTGACTCATCATCACAATTCAATTTTAAAAGCCATTAATGACACTCAAACTGCTTTTCTGATGTAAGTGCAGAAATTGTATTGAAGTGAATCAGTCACACACAAACTTGAAAGTGTGCATGCACAAATTCTCACTGCTGCTCAGAAACCTTTCAGCTTGCACAGGTAAATATAATGTTCCAGGCCTAGCTGATTCCCACACACGCCTAGCACGTCCTTTTCTTTGTACCGGGATATAGCACGGGAACATTCTTAATGGTTACAGCTCATTTGATTTATCAAGTACCAGAGGCTTGGTAACATTTTCTTTCTTTTTACTATAGAGAAGTCAAAGGCACTGGGAGGAGATTTACTCCAACAAGTAGTAGTCAGGAAGAAAGCTCAGAGATAAGAGCAGACACACCAGCTTCCTAACACCCAAACGTTCAGCCAGCCAGCCAAGCCTTCCCCGAGTACTGCACCTCAACAACCCCACGTCTCTGCCGATGTCCCCTCACTGGCAAAGACGGCACGTGTGTGAGGGGGCAGGATGAGGGGAGAAGGGGTGGAATGAACCGAGACTGGACTGCGGCCGTTCACTCCAGTGTCACGATGCAGAATCCACATTTTAAAAAAACTGACATTCATTTTCACAGTGCAGGGCCCACACCTATTGGCTCCTATGAGAACTGGGATGAACGAGAGGAGATGGACAAATACAACATCCCTGATGTCACCTTATTAAGGAGCAGTGTCTTAGCCCCTTCCTCCCAGAGCATGTGGAGGCTGAAAGGGACACAAAACAAAAAGGATGGAACACAGGAGAAGAAGAGAAAGACAGAGCACCAACCAGGTCTGGTTTAGAAAATAATCTAAAGCCTCCTAGAATCAATAGGAAGTCCTTTTAATTGATTGCAATGGGCTTTGAATTAGACCTATATTCTACTTATCAAGTACAGCTGCTGAGAATCAATAAAATTTTGACTTAACCCTCAAAGCAACAACTACACCGGTAACTTTTGGCTAAGAAAAAGTACAATTAACGGCATATTAATTCATTAGAGTTTATCTCACTGAAGTCCCCTTCTCATCAGATTGTAAAGTCAGCTGCCTGGCATTTATAAGTGATCATGCAGGCATGAATATCCTATATAAATGAGGCAGTGAAGAAAAAACTTTTGTTCTTAGCATTAATTCAGATCAAATACTCATTGATATCTACATTTCTCAGCAAGTATCTCAAGCAGAGATCAATAAACACTTATTAGTCACTGACCATGTTTCCTGCAGTAAAGGAGGGGATGTCAGCCAGCAGATGGGAACAGCCAAATAATCGGGGGAGCTGGAGTCTAGTGCTTGTCTGCCAGATGATCATTTACCTTCTCTTTGTCTCAGTTGCTGCATCTAAAAAAATTGTAGATCAAAGGATTTAAAAAAAAAAAAAAAGTATTTTTAATAGTCATTCCTTAAAAACACCAACCAGTACTTCAAAATACAAGTATGGAGTGTTGCAGGGAAAAAAATAATGACAACTGGAAGGTTTTGGTTTGTGAAAATTCTATTTCTTTCAGGCCCAAGTCAGGAAACGCATCACTTTGTGAAACTCGGAAAAACAAACATTAAACTTTTCAAACATTTACATGTGCCTGCTTTGATGTTTCTGTGGATTCTGAAGTCTCTTATCTTACCTGAAGTATTTTACCACATCAACTCACATATGACAGCTTTAACTATATTCTAGCAGAAAAACAGGTATTTGAGTTGTTTACAGAGCAGAGACAACCACTAATAGTGTTGAACTATGTTACAGCAAAAAGGTTTCTGCCGCTTTAAAGAAAGTATTCCACAACCCTCCAAAATAACCTGTGTGTAATGGACAATATAGGATTACTTTTTGGCAGGGTGAATATCCTGTTGCTATTGACTGCAGTGTTACAGTATCCTGACATACTAGTATACAGTTATTGTGAGATAAAGACCACGCTGAAAAACAAACTGATTGCAGTACTGAAAACAGAAAGGGAACTGTCCAGTAATATAAAAATTGACTTCTTTAAGAGAACAATGACTGGAACAGTGTCATTTCTAGATTAGCATTAAAGAATAAAAGCTTTAACTGAAACTAAGAAATTGTTGCAATGTACTCCTTTCTTCCAGGGATGCCATTTTAAAGCAAGACAGAAAAACTTGCTTAGAGATGGCTCTGTGTGTGTCTGTGTGTATATATGTATATATATAGTATTTATATCATCTGTTGACATAAAGCTGTGTAGTATGTTTCTGTTTGTTTGTTTCCCTCTTCCAGCCCTCTCCACATTCATATATGTGCTGAATTTAAACTAAAAGAATGACTGGGGGGGGGGGGGTGGTGGTGGTGTGTGTTGTTGGCATATACTTTTTTAAAGGAATTTACAAGGACAGTATCTACAGAAAGAAAAATATGCTCATCATGAGCAACCCAAATTCTTCTTTAAATTTCAGTCTTAGTCTAGTGGAATTTGTCAGGCAGAAACTTCCATTTTACAGGAGAACCAAAGCTAATTACTGAAAGAATTATTTTAATGAAACTTATCTGAAAAGTCTTAGTAAGATATGATGAAGAGTATTTCCAGGTGTGAAAAGTTACATTTAATCTTTGTATCTGCACCAGATTCACTCATACATGTTTTTCAGTTTTAATTTCATCCAGTGTTCTATTAGGTAGCTATTTGAGATCTACGGCATATACCTATAGGACCTCTGGTGATTTCAGGTGCACACATTTCATTATAAAGCATCTAAATAAGGCTGTGGCGATGTTCCTGAAGTAATCAAGAAAATCTCTTTCTGTGCTTTGGTGGGTTCAATGCAATGATACTGTATTTCCCCAAAGGGACGGCACGCTTACCCTTGAGAGCCTGCGTGGTACCCTGGGGAGCTGCGAGCAGCAGTGCCCTGGCTGTCCCCGGCAGCTGTGCAAGCGGTTGTGTACGTTCTCAGTGACCACAGTGCACATCTTTTGTTGGTGGGTATGGAGGGGATGGGCTTTTGGTCATTGCTTGGAAGGCACTGAAGGACTTGATGAGATGCTGCCAAGATTTAAAGTAAAAAGCCATGCATAGTTTCATAGTAATGCCTTAAAAAAGAAGCCATTATTTAAGAATGCTGCTGTTCTCATGGCCCTTTCAAATTTTGCAGGGACTTATCATGATATTAATGCCACCTTCTACCAGCACAGGTTATACTGTAAAATAATTAGTGGCCAATGCTAGAAAATATGTGAAGATAAACAAAAATTTATCCACATTAGACATACAGCTTTACTCAGATTGATCAGGTCCCAACAATAACTGGGAGTAGTCTTCCAAAGGGCTCATTAGTTATACTTTAGGTCTCCTAATTAATAATGTAGTCTTTTGAGAGCATATTAATAATTCTGGTATTAATAGCAGCATAATTCTAGCTGAGAATTAAAAAAATAAAACACTATTTTATAAGTACTTGTACAATAGAATTTGGGACTTAGTAACAGACGCATATATAAATTCATCAGATTAAAAATTAACAAACAGATTTCTAGAAGTGTGATCTAGGGACCACAAAAACATCTCAAAACTGAACTGCTATACTTTCATTCAGGAGACTTATGTTCATTTTATAGAGTGGAACCTCTGTTTTTGATGCTTCGATGAACTGGGTTTCAACACTGAAAAGCTGAAGACAGATTTCATCCAGTTCTCTAGACTATTTCCCCAAGCTCATAAACAGTATGTGCCAAGCTGTTCTTAAAGAATCAGCCCTCATTTCCATGAACGGCTAATATTTAATAAAACATCTGATCACAAAACCAAATCTAAGAAAAATCAGTACTAAAATAACACTCCAACTTGCTACTAAATGCAATGTTCTTTGATATAAGTCCATTTCAACTCCATTTATTCCAGGGTTCTACAGCAGTCAAAATAATCAATGCAGAATTTTCCATGTGATTTACACATTGCTTTTTAAAATGAATTGACTGAAACAAAAAAAATGCTTATTTCTGCTGCCTGGCTTGTTTTCTAAAACATACTCTCTTTTAAAGTGAGAGAACGACCTCTGCTTCAGGAACAATTTTCTGAAACAGTGTGTTTATCAAATGGCTTCTCTGCTTTCATGAAAACAATTTATTTTCACTGAACTCTTCAAGATAAGCATTGAAGTCAGGAAGAATGTACAATGACATTTATAATTACATTCAAGAAACAAATATTTTGCTACTAAGAAAGGGTTTGGATTCTTGTCTTTTTTCAAGATACAAAATATTTTCTTTCCTCTAACATTCCATTTAAAGATATTTTATCCCTAAAATTACAAAGTGTGTTTGCATGGAGAAGAAGCCAGGACAGTAATCTTCTCATAGAAAGGCTACAGTATGCATCCTAAACAATGAAAGCTGTAGCATAATCCTTACAACCAAATTGCCTTCCCTGTACCACTCTTAGGAAATAATCTGCAGATAAATGACAGGGAGAGCAGGAGGATACATGACCTTGCGGTGCTTCCTCCAAATGCCCCCCACCAATCTTAGAATACCCAATCTTAGAAAATGGACAAAACAATTGTCCCTTGGAATGGCGCGACCATCTCTCCAGCTTTCATCCCACATTTCCCCCTGGCTTAGAGGTAGTTTCTTAAACCCAGAGCTTGCCACAGAGCCTGGGACATAGGGCACAGTCCTTCCCATTCTTTAGGGAAGTAGAAGACCTTGCCAAACGAGCTCCCTCTGCTTCCCTTGATTCAGCCCTTCTCAACTATCAGCAAGAAAAGCCCAACCATGCCAGACAGTTAATGCTTCCTGCCACATTCTGAACTGCCCCTAAAATCAAGGTAGTCCATAACCTACCCCTTTCAGGACAAAGCAGGCACAGATTTAGCCATATACTGCCTGTATTCAATGCAAATTCAATAACTACCTATGCAAAGCTGCCCTGAATATATTTAGGAGTTCTGTTTGGGCTGCCTGGAAACGTGGGTCTTACTGGATTAAAAAGACATATTACTATCACTGCGATGAATGCCCTTTAATTTGTGGGAGTTCGTTTAAGAATTAAAAATTTAAGATCTGGTTTATTCCTTGTCAGTCAAACATCCTAGCTTTTCATTATTCCAGTTTTTGCAGTGCATGGAGGTAGTTCTCATCATAAAGATTCTCTGATAAAGTTCTCCTCCGGAGACATACTCTTTTTGTAGGCTCAGCTAGTGAAAAAAAAATCATTCATTTGTAATACTCATCAAAGAGAAGTGGAAAAAAAATCAAAAGCAGCTGAAAAGAGATTGTATTTCACTAATATACACCAAGGCTTTATTTAAAATATACAATGTTAAATTTGATCAAATATCAACCCACCATTCAGAGTGAAATAATCTCTTTTAATTTGCATGTATCTGTGTGTGCCAAAGAGAAGCGTGTTTGCTTTCAAGCAGGTGCACATCCTGCTATGACTAAATCTCTAACTCATCAAATTGCTTTACCAGTGTGGGACATGCCCTTTTTTCTGGAACAGCTTCAAGCATTTTCCCCAGCATTTCAGCCACCTGTTTACTGAGTTCATACTCCAAAGGAGATGCATGCAATTAGAAACAAGGAAATGAAAATAAATGACCTTGTTTGTTATAAATAACAAAGAGACTCAGCAAAATTAATGCAGTGAAGCCTGACCTTCTGACCTGAAAGAAAGAATCACCTCATTCCTTTGTAGCAGGCTCACAATGCTCCAGCACCAGGCATTGTTATGCAGCTTTGCCTCTTTTGATGGATCTTAAAGGAGTATATTCTAAATATTAAATGTTTTACAAGTTAGATTAGGAAATTTGCATTAAAAAGCATGTTGAAACAAAGTCAAGAGAGTAATGATAAAGATTATCCCTGCTTTATTTAAAGAGCACAGGTAAGCCGTGTGTATTTTGGTTAACTCTAATACAGTTTTTCAACTGAAAAAAAAAATAAATATGGCATTCCAGGTACTAAAGAGCCATGGAATGTCTCCTTTGGTGTTTGGTGAATTGATCAGGGAGAAAGTTTTTAATTACTCAACTCCAGGAAAAGGAAACATTTTTCTTTTTCAAATTGTTTGTGCTATGATGATCTGACTTTTGAGAAAAAAAGCGATGTACTTCCACAACTGCTGCCAAGAAGATACATATTTTTTTCCATTATCCTTTAATTAGGCAAGTAGAAATGCCTTCTTTTGTATGAAGTCTACTGAATAACATTTCTATTGGCTACATTTTCACTTTTGAATGATTCATGCCATTCTGGAACAGTGTCCAGCTGTAATGGAGGGCAAGGTGTTAGAAATTTGTTTTGCTGCTTGTCTTTGGAGGTAATGAGAATACACAGTTGTTTTTATGGCAGTCCTCACAAAAAGAGCAGTGTGTAATTACAGTGCTGGTTCCCATCTTGTCACTCTCCAAAACAGGTCTGTTATTAATGAAGCAGCTCAGAACTGT
The DNA here is from genome assembly GCF_015220075.1 of Falco rusticolus. Classification (NCBI taxonomy): domain Eukaryota; kingdom Metazoa; phylum Chordata; class Aves; order Falconiformes; family Falconidae; genus Falco; species Falco rusticolus. Next base: position 17,496,129 of record NC_051201.1, read on the forward strand.
TGCAGAAAGGAAAGGATAATGTGTTCGTATCTCGCTGAAAGCAGTTCCTACAACAGGTATTGTCTGACAAGGATTTTTCCAAAACTTGTTTTGTGGGGTTATTTTTTTCCCTTCTCTCGCTCCCAGTGACATCCATCCAGCTGCTGAGGTAACTGTAAGGCCCTTCGTGGCAATCAAGGCTTCAGCTCTGCAAAGTTTCTCTTCCCCCCAGGGTGAATTGAGAGGGGGACAGGGGGCAGTGGGGGCAGCTTTACCCACAGTGTGCCCAGGGGGAAGGGCATTTGCCCAGTGACACTGCGGGCCACCAATACCATGGGACATTTGGGGGGAGGCAGGCAAAACAATCACAGAGAGGTACTGTGAAATCAGCTTCTTAACGTGGGGGGAAGCATCGGGGCTGGGCCAGCAAGAGGAGCACACGACGGCAGCCCGGGCGCCGTACCAGGGTGCGGAGCGTCGGTGCCCGATGCAGTGCTTTGGGGATTAGGAGCACGAGGGTGCAGCAGCTCTTTTTTCCCCACCCTCTCGCCTGTTCTTCCACATTCTGCATGCAATGGGGTGACTCTACCCCTCAAGGACTTGGCGTGACTCACTCCCAATTCCATACTTTTACAGTAAAAGGGTCACCTGAATGAATAGTTTCCAGCAGAAAAAAGTTGACACGCACAGCCTCCCATTCTGTCCACTAAGTGTCATGAACAGCTTGTGCTTTCTCCAAAGGTACGTATCATTACATATTAAATGGACCAGACAGCTAAGGTAGGGATGTGCTTAAGTGATTGAACCAGAACCCCTATGAGTATTGTCTTCTCAATAAACCTGCATCTGTTCACACGGATTGAAACCAGACCGCTCGCATTTCTGAGTACTGAAGCCTGAGGCCCCGTAATGACAAGCCACATTTGAGGAAGACCTGCACAACAGCCTTCTGAGGAGAAGTTCTGCTTTTGCGGATCATGAAGCCATGACCCCTGTCCTGCTCGGGGGCTCCACTCACCATGTGTGGGTCAGCAAACACCCGGGCTGGAGAGCAGCTACGGTTCTGTGCTGAGCCACCACAGCATGATACACAAGGGCTGGACCAGGGAGAGCAAAGCTGGGGATCCATGAATGTGTCTCATGCTCCCAAGCATGAGACCTTACTGGCCTATAAATCGTGAGTATTTATGTGAGTATCTATTGTGAAATGCCTAGACTGGGTTTCTTTTGTTGCCTTTTACTGGCTTCAGCAGTCAGGATGTATAGTTGCTCTTCTTTGTGAGGGATAAGTGGAAATAATTGATCATCTTCTGAAAAATCTCATATTTATCTATTCAGAATAACTCTAGATGAATATTCTCCAACAAGTAACTTAAAATTTGTCCTGAAACTCACTCGTTGAAGGATTAGTGGTAATTTAGCTTTAAAAAGCATGCCATTCCAGAAAGAGCAAATTCAGGGCTCTCCAGAAAAGACTGTTAGCTCCCCCACATCTGCTTTATTGCAACCTCAATGTATGATGTCTTAAATGGGGAAAATAGTATTGCAAATATTCTATTGTTATGTATTTGTTCAAGACAAAGCTCCCAGACAACTGCGAGCTGCCTGAACAATCACTGAGTGGAAGTATTTAAAAAATTGGAATGGACAATTTTTTTTTTTTTTAATTTGTATTGAAATAATTGCCAGAAAACTGATACTGAAGAAAGGCACTCAGTGCCCCTCATTAATAATGTGCTAAGACCCCAGCAGCTCCAAAGCAGCTACTGTAGGTAGCTAGCAACTTCCATAAACTGCTCCCTGTCCCTTGAGAAATCATCCTCTCAGGTCTTTCCAGATCTTTTGCATTTTACCATCATAGTCCAGCTGTTTCTGACCATGGTGCCATGGCATCTTCATGTCCTGCCAGCTGCACGTTGCCAGTGCCTGCATAGTAAGTACATAATGCATGGGACAAATAGTAAGTCAGAATCTCACAAAGCCTGGGCTTCGTCTGTGCCGAGAGCTGCATGCTTAGAGAAACTGCAGGGCGTTCTGGAATGAAACTCTGCCTCCAGCTACCTCCCTCAGAAACCCAACGTTTACCTACCTACAGCTTGCTGCTACCATAAAGCCACAGCGCCCATACAGGGATACCGTGTGGCCAGCCATGGGCAGATACACTGCTCCTGGAGTTCTGCCTCATCTGCCACAGAGCTGAACTCGGGAAACACTTGCAATTCAGAGATGAGCCACACTGCCTGCAACATCCAAGGCTGTGCATCTGCTCAGCAAGCTTTGGTAGGCTTTGTTTCATCCACACTGTGGTTCAGGTTCCCAGAATATTATAAGAACAATACTGTCTGCTGCAGACCAAGGAGAGCGATTTGAATGTCCCTAATGACAGCAGCATAGGACAAAAGCCATTTCCATTGTTTTCAGGCCATATAGATCTCAAAGGTTAATAGCTGTGATTTCAGTGCCACCTTGGTATTATTTACAGACAGAAAAAGAACAATATTAGTCCAACTAAATAAATTTCCCCCACTAATGGAAAACTTGCATGTGCTATTCAGAGACGGCAGGCAGCAGAACAGAGTAAAACCATTTTCTATGTCAAATGAGCAGTATGATCTTCTGGTTCAGCAGTTTTAGCCCCTTTTGGACTAGTCTCTGCTCTAGCACATGGTTTATAACCAAGCTTCACCTAAGACAACTGAAAGCATGCGTTTTTTCCCTTCTTCTGCAAGCTTCCTAGATTTACACTACGTCCTTCAGCTGATTGCCTTTATTTAAGGGTGATTGCTTCCATCTTACCCTTCCAGCCAAGTTTATTGCAAATTGTACAAACACCAAACCCATGCAGTTCAAACATGCAAGCTGGTTCAAGCATGACCATTTGCTCTGCATCACGTGCTTGAATGTACTTGCAATACACTGGTGAGACACATCATTGCTGGGAAGAGTGGTCTTGCTTTTCTGTAATGATAACCTAAACCTGAACCTAATACTAAGAAAGGCAAACGAAACAGCACTGTTACATCCAAGAATCAGTGCTAGAGATATGCAAACGAAATCAGTATTTCAAAAGGCTGGAAATGAGTAGCATCCAAAATGAGTGACATAATAAACTGGGGTTAAAAAGCAGCAGTTTTCAGGAGCATTAGTTTACATGAATTAGATGCATAAATGGCTTTCAAATATAACTGAAGTCAAGTTTCCCGGGAAAGAAAATGGTGTACTTGTACTTCTTGGCTGTTTCAACTGTTTGGGAAGGGTAGCTATCTTCACTGGAACAGGAGAGCCCATGTTTCACAAGAATACAGAAGGCACATGCTGACCAAGAAAATAGTTGTGGAGAACAGAATTCCTACACACAAACTAGAGCTCACCCAGTTGCAGCCCTTGCAATTAACTATTAAAGGTGCCACATGGTCAAAGTTATTGTCATTGGCATTGGGGAAATGCTCAGAATTAACAAAAGTTTCCTTCTTTCTTCCTCTGGTACCCATCCAAGGAGAGGGTAAGCAATACCACAAACAGTTCAAGGGGACAAAGACAATCTCAGGGCCAGTGTCCCCTGCCTCAGCATGACAGCCCGTGCTGGCCATGGCCCTGTGAGCTACTGCTGAGCACATAATGATTTTGCATTGAAACGCTAAACCAGCCATGCTCTGGCCTGAACAACCACGACTCTAACTCATCCCTTCATTAAATGCTTTGCCGTTCCTTGAGAATGAGAGGTTCTATAGAAAATCACATTGTCCTGTATTCCATCAGTAAACAATATCTTATATATATTAAACTGGTTTATAGTAGTCATCTGTTCTTTTCAAGCTGTGACAGGACTTTGAATTATTTGCTCTATCAGCAACTGCTGTAGTAAATTCCCCAGTTATGCTGTGCATGGCAGGCTTGCGGAAACACCCGTGACAATGAAGTGAGCAGAGAACTCATACATGACGGAATCCACTCAGCAGACTGGTTTTTGGGGACAGTTGGGCCTCAACAAACAATCCTTTCTTCTCTATAGTCTATAGACGAGCTGCACTGGGGCCTACTTTGGCCATTAGTCTAAGGAAAGCCTTTGTTGAACATATAGCTGCTTCTCACATTGAAAGAATAAATCACATTCTTATTCTGGGTATGTCTCCACTGCATTCACTGATGTGAATGTTGTTCCATGGCTGAAAAACTGGGTAAACAGCTTGCCCTATGCCGGCTCTGTGCTGCCGTGGCTACATTACTAGCTGAGCAACCTAATTTAAAGCCAGCTTGGATATGCCTTTAAGGGCAGCAGCCCCGGCATAGTCTGTACTGCAGACAGCGTACCCCCTTTTTTCAAGAATATTTCACTCCTCAGGCTGGATTACCAGGATTCAAACCAATTTGGGACCCACTTTGCCTGAGAAGGAGAAGGGAGAATCCTCTCTTTTCTATAAGCTTAGTGAAGTAAACCCCAATCTAGGCAGGTTTCAGGAACGGTTCTGAGTCTATAGGGTTTTTTTTAGGGTTATGCACATCTATTTCAACTTCTTAAGCACACATACTAGAAGCACATGTCCTGGACAGAGGATGCCCCCCTCCCCGCCGCCCCCCCCCCCCCCCCCCCCAGCATATTTAAAATCTACAGTAATCAATGTTCCTGTGTCAATGTACAGCAATTCAATATTCGATCATCTTTACAATCATACACCTCTCCACTTTTCAATTTGCTTCATCATTTACTATTAATTTACATTTTTGCCCATCTTCATATCCTCAGAGAAAAATGGAAGATCCAGGTTTCGGCAGACCATAGGGACCTCTGCTGACAGCTTCTATACAGACGGTCACCTTTGGATGCATGGAAGTGGTCTTGCATGACACCTGAGCTTCATTTATTCAAGATTAAGATTTCTGTCTGATAGAGTGAATCTCACAATCCATCATCACCCTGGCAGAAAGGCTCCCATTTGTAGGCATGATGTTACAGCCTCATCTGAGCTTTTGCGTGACTCCTAAGTATAAAAGCAAATACAGCACGTGTTAGGCTGTAGCACCCACAGGTGGAATGCTCCATTTTGCCATTAAACCAGGAGGTCTCTTGTCTCCTGTTAGAAATTAATGTATGTGTTCCTTTTACTTCACATTCCAGTTAGCACTTTCCATTAAGGGCTGTGCTACAGAAGAGGGCCATGGCTGAAGCATAAGGGGAGCTGCCGGTGAAACAGGGAGGCTCTCAGGAAGCACCATCCCTGAAGTGCTCTTACAATTTTTCTTCACAGCTACAACAGGTAAATTCCTGAGTTGTGTTTTATTTGGTGTGTGCAATTGTGTACTCCTCTGCATAGATGCAAGATTAAATTATTGGGTTTTTAAAGGAACAAATAACTCCTCTGATGACACAATGCCTTTTGCTATACATGTTTCCAAACTGGGTAAATGGTAGACACAAAAATATATTAGTGAAGTAACTTTTACTCCCCCTTTCCATGGAACACACTTGTGCTGCTGGGGAATCATTGCATAAAATTTTCCAATAACCAGAATTATAACTACCTCTAAATTAAAATTTCTATTTAAAAGTTTTTCTGCCTTCTTTTACTCTGTATTAAAATTGAGCTGCCTTGCAAAAAGATTATGCATAATTATTCGCAAAGAAAAGAGCTCACTGCACATGCTAATGTTAAATGTCTGTAATTTTTAAACCTTATATACCCTAACCCTTCAAATCATTGATTCAAATATTTTTTCCTTTTGCTGCCATGAGTGAAATATTTTATATATGCACTTGTTCCCCTATTTGTGTCAGAAATTCCAGCTAAATATTTTTGCCATCGATTTCTTTTCATGCACGCTCCTTTTTTCTTGCATCTCAGAAGAATTCAACTAACCTGGTAGCATTTATCCTGCCTATTCCCTTCAGAATTATCTCTGACTCAGTGAGATAACCTCTTCATTTCCTCTCTTCTACAGACCTGCTTTCTCTAACTTTAACAAATAACTAAGGTCTCTCTGCCCTTGGACCATACTAGCATTGGTTTTGAACCTTGTCTGTTTGTACGATAACTTTTCTTTAAAATAACTGAAACCAGAGACTGGTCTTTTGAGCGTTACCATAAGACTGTCATCTCTCACCAATATCAGACTACCTGAAGCTTCTGTATTTGCATTTCACAGTTTGCTGTGATTGTTTTTGTTCATTCTTTTTTTGCTGTTGAAAACTCTTCAGCCTTACTGCTGTCCATTGGTTTGTGCTGTCTTTGAAGGCATAATTCATATGTTCTTTACTTGATTGTGAGCTCATAGTCTTTTCTGTTCTCCTCGGTACTGTTCATTGTGTTTTCTCACATTTTTAAGTCAGCTTCTTAAAATTACTTCTACTTCCATCTAAAATTGTCATTGCATATCTTTGTGTTTTCTCCTTCTAAGGAGAATTTACATATGCCTAGCATTTGGAACTGTATGGGATGATGATGAATAGGATACATATTACTTAAGAGTGTATACAACCCAAAATTGCCTGTACAGAAACTCCATATGTCTAATTTTCCTTACTGTATTTATAATAGAAGAATTTGGGTTAGATTATGTATGGTATGATGAACACAAGCACTAGCAAAGCACTGGGAAACCTTGCTTTGGCAGATTCTTTCTCCTCTTCAACTGCTCTACTTGTTAAATTTACCATTAAATACTCTGCTCAAACAGAATGAGTCTGTGGCCTCTCATCACTGCTCCTCCACATCAGCCTCAACTTGGTCCCATTTTGATGCCCTTCTCTCTAAAGCAAACTAGAAAAAAAAAAAAAAAAGAAAGCACATAGTACACAAGGATAATGGAAACTGCTGTGTGCAAAATTATTATCTTGTAACCACAGACTGTCCAAAACATCTGGCATGATTTACAATCTGCCAAGAATTAGAAGTCACTTCAAGTCACCAGGCATTTCCAGCCAGCCGCTATTTCCCATGACATGGTCAGCACCTTCATGTCTGCTCCTGAGTGTCTGAACTTCTCACAGAAATCGGGGTTGATTTTTTAAAGTCCTGGATTTTGTCAGTATTGTGTCTATATTAATGCCTTATTCTTTTTCTGTTTGTGTTTCTTTCTTATTTGTATTATCCTTATCTTCATTGAGAAAACTGAGTCAAAACGCTTAACATCTGAAAAACATTTCTCTTAACCAAAGGTAGGTTACCTTTGCAATGTCTCAAACTCTACTGCTTTCTCCAGTGACCTCGTTTCTTTTGTATTCAGAAAGTCTCTTATCTTAGCTCTTTGCACAAACTTCTTTTATTTTGTTCCTTTTGCTTGCACTCTTCCCTTTGTTCTGTAATCTTTCAATCTTCCCCACCAGCTTTATCTTGCCGATGATTGATATATGCATTTCAGCAGTCTCAACTGCTATTTTATTTATCCCAAATAAATATCCACACTGGATGGCAGGTGTAATTCTCTAGCTACAAAACTTTAGCTTTGAAAATCTCCTATTTTATTTTCCACCCATACCTTTCCATGATCCTCATGCTTTCTAAAGCTTTTCTTTTTTCATGTACTTTTTGATTTAATTACAAACCAAACTTGGTTGTAACACCTCATATTGAGATATTCTCCCATTCTTAAACCTCCAGCTGTGCTATATTTGTTATGCACACCTATGACAAGGATTGTTCCCTTTTTTAGTCCAACCTTTTAAATTGTGTAAAGAAGCAATATTATAGTGTTCAGTCTGTGATTTGGGCTACACACCCAGACTGAATTAAAGCTAGATGGAGGGGCAATTCAGGCATGTTGTGTGTTTAAAGGTCTCTGTGTGAAAGAAAAAGAAATCTATAATGTTACCCTCAGGATTTCAGGCAATGATATACCAAGTCTGAAAGAGAGGGAATAAAGAAACTGAAAAAGGATACACACCACTGACCAATCAATTGAAAAGTACGGTAAATGGAAAGCAGAAACCTCCCTGGATTTGCCTTGTGGGCTGATAGCATTGGCTTTGTATAAAAAGAGAGAGCACTTATGATCCACTTTCTACTTGAGAAATATAAATTAGTTTTTCTGAAGGCATAACCCACCGTAACAAATTCTAAGGTGGTGTGGAAAAATCCCACCACTCCTTGAGATGAAGACTAAATGATGCCTTGTCTTCCACAGATCCCATGTCTCCTTGCTCAGGCAAAGCCTGTCTCTGGGAAACTCAAAAGCTGCTGAAATGCATCAGCCTTTATTGCAAAACTGAACTGCACTGAGGATGATTGCAACCTTTATTAAGACTCAGGAGACTTTTTGGTTAGGCCTCACAGCAAACAGGTTACAAAAGGCTCCTGTGCTTTGTGCTATTATCTGTGGGAAAGAAACCTGCCTACAGGCTTTGAATGAAGAAGAGAGGAGGTCCCCTACATGCTAACCTACAGATGGGACACTGGCTTCCGAGCCCCGTCCCGACGTACGTGCCTCACCGCTGGCAGTTAGCTCCATCTCATTTTACTGACACGAAGTCCACCTCATTACTTCTGGACTTTAAATAGATCTTGAGGGTGCAAATTAGTGAAACCTCAGTATGTGAGAGAGAAAGACTATCTGGGGCAGGATTCCCCAAGTACCTATTACAAGGCTGGAAATCTGCAGAAGTCCCAAAAATCCAAGTAGCTCTGTATGTCAGGGAGTGTTTTGACTGCCTGGAACTGAATGATGCTGACAATAGGGTTGAGTGCTTGTGGGTAAGAATGAGGGGGAGGGCCAACAAGGCAGATATCATGGTGAGACTCTGTTACAGGCCACCCAAACAGGACGAAGAGGCAGATGAAACATTCTACAAGCGACTGGGAGAAGTCTCAAGACAGCTAGCCCTTCTTCTCGTAGGGGACTTCAGCTTACCAGATGTCCACTGGAAATACAACACAGCAGAGAGGAAAAAGCCTATGAGTTCTGGAGTGTGTGGAAGATAACTTCCTGATGCAGCTGGTCACTGAGCCAAGCTGGGTAGGTGCCCTGCTGGACCTGCTGTGGGTGATGTGGTGATCAGACAATGTCTTGGGCATAGCTATCATGAAGTGATAGTTTTCAGTCCTCAGAGAAGTAAGGAGGAGGGTGACCAGAACCAGTACTTTGGACTTCCAGAGGGCCAATTTTGGTCTGTTTAAGAGCCTGGTTGACAGAGTGCCTTGGGAAATCATTATGAAGGGTCAAGAGGTCCAGGGAGGCTGGACTTTCTTCAGGAAGGAAGGCTTAAAGGTGCAGGAGCAGGTTGCCCCCACGTGCCAAGAGACGAGCTGGTGAGGAAGAGGAGCAGCCTGGCTGAACAGAGAGCTTTGGCCAGAACTCGGGGCAAAAAGGAGAGTTTACCACCTTTGGAAGAAGGGGCAGGCAGCTCTGAAGGACTGTAAGGATGTCTGGAGGTTGTGTAGGGTGAAGATTACAGAGGCGAAAGCCCAGCCAGAACTCAGGCTGGCCACTGCTGAAAAAGATAACAAGAAAAGTTTTTATAAATACATTAGAAACACAAGAAGGGCCAAGGATAATCTGCAGCTTTTATTGGATGTGTCAGGGAACATTGCCATAGAGGATGAGGAAAAGGCTGAGGTACTTAATGGTTTCTTTGTCTTACTCTTTAATAGCAAGACCAGCTTCCCTCTGGGTACTCTGGGTACCTTGAGCTGGAAGACTGAGGATGAGGAACAGAATGAAGTCTCCACAGTCCAGGAGGACATGGTCGGTGGCCTGCTTCTCCACTTAAACATGCACAAGTCCATGGGGATGGATGGGATCCATGCAAGAGTCCTGAGGGAGCTGGTGGAGGCACTCCCCCAAGCCACTCTCCATCACTTAACAGCATCCCTGGCTAACCGGGGAGGTCCCAGCAGGCTGGAGGTTAGCTGGTGGGATGCTCATCTACAGGAAGGGTGGGAAGGGGAGGACCTGGGGAGCTACAGGCCTGTCAGCCTGACCTCAGTGCTGGGGGAGGTTATGGAGCAGATCACCCCCAGGGCCATCAGGCGGCATGGGCAGGACAGCTGGGGCATCAGAGCCAGCCAGCGTGGGTTATAAAAGGCAGGTCCTGCCTGACCAGCCTGATCTCCCTTTATGACAAGATGACCATCTTCGTGGCTGAGGGAAAGGCTGTGGATGTTGTCCACCTGGACCTTGGAAAAACCTTTGACACCATCTCCCACAGCATTCTCCTAGAGAAACACACTAGAACCAAAAAAGTGTCAGTCAGGTCTCCTGCCTTCTTAAAAAAATTCCTTTGAAAACCTGGTACAGAACAAAAGAAGCTTGTGCGGGCAACCTGGACACCCCACACTCACTAGCAGAGTGACCAGACCAGACCAGACACATTTAGCGTACCAACAGGCGCATTTAACCTCATGATGACTTATCTAAAATACTAATCATGATTATTCTTCAGTAGGATTCCTTGCCTAAGGAAGATCATAGGAGGCTTTGCAAGCTCAGCCCTAGAAGACAGTAAGTGAAATACTCTCCTCTACCAACAATTTTTCACAGAAGCTGAACTTATTTTGCAAACCCACAACTCACCTTTTCAGTACAGGGACACTTCAGGCCGTAAAAGTAAATAGGCAAATATTAAGTGAGGTGACTCAAACATTTACGCAAGCAAAGCCACTCTTATTTTGCCAGAAAACAAATAAAGTTCAGTGTTGGCAGAGTTTTATAAGCCATGGCACTTCACTTTGTTTTTCCACTTCTTTTTCGTGGCCCAGACTTGAAAGGCAAGGTAACCTTGGTGACTGCTGAGGTGGCACACAACTGCTGAGGACTGTCCCACCGTTCTCAGCATTTCATTCAGTCAGGACGTACGCAGTCCTCAGCAGGTACTGGGGGCACCAGGAAGCAACATGTTAAAAGTGCATGGTGGGCACGTGATTGGGATAAAGCAAAGATGAAACAGAACCCCAGCCTTCTTTTTATTCTTGCAGAACATGCACAGATGATACTGTTTTTTCTAAAATAAGTCCAATGCATATAAAAATATAAAAAAGCGAGCCTGAGGTAGCTTTGTTTATGTTACAGGTATTGAAAAGTCCTACCTTGATATCTGAGTCACATCATGTTTTTGCTACTCAGGTCAATTGCTACCAGGTTTCTCAGAAGTTGGAAAGAGACAATGGAAAGATAAATTCTAATGGACTGGATAAATATCTTGCTTTGAAACAACGCAAGAATTGTACAGGGACTATACAAAAACTACTTAATTTTAATGACAGATTTATGTCAGAACAAATCAGTTTTTACTGAAATGCTTAGCTTAGCTGTTTTAGCTTGTGACTTTTGCTCTTTTTGTGTTCAACTTAAGTGATATAACTTGATAGGGAAGGCATTGCATGGAGACTAGAAGCAGATAGCTCTATTCCAAAATGAGGCATGCAAAGGTTGTACGAACGTTTGGTGGATAGTGCCCTAATTCGTTACAGAATGGGATTCGTATACTTACACAGTGAAAAGCTCGGATTAGGCACACAACATAATTTCCATTATGTTAATGTTGCTTTAAAATATATTGCACAGAGTGCTGCAACAATCAAATTATCAATTATAATGTCTACTCAGAGTAGAAAAGTGTTGCAAACAGAGGGCTGATTACTGCTTCAGTACTTCCAATCTGCATACTCATTGTTTAGTACAGGGAAAACAAATTATCTTGTGTTGGCCCTAGTTCAAATTTAATTAAATGAGTGCAAAGCAATTATAATAAAGTACAATAGTATAGTAATGAAAGGAAAATAACTCATTAACCTATTAATCTTTATTTATGTTCCTCTCAAATAAGTATGTAATTTCTTTATCACTGCATCCCATAAGAAATAGCAGGCTCTCACTGCTCCTGGCCTGCTTTAGCGGGGCTTATTTTGCTAAAGATCATTGTATGACTTCACTGTTACTATTTATATAGATTTTATTTAATGTGTCTGATTTTTTCTCCTCTCCCTTACACAGTATATTTTAAAACCCTTTCCCACATATCTGTGATGTAGATTATAAACCTGTTCTCACCCCCCTTTTCTTTTAACACTTGTCAGTTCTGAAAGGTAAACCTCTCTAGGAGCATTGGTATGCTTCTGTCATTGCGTAAGGGAGGGTGTGCTCCCCGAACATCTGCTATAAAAGACGGTCTTACATTAAGACATAAGATGAAAGCATATTATTTTTAAGAGGACCTGACACAGCTATTGCTTTACAATCTTTATGGGTATAACAACATACCCCATCTTTTCAAACGTGCTTTTTTGGTTCTTCATTCCAAGCTTTACCTAGGTTGCTGGGTTGGTTTATTATTCTGACAAAATCTCAAGTTTAAGGAAAAACAATATTTTTAGATGATTAGTCATATATTATACTGCAGTGTATTTTAATCATGCTTGCTGTATGCTAGCTATCATTATTACCTTATCTCTCCAGAACTGATTTTGTTTTCATTGACATCTTACATTCTAGTGTGTACATTTAATGTCACACACCAGTGCTTAGCTTATTCCAGCCAGTCAGGGTTGACTCTGTCCTTTCACTAAGCTAAGCCACTCACACAAAAAAACCCCAACCCAACAAAAAAACCCCAAACCACCACCAAAACTAAGCTGTGAGGAAGCAGCAAGATTATGAGCAAAAACGTATTTCGAAAATTTTTACTAAACAGCAGGTTTTCTTTTTTAGACTGAGGAAACCAGTAATATTACAATTAAATTTTTTCCTACTAAATAAAATGAAGTAGAAGTGGTACTGTACCATAAGCAGTGATTGAATATTATCCTGGAGAGTTGGAAAAATTGATAACTGCTATGTAAAACTTAAGAATATTAAATTAGAAGAACTACACTTTTAAAATATAGTCTTCACTTCTGCATGCACAAGTGTAATTACCGGCACTTACAGAAGACCAGGGGTATCTGCGTAAAACGTATAATCAACACAAATGTAATTCTGAATATGCAGAAAGGATGAACGAAGGCTCCTTTTGAAAACTGGGAAATAAAACCTTCACAAAAGAGTTTGCAAAGTCAGATGTCCCTAGGCTTTTTCCTTTCCATGCATGGACCCTGTGCATGCAAGGTCCAATCTTAGTGCCTTATAAGATTTGAGCAGAATAGCTTCCAAAAAGTTATTAACAGATTCTCTTGAGAGGATTGTAGAGGTGCAAATTTACAGCTCAGATGGCTGAGAAACACACAAGTTCACCATATCTTTCCTCTTCACACATAGCAAAAAACTTCTGCCTTGTAGAGTATATTTCTGGTTCCACAATCTGCTGCTAAGAACTCTGTTAGCGAGAAATGGAACTCTTTAATCTTAATGACACTTAATGAGTCACTCTATTCTTTGCACATTTTTAACACTCAGTTCTTTATTTCACACTTATTGCTCAATTCTTGCTTTTATATTGTTGTCGCACGAGTACTGCATTAATACAACTGTGCACAGGGCTGTGTGCGGCTCTGTTGTGTTGCATGGGACGAATGACATTGTTCGTGGTGACATTGCTGCTGACCTGCTGGAGAGTGATCAGGAATTGCAGAGCCATCGCCGATAGGTGGCACATTCGCATTTTGCAGAGTCTAGTGCCATAATTCTTTTTGTCTGGTTTTGTTTGTTTGTTTGTTTGCTTTGACGATGAGTCATGTTTTAATTGCAGTATTTCAACATGTGAAGTAACTAAATCATTAAAAGAGGAAGAAAGACAAAAAACAAATTTTGCTATACACAATCATCAGAAACTCATATGAATTGTCATCTTTTTCAGTCCAGAGTTAAATAGTTCTCGTCGAGTAAATCAACGTTTATTCTCTGTGTAGAGCAACCACTAGAGGGGAGTTTGACACTCACGTTGCAAGTTCACAACTATATACTAAACTGCAGGGAAATGCAGAAGATCAGAAATCCACAGTAATTAAAAAAGACCATCGTGCCAAACCCACAAATTTCACCGTCTTCCCAGATTACTGAGCGAGATGATTCCTATCTGATTTAATAAAAGTCTAAATTCTGCTGCCAGCTCAGCTGACTTTGTCCGGCTTCCTGATACATAAAATGAAGAAATGAAACCGCAGTGAGCTGAGGAAGAGAACATGAAGCATGCTCAATAATGAAGACAAATATAAAACAGAGTTGCCTGAGACGAGAATAGACTTCATAGTCACTGGACTTTGCAAGCCCTACGACAGTTACACAGGGAAAGACTTTTTCTGTCTTCCGCCTGCCTGCAAATCACTGGCCTAATAGTCAGTGAAAATATATGACCTGAAAATATACAATGTCTGCCAATGTCTGCTGTCTGCACCTAAAATGTATACCTAACTGCCCTTGATGCTTCCTCCTGTGTGTATCTTGGTTTTATTTAAAGTGAATCCTTACTGTACTGTGCACCACAGGGAGTAACAAGGTCAGATTTTCAAAAGGCATCAGTCTCCCTGTGCAATGGGTATAATGCACATCATCGGTGATATTTTCTTTTAATGCAAACAGGCACAGTTTCACGCCGGTCAACTTACACGTGCAAAAGATTTGGTCATATCTGTATAAATCATAAACATACCTGCCAGAACATCAGACACTGCAGAATGCTTGGCTGTGGTGGGAATTAAGACACAACCCAAGTGCCTGGGCACAGGGAGGTACAACCAATGCATGATGACCTCTCCAATTTTGATCCTTTGCATACCTAACTCTTTAGCCAGAAGGAAGACTTAAAGCCTAATTGATTTATCCTATTAATCATATGCAATCTCATCATAGCACAAGATATGGTATCACAGCATCGTATGGAACCCCTCCAATGAATAAAACCAACAACACAGCATCTGCAACTTCCTTAAAATTGTAGTTCATATGACTGTGGATATTTTCAGGTGCAAGCATATATCTGTCACAAGGATAATATATGTATGTATACGTGTGTATATATATACACACACAGACACATCATTTTTTCATAACTGGGTCTCAGAGGTACTTCTACTGATCTTCAGAATAACGGAAGAGTGCAGATTCAAAATAATAAAAAAGATAATATATCGTCTAGAAGAATGAAGTGAATACACTGCACAGTGCTTGTCACAAAGAATGTATTTAATCCATGCTCTTATTTATAGCATCAAAATGTTTTTGACAGTAGTAAGGAGAGTAAAAAGTCAACAAACATCAGACAAAGGCAAGAAATAAAACTGTACTCAATTTAACTCAAATAGTATTTAAAGGGACATTGATCACGTAAGAATATATAAAGTACATGTTTAAAAGTTAAAGCCATCACCTATTATGGATGCCACTCCTGTTGTATGCAATAACATACTATTCACCTAATTTACTCTAACACCTACCAATGTAAATCAGTAGTTATCTCACTGACAACAATGAAATTTTTCTGGCATACAATTGATGCAAATGGAGAATTTGACTCTATATCTGAAAACCTTCCATTAAAGAAATAATTAGTGTACACAGGTGGTGTTTTTCCCTAGTAATTGATATGCAAGTCTAACCACTTCTAAAGGCTGGCCATTTGCTTGAGAGACAAGAATTTATTTTCCTCAGTAATGAGCACAATTTCATATGGATGGGCTTTCTTTCCTCCACAAAATAGAAAGACAATCTATATTTCAGCATTCAGTCTTTCTCCTGCAAAAACGTCAAATGGCCCCTACAGATCTGCAACTCCACTGAGTTTACGCAAGATACTGCAACTAGCCCTGCTGCAAGGCACCACCTCGGGCACTGGAACGCACTAATTCCTGAAGGTTTGGATATCTGCTGAGAACACCAAACACCTGGAGATTACTGCCCTCAGTGTTTGTACTGGAAAGCTTCCAGGAACCCACAAATAGTTCAAGGCAAACATCAAAAACCAAAAGGCAAAATGACCAAAAGGCATTTCTTCATGTTTTCAACTGCATGATGGCAATATTTTGCACGCCAGCTCTCCCTTCATAGAGGCAGTGCAGTTTAGGACAGTGAGAGCAGGGACACAATGTCTGGTGATGGGACCCACCTTACAGAAATGATCATGCTTTGGCCTGCAGCTTTTTGCAGCAGAGAATCAGAACTTTTGTCCACCATAAGCATTATCCTTCATAGATTAATTCCCATCATGAAAATTAAGAATATCTACTCTAAAATGAGATTTCAAGATCACAGTGTATTAATTGATCATGTAATGACTAGGAGACTGCAATGCAACACTGACTCCCCAAAAAAGGCTTAAAATCAACCTAAAATATTTCATGAAAATGGTTAGAGCA
This sequence comes from Falco rusticolus, assembly GCF_015220075.1. Lineage (NCBI taxonomy): Eukaryota > Metazoa > Chordata > Aves > Falconiformes > Falconidae > Falco > Falco rusticolus. The sequence continues at coordinate 17,512,322 of NC_051201.1, forward strand.
CCATGTCAATGCTTTCACAGATGTCCTGCAAACCCTGCATCTAGAATATTCAACAGGTTATATTCTGTTCAAAATTCTACATCTCAAAGAGGATCATACACATGATAATAGGACGAACATGCTCAAAAAGACCTAATCTTACAAGGACTGCTTAAGAATTTGCAAACCTCTCAAAACAAGTAGCTCTAGCAAAACCTCACTATTTACAAAGTGTGATTCATCTGTTTAATGGTGACAGAGAATTTAGTATTTAGTCCAGATGGTTGCACAGATAACAAATCTAGCCTAGCTTTTCGATGCTATGGACAGACTGTCTGACTGGTTCACACTAGGATAGATAGATAGATAGATTGATAGACAGACAGACAATGACCTTCTCTTCTTGAAACAGTTTTGCTGCTAATACACATTTTATAATAATAATAAAAAAAAAAACGGCTATGCATAGACCTCACTAACCTACAGAACAGGATAGACCCGAAAACATAGGCAGGCTTTTATTTTAAGTTTACAATTTCTGTTGTCCCCTTAGGAAAGAGAAGGGCAAGGACTGAGTTTGAAAACCTATTCAATAATAGATCTTAAGCTCTTAGCTAGAACAGGACAATTCTGGGCCAGCACAGCGATTCCCCAACAGCTGGTGTATGTACTTTGTAGTAGTACAAGCTTTTGGCAAAGAAACTCAACTGACACTGGATTCTATTCCCAGTGCTGCCTTTCCCCAACTTTTAACCCAGGGCAATTTACCTAACTTCTGTCTGTTCCTGGTTAGCCATCTGGTAAATAGATAATATAATTGCATCCTTTATAGGCTCATTGTGGGGCTTAATTATTGAACGTCTTTAAGATATGTCAAGGTTCTTGGTGAAGAGTTGTGCAATCTATTAATAAATAATAAGGGGGAGGCGGGAAGGGGCGCTAAGGGGAGGTGGCGCATAAAGCTGAATTGTTGCATAGGAGAAACGTTAGCCAAACTGAGGCAAGAGAAATATAGGCAAGTGATTTTGGGACATGATGTGAAAAGGAAAGGAGCAAAATCACTACATTAACTGCACTAGAAAACGTAGAGAAGGAAAATGGGCTAAGTTGAAATGACAAAAAAGTAAACTTGGACAAATGGGAAAGGGCAGACCTGGCAAAACAGAGGAAGTTATGTGTCAGTGGAGAGGTGTCGAGACTGGACTGAGTCAGGAAGCTTAAACTGACTGGAAGGAGAACTTTTCCATGCTTTACAATTCATGTTTCATTCTGTTCCAGTTTGCTCATTTCTTTACAGTGTAGCTTACACAGACTGTTCTAATGGATGGCACTGCCACAGGGCATATGCCCTCTTCTGTCTCATCTGAAGTGGGTGGTACCTCAGGGAGTTGACAGCTTCTCCTGAATGCGTGGCATTTCTGGGACAGACATCTGCACAGACATCTCTGTAACAGCCTAAGGGAAGCGGCACTGACTCCCTTCACCAGCCTGATCATCTGCAAATTGCATCATAGGAACTACTTTCACTTTCTAAGCATAACTGCCGTAAGTGATCCATTGATTGCTATCTGACACTTAGCTTTTCTGTTTTCATTTCCCAGATGTTTCTGGTTTTGTCATCACTCTCAACTCCATTTTATCAGAGGTATGACAACACGTATTGAAAGGACACAGCCATACCACAAAAAAGAAATATATCAGCTAAGTACAGTAGAGAATCATAGTGTTTAAAGAGGGTTATTGAAAATTTAACAGTTTGCAAATGAAGCCCAACTGCCTAGTGTTTATTCAGCTCTCATCAGAAAAGTTACTTTCTATACTGGATTTCTTCATTGCAAAGGCTGTGCACTTTAGATAGCGTGGCAGCAAAAAAACCCTTTTCCCTTATTTTTTTTCAGTACCCCCGATGCTGTGTTTTTTTTAAAGAATAACAGATATTTATTGAAAGAATGGGTTTTTTTCTGCAAATCCTTGATTGAATTGGAAATTTTTGGATAAAATTAGATTTATAAGACCACCAACTTTGTCTTCTGCTTGTTTCACACAGTTTTAAGTTATTGCCTCTTCCTACTACAAATATAGTGAGTACCCATTAAAGCCATCACTGGATTCAGTTCTCCAGTGCCTGTTTACATTTAGTATTATAAAAGAAACACACTAATGTGAACAAGGAGATGAGTTAGTCTGCATAGCAGGAACCGAAAGACAAAGATATATTTTTTTCCAACCTTTTTCTGTAATCAAACCAAAGCGGGGACCTAGCTCTCAGATTTATCGTTTAGGAATTACCTTGTTTCCAAATTTAGAGTAGTACATTATGTAGGCACAGTATTTTTCTTGTAAAGAAAATCAAAAGATTGGAAGACAACCAAAGTCCACAAAAACTGTCCTTATATTAACATTTTATTATGGCATTTCTCCTGTACCCAAAACATACAGTCTAACTGGGGCAAGGGGGGGAGGCGTGTGGACCAAAGATCTCTTCTACCAGTGTGGATGGGCTCATCTCCTCTGATGTACAAAGATAACCTGTGGTGTTCAAGAACATTTTAAACACACTGAGGAATGTCCCTCAAAAAAACCATGGAGTCATTAGGTATACCATAAAGAAAAATACCATCCAGCAAGAAGGAGATATGGCTGAAGGAGGACCTCATGGTTATTTTCCATATTGCTGAGTCCATGCCGCACACCCTGAGATACACTGAGCAGTTGAATGATTTTGTTCCACGCAGTAAATTTTCAAAAATCATTTGGCCTCATCACTTGGTACTGAACACTGAGTCTTGCTCAATCTTGCTCTTAAAAGTGTGAATGACGCAGAATCCCACGCCTCTTAGCAATAAAATATTAAATATGAACATTGAGCTTACCTTCTGTTACTCCACTACATGTTTGCCTGCTATTGACAATGAAGGCGCATCACTTCCAATAAACTTCATTCCAACTTTCATGTTTTTCTTGGAAAAGAAAGAAGGTGAATCCTTGATCTGTAAAAGATAAACGTTATTTTGTTCTAGTCTGTCTGACCAGTTTATCAATGACAGTCATTCATCTGCTGTGGAAACGTGAACAGTGCACCATGAATTTGCTAACATTGCATCTGCCGGTACATTTTTCTTGGATAATAAGTGAGGTATAATAAACCTTGATCTTTTTTTTTACACTAGTTTTTGTTTGGAAAGTATGATTCATTGGCTATTTGCTATTACACATTGTTCCTCTACAAAATCACATTCTACAGTCATAACAAATTTCTTCCTTGGATTCAACAAAACCCACTATTTATATTATTTTTAAAGAATAATAACATAATGGAGAAAACTCCATGTGAAAATTTTAGGACCACATTTTCAGTGCTGACACCTGCTGAGTGATGCATCAGAGAAAGAGAGCCTATTATCACCATAAGAACTCGAGAAAATTCTTTCTGAATTCCAGTATCTTCCTTTTCAACAGCTTATTTCAGATACATGAATGTGATGAAATTCTGTGTTCTGTGTGAGTGAAAGCATTTTCATTCAGCAAATAACAATCTGTAACCCCCAATGACATTAGAAAGAGTATTTGTCTTTGCAGTGCTCCGTGGAGGTTGTTTGAACACCTCTGTCAAAACTTTTCAGCCTAAAAGCTACATTGGTGATCATTTACATGCATACGATTGACCATTTAGGGGCTGGAAAAGCAGTCTTAGACCCGTCACTGCCTATGCAATAGTGTTTTCCTAACAGTACTCATTTCAGTAAGTCTGCTCCACCGAGTGTACTACTGAGCTGCATTTTTCCTGTAACATACTAATGATTTACCTTCTCCTGCTATGCTTCATCCAGAACAAGAAGTAAGGCAAGGAGAGCACCAGGCAGTTCATGCCTTTCCCCTGTCCAAGATTAACCGTATCACAGATTTATTTCTTTTCAGATAACTGTTTCTTTACACAATAGGTATTATTTTTCCCCCATGATTTGGGTAAGCATCTTCACTATTTAAGAAATGGAAGACAGGAGAAAGGGGAGACAGTCCAAACTAACATAAATACAAATAAGCCTACACTTGGGTGTAACATGATTCAAAGAACAGGTTTCAGCTTGTGCATACTGCTGTGCTGAAGTTAGTGGATTCACAATAACAGACACATTATGAACCCAACCCAGTATGTCGTCTGTACACAGGTGAAATAACATGAATTAGATAAAACCACAATAGAAAATAGCAGTAATTCTCCCTGTTAAAGATATTTTGCCTGTATATAAGAAAGCCAGTATGAAGATTACTTTGACTCCACTGCTCTTTCCAATGCTGAGATGCATGCGAAAAAGATTTTAAAATAACATGAGATAGGTTTCCCTCAGTCCAACCCTGAGATCCCTTCGAAAAACAAGTGATTGGAAATATTCCTGTATGAGTAGATATTACTTTTGGGTTATATCTGCTTCATACTCCTTTTGTTTTTTCATCTTCATCAGCAGAAAATTATGATCTATTATATAGACACATAACATTATAAGGAAATAAAACAAGTAGGTACATGACATGCTGAGTAATGCAGTGTATAGTTACTGGATACCATGCAAATTAATACACTTTCTATGTTTCATGTAGGAAATGCTTTGTCAATACTGCGCTAGTAATTTCTTGTCATCCAGATCTATTCTGTCTATTCCTTCCAGAAAATGCCTCTTCTAATCTATACACTCTCTAGAGGAAGACTGCAACTGTATTTATGAGTACACAAACACTGATATTCACTGATATCTTCTATTCTTAATTGATCTGAGTCATGAAAAAGACTTGGAACAGCTTAACTCACACAGTAGGTACGTTGTGAAGCAGAAACATAATGATCATTTAAACAGTAACAGAGGGTCACATCCACTAGTTTTGTTTGCTCACTTAGTATTAAAATTCTTTCATTAATTTCATGATCAGTAAGATATTTCAGTTTTGCCTTTCATATAAAAATGAGTGAGCTCTCTTTCCCCTAACGTGACTTTCCATAGTCAAAGCAGCAGCAAGAAAAAGACAGAAAATCATCTTAAGAAACTAAAATAATCACTTGACTTACATTTCCAAATTATTATTAATAATTGTTATTTAGTTTTCATTTCACAGCAGCACCAAGGAAATGTGAATCAATACTCCCTTCCACAATGACAAGTCCAAGCAACAGCAAAGCAACCCCTGCTCCAAAGCCTTTGTATATAACCAAGTTATTAAAAGCAGTAATACTGATCATTAAGGTCTGTTTGTAAGACTGTATTTAGATTAATCAGCAGATACCACCTCAAGCACTAGGTAGTCATAAATTGTTACATAATTTGCTCAAGGACACAAGACCAATGCTTCTGATCCACTGCTACGTGATTGTGACCTCACTGAACGTTGAACAGTATGCTTTGGCATGTGCTTAACTCCTCTTCTGGCGGAGTAAAGGCAAAACATAAACATATTCTTGCAAGAGCACGCAGCTAAAAACAATCTTTAATTTTAAGGTACACAAACCTGAACTACCTTACATTGTTACCAAGTTCCTGGAAAGGCCTGGGTCTCTTTAGGATATTCACTGGAGCTCATACATTTCCTATTTCTCTGTAGGTCTGCAAAGTTTTCCTTTAATATACTATTATCATCAAACTTCATTGCAAAAAAATTTGAAACAAAGCTGTATTTATAGTTTTAAAATAAATCTTGCTACCTGAGTTTCAGAATCATGTGCATGCAATTTGTATACACAGAAGGTTATGCACTTTGTTTTTTCATAGTCCACTTAACTGTGCAGCCAAACACAAGTATGTGAACTAGGTAGACTCTATAAAAATTATGTAGAAGTGCAAATTCATGCTTGCTTGTGCAGTTCTAAGGCTCTGACTCATAGTTTCAATATAGGGGGTTTTTTTGTGTAGAGATTTATAGTAATTTCTCACCAACAATAAATAGTATTTCCTTAAACAGCACATTTCCTTAATTTAATAGGCTTTTCACATATAAAAGTTCAGCCATTAGCCATTCTTACTTCCATAACTATGAGGTCCATGTCATGGGTTAACAAAACCTATCATCTGTGCTAGCAAAAGTACACTATAACACATTCAGCATCCATCAGTTTTGAAAACGCTAACATACAAACAGTTTGCTATACATTTTAAAGTTGAACTAGACTGAGAACCTTTTCTAAGCTTAAGGAGAAACGTGGTCATAAAACTGGGGAAACGTTATGGCAGAAGGCTGTATTTGTATATCTATATATGTATTTGTATATCTACTTGTATCTGTATTTACACCCTTATCAAGAACAGGTCAAATAATCCTTTCTTGGAATTACACGGTGATGAGTTCAGATAAATAAACTAGACCATGTAATTCATAATCCTAAACAGTAACAATTAATTTTCAGAATCTGTCTCCTGTGAAAGAAAGCACTGGTCTTTCAAAGCCATGATTATTTTAGCTCTGATTTACTCGTACCACAGTGTGCATTGGCCTACTTCTGAACAGATCTGGAAAGCTAAGTAACTGGGCCTATAAGACTACACTCCATGGATTTCATGTGAGTCTAAATGTAAACAACAGAACTTACAACTAATTGCCTTTTAGATAAAGCTGACTTAAGCAATTGAGATAACAGAATCCTACAATACTCTAGATGAAACATACTAAAAATGTGAATTAATAAGTTAGCTGACATTGAGCTCCAGATGTTTCTTACTCTGGCAACATTCCTTAAGTGATGATAAGCAGATTTACATACTTAACTAATATGTTTATTTAAAGAAAATTTCCAAATCCAGACTAACATCCAGATTTCTTATTTGGCTTCAGATCAAAAGACATACTATCAATAAGGATGGCATCCAGGAAAACCTTTTCAACATCTGCTTAGAACTAAACAACAGATATTTGATTTTCTGTAAATTTAATTTCAGGCAAAATTTTACTTCATCCAGTATTTTTTATATCCTCAAGACAGCCTGACCTAGTCATTTTGCATATTCAAATCTCAGAATACAGCTCGTACACTGGCAGAGACAGCAGTTGCTAAGGAGAAACTGTGTTAGTTTGTAGTTCATTTAAAATGCTATGAGCAATTTCACTTAGAGTGAGAACAAAAGCTTTTTGGAAGCAAAGCCCTCCCCTCCCCAATAATATCAGTCATTTAAAGAAGCAGGTTAAAAACGGTTTATATGTTCCTTGTAATCTAAGGAAATTCACATAGTTAATAAAGAATGAAGCTCTACGTTTTCATAAGGGTGAGGAGGGGAAAATAAAGTTAACATTACTGAGTCATAGCTGGTATTCTTTGAACCTCTCTCTTATGAGAAATGCTTATTGTTACATTTAAGGCAAACCAAACCAACTCAGAGCAAAAACTTAAAAGAAAACACTTTGAGGAATGGATACTGTTCCCAAGTTCTCCCCAGGTTACAGAAAGGAAGACACAAATATACTGTTCACTGGGAGGGAAAGTATTCCAGAGCTGAGCAAAAAGAACCAACCAGGACATATAAAATGTGGACTTCATTTCCAATATTAATTATTTTAGAAGAGAAGTGAAATTAAGAAAAACATTTCAAAGCAAGTTGATCACTCGCATAAACTTCTACTGAAAGACAAGATAATGAATATATAAACACAAAAGAGGTAAATATTAAGCAGTGCAATATACTGGTAGATATACAGACTGTTTGAGGAATGATGCCAAGGATTAGGAGAGATCAGAGTAAAAAGTACCCAGTGTTTCTTGTGGTTCCTTGGTGTACATGAGAGAACAGGAAATATGCCTACCAGGAATTTGGGACAGAAGAAAATCTTCTGGATCCAGATAACCCTGTAACATGATTGGTCTCTAGTAACTCACACCCACAGCTTTCAGCCTACTTTGCAAAGCATGTAAGTACAGGAAAACTGCTAATCCAAATCACCCTGCAGGGCCATGGCAGAATCAGAAACATAAGAAACAAGAATGCCCTACCCACTGAACACACTGATTTTCTTACATTAAAAAGAGAGAATATACTTCTACACTTCATTTGTTGTGGAAAAAAAGGCTGAAAAAATGCAACAGGAACATTCCCTAAATTCAGAAATAATAATAAAAGAATCCCAAACCTCAGAAATCAGAAGCAAATACAGGGGTCTCAACATTTACTAATTCCTTAAGTATAAGTGATTTTTTTTTTTTTTTAAACTGGCATCAAGACTTTGGCATGCCTGGGGTTAACAGTACTGCTATCGGACCAAGTCAGATTCTCCCCTTGACTTGTCTTTGTAGCTAAGTGGTAACAATCAGAAAACTATATTGTATTAGTTTGTTAGTGAAAACAGCGACAGTCTAAGGTTTTGGAGCTGCAATCCTCTACCATGCAAGTTAGCTTACCCCAGGTGAAGACAAACATAGGAATGAAGGTGAAACATTTCACAGCATGTACATATGAATTGTAAACAAGCTTAAAATGCTGTGATTTTTAATAGCTAATGATTGTTAAGGTGTTTTTTTCCTATGTTAGCATGGGTGTCTGCAGTTCACACTTCCAAATTTTCCTAACAGCCACAATGTCCATCTAAGAAAAATGCAGTCCTTTTCAAATGGGCTGAAACTGTAATTTCATGATTTGTCTCCAAGATGCGATGCTTACAGCAGACATAACAAAATATGTCTGTGCTACTTTAGAGGCAAAAAGGCTTCCCTTAGATCCAGTAAGGCTAAGCCCTGTTCACTGCTGTTTTGACCAAGGAAAGAGTCTGGAAAGAGCCCATGGACACAGGAAAAAAAGACAGCAGCAGCAGCCAGGTGCCAGGGTGAGTGCTGGGGAGTGACCCAGCGGCCCAGATTATGTTTCATAGCTCAAACTATGTAAGGAAGCAGGGATACACCACCAGGCAATAAATTACCCCCTTTACCTTCAGCTAGCCCCTGATATAGCCACCATGTCTGACAGCATCTCTTCCTCTATGTACTTTCTTCATTCCCCTTCCATTTTCTACACACAGAATTATAGACTCAGATTAGGTTGGAAAAGACCTTTAAGATTATTGAGTCCAACCATTAACCCAGCACTGCCAAGCCCACACCACCACACCGTGTCCCTGAGCACCACGTTTACACGTTTTTTAAACACCCCAGGGATGGTGACTCCACCGCCTCCCCGGCAGCCTGTGCCGATGCCTGACCACCCTTTCGGTGAAGAAATTTCCCCCCACACCCAACCGACCCCTCCCCTGGCACAGCTCGAGGCTGTTCCCTCTTGTCCTGTCGCTTGTTCCCTGGGAGCAGAGACCGACCCCTGCCCACCCCCTCCTGTCAGGTACTTGTAGGGAGCGACCAGGGCCCCCCTGAGCCCCCTCCTCTGCAGGCTGAGCCCCCCCAGTGCCCCCGGCCACCCCTCAGAAGCCTGGTGCTCCGGCCCCTTCCCCACCCCCGCTGCCTGTCCCTGGGCACCCGCAGCCCCTCTGCGTCCCCCCTGCCCTGAGGGGCCCAGAACTGAGCCCAGGGCTCCAGGGGCGGCCGCACCAGCGCCGAGTGCAGGGGGACGGTCACTGCCCCGGCCCTGCTGGTCACACCGTTTGGGATACAGGCCAGGGTGCTGCTGGCCTCCTTGGCCACCCGGGCACACGGCCGGCTCACACTCCGCCAGCAGCACCCCAGGCCCCTTCCCGCCGGCAGCTTCCCAGCCGCTGTGCCCACGGGGTGACACGTGTGACAGCACGGAGCCCTGGGGGGAACCCCCGTGTGCCCAGCACCAGCAGGATGTGACTCCATCCACCACCACCCGCTGCCCGGCTGCCCAGCCGGCCCCTACCCCAGCGCAGGGCACCCCCGGCCCGGCCGGGAGCAGCCGCTGGCTCCAGCAGATGCTGTGGGAGATGGTGCCAAAGGCTTTTCCAAGGTCCAGGCAGGCACCATCCACAGCCTTGCCCTCAGCCACGAAGATGGTCATCTTGTTGTAGAAGGAGATCAGGCTGGTCAGGCAGGACCTGCCTTTCATAAACCCACGCTGGCTGGGCCTAAAAAATCCTTCCCCAAACCACAAGTGAAAATTAAGGTAACACAACATTGGAAATGGCCCTTTGAGGAAAATCAGCCAGCCCTCTAGCTCTTTTGCTGTTTAAACCCCACACAGTGCAGGTAAATATGTATATTTTAAAAAGCTTGCTTATTAGAGTGCACCCCAAAACATGATGTTGCCCTTTCGGTTTTGCAGATTCAGTCAGAATTCAAAGACATGTAAAGCCGCACATAATGAATCCGATCAAATGTGTTATGGTACCAGAGTCATTTATCTTCTCACATGCAGGCCTCACTCCTGAAAGTAAACAGAGCTCACTTCGTCGTAAACCATTAAATACTTCTCTCTAATCACCCTGACACCCCTAGACACATTTGCTCTCTCATAAATTAATGTAAATCATGTGAAGATCATTTATCATAAAATAGACATCTGCAACTTTCTCTTCTCCCTTCTCAGGCAATGAAATGCATTTCAGTTGGTCCAGTTTAACACTGGCCTAATACTTAATGATCCAGCACCCTACTAGTCTGTACTGTTACAGGCAGCTGCGTATAAACCATTCAACATGAACACATAAAATAGTTTCAATGGAAGAAACGAGAACTGGTGTATAAAATTTCCAAAACCATTTAAGTGACATAGAAGCTGCCTTCACACTTTCAAAAGCAACTTAGATATGTAAGAGATTTTGAAAATTGTAATAATCTGACAATAATTAGGCATTGGTGCGAATTAAACTTTTTTTCTCCATTTAATTACTCACTTGTACTCATTTCTGTGATTAGTTAATTTTGTTTTGAAGCAGAAGCGTGTTATTCCTAACAGCTTACTATAAATGATATACTAACTACCTGCTGCATAAAAGGAGGCTTATATCAGGCCCATGATGGGGCTCAGAAGAAATCCAACCTGTAACGATTGCCTGAGGAGGCAAAGGTGCTTACAGGGGTGGTCTTCTACCTTGGAGGAAGGACACCTGTGAATCAGGAATGGGAAACCCATAAAAACCCAGTAAACAAGAAGACATACCTTTTTTAAGGTTTCTGTAAAGGAGGGCTGGTGTGTTGTTGCTTTCTAGAGAAGAAAAGCTATGCAGGAGCTAGAAAGAAAAAAACCAACCTGTTGTCAATAAAGGAAACTTTGTCAGCTACCTGCCGTGTGAAATGAGCACAACGAAGGTGCTTAGGCAGTCTTATCAAAGAATTAAATATTCTAGAGAGGGCAGAGAAATTGAAATGAGAAAGGGTTGCTGTCTTCTCCTAAAAGAATAACAGAAAGAGGATTATAAAGCAAAAGCTGAGGGGGAGGAAGGGTTCTCCTGCCAGGGCAAGGCAGGGAGATTTCCTACAAGGTCATGGGCAGCTACAGCAAACATAAAACCAGCAGCACACTCAGGTGACTTTGCTGAACTTCAGAGAGAAGGCTGCACGAGAGATACAGGTGTGCTGTGTCTGCTTCCATCCTTGATTAAATTCACGACTTCTTAAAGCTGCCACTCAGTGACAAAAAAACTCTGATTATAGCATGGTATTCCCGTGTGTCTCTCCCTTATCTCTGTATGGAGGGAACAAACTTCCCATTCCTCCCCTGCTTTGAACACAATTCCCTTTTCTTTCCGTTACTTTGTTTTTATTGCTGGAGGTGCTTTATTGCTGACAAACTCAGAAAGTTTGAACTGTTAAAATGGAAATGAAGATAAGAATTTAACAAACCAAAGTGATTTCAATATCAACCGGGTAGTTTTCCCAGCCTGACATTCTAATAAATGAGCGTTCCCTCAGTATTACGAAAGTCATCAAGCCATGATAAGGGAGACAAAATCACTTCCAATCTCACCTGGGGACTTGCAGCTAACAGCACAATTACACACAATACTATGCCAGAAAATACTAAAGTAAATATTAGGAAGGGTTTTATGTATATGTATTCTGTCTGTGCAGCAGTGTCAGAGTTGACAGCTCAAAAGACTGCATTTTCCCAAACTCTACTTTTAATAATCTGCAAACATGATTGAAGGAAGCAGTAAGAAATCTAATAAAAATGAATGCAGAAAGGATTAAGGAGACAGCTTCATGACAATTTACAGTTCTACATAGCAGTGTCTTGCTATGAGTTGTGATAAGACAAATCTTGTTTACAGTGTGTTAATCCCATGTCCCAATAATGCTAGTATGCAATGGATTCAAGTCTTCCTTAGAAGAATGGAGCTGCTTTTGCATTAAATGAACAGCCTCAGCAGCCTGAATTAGAGAGCAGAAGGTCAAGGGTTATTCTAGATTACACTTTCCAATGAGTCATTCACATCTCTCTCCTTCAGAATATGTTTGATGTAAATTGTTTGGATGTAAATTATAAGCAAAGCTTTATTCACATCTCTCTCCTTCAGAAAATGTTTGATGTATATTGTTTGGATGTGAATTATAAGTAAAGCTTTATTTGAGCTTTTCTGGTTCAATGATTGACTTTTATTGTTCTCTGTAAAGTGAAATTTAAAAGTTGGCTTTCAGGTTTTTTTCATATAATAGAGATTTTATGCATTTTCTATGACTAAAGAGGACTCTCACATTGTGAAATATCTTTAGTTGTGAACAGATAAAGTATTTCTATAATATCAGATACTCTCCTAGATCAATTTAAACTATGAATGTAAAACTTTCTATTTCTCTTTGCAAAGCCAGTATGAGTTCATGGACTATTACCTTTTCATCTCTATATAGGTGTTAGGTCCTATCACTGCTTACCCAGGTCCAATCACTTCAAGATATTAGTGAATTAGACATTATCCAACCTATTGCCCACACAAGGTAATGGTTTGACCCAGACAGGACATCACTGGAACTCAGAAGCCAGATATATTTCCAGATCTGATACTTAATTTTCTGGACACTTTAGGCAGCTCACTTCACCTTCTGTGATTGCCTAATCTTCAGCCTTGCTTACTGTGTTGAGTGTAAGACCCCAAACACTCTCTTTTCCCATACAGATACCTCTCCTGTTTTGTTATGAAGCAGCAATATTCCACTGGAAAAGAAATAATGTTAAAATTAATTTGAAAAGCTACAAGAACCCTATGCAGAGACTGATATCTTCAGTTGTTGAATCTTGGCATTAATAATCATTCTTCTGTTCCAGCATTTTACTTTGCTGTGGTTTAACCTCATCTGGCAATGAAGAACCATAGAACTGCTTGCTCACTCCCCACACAGTGGGATGGGGGAGAGGATCGGAAGAGTAAAAGTGAGAAAACCCATGGGCTGAGATAAAGACAGTTAGGTAAAGCAAAAACCGTGCATGCGAGCAAAACAAAACAAGGAATTCTTTCGTTACTTCCCATGGGCAGGCAGGTGTTCAGCCATCTCCAGGGCAGCAGGGCTCCATCACGCGTGACTGTGACTTGGGAAGACAAACACCATAACACCAAATGCCCCCCGGTTCCTTCTTCATCCCCCAGCTTATATATACTGAGCATGACATCGTACGGTATGGAATAGCCCTTGGGCCAGTTTGGGCCAGCTGTCCTGGCTGAGAACCCTCCCAAATTTTTTGTGCCCCTCCAGCCTTCTCGCTGGCACGACCTGAGAGATGAAAAGTCCTTGACTTAGTGTAAACATTACCCAGCAACAACTAAAACCATCAGTGTGTTTATCAACATCGTTCCCACAACAAATCCAAAACACAGCACTGCATCAACTGCTTAGAGGAAAATTAACTCTATCCCAGATGAAACCAGGACAACGTGCTATCTGTATTAAAAAATATTGTGCTGTGTGACATTGTTGAAATTTTACTGGTACAAATACTAAGCATTTAGACTTAGAGCAGTTGTCCATTTCTTGTTGTTCTTGGGAATAGAGGAGGACATTGCTGTGTCCTACCTCAGGTGTCCAGTTAGAAGAATTAAAAATCCCTATGGTAGTATGAAAACAGATAGATTATAATCACAGCCTTGTTTATCCTTTGGTTACTAATAAGGAAAAAAGACCCAACAGGCTATGCTTAAGAAAATATTTAGCAATGAGTTGAGAATATGAATGAAAACTTTTATGTAATTTTGCCGGTATGCAGTGGGCTGACAGGGAACGATGCATTGTGTGTCTGTCTGCCGAGAAATACATCTTCTCAGGTCTTTGTATAACTCCTATATCCTTGGTCCATTGTTATTTTTACATTCCACTACTAGTAGAATCTGGGAGGCCTGAAATGATAGCCATGAAGTACAAATATAACTTAGTGCAGCAGGGGACTATTGTATAAGTCTATATTCACAAGCAATATAGAAAAGATGAATAAGAAGCAGTTATTTCTGACAATGTAAGAACTATGCAGCTACCCCATAACACTGGTCAAGTGGCAAGTTTAACAGAAATCAAAGGAAGCGCTCCTTCATTTTATGCTGAATAATGTGCTTCTAGAACTCATTAAGATAAGATATTGTGGAATCTGAAAGTATAAATGGATTCATAAAGATGTAACACGAATTCATGGAATTAAGTTAGCTGTTACTAAGTACAACGGTCCACACGAAAACTTCAGCTCGGATAGTTTTCCTTGGGAGGTATACCATGGAGAGGACCCCTGCATGCAGTCCCTGGTTCCATCTTCAGTTATCCCCCCTTGATCAATGTCATAGCCAGAAACAGTATCCTAGTTTGCAACTACAGAGACATCGTCTTTCGGTTTTAAGTGGCTCTTTTACTTACATGAAGTCACAAATTTCACAATTCCTTCTGCAGTCACTGAATTCCAGTCGCACGTCCCTTTCTGTTTCAGAGTGCATTACCCACGCGTCTATTGTAAAGATGCAATGTGTACCTTATCTCCCTTAAACATAGGTGCAGAAGCTTATAAACTGCCATTCTGGTGTTCCTGACTGGGAAACTTGCCCTCCAATACACACATTTGGTACTCGTACATTATCTTTTGGCTTCCTATTCACATGCCCATCTGTTATGATGGCATTGTGCCTGCTCACAAGATGGTGTGCCAGCTTCACTAGACAATGATGCCAATCAAATAAGAGTTGCTGCAAGTGCTTTCTTTTCTAAAAGTAGCCCCTCTCAAGTGAAAGCAATGCTGTAATGGTGCCACTTGTCTTTTTCCTGTTTACACCTGCTGACACTTACCCTCCAAGATAGTGTTAGAATAGTAAAGGAGAGGAAGAGAAGCAACATGGGGCGACTCTGGCTTGTCAGAAAATACAGGCAGAATCACAAGAGCAACTTCAGAAAGCCATTTAAAATGGCGCGCTGACCATGTTGATCAAGATGCAGATCCAAAAGAAGGCAGAAAAAAGTATTTAACTGGAAAGAAGAGTTTGAGAATAAGTTTATTGCTGGGAAAAAAATGCTTTGTATATGTCTGTCATATATATGTACAACTTTGGAATGGTAACCTATAAAGCTGAAAGGTCCACGTGCAGGTAAGCCCCTTTATTCTTTTGCCTGTCAGTGAAGGGTACCCGTTCAACTCTGAAGAAACTGAGAGCTATACCTAAGCAAAATCTGACACATAAGTCAAATTGTTTGACAGTTTGTTATAAGATGTATAACCAGCTAGGACTGCAAAGAACCCACATTCTTCATTTCCATTTGTTATATAAGCAAAAGTATGAGTTCAGTATTTCACATCTGAATGTCTAGTGCCACTTCCCATGTTTTCTGCTTTCTTTTGAAAGGATATCAACTCTGAGAGCACAAGCTTAGGCAGATATTTCTATATAGTCTGCAAAGCTCTCAAAGGTGTTAGTATCCAGAAATTAATCTGAGAACAAAGCAATGATAAAACAGGACTTGAGGTTACAAATATTTTGCACATTTGTGCCATTGAACAATGATTATGGATTATAACTGAATATGTGTTCAGGTAATTCTGAAAACTCTGATCAAATCAAGCCCCCTTTTGAGTATATCTTCTAGCTGTTTCCTTCAGAATGCTTGCTCGACTTGGTATTTTCCCCATCCCTAAATAGAGTTAGTAGCACCTTATTTTTAAATTGTGAAGTCAAGAGCTAATTATTGAATTTGCATAGCATATGGTAAGAAACTGTGAAGCGGTTCCTGAGGTGCACGAACCTTGCATTATTAATCCACAGAATTACTTGGGAAAAATTAATCTTACACAGAAATAAAGAATGGCTCTCAGTTCTTACTTATGATGATCATCTTGATACTTGAAAGCCCCTTAATAGCCCATTAGCAACCCATTATAGTGATCTTTCTGCTAAGGTGACCATCTCCTATAATGACAGACGTGATTAAAAAGAATACAGATTCATACCTTTCAGATTGGTTAGTAGTCAATACAGAATACAGGCATTCAAATGGCAGAAAGAGAAGAAGCTTGGATTATTGTTTCTAAGAACAAGATGGGGAGAAAGAAAATAAAAGCTGACAAAAGAACAACTAGCTTTTTACTATTGATGTGTGCTGCAGCCCATAGAGAAACTGTTTTCAAATTCTTGAAGGTATGAGTATGTCCTGGTTTCAGCTGGGATAATTTTCCTCTAAGCAGTTGATGCAGTGCTGTGTTTTGGATTTGTTGTGGGAACGATGTTGATAAACACACTGATGGTTTTAGTTGTTGCTGGGTAATGTTTACACTAAGTCAAGGTCTTTACATCTCTCAGGCCGTGCCAGCGAGAAGGCTGGAGGAGCACAAAAAATTTGGGAGGGTTCTCAGCCAGGACAGCTGGCCCAAACTGGCCCAAGGGCTATTCCATACCGTATGATGTCATGCTCAGTATATATAAGCTGGGGGAAGAGGAAGGAACCGGGGGGCATTTGGTGTTATGGCGTTTGTCTTCCCAAGTCACGGTTACGTGTGATGGAGCCCTGCTGCCCTGGAGATGGCTGAACACCTGCCTGCCCATGGGGAGTAACGAAAGAATTCCTTGTTTTGCTTTGCTTGAGTGGGCAGCTTTTGCTTTATGTATTGAACTGTCTTTATCTCAACCCACGGGTTTTCTCACTTTTACTCTTCTGATCCTCTCCCCCATCCCACTGTGTGGGGAGTGAGCAAGCAGCTGTGTGGGGCTTGATAGCCAGCAAGGGTTAAACCACAACACATGTAAATGATACGTGCTTAACCTATACAAAAAGAACATCTTTGTCTATGTAGCATTGTTGTAGGATATTGCAATGCAACAGAGAAAACTGAAAATCTAAACTTTACGTTTTTGATCTTGTGTAGTGTTTTCTTCAGTAATGCTATTGGATTTAAAGACTCATACTATACTGATGTTATTACTTCTGCATTGCTGAATGCATGCATATGAAAGCTTGTTTTAATACCTCTGACTTTTTTTCAAACCCTCTTTATTATACCTTAAGATATTTTAAGAGACATCATGAGGCTTCACCTCCTAAGCTTTTTTCCCCCGAGAATAAATTCGGCCAGCTCCATTTCCTTTCTTTTATACATGTTTTCAAACAAACATGCTGAAGCACATTATATTCCCAGTCACAAAAACCTGGAAAAGAAAATCTATGATTCTTTTTGGTATATGTTGGAGCATTTTGCGATCTTCTTTAGTACTCACAGTAGAGTAAGTGATAATCAATAGTGATAGCTGCTTGAATCTAGATGGCTTGATGGAAGTGCTTTTGAAGCACATCACGGTGCCTGATTTGCTGCAACATGCTCAGCTCTTACCTCTGCAGCAGCACTGTATCTAAATTATACCAGTTCTTAGTTGAAATCTATTAAATGTTATTATTAGCATTCCAAAATACAGTTGTTCCTAGCTGTTTTCGCTTGTTAATACTGTCCAGCTGGTTTAGTTCTTTTAGCTTCAAACCTGAATCAAACCATCCGCATAGATCAGATGTAAGTGTCAACAGCAACACAGGCAACTGTGGTGTTGTTCCTGGGTTTTCACTGCAGGGAGACTTTCCTTCTGCTTACAAAGTCTTCCAAACAGCCATGTGAGTCAGAGATTTAAATTACAATTATGTTGCATTAAATTAATCCAGAATACACAGAGTTGTCCTCCGAGCCTGAAACAGGACCCAAACGCTATGGTTCTTGCACCTACTTCACTTCTTTGAATAGGATGCCTCTGAGACTGTGGCTTATCACATTAGTCCCAGGTCTCTGTTATGAGGTGATTTTGATCACCATTTAAGAACACAAGCTTTCACAAACTGACTAGGACATTATTTCACTCTCTGGCCTAAAGATACTAACAACGTTCTGATCATTTTGTGTGCAGACACATTATTTTGCTACTAATTCTACCAAACCAACTTCAAGAGTTTCTGAAAAACAAGACAAAAAATTACTGCAGTAGCAATTCTACATGACATACATAGAAACGCTCAGAAAATGCCCTTAGAAACATGCCAAATTTTGGCATATTTTAAAGCTCAGTGGATCTAGTATATGTATTCAAAACATGCTTTCTGCATGCGTCTCTTCTGCAATAGGCTTGCTTTTGCTGGAACATAGAAATATTAATTAAAAATATTTTTACCAATATTTTTTCTCCAGAAAAAATGCAAATGTGAAATATGAAAACTATTATTTTTTGAGTTCTCATATTGTTCCAAATTTACCACAAATTGTTTTGTGATAATTCTACCTCTAATGCTTTTATGGGGAACCTGCTTGTACCCAACTCAACTTTAATTTAATGTGAATTTGGATCTAGGTAAAATGCCACTTACAGAGTTTATCTGCCAGAGTATAAATTGCTCAATGCTAAAATGCCCACCCTCTAGAGAACAGCTTCTGCAGGTACTTTATAAACAACTGCTGAGGTTACTCAACCTGTTAATTACCATTGAAAAATCAGCCTGGTATCCAAATTATGTATGTTACAAAGAATGCTTATGCCAGAATTGTCAGCAGCAAGCTGCCTTCAACATCCCACCCCCACTGCCACTCTGAAATGCCCTTGAAACTCAACAGATACAGTGTCAGTGAAGAATAAAATGAGGAATTCATGGGAACACTCATATACTGTGGGTACACACTCTGTAACTACATACTCCTGCTCCGTAAGCAGTTCTTCTACATCAGATGCTCACAACCTAAGTTACACACCTAAAAATAGCTGCTTATGTCAGGAGGATGTAAAGCAAGAGGAACAAGCACTACTTGCACCCAAGTCCCTAAAACCAAACGGATAAATACTCTAGCTTTAATAATTGCAACAAGGACCACTTCAGAGCACAATTACAATTGATCTACTGATGAGACTGGGTTCAGAAAAGGCTACTGACAAAAATCCACACCTCAGGATAAAGTTAATGAGGCTGTCGAGGGAGCAGCAGGGCCAGATTTAGTGCCAAAAATGCACCAGTCACACTACAGAGCCGAGGAAGGTGAAGAAAAAGCAGTGCTAAGTGATAAGAAACAGTGCAGCTCAGTGACAGATAGATTTAGACCTCTTAAGTCCAATAAACAGATGACAAAGACTGTTAAATCAATTCATAAGAATTATGCCAAATCCTGACTAAGATGCACATCAGACAAATAGCACAGCATTTAGATTTAGGAAATACAAGAAGTCAAGAAGGTAATCTATGTGTCACATGAAATATGAACAGGGAAAGGGTTCTCGCAGACTCCCTGTAAACAGTTCAGTGCCTTCTTGCTGAGCTGTTGCAAATTTCTACCATCATGATGATGAAGACACCCTGGCATCCTTTCCCTGGCATTTAAAAGGCAGACTATAAAAACAACTGCAAAGGATCTTGAGCTCAGAAAGGACCTTTAATCAGGACATACTCAAAGCTCAATACAAAAATTTCCAGTTCTGTTTCCTACGCTTTTTGTGCCAGCCTTTTTTTGTTTGTTTGTTTGTTTGTTTGTTTTGGGGGGAGTGGCGGTGGGGCAGGGGGAGAAATAGGTAAGTGGGGCAGAATGGGCAGTGAGTTATAATGGCTCATTTACATTACCAGTGGTTCAGTTGTAAAGTCCATTTAAGGTTGGTTCACTGAAATCCTGATACAAGATATCGCGGCAGAGGATGATCGCTTACAAACCTTGATTCCACTCTAAGACAGCCAAACTAGATCAGAAATCCATCTCAGGATCTCATCAGTATCATGCCAGAGCAAGGTCTTTCATTTAGTCCCAAAATGTATGTCTACAAATACCACAAAAGATTTCATCCTGTGCTTCAGTTAAACAGTCAGGAAAGAATGGAGATTTTTGCTATAATTCTATCAAGCTTCAAATCTGTTTGGACTTCTCATTTTGACAAAACACCAATGGTCCCCAAGGATGACAAAATCTGGTGTTTGGTATACTTAACGAACTAAAAATAAACAAGGCAGTAAAATTTACAAAGTTATTCAGGTTTCTCAGGTTGAGACAACTGTAAGTATCTTTCAAACGGCTTAATAATCTAGGTGAAAGCCACTGCATAAAAAATTCATTATTGATAAATGAAAACTAACGTACATTGTAGAAATAATGGAAATTAGTCATTCATCTTAGCAAGTTATGAGGTGATACATTATGGGAAGGGCACCTAACCAATATTGTGAAGACCTGAAGGATGGCCTGTAGCAGGAACGAGCTCGTAACATTTTTTTAAAAGTTTTACTATATAAGGAGAAGAATTAAATAACATGGATTAAAAGAAACCCTACAGATTTTCTGCATTTCATAAGGGATATTGAAGATATGGGGTTCACAGAAGCAGACAAATATGATGGAAGCAGAGAAAACCACTCAGATAAGGATAAATTGCTTTTTAGACTCTTATTTTGTTTATTTTCTTGAAGAAAAGACAAATAAGAACAGGCATGACAAAAAGTGTATTAAGAAGTAATGAAAGCTGTAAAGAAGGTCAACTGGGAGCTTTTCTTCTTCTCTTCCATAATACAATAAAATGAGATAGTTCTTAAATTGAAATGGGGCAAATTAGGAACTGATAAAAGGAAAATAATTTTTCTCACACAACACATAATTAGATTTTGGAACTCCTTGCCACGGCATTTTGCTAAGGCCATAAATTTTAAAAGATTCACAGAGGGATTAGATTTCACATAGATAAATTCTTGAGATACACAGTGGTTGAAACCAAGAGTTTTGCTTAATGTTGACAAAGAATTACTTGAAGTGATTTAAATCTCCGTGTTTCAGATATTATGACAAACTTAATAAGCGCTTCACAGATGACCCCTATTAGTCAGAAGAATGTTGGACTAAGCCATACTAGAGCTCTCCTTCAGTGTAGTAATTCCCACGTACTTATGTTTCGAACGTTACTCTTCATGGCTATGAAGCTGAAGGTATGAGTTTACACTGCCAGGTGGATAAAGACAGGTTTAGGGTCAGGGAGTTGAAGGGAAGGGGATAACTCAGGGAGCAAACTACGGGGCTTCCCAGTTACTCCTGCTCAAGGTTTACTGCCACATGTACCACAATTGAGGAGAGATTCCATATGGAAGAAACTTACAAAGACTTTATTTCCTCCATCTTTACCAGCTATTTTTACTGTCATCAGATCATTTTTTAAAATGTTGATCATGAAAGATTCCAAAACAGCAGCTGTCATAGTAGGAAATACAGTAATTGCTCAGTTAAAACCTGGGGAAACGTGATCCTATGGATAAAGAGCAAAGGTCTGTTACATTTCTTTCCTAAATGTTGAAGTCACAGGGCCCAGGAATGTCATTGGATGTCTCTTTTTCAATGGCAGTGCTGCTCAGGAACAAAGTTTGGCCATTCTAACCAAATAATATGCATAATTTACAATGGTTAACCTAAAGAGCATTTTTTTTCTGAGTGGAAAAATAAACCACTAACTCATACAGAAAAGACAGAAAGTAGCTGCTTGATAATTCATCACAAAACATAAAAAAAGTTTACATCGGAGTATTTCAGGTACTGAGAAGAATTCAGCCATTTATGAGGGCAACGGGAAGAAAATAGCATAAGAAATAAATTGGATGGAATCAGGAGAAGAAAAAGGAAAAAGGTGGACAATTGTAAGAACAGATCCAAAACTGGAGAGGAGATCCTGTAATTGATGGTTTGGCCTAGCAGGAATATAGGATTTATACAAAATAAAAGAAATGTCTCCTCACAAGTGTACAGAAACTGTGCATTGGACAACCTTTGTTGGCCTATGCCAGGTGTTTAGGTCCACAGAATTTCATTTCTTTTTGCTCTTCTAACTTATAATTCTTTATTGAACTCCAGTATTGATTTACTTCCAAATCACATACTGTACCTTCTTGCACTATTGCTTTTTAGGTAAACACTAACAACACTACAAGATGGAGTGAATCCAAAGTGTTTGCTAATTCATCAGTAGTGGGAAACCTATGTGTTTTCAAGCAATGCAAATTGGTTTGGCTTCTGCACAGCTCCTACTTTTTGCAAACACTGATGGCAAAGAACATTTCCCAGGATTCATATCAAGTATTCATTTTAACAGCATTAATTTATGATGTGTGTTATTCCATTCTACCCTGTGCAACATGACTTATTCAAAAAGCAAGCAATTTTCCAAAGTAAATACTCATTTTCCATTCTAACAGTGATGCTTTTTGTGGATTTTAAGAGGAAGGGACATAGTCTGGAAAATATCTTTTCTACACTTTTTGCTTGGAGATCATTCATGGTACTGTTAGGATATTTTAAATATCTATCCCTTCCCACAGTACTTAAAGTTATCTGTCATGCTGTATCTTTTGTAAAAGTGAAAGTATGAGGTAAAATTACGACTTAAAACTCTTAATTTATTTTTAGTGCTATTATTTTTGTCTTCTACTCTGGCCTCAAAACCCTGTAGATCATTATAGGATCATTCAGCTTAAAAAGAAAAGTATTTTCCAATACAGTGGTGAAGTAATTATCAGCAAGTCCCTTAACCTCCCAAATGATTCAGGGAACACATCAATGAACTGTGCCTTTTGTGCTGGAGTGAACTTGTCATCCCAATAACCCGTGATACTGGTTAACTATACCTACCGTGTTCACAGAGCTTCTGGGACTCTGTTTTTTGGTCCATGTACTACTCCCTTTTCTTCATGCTGTTAACAATGAGGGCTGTCAAAAACCAACACTGGCTAACTGGTAGAATTGATAAATAAAGCAAAATGGAAGCTTGAGCTGTTGCTGAAAGTCATGACACAGATGCACGTTCACGGACTGGCATGCCCAGGCTAACATTAACTCTGCAAGCCAGCTTTTCATTGTGATTGTGATATGTAATACAGGGGGTGGGATTTCTGGCCAAATCTGAAGTTCTAGACAAGCACTGTCACTTGAAATACCATTTAATTAAAATACAATAATATTGGAATAAAATCAGGAACTCAGGCTCTCAAAGATGCTGTAGATTTTGAATGTAACACAGCAAGTAAGAGAATTGCCCAGACAATTAAACCTGGACAACAGAGGATGCTGGGGTGGCAGAGCAGAGTATCTAAGGACAAACACATTTGTGATTTAAAGCAAAACATGGCCTATGAAAAATTTCAGAAAAAATATATTTGTACTTCCTGAAAATGCTTTCAAAAATACCTTTTACCCCTAAATTAACCTTTTATCTCAAAATTATTAACTGCCAAAGAGAAGGTAAAATACAACAGTCCTTTAGTCATAAATACTCATGTTATACTCTAGCTGTTTTGATAACTAATAACGTAAGATTAGTTAATTAAAAACTCTCTTAAATTGAAATTTGCATGAATTTTTAATTCACTCAGTGTTACTAGCATAGTTCTCAATAAAGCAGTGCTCTGTAGTTTGTATCTAAACGTGATTTTCAGAAACTGAGTCAAAATTCTGCCCTTCATCAGCTGACAGGTAAAAACATGTGGCTGTATGCATGTATGGCTGTGCAAGGGGGAGAGAGTTCGGTATCGTGTTGGTGACTGTAAATTATCACCAAAACACAGCTCAAAAATAAAGCAACAATTTCAAGAAACTAACAGTTTTTTTCTAGCTTATTGATAACACAAGATAATATGAGTCTTTGTACTTGATATTTTACACTAGAGAACTTCAAATACTGGGCAAGATAATTGTATACACGAGCAGAGAAAATGTATTATCGTGACATGATGAGGAGCAAATCATGCAGCTGTGAAAAGGCAGATGCTAGGATATCTCTACACATAAGAGAGGCCAAGCAGGTGACAACATCAAGCTCTACTATCACACAGGCTATAGCGTGTAATACTGTGATATCTGGCATTATGTGATAGTTCTTCACATGAATGATGTCTTAAAATTGGAACACTTAAGCCTCCACTGCAGTTGGCACTGAAAAGAATTTCTGATTTACTGATTTATTAATATAAATAGCATGCTAATAGAAATTGGTAGAGAAAAGCCTTGGCATTATTTACATTCTGTGCACTAACACACTGTGACGAAAGATACACTCAGTACAAGAAGGGGTAAAAATGTATTATCAGCAGGAAGAACGCGCATGGTGTTACAACCGCTCTACTAAATCTATGAGTAACTGATCACCTATGATGTATTTACAAAGATTAAGCCATTTACCATTTCTCTAACCACACCAGTGAGGTCCATAGCCATTAATCCTACTGTAGCAGGATTTGTCCATTAGGGCTGAATACTTGGAAATGTTCACGCTGCACTGCTACCACATACTCACTTCGCAATCCTGCAGGCTAACTACTGCCACCGGTCAGCAATGTAATCTGCAGACTTGAACCCCAAGCTAGCAGCCCCTGTCTGAGCTAACTAAATCAACAAAAAAATTATTTGGGACGGCAAAATAAGAATAAAAGACTACCCCCAAAAAAATCTATAAAAGTCAGCAGATCAGAACGTACTGCTCTGCTTCGTTTTTACAGTAACTACAGCTTGTGTGAAGCTAACAATACTCAGCATAAATAACACTTGGAAAAATTCAGAAGACAAATTACCTCCTGCAATGTGACATCAAGGTGGTGTAAGTAATTTTATATACAAATTTTATTTCCTCAAAATATATTTATAGTAAAGGCCAAAATATGTACAGGAGATTAGTACTCAAAAGCAAAACCAAGCTGAGTTCATGCATGAATTTACATATACATAAGATGACATTTTGGAGAAACTACAAAAAAATTCTACTGACAATTCAATTAGTATGGCACGTATAAATAAATATAATGTGTAATTTTGAATTATACCCCTTGATCAAAAATTTACTTTCTGGAAACTCCATGCATGATAGCATTTTCAAATATTAATGGCAGCACCTTTCAATAGGTGTTTCAAATTTCTGCTTAGCAAAACCAATTATCTCTATATAAAAATTTTTCTTTACACAAGCAACATTTATTTTATTTATTTCTAGTAAAAATGAAACAGACTGAGGGGCTCACAACATTTTGGTTCTCTACACTTACTTTTCTGCTTTTAAAAATACTGTTTTAATTTTATAAAACAAAAGTTGATTTTGCTCAGCAGTGTTTGCAAAAGCGCAGGCTGAAGGAACTGGTTTTCATCAGCTCTTGGTTTTTTCATCAATAAAAACAATGAGAAATTAGCACAGTTAGATTTTCTTTCAGAGCAAAACCCAAATGATATAATAAAAAGTATTTTCAATATTTTGAGGTACGTACAGACAGTATTTCAAACCACTTGGATTTTCCCATGAAAGACCACCTTTTGAAATAACACCCAAGAAAAATCTCACTCTTTAAGCACTTTTCTCTTTAAATTTAATCCTGACCTTGAAATAAATTCTATGTAGATCAAATGGTTACTAAAATAACCCATTTATAAAGAGGAAGATACACAGCCATAGAAATATTTATAAATAGATGGTGCATATAGAAATACAAAAACTAATTTTGCAGAAAAAGCATGATTTTAAGAGATCTGCAGCTGTTCTCAACCTTTAGCATTGCTTGTGTGAGCCAAGAGATTTTTGTCTAGTACTGAAGCAAAATTAACTTCATGGCTTGTTTTTTATCCCCTTGGGTAAACCCCTGATGTACACAGTACTGGGCAAAAAGCTTACCCTCAATTTCATTTACCCAAAATTGAAATGCTTTAAAAAATAAGCATAAATGTATTTCAAAATCCAATTGCTTTGGCCTTAAATCTAGCTTTTCTTGGCAGAGTGCACTTGTTTTTAATCTGAATGCTAATATTTTGCAATGTGGCATCAGATATAAAATACTAATTTACATTGTGCCAGAGATCTATAGTATTTCAGTACCAGTCAATCAATAAATGATTAAAGTTGGGGGGGTTTGTTTCAAAGGAGCATTTTTTAAACTATAACATAATGCTGCAAATTATTCTGTAGATTATATGTACCAAAAATGTCTAGAGCAGAGCAACCAAATTCATTACAATTGTCTCAGAGAGAGGAAGCAGAGTAGAAAAACAAAGTTGTGTGATTTCAGATCAATCTGTCAAATATGTGTAAGGTACATCGGTGCAAAGGCTCTACTGAAGGAGAAGTCCCATGAAACTCTGAAATAAGATTAAGATCTTTATAAATACTTTGAAAAATTGAAAATTGGAAGTATTGGCAGACTTGGAGCTTCAATTACAACTGTTCTTCCTGCCAGCCTACCTTGCTGTTAAGTAGGGGAACAATTTAACTTGTTTCATTATTATGTGAAACTTACTATTTGTAAAGTTAGTCCATTTTTTATACGTAGACATAGGCAGAATTCCTGACTGGACTTTTTTTGTAGGACTGTAAAACAAGCTGTAATATTAATTCTTGGATATTGGCTGTTTTTCTTTAATATATTGGATTGCAGTTATCAGAAATAAGTAACCTAATGCTCACACACATCAGACTAATAAGCCTTATACAGTCAAAACTCATGCTACAAATTGTAAGAACTAGAGAAATTTTCCCACTTATATCAGGGAAAAGTACTTCTAACCAGGCTTTTAGCTTCCTTACTAGCTGAGAAAATGTCATGAGAAAGCTGAAGGTTTCTTCTATTTAAGCAAAATGATTTTCCACACACTAACAGAATGTTTGCACGTATTTGAACTGCCAGGTAAGATAATTTTGAAAAATATATTTAAGATAATTTCATACAAGAGAACCCTTTTCAGATCACTCACTGCCAATTTTTAAGGAAATAAAAATTTTAAGAGAAAAATATGTACGTTTGACAGTTTTTCAGCCAATAGTTTTTCTGAGTCCTTCAGGTTTTTGAGTCTGATGGAGAGACTTGTCTTTTCACAGCGCCCTAGCTGAACTATTGCATAAGTGAACTGTCACACTACTACTTGGAGAAAGCTTTATTAAAATATTATACATTTTTCCTTCTTTCGCTAATGGAAGCATGATAACCCCAGTTCCAAATCAGCTGGGTACTTCCCCACCTTAACGGACCGGTGCATTTCCTGCTAATACAGATTTCCACCCCATATCCCCCAGAACTAGTCTAGCCCAAACAGATTCATTATTCCAAGTCAAAGCCTCAATTCCTTATTGACCCAATCCTACTGCCTTTCCTATTGCTATTTACCCCAATGCATCTTCTCAGTTGGTACACAATCTCCATGAGACGTTTCACGGATCTGCCCTACAGCTCAGGAAGCCAGACCACAACAATCTTTTGGGTCAAGTAAGGAGACTCCTTTCTTCTGGTCCCAACCTTGCCTTCCCAAAAACATGAGATCACACTCACCAATTCACGTAATGATGTGGGAAGGGAGGATGTGGCTGAGGGAAGGCTGAAGACAACACTACAAGGGTTACATGACCCTCCTATGTCCACCCATGCAGCGAAGGAAAGGTAGCACCTGACGTCTGCAACAGAGAGAAAACACACTAAGTAGTTATGGCACAGTAGTGTATCCTCTTCCCTCTCAAATATTGTATATATTGGAAATAGCCAACTCATGCTTTATAAAAAGGGCCACAGTGCTGTATTAAATGGTGTTGTTACAGCACGGGAATGCAAGATTACCACAAGCTGCATCTTTCCCTGACATATGCAACCATAATTATTTAAGAAATCTAAACATTTAGTGGTGCTACTGGAGCCCAAGACCAAATTCCTCCAGAACTAGAGGCTGATTTTCTGCAGGTTCTATGGATACCAGTTGTGCAGGCTTGAGGAATGGCTATTACATATGGATACTAAATTTAATACCAGAATACACATATTTTCCTATTCCAAGCATTATGCTTTAATTTTTCCATTTCAGTAGTCTTTACATTTTGCTATGTAAGGACTGATTTACAGTACACATTATAATGTAGCTACTACGATAGTGCTAGCTTACTGTATGTGTTTATATGAGGTTTTACAGAGCCTAAGCTTGTTTATTTCATGTCCTTTTACTGTGGATTTTTATTTTAATAATGGGATTTGGTTTAAAAAAAAATTAATGATCTTGTAAGCCCAGGTAGCTGACCAAGGATTATTGAGTACAGAAAGACGAATATTGTCAGTTCACTGCAGGATCACAACTGAACAGGAAAAATCTCTGGAAGTTTTAAAGGCTGTCTAATGCTGTAACCATGAATCCACAAGCAAAGTCATCTTGCTGCACTCCATCTGTAGAATGTGTACAGGGAAACAGTTTTTTCAGTGATTCTTTCATAAAAAAGCTTTGCCAGTTTTAGTAGCTCAAGAAGTTAACTTTCTTTTGATTTCTGTTTTTTATTGTGATATATACACACATCCAGCAAGCTGGTTTAGTTTTAATTCAATTGTACAGTGAAATATCAGTAATATCTTGAGCCCGCCCTCCCTCCCTTTGTTCTCTCTGCCTAGTATTATTGTAGTTTGCATTTAGTCTGCTGATCATATGTTGAAACACCTGATTTACCTGAGTCTGAAAAGCAGCAGAAAAACATCTGGATTGGCCATAGGCCAATGGCCTGCCTAGCTCCCTCTCCTGCCATGTAGGAATAGCTGGTATCTTCTTGATAGTTCGGGTCTTTTTCCCTTCAATATATTATAGACATAAAGGATGAGGGACAAGACAGAGCACACCTCTTGGGAGAAGTTTTGTAATGGAGTTAGAATCCCAGTTAGTGATGGAAAGATCAAATTCCAAATCAGGGGAAATTTAAATAGCACGATAATAACTTTTTACATTATTTTTTAGCTCCTATAGCCAATGCATTTCTTAGTTCATTGACACAAGTCTCAGGGCTGCCCTAAGCAACAGCACCAATCACTGGGGCATAAAAGCTGAGAAACACAGTAGTTCTTGGGGAAACTCTAGCTGGAACGTTAAAGGGTGTAATGGAATTTCTAGAGGAAGAGGTGAAATTTTTCTCCCTGGGTTGGTTTTGATTCAGTTCTCTCTTTGCTACTTGACCATAAAAGTAGGTATTGGGTAAAGCAATTGCTTCACTCTATATCTTGTACTCATTCTTTATTATTTAGTCTTTTAGAATACGTGTTACATAGAATGTATTATCTCATTTATTTCCATTCATAATTACATGCAGTATATGTTAGCGTATGCTTACTTTTCCATATATATCTCAGCGAACAATAAACTCAAAGTCATTGTGTATACGGAAAATCAATGACATGAAACAAGAACGTAGCCAAAACTAAAAAAAGACATAGAAGACAGATAAAGCACCAATACTGCAAAATGGAGCGGAGTGTAAAAGCAATCAAGCAAAATAAAGGTGGAAAACAAAAAGAATGTTGTAGCAGCAGTTGAGATAAATTACAATATTTTTTAAGTACAAAGAAACCAGAGGTTATTACAGGAAACGGTATGACTTCTAATGGCATGGGTGTTCTGGTGACAGAAGAAGTAAACATACAGTAGACACCACTTCTAGAAAATGACATGAATCATTCTGTGAAGAAAGAATAAAATCTGCAGGAAATCAGGAGCACTGCAAAAATTGAACATCTGAAGACTGACAAAAATGACAACATCAGAAGGCTTCTAAAGAAAAATACTTCACAGTCTTGGAATGATTTAATTTTAAGTGGCAAGGCAGAAGAAACATTAAGAAATATCTTTGAAAGCAAGAAGACAGGTGACAATTTCTGGCTGATATCATCACCTCTCAATTACCATACACTGCCATAAATTACTTTTATTCCTAAGAAAGGTTTGTCTTAATATAATAAATAATTTAAATAAAAGCAAACCCATGAATACAGTAGTTTATATATGCAAAACACTGTACAATTCATGATCAAGATAAATTAATATTAGACTACCAAGGTGATATACAAGTTATCTCAGAGTTCCAATCACTAATTTAGTAGCAGAAACTAGAAATTCAAGAACCGATAGTTCATTTCCTCCAGTTGGTGAATTTTAGCCTTCCCCATATGGCACCATCATCTTGCAACAAAGAAAATGTAATATCTTGGTATAAAATATTGGAGGCAATTGCAATCCACAGTTACAATCTCCAAGTTAATATCCTACACTGATGCACATTTTGGACTAGTACTCATAATAAGCAACTCAAACCAGCAGGAAATGCGGACAGGTTGGATGCATGCCCCAAAGGCTGAAGGTGGACCTATAGCTCACCTGTGCTCAGATCTTCCCATAAACCATGTTGCTGGAACAGAGGGGCAGCTAAACTGAAAGATAAGTGCATTTTTATATACTTTTTGCTTTTACACTGCATTCTTACGTTCCAGCTGGTTTCTCTTATGACCTACATTCTTAATGACAATTGACAGTTCAGGAATTTTATGATCTTGATCCTCATTTTTATAATGGACTTGAGAAAAAAATGTTATTTTGGGACAATCTGACTTGCCAAAGTACAGCAGACCCAGCGCCTGAATCACGCATTCCAATGTGTGATTCATGCAATGTTATTACCAGTCAAGAGAATACTCTTCATATTTTCAGGCAAGAGAGCAATTAAAGATTGCCTTCTGTTTTTAAAAACTGAAAGACACCCTCTTTTGTGACCATCATTTCTTCCGTTG
Organism: Falco rusticolus; assembly: GCF_015220075.1. Classification (NCBI taxonomy): domain Eukaryota; kingdom Metazoa; phylum Chordata; class Aves; order Falconiformes; family Falconidae; genus Falco; species Falco rusticolus. The sequence continues at coordinate 17,543,151 of NC_051201.1, forward strand.
CATTAAAAAACTAACTCAGTGTCTATCTCACAACTTGAATGCAGTGATTTCTGAATCGCCTATCAAGAAACCCCTCCTACATTCTTGCAACTTCATTGAAACCTATCTTACAAGCAAAAATAAATCTGTTTTGTTATTGTCATCTTGCTTGGGATTTAGACTTCAGCTATTCACACATATCATGAATAAAATTTAATTTTTCATTGTTACATCTGGGTATTTCCTGAATCAGCTTTCATCCTATCTCTGCTTATGATTTCATTCAGACTTAGAAACCACCTTATTACAGAAAATACACAGCTCCTTGCAGACCTAGTGCCTAAAATAAGGCATAAATGCATCCTTTTTATTGCTTCCATTTTTCGATGTTACTTCACTCAAGACACCTACAACCATAGCAAATCAATTCCACCCTCTCTGAATCAGGCCCTTTCTTCGGCTCTACTATGATCATAATCAAGTTGTTGCCATTAATTACACAAAACTATGATATATTTTGAGGTGCTTAAATATTCATAAAGCTCTGGAGCAAAAGATACACATGGTATTTGCCTTCTGTATAGGCAACAGAAATATGCACAGAAAACAGTCTGAGCTCACTAGTCATCTGAAAAGTAATACATTTTGTTTGTTTGTATTTTCTAAAAAAACTATTGCATTATGTTAAATACCCTGAGGGCTTCGCATAAAACGTGACTGGAATGAATATAAAGAAAAAACTTTCTGTCTCATTAGATGATCTGAGTTTCAAAATCTGTTCTAAAAGTGTTGTAAAGTGTGTAGTGTTGTAGATTAATGCACTGAATACATTTCCACAGTGCTTGATGTGTTTCATAAAAGGTCCATTTCAGAAGTGTGCTGTATTATAGGTGAACAGTCCCAGTAAATAATCTTGTTACAGAAACCTAAGCAATTTTTACAAGGAGTATTTCTGGCTGACTGAACAATTTATTCTCCAGATGTCACATTGTATTTTTCCAATATAAAATGAAACAGCTTTTTTTTTTTTTCTTTTCTTTTTTTTTTTTTTAAGGCAGACTCTTTTGTTTGGTGAGACTGGATCAGAAGTACTTCCTTAAAGAGAAAATTCTATTATTAAAACCTGTTGTGGTATAAAATTTACACTATATGTAATTTATCATTTAATTTGCTTTAGAGGGATAAAAGCACTAAAGTGTGAACATTGCTGAGGACAGCTATGTACATTTTAAAAATAGGAATCATTAGCTCTCAAACTGATCATCCATGTTGATCCTAAGGGTCTGAAGCATCCTGACTAGCTCTATGTATACTTTAACTGCGCCACTTCAGATGTTACCCACTAATAAACCCATATGCCATGTTATAGGCCCTGGAAGATTACATGACAATGTGATATGATAAGAACTGCCTCTCTAGAAGGCAAGGGCAATTAATAACACTTTTACTAGGCAGGCATCATCAGTAGAGATAAACAGGGTAATTTTCCAGCATATATTTCCTTGGCTTCAGAAAGGAAATACTTTCACAGGAAGCTCTCACCCAGGAAAATTCACAGACTATCAGCAATCTATTTCATTGATGATAAAAAAATGGAAAAATAATCCTATGCACTAGTGAGTATCACACAATTCTATTTTCTTGCCCTGTTGTTTGGTTGGGGTTTTTTTTTATTATACATGTAGAAAATTAGTGTCAAATGATAAACTGCTGGATTTTTAGAAATATTTGTTTACTCTTCATTGTCTTTTAATCGTGTCTCTTTCCATCCACAAAGCTGTGCATTCAGAAAGACCCATACGGGAATGCCAGACAGTTGAATCTTAGAAGCATTTGTCTATTAATATGTCTGCCTATAGAAAACTGCATCAGAACCAATAGACATTGGCTTTAAAGGGTGATGGAATTCCAGAAGTTTCTTCTTTAAATGAAGCTGGATTTCACAGGACAGATTCAAGATGAAAAGTCTTTCTTTGATTCAATCCTGTCTTTGGTTTTTCATATATCAGTGCCTTTTTATGAACACTACAGACAAACCTAGGCTCTGCTACGTCCAAGGCCATACTGGAAAATACTGTCTAACTTCTCTCAAATGTTTTCCTGCCCTTCCCACCCCATCCAGCCTTTGATGAACATATCCTTATTCAAAGCCTGCCAGTAGGCAACAACCTTAAAAAGCAAAGAAATGCCCAAAGGCACATTCAGATATAATACTTCAGCAAGCCGCTGCTTAGAGTTGTTCTCTCTTCGAATAAAGTGTTTTGCATTGGTCTAATGTCATTCTGGCCGCGTGTGTTTGAGCGAGTCATTGACAAACATCTTCATGTACAGACAGATAGACAGCGTATATCTTACTAACATAAGTACAGCTAGGGATGGATGAATTCTACATACAACAAACCTTTTAAATCCAAATTTTCCCTATGGTATACTCCCATGGCTATCTCCTTTGCTAGCACAGTGCGTATTTCCATATGAAACAAGCAGTGATCTTTGTGCTCCCATGTTAATTTTCCACATATTTATACACATGCACTCCTACGTATGTTACACCACTTTCAGGAACATATATGAAAACTAATTTTAATTAAAGGTGTTTAAAATATTTTTTTAAAAAAATAAAATTATTATAATATTTTTTATGTGTAAATAGCTACTACAGTTTTTAGAGATACACAGGTATCTACCTTTCAAATGCTTAAATGCCTTCAAAAATCAGCTCTTTCATGAAAAAAATACAGGTGGATTATTTAAATCCAATTCCACCACAAATTTAGGATATTGATTTTCCAGTGAGTGATTTGTTTGATCTGAGACCTAATTCCCTCTTCTGTATCTAGTTTTTTGAGGAGTATGGACCTCACAGCCATAAATTTTATATGGTGCAGGAGCAATGGATATCCGGCTTTCACAAGGCACTGTATATGTGATAACAGTAAAAAAAGCTATTTGTGATTGTGAACAAAGATTCACCTTCTAAAAAATAAAATAAAAATTCTTGTCTGAAACTGCATGGACATGTCAGACTCACAAGACCTGGATTCTCGGTTCTTATCTGAGACAGTTCTTAAGCAATACCTTGAACTGTAGCCCAGGTGATTTAAAAGGGAAATGAACAAAGTTGCAACATAATAGGCAAGTATCAAAATCTGCTTATCAAGAAAACTCATTTGTCTCTGTAGATTTTTCTATTCATATATCAGAAGACCTTCCATTGATAACAGTCAAATTGTGTTTTCATGTATTTCAGAAAATAATTTTACGCTGAGTCTTGATTTTTGTGCTCTGTGTTGCTTAGTGAGGTTAAGGCCAAAACCATGCACCTTGCACTGCGAGTTGGTGGCAGGAGGTTTAGACTAGTTCTTTGCTTTGAGAGAGCTCACAGCATAGTCCAGACGAGCTACTGAGAAAACGTAGTCTTCTCCAACTGCTGACTTTAATCCTGACTGTGGAAAGTTCATCTATTAAAGAAACACAGCACCGAAGATTTCACCTATATTCCTGCAATGCAGCTGAAAGGTGACAAAGGTATTATAAACCAAGGCAAGACTTTTATATCCCAGGATAGAGTGGAATTTGGCTAACCAGTGATGACATGAAATGTTTCTTGAAGTGCTGCTGCAGATTACTGTCAGGGAAGAATCTGAAACTGAACTATGGACTGAGCTACTTTGCTCTCATGCACAACATGACCTCTTCCAGCTGCTCTTTTCTGCTAAGGAGCACTTTTAGACCACTTAAGATAGTGCAGACACAGAATTTGGTATCAAGTAGGTACTGAAGAGGACCAAATACAGGACTGATTTCTGAGGACATGACAGTTAAGAAGCTTAGGGGAAGAAGCGACCAGCTGCATCAAAGTTTGCAAGGAATTAGGTTCCCCGCAGTTCGGAGCCCTATGTCTTATATGAAGGATCCTCCATGTGTGGTTTTCATTCCACAGCCCAGTCGAAAACGATGTCATGCCAGGCTTGGGGCATTTGCTTTAGTTACATCAGGTTAACTAGCTTCTCTCTAAGGTTATTCAAAAATAAATTTAAAACTGAGTAATAGTAAATTTGCAATGCAACTTCAGCATAGCCTCTGGAGAAAGAATTCTTTGTTTAATCTCACTCTCATAACATCTGTTTTTTCTCATTGTCATTTGAATTCCTACCCCTGCTTCTCATCTGGCAACAGAGGTCAGAAAAACTGAGACCACCTGCGCAACGAAGACGGGGTATTCATTTCAGAACCAGAGTGGTGATCCCAGTAGTCTTGCTGGCTGGTGTATGCAAAGGCCAACGGACAGTGACAACGGCTCTCTAACGCCTCAGCTTCTCATGCACTTCCAATGTCCTTTAGCAGGCTTTGGAATTCCATTCAAGTCCATTATTTATTGAGGCTGAATTGGGATAATTGGTCCGGTCTACTTTCTTGCCTGAGAGCTGGAAGGTCTCTGATAATCATCTTATTAAGGTGATAATCTGCCAAACACAGGAATGTGCTATGATATTCTCAGTCTTGACAGACAGTGCCCTTTGGCCTACAGTGGGGGTTGTACCAGAATTTCCCCTTTTTAAAGTCCAAGGGAGATGAATGAGGAAAAGAGTTCAAGGCGTTTCTATACATGACCCATTATTCATATTCAGATACTGGTAAACACCATGAAGAAGCCTTTCATTGCTAGCAAGCTATGCATGACTACAGAATAGCTGGTTTGACTTTTGCTTTTTACATGAGTTCAAATGGATTTGAATGAGTTTTCTCACCTCAGACAGACCCAGTTCATGATCACATGAAAGTAAAGAGCAGTACCTCCAGGATCTTTCCTGATTAGGTCTTCAGCATGAACATCAACACCAGCTGTGTGGCTTTGTATTCCCTGCTGCTGGTTCGTCCCATAGCTATTTCATATATCAGATACAGTTACTTCGGATGGAATCCTTTTTTTCCAAGGATACTCCCCCTACACTAAGAACAGCACAGCTGAAGGACTCCTTGGGCCGGGGAAGGGGAAAGCTCTATCATGCTACACGAAAGGAAGATCTGGACCCTGTGAGTCCTGAAACGAAGAGGAACTTTGGAAGTCACAAAAGAGGCCAGAAACACAAGAGTTACACAGTAATGAACTGGATACTGTAGCAACACTCCCAAAACACAAGCCAATGAAATCAAACATTCTTATCCTTAAAATAATATCTCTGGGTTGTCTTTGCATGCTTTTCCTTCTTACTTGCTTTGGAAGAGGTGTTGAAAAGAAGACAGAAAGGCAAAGTTATATCTGTAAAGTATACTACTCAGTAGCAGATAGCATGGAGGCCAAAAAGAGCAGCATTATACAGCTGAGGGATCCAGAGACCAGTATGGTGGTCTTACTTTAAAAAGCTTTTCCCTTTGCTTCCAGGTTTTCAATCCTGAAAAAGCAACCTGAGGCTCCTTCACTGCTGTTTCAGAAAGCCCAAGAAACTGGCTGGACCACAAGGAACCCGTTCCACCACCACTGCCATGTCCCACTGGGGAGACAAGTGCACCAGTGTGAAGGAGATGATGCCAGTAAGAGACTGAGAGCGTTAGGATCAGGTAAACACAGGTTTTTAAAACTTTCAAGTAATTAGCATCTTCGTGTCTTAGAAGTTTGCAATGAGCAATTACTGAAGAATAAATCAAGAGACAGTAATATAAGTTGTAACGGCAAAAGTATTGAAACATACTTATCAATTAGTATTTCCAAGAGTATTCTTAAGGTACCGGTGAGCTTATAAAATAATAGAAAACTTCACATTGAAGCAAATTGGAAGGGAACTCCTTCACAAAAATACCTCTAATTGGCCATCATTTCCCATGCTCCTGTTTTCTCCAACTAAAGACACTTTTTATCTCTGTTAACTCTGACTCCCACAGTCCAGTCTTCCTTTTCCCTGACTCTACCATGAAGCAATAACTCTGTGCTCATGAACTATCCTATTACCATAGAAATGATAGCAACATCACAAATTCAGCAGTCTGATTCCTCAACAGAGTTGATTAGGAACAGATGATGAGCTGGGGAAAAGCTGAACCCTTGATTAAACACAAATAGCTCTTATAATGAACAAATATGGGAATAAAATCTATTTAAAATCATGTAAAGAACAAGCATCTTCATATTATAGATATGAAATATTTTTTGCATTTCATTGACTTTTAGAATTGTTTGAAGTTGTTTGCAAAGTTTCCCAATTTATTTTTAAATCCAACATATATATGTAATTAGTAGTTATGTGTACTCGAGAATTCACTGAAAAATCAGGGTAGGTACGAAAAGCTAGTTAGGACATTCAATTTCTTTCACAATAAACACAGTTATTATTACAAATGCGCTATAGCTAAGTACACGCACCCTCACAGACACAGATAAACCATACACTTTTATTATCTTCAACCAGATCTATTTGAATTCAAAGGACATGTTATTTAGGGGCTTTTCTAAGTTCTGACCATTCCCTTAATAAAACCACCTCCCACGAGGTGCTCTGCATCTTGTCTGGGTCCCAGAAAACCACTTTTCCCTATTTCCAGTGAAGACCTTGGCTCAGTAGGATACCGACACGCTCCTCTCCCACTGCTTCCATACCTTAGTGGATGAATCAAAGCTAGATACGTTACTGTCTTCTGAATCAAGACCTGCATCGAGCCCACAGCCACTAAAGATGGAAAAGGACTATTTGTATCATTCAAAGCATTCGTCCCAAAAGAAGAAATATCATCTATGAAAATAGAAAAGCGTTCCAACACAGTTCACATCCAAGAGACTGTCTTTTCATTTTAAATTCTCACGCTAAGCGTAAGTGCTAAATCCTCAATTCATACTTTACTGGAGGCTTGACAACTCTGATTTCAGCCACAGTTTATTTTACCAGTAAAAGTGTGCAGTAGGGTGTGCATACCCATTCCAGGCCATCTCTATTCTCAGGCCTGCTGCAGTGTTTCTTCTACTTCAGACTATTTAGTCAATGCCATTAATCAAAATCCTATAGCAGAAAATGCATGCATAAGTCCTACACATTTATTGCCATGGCAACAATTCAGGCTCTTGTTCATATGTCAAGCTACATCAGTGGAGATAAATTCTATTGTTTTCACACTGACAGTTCTTTCTGTGTTGGACTTAATCCATGGAAAAATATAGCTTTGCCTCTTATTAAAATAAAACAGACCACCCAACTCTCCAAATTCTCATCCTTCACATAGTAGAACTGAACAATCTGAATAGTTATAAAATTATAGTTTGATATTTAGGTTTATGATAGTAATTAAAGTGTAAAAAATGGCCCAGTCCTTATGATACTGTTTTAATCTGTGGGACTGGTTAGGAATTTAACTCTTCATGAAAAGATGAGCTCATTGCTGTGAAGCTAAATAGCTATGATACCAGAGAACTCTGCTCTTGAATTAGCTTGCAGTATTTTAAAATAAACGCCTTTAAGCTTGAAGTGAAGTTGATGTAATTAATTTCCCAACTTAGCTGTAGATACCGTCTTTTTCATAACATAAAAATTAATGATTAATGCATAATATCCAGAGAAATATTTTATATTTCATTTAGCTCATTATAAAACACACTCTCCTGTGGGTGATTCACAAGTGTGCAAGAAAGATAAGCATCATTCTTTGTGCATAAGCCTGTACAGATTTACTTGTATATGCTGTATTATGAGTAGGTCTTAACGCCTGACATAATTTTACATGATTTTACTGTGTACTAGACCGCAGTTCTGATTCCTATTATTTCCACCGACACATCATCTTTCTTATTATCATAGACTAACGAGAAACCAGTCCCACGTTAATAAAATACTTTTAATGCTTCATACTCTCATTATTTCCTGCGTATAGTGCATCATGCTTCCTGGAAAGGCAGAAGCCTCACATCACCACGAAAGACACATCCTTTTCAGTCTGACCCTTTTTTTCGCTTCCTCATGCAGATTTGAGTCCCTGCTTTTACAGCATGCTTCATATTGACAAAGCCTATTACTATGATATACTGTACTGGAGTTCATTTCAACTAATATCCCCCGCTACATCTGTTACTGTCAGTACCCAGCCGAAGTTCCCGTGTCAATGAAGATGAAGACAACCATTATATTTACTTATTGTCACGCCATGTTATGCCAGTATCAGAAACTGCTTCACATCCACACCGTGTGTGACTTGCATCAAACATATATATTTTTAAATGGGGGGCTTTGTGTGATTTGTAAATATCCTGTGAACTTCATTCATATTAATGAAGCAGCGTTTGCACTTTGCTGGCATTTTTATGCAAATTACAGTAACTCTTTGTGTGCTGTGCCTCTACACATGACACAGGCCAGAGCTTCAAAAGCCAGACCCTTTTTTCCCCGGATGAGCAGCACAGACGCAGAACAGAGCATGCCTTTTCCAGCCAGCTGAAAGAGAGAACCTGGGATTCGGAGGAGGTTAAGCACGGACTGTGTCAAATAACTTGTCAAATGAATTATTTTTTAATGTTGCCATGTTCTTAAGAACAAACACTAACGAAGTATCTTTCAGGGTCTGAGCAACTGAGAGCAAAATCTCTTTTCTGAACTCCAACAAGTGATGTTTTACAGGTCTTTTCCTTGCTCCAATTAAAAGTATCATGTTTCTCATTGCTTCTAAAACCAGACATACACCAGTTTCGATAAAATAAATGTACTTTTAAATAGCAATATTTGAAGCGGAACAAAAGCAGCTTTTTTCCATACAGATGAATTACACATCAAAATAAAATTTTAGTTCCCAGTTTAGCACTGCCCTCTGGTGATACTTATCTTGGATATGTATGTGACCCATTTCATCATAGCATTATCAGGCCCAGATCTGGCCAAGAACTAAAATGAAATTTAGAAATTTAAATCGAAGGCAGGGATTCTAAAAAACCTTGTTTAATCTCTTAAGCCGCTAACATCTCCAAGCTGCTCTATTTCTGTCCACCGAGTTCCCCAGCCTGAAGCTCGCTTTGCATGTAGGCAGAATTACTGCCACCTTGGTGGCTTAGGAATGGTTCTGCTACCTTGCAGACTCATCCCATCATCCCCTTCAGGAGTCCCTAACACAGAAGTGGGTTCCCAGCTTCCTAACATACATCTGCAGGAGTACTGACAACCTCAGCCATGCTTTATCTTGAAAAGACTTTGGTATCTACTATCAAACAAGTGTTTTAAGCCATAAATCTGTCTCTAGGTGATTGTATCCAAGATGCAGGAGTCATCCTAATCCCAGAGGGCTGAAATTTATGAACCCTCCTTTCAGCAGACAGTTTCCTGCAACATTTACTGGCTGTTTGTGTATCTCATTAGGAGGCACCAAACTACCATAGTATTATTGTACAGGTCAGTGTTTCTCAACCTTTTAAAATCCTTTAAGCTATAAATTTTTTCAACAAGAATTCTTGTACCATGATGACTTTTACTTTCTATTGTGTAAAACTAGGTCAATTTTCAATATTCATTTATTACTAAGAAAGACCAGAAATCTCCAGTCCTAACCTAACACACTGAAATACATTAGCCCATTGTTCTTATCATAAGACTAATGAACAATGCTCCACTTACAAACGGATATTGCGTGTATCTGGAATGAGAGGTTGTATGGAAAAAAACCACAGATAACACATATTTGTTATCTGTGTTAAAATTCTCTCCAAGTCTCATTCAGAGATGCTACCAGGTGCTGGGATCCTTTGAAAATCTGGCCTTATGTATGGGTGGCTCCTGCTGTTGTTGAAGATGCACCAACAAGAAATGATACAAGGCAATATCCTGAATATAATATTGTTGCAAGAACTGACAAATGTAAAATTCTTAATGAGACATCATTTTAAACATAAGAAGATTCTATAATGATTTTAATTTTTTTAAATACACCAACCAAAACAATCTGTGCATCCCAAGTCAGGGTCAGAGTTGTAGCTGAATGGAAAAAGCAACAAATGTATGAACCTGATTTATCTCCTTAAATGATAACCAAAACAAAAAAATGAACTTTCCCTCAAAGTTCACTGTGCAATACTTCACATTATTAATCAGAATCATGTCACAGGATTATTGCTTTACCTAATAATGTGTTTAATGTAAATTTAATGTAAAAGATCCATGATAGAGGCAGTCAAAGCTCTATTAAAATCCTTTTGCAAAGTTCAGCCACTGCATTAGTAGCTTTAGGCTAATAGCCTAATGTTAATTTGGATTCTAATCTATTATTTTGCATCATATTTAATGTGGTTTTGTAATTAGATGGGGGGGGGGGGGCTTAGACAAAGGAAGAAAAACCCATATGGGTCAGAGTGCATGACTGTCATTAACTACAGTGCATTTGTGAGACATGTATAATCATAGCACAACTTCTGCAATGAAATAGTGTAGATTATCCTCCAGTCAACAACCTATGTCTCATCCTGTAAATGGAAAAAAATAGATGACAATCAAGTGATAAATACCTGCAGCTGTTCACACATACTGTTCCAATTTAAAAGGTTCCTACCCTCTTAGCTGGTCCAGAATATTAATTCACATATTCATCCCTAACACTGGTTCAGTCAAAAATGAATTAGACAACTACATCTCTGATAAACTTACTTCACTCCAAATGAGAGTTTGAGAACAATTACATGATTAATTGTTCTGGGAGAAGCGATGATATGGTAACCTCCAGGAAAAAGGGCAAAAGTATATTCAGGAGAGGATAGGGGAACACAGCATGCCTCAGAAGTAACAGACAGAGAGAAGGGCCATAATAATAGAGATGCATCTCCTTTCTTCAACTTCCTAATAAATTCCCAACAGAATTACATTAATCTTAAAATGGTGATCTAGAATAATAAAGTATTCTTTATTTTCCTCAAACTCTCTTAAGATTTAAATTGGTTTTCAGTATGATAAATTACTATAAAGCAGGAAGAAATGTTTATGATCTAAAAGTCATTCTTCAATTCAGATGGAGATTTGGTATCCTTAGATAAAAGTGAAAATAAACTTAGAAATGTGAATTAAAGAAGCATTAATTTGCTTTTATTTAATTCAATCGGGAATATGTACACTTTGCTTTATTTTGGTCTTGCCTATGTGGCTATATGGCCAAATCTTGCTCTTGCCAACAAATTTTAACAAATTCTCTCTCTTCAGTGGACCATCCTACTAAAAATACTGAAGAATTATTTCATTTACGCTCCCTGAGATAAATCGCAGCCTAATCTGATACACCTTGAAAATTTATAGAGCTAAAAGTACAGAAAATAAAAATGCTTAACTTTTGGGTAGCTCCAAAAACATGTTTTCCTTTAGGAAAAAAAAAAAAAAAAAAAAGCTACAAGAAAATTTCCAGAGTTATAGGCTTGTGCCTCTAAAAGCTTTCTTCTTTCCATCAGAGACATAACCATACTCTAATATTTAAGTCACTGATTCTGCTGGAGCAGATGAAGAGAACTTTTGAGAAAAAAGTCTGGTTAAATGTTTTTTGAATGAAATATAGAAGTAATTTAGACAACAGTAGATGCTGGGAGTAACAATTTGTATCGTTCATTTTAAAGTACTGAGTATTCAGACTTGGTTTAGGGTTCTTTTTTTTTCCTTACTACTGGCTTAGGGCTCTGTATGCTTTTTGCCTTGAGGAAGAAACTAGCCTTGTCTGAACAACATATAACAACATTATGCTGGCAGTCTGAACATATCTGGGAAAAGAACAATACTGTTGCTGTCATTCAGTAACAAAGAAATACCCTGACGGTACAGAATTTTGTGTTACAGTTGAGCTCTGGAATATCATAAACGTATACTACTTCCAACAGATTAAATATTTGAGAAAGGTTTTCTATTAATGTATCACGAAGCAGTTGTTGATAACAAGCCTGTATCATTCTCCAATTCATTTCTCAAATAATTCTGCCCATGCTAGTGTTGGTGGAATAGATATGGGACATTTAATTACTTCATGTCCTTTCCCCCAAAATTGCCCTAGTGACAATGAAAATAGCGGCCTGGCTACAGCAGACATAGCAGCAGTGAGTTTTATTGATAGGTCATTTATACCATACCATACCTAAATATCTAAGAATCAGATCTTGTGCCTAAAGACACAGGCTAGGTGTCCTCTCATTCACCTATTTTTTTGCAAAAGCTTACCAAAAGTGATAAATTTTATGCTATATTTTCATTGACATTGAAAATTATATAATGAGACAGAAACATGATTAGAAATCAGCATCCTAGTCTCAGGCCTACTGTATTCACAACTTGCTTTCACTTAATATACTTTAGTTTACCACTAATGAAAGGCAGTGATACTGTTCCCAACCTATGCAAATTCATTTGTATTTGTCAGCTGCTGAGATACTTCAGTAAAACCGTTCCTATAAATCCCTATAAATAAAATAAGTGATTATCCTGCAACACACTTGCAAAAAAAAAACCCAAAAAAACCAACCAAACAAAAAAACCACCATTTTTTTTTTCAGGGAGTAGTAAAGCCAGCAGACAGATAATGCATCTCACCATAACTCTCATTAGACTCCCAAGTCCTCTGCACCTAATAAAACCCAAATGAATGGGTACTGTGTCATGAGACTACTAATAAAATAGGAAAAGAAACAACTAAACCCATAGGACCTACGATGTTATACCAAATTGAAGCAGGATCCCAGCACCATTGAAAGTTTGTAGATAAACTGTCAAATAACAAGCATTATTGACAGCATTAAAAAAATAATTCCAATGTGAGGCTTGGAAAGTAAGAATACCACTAGTCACATCAATAATAAAAACTGTGATATTGTATCATACATCCTACGTCTGGATGGCAACATTCTCCTTCTGCTATCAGTGGTTAGAAGTAGGGGACAGAAAAAAACTTTCGTCATACTCTGCCTCATTTTGCAAATGTCCAAAGTAATCAGTTAGGTCAGAAAGCCTCCAGAAGTACCTTTGGGACAGGACAGCAGTCTTGGATATCCTGTCTTCAGTGCCTTTACATTCCAGAATCATGGACCCACCTAGATTTCTCCCTCCCCAGTTTATCACTGCTTCTGTACTGGTGGCAGCAAAGGTAGAGTTTCCCCTTGATCTTGTACGGTGTTCCGGGCAATTGCAGCACTTCTGTTGCATTGGGAGTGAACTGAAGGACTAATAACTACTGGCAGTGTTTCACCTATTAGGAATATGTTAAGTTCTTCCTTTAAGAGAGCTCACAGGTTTTCTAATGTTGTTTATCACTTAGAATTAAAACTGCACATTTTAAGTGTTTCGTATTGTACCTATTTAACCACATAACAAATCTGGTGAAAAAAAAAAACAAAAAAACCAACAACACATCATCCAGGAAATGATCTTTCAGATAAATACTTAATGTAAAAACTAAACCTCAACAATGCCCAAAAAGCTGGGAGGGGGAAAAAATGTTCCAGAGCTAACTGTGCAGTTCTTCATAAAGAACAGTTAGCATGGGTATAATGTAGCGAAGTCAAGCAAGATATGATTGATTTATTATACTGGAATCCATTAAAAGTATTCCATTGCAGTTTTAAAACCATATAGTCATTAAATATCTTTGAAAACACACACTCTCTACCATCATTATAAGGCATCCTTGACAGCACATCATTTTTAATGGCACCATTATAAACAGGATTCATAATGGCTCTGTTTAGTATGTAACAGAACTGGAAGTCAGTAACATACAGACTTGTATTCAACATAATCAGAAAACAAAGAGCACTGAAGGCAAGATGAGTGCGCAATTAATATATGAATAATTATTCTGTGTAAAATGAGATGCATTTTAAATAGGGTGTCAAACAGGCATTGAGATGGAAGAATGGAACAGTGGAATAGACTTGATGTACATTACTTACAAGTACAACAGGAACTACTGGTGTTGATGTATAATCTAAATAGGAAAGATTATGCCCAAGGATAACTGAAGTGATAAAGCTGGTTTCTAATTGCAGCAAGCTGTTATATGCTTAAAACAACTTCCAGATCCAGGACCTGGGTCTTAAAACATGGCTTCAACTTAGATCCTTCTTTTCATTTGTGGTCCTTTCTAATAGTAGGACATCTGAAGAACAATTATTCACAGCTTTTGTCCCTTCAAGTGCGTTTGAGTGATCGGTCGACAGCTGTCATTAGTCAACTTCACAGAGAGGAAACTGAAACCTAAACCAGCAGCATTAAAGTTTACTTTTAGTTAAGTTACAGTTTAGGGAGCTGGGCACTTGAAAACCAGGTCCTGAATCAGGTACGCAATAGGCAAGAGAGATCTATACGAGCAAAAAAGGAAACGAGCATTTTCCTAATGCGGTACAACCCCTCACTATCGGTGGTGCAAAGGAAGTGGTCTCCTGACTCACCATGAACAGTAATGGGACTGTAGCAACAGCCATCAGCACAACCCCAGGCAGAATCCTCACTCCAGGTACCTTCTCCCTACAAGGCCTGGCAGTTCAAGGTTTAGTAACTAAACCCAAAGTCTCTAACTGACCTCTGTTGCAACTCAGACCCTATGGCTTTATGTTAATGTGTATTTGTAACTATTTCTTAGGAATTTTGAAGACATAAATTGACATCCAGGAAGATCCTAACCGGCCACATGGCTTGTCATAACTGGAAAAAAATAATAGCATCCTGTAAAGGTCCATTCTTCCTTTAGTATAGATGTTTGGCTGTAATGTCCTCTGGGTAAAGTCTACTCTAAAATGTAGTTTGTATAAGGCCTTGTACAGCCCAGCTTGGCTCTAGCCAATAGTAGAATTCCACAGGAAAAAAAACCTCTTCAGATAGAAAGGTCCCCATTTTTTGTACTGATGCTTAAAAGGAAGAGTTAAAAAACGTTTTATGCCACTGTTCTATTTCTCCTTTTCTGGTCTGCACTGATTTACACTTCAGCGCAACTTAGAGCAGCACCTTTACTGCCCTAAATTGTCCCAGTGGGGCCACTGCAGCAATTAAATATGTATATGTACATATATGCATGTGTGATTATATACATGTGGATGTGTATACAGATATCACTTTTTCCACAGAATCACTAGTGCTTGGGAGGAAGCATAAGCAGAGTTATTAAACCAGGTCTCCACAAGTTTCCATTTCTTTCATTCTGCCATTTGTGGCAGCGTCACTCGAGAAAAGGAGGAGGTGCCTACATAAGGCAATAAACCATTCAAACAAAAAACCAAACACAATTTATTACATGCCTCTGTATTTGTAGAGCTAGCATATAGCCATACTGAGATAATCAATTTAACAATACATTTATCTACAGGTACTAATGGCTGCATATATTTGCATAGTTCCATGGTTTTCTGTGATCTGTTCCTATGCAATCTAAAATAAGGAAATCCAGTGCCTCACCTTAACTAGTGCTGATATTATGTTTCTCTGATTCTCCTAAAACAGAGAAAATGCCTGAATGTTTAAATTCATTGCAAAATGTTGGAGCATTTACTCTGTGGCATGTGAGAAGCATGCGACTATTAAAACTGAGGTTTTTGCCTTTTCTACCATTAGAAAATTACCCTTCTATATAATGACAAAACCATCTTTTCCCCTTCCACCTTCTGTGCTAATTCTGTAATAAGACAGACATGTCCAACCTGAGACTAATGATGTTGGTAATAAGTACATGAAGGCCTTTTGGTATCAGTATTTTCCCCAAACTACAGTCAGGCACAGCTCCGTAAGTCTGGTTGCCATTTTGACCTTACTCCCCAAACTTTTTCTCCCCTCCGCCACATCAACCGTAAGCCTAAACTTTCTCTCTTGTGCACGTGAGGAAATCTGCATTCTCACTGGTGGTATTATTTTGCACTATTATTGAGTGTTCTACACAAATGCAAAAGCACTTTTCTATCTGTAACAAAGAATTTAAAGTATTTCTACCTATTTCTACTTTTCTAAGAGTAATGCAAAAATATCTGAACATTGTATCATATACTTAAGTAGTCTAATTCTGTCAGTACCAGCAGAACTCTATAGCTAACATAGGCAAGAGATAACAGCTGGTACATACTCTACCATAGCTGAAATCTGTCACATAGGTGAGAGGTATAGATCAGGTATGGAAGTTTTAAGTCACACATTAGAAACACAGGGGCTTTTGCTAACCATGGAGACTAAGAAGGGATGGTAGTGGGGATGCAAGAGCTGAAGGGACCAGGAGGTAACTCAGTAAAAACTATGCTGTTCTGCTTCTGCCAAACAGGCCTGTATGTTGCTACCTAAACAGCAAGGTTCTTCTAAACCACGTTTCCCAAAGGACATTGCTGGGTGCTCCTCAGCATCAGAGGCTCAGTTCCCAGCAGGAACTCATGCTCCGAGCCAGGTCTGCAAGAGCAATGCTGTGAACAGATACCATACAAGGTCAAGTACCAGGAAAAAAATCAGGCCATGGAGGGCTCTAATTTTGCAGTCCACAAAAGCATCAATCTTGCAACAGTGATCTCAGAGTTTTAGATCCCCGTAAAACTGTAATATTACTATCCAGGGCTGTTGTGAGGAAACATTCCATCATGTGCGCAAAGGTTTCCACTCTACAGTGACAATTTCTACAGAAGAGGCATTCAGAATTATATTTTCTCAGAATTATAACTTTTTTTGGACAGAATTATTGTTTGTTACAACAGTTCAAAATAAATAATGTATAGGAAACATATTTATGTGATTGAAGACTGCATCATAACATACATACATGAAAAATATAGCCTGAATTTGGATAATCCGTAATTTTTGAATGGTTAACTTTTTAACCCTAATAGTGTTCTTCTGGTATATTCCTTTGTTGCATGTGTAGTACATAACAGAATGACCTTCATCCATAGCATCCTCGTAGTAGAACAGAAGCATTTACTATAGATTTTATTATAAATGCTTTAATGAAATTCTAATCAATAATACTCCAAAGAATGGTAAAGAAATTGAATACATTCATAGGTAAAAGATGTTATTATCTCAGTTCAGTAACTATGAAATAGAAAAACGAAAATGTCTGTTTTTCATATTAGATCTGAGCACAGCTGTACAGTTACATAATAAAGTATCACTTGTATCCATGGCAATAGGGAGTAATTGATGCACCAGTTATTTTTATAAACCCAAACAAAAAAAAATCAACTGGAAATTTCTTTGCCAGTTTCTTGGCATTGTATGTTTTTTATCTGTACATAATGTAGAAATTTATAGTCTGAATACACTCACTGATCTGACTCATTGAATAAAACATGCTGGGTTTTTCTGCATATTAAAGAAGATGGGGATCTCATACCCAAAAACCAAGTCTTTCATGATGGATATAATGAAAAATGGAATAAGATATAAGATATATAATAAGATATACTGTTAACTTCAACTCAGATTGCATTGGACTTGGGATCTATACACAGAGAATTTTTTTTTTTAAATGATTAAAATGTTTTTCAGATGTCTTACCATGGTAAGTTAGTGAAAGTCAGTAGATGGCTAAAATACGAAAAAAACCTAATGGAGACCCAAAAACTTAGTATATATTGTGTCTCGGACATTCCCTGATATGGTTAAATCTCCTGGCCTTCCTTGAGCAAAAAGATGTGAAAATAGGTGCTGTTTTAAAGGGAGATCCACACTTTCCAATAGCTCCACTTCTTGAAATTATAGCAGGAAAGAATATTGCTAATGTCTTCTTGGGGATTTTTAAAGGTGAGTATGCATCAACTAGACAACTAAAAAAAGAACCAGATGCCCAAGAATCAGGTGCCCCCCATCGCTCTATTAACAACAATCTTGTCTACAACAGAAGGGAAAGAAGTAACTTGAATTTCCTTTTGGCTGTGGCTGTTTTCTTTTCCAAATGCAGATCAATCTACTCATAACAGGTTTGCATTTGCAATCACCAGTGTTTACTTTACTTGCTAGAAACTACAGAGATAGGGATGTTTTGCTGTGAAGAGAAGTATTCTGTCAAATGCAAACTTCTTGTACTTTTTCCTTGACACGCTCAGTTGCAGGATAATTTTCCAGTGGCAGTCAGATGGCTATGACAACAATAGCTCTTGTGGTGAAATATTTTTTTTTCAACTTTTTTATTATTATTTTGTTCAATTCAGAATTCTAATTATTGTCTCAAACTCAAGACTAAATATCCTACTTGATTTCTGGTTTTATCCTTAACTGACCTCTGATGATGACTAAATAGATTGCATCTTCAAGACAACAGACAGGCAAGATCTCAGGACTTTTTGTTAAACTATAAAGCATTATGACCCCCACAAATATTCCCCAAAGTATATGGAACATTTAACTACCATTCAGTCCTGTATTTCCCTTCTTTACACGACATAGCATCGTGTCCTTTTCTCATTTCTTTCAGAGCTTCTTTTCACTTTCCTCTTCCCCAGTATCTGTATGAATCCTTTGCCCGAATTATTAGATATATATGACCACAACTCATATGCTTTTTAGAGATTAAAAATGAGTAGTCTCCTAGAAATGCCAGCTGCTATTGTTTATCAGGGACCCTATTACTTTGGAAACTGCATCACCATTTGCTTGAGCAGTAGTTCCGTTACAAAATTTTTCATGAGACCAGCCCAAGAGAGCCTTTAAACATTTGGAATGGAAGAAGGCAAGGACGTATATAAAATCCACATATCCACAAGTATGGTTTGTTTACTCCATTCTGGAATTTATGGATTTATCTGGCAATTCATACTATGTGGGCTTGACCTGGGTCCTTAATGCAGGACAGCATCAGTTACAAGCTACAGGGCACGTGTATAGGCACACTCCTACCTGATATAAACCAGTCTTAGCTATAAACTTCCCTTCTATGATTCAGAAATTACAGCCATTTCTAATATCATTCATCTCCTTATCGGCTAGTGACTGTTCTTAATTGTGTTTATGTTTAATTAAAGCATCTAAAAATAGTTCTTTTCTGTTAATGGGCTGCTACTTCTCCTTACTTCCACCACTATATCACAATGCCTTTTTGTCTACGGATACTGAACAGGGAATTAAAATGCGTTAACAAAAGAAAGGTTATGGACTGTGAGTCAGCAAGAACAAAAGAACCAAATACATCATGTAAAAGCTAATAATATTTAGATAGGGAGCCCAGAATTTAGCATTTTCATTGTATTTTGCAGTTAGCATGAAAGTTTAATCTTCCACTAATCATTTAAAATGTAAAATAAACAGGGCGCTCAGCATATCACAGTCTATAGTCAGGTCCCCAGGAGAGTGAAAACCACAAAAGAAACCTAACAATATGATGCTATATATTCTGAGATATTGCCATTCAATCTGATTTGCCACATGCCCATACATTTTAATGCTGACTTCATTATGAAATCTCTTCTTGATTAATCATTGGTGAACAATGACTAAATTGCACTCCAGCATCAGCTTGAACCGGGGCATTGTTAGCAGCAACATTCATTTGAAAAGCATACCAGATGGGCCAAGGAAAGGTCACTATGGTACTACCACAGCAACGACGGACAAAGCTCATGTACCGGTGGCAGAAACGGTTGAACGGAGACTACAGTAGCACTACAGAACATGCTGTGTGACTGTTTACTTCCTTTTCTTTTTTTTTTAAATCATGTTAAAGAAACATATTATCAAAATATGTTATATTGCTCACCATCTCCCTACTGTCAACAAAAAGACTAAAAGGCACATAAAGCGATTGAAACTTCTGAACTATAGATAAGTATCGATAAACTTTGGTATGGACTTCTGCACTTTAAGAAGAATTAAGCACATTTAATTTATCTTCTATGACTCTACAGTTTTCCATAGTATTTGTATAACTGCTCAGCATCTGAACTAGTCCCAGCCTGAAAGGTTCTTGGGCTCTGGAAGACTCAGATTGTAACTTCCCTCGTGCATTCCAGTTCTTTCCTCCAGCGTGTGTTAGCTTATCGCTTCAGGTAAAGACTCACCATTACAATCTCTGTTTTTAATTATCACCTACACAACTCTCTCTGCCATGAAACAAAAGGTGTACTATCATTTTCCCAATTTAGAAAAAATCTATCTCTAAACACAGACAGCCAACACATAGTTCCAAAATAAAGAATCCTGCAAGGGTGCTGGAGCAAAACTGTCCTAAAGGTTTCCACAACTGCTGTTTCAACATTGGGGGCGCTACAGAGCATTCACGACCCACCTAAAATTTTGACAGACCTCCCTTTGTTCCAGCCTTACCTCACACTTGAGTTTGGCCACAATCCTCCACGATAGCTTTTCCAAGACCTTGGAGAGCCTGAAGATGGGTCAAGCGCACCCAGCGAGCAGCTATGGCGCTGCTCCCTGTGCCCTGTCCTGCACCCTGTGCCAAGCCCATGCCAGCGAGGGTGGGGGGAGCATGCAGGGGCATGGAAAACCTGCACAAAATACATGGAAACCCACACAAAGTCTCCTCAGGCCTCCTTTCACCACTCCACAGGCCACTGTCATGAGTGATATGTGCTCAGAGGTCTCTGGCTCAGGCACGCCACTAGTGATTTATTTTTTCAGTGAGCACCTACAATCACTGTGTTTAACCACGCTAAAAACACTAGTACTACAACGCCTCTGTATTTCCTTTAAGTTTCCTTGCCCCCAACTATCTGATAAATACTCTTCATTTATTGACACTGATCTGTCATTTAATCAAATTTAAAACAATCAGATCATTTAATATTGGCTTTTTTAACTACAACTGAGAATTTGCATAACATTTATGGTACTCTATACAATAATTTACCATGCTAGACACATTTCAAAGTCAATAAGTTCTGGCAAATTGATATTTTGAAGCTACTTAAGAAAACATCATAAAATAGACTTATATTTGACATTTTAAGAGGAGAGAAAAAATATCGCAGGAAAATTGTAAACCATGGCTTCTAAACTCCATCACTTTCTTCTAATAAACTAATGTAGAAAATATTTTCTTAACCATGAATTTTCTCTTTGTCCTGCAACTACCTTTCTTTGCGTCAAATTCTACTTCATATAATGAATACATGATAAGCCACTAGGAGACAGCGACTTTTTTTATGCTTAAAGTTGTATACAGACATACAGCCTACATGTACACAGAGATGTAGTCTGATATGTCTTAGGAGTCTTGGTCTTGTTTCAGCAATATATGATAGACAAAACTTCAGATATAAACCAAATTAGCTACTGGAGCTGTGCAAAACTATGTGGATGGAGCCAATTGGAAAGATGCATTTTTTTGCTAAGCTATGAAGTCCTCACAGCTGAATCATGGCAATTACAGGACAGGAAAGATAAAGTTGCCCCACCTAATAGCTTGTAATTTAACCAAGTATATCTATTTTTGTTACATATATTTACAGGTCTTAAAATAATGCAGAAAACTGTGAGTATTGAGATACTCCTTTCTTACTTGCTCAAGCACTTTCACAGTAACAGTGGCATATAATATAAAACATTTAGGGTTTTTTTTTTCCAGTGGTTAATGTCCTTTCCTGAAGGATCACAAAAAGCCTAAATGGGATGCTGAATTCATAAGCAATACACAAGGGTCGTCTAAAAGACAATAATAATCTAAATCTTAGAAAGTCACAGCTATATGAACTTCATATCCAAATGACATTCACATTTTGCGTATGAGAGTTTTCAATAACAAATCAAAACAGAAACTGACTTTTAAGATCTATCTTATGTTAAGGAAGTACTGCAGTAGATGTGGCAAATGTCATAATACAGAATTTCAAGAAAACAGTTTCCAGGCCACTGTGCTGACTCTAGCACTGACCATAAAAAAAAGCCATGCTGTACGTGCTTGAGATGATGATATTCTTGTGCAGCAGTGCTAGCTGAATAAACCCCCTTCACCTAGTACACATGAGAAGAAAACGCTTAAAACCTTCCCTATGCTGCCTACATATAGATAAACCTACACTCTGCCTCCACCCAACCCGCACTTCTCTTTCATAGCAGACCAAAGAAATATGGTCCACGTTACATTGTGCTGAAACTAGAAAGAGAAAACCCTTCCCCGCAACCCCACAAATCAACGAAGATAACATTAAACAACCTTCCCACGCTTATTCAAAGCTGGGGCAGTTCTCAGAAGATCAACATACTTCTGTGAGATCCGGCTGTGGGCCCCGTACTGTTCCTCACCTACAAGATGATGGGGCCTCTGCTATAGGTTGCTGGAGGGCAAATGCCAAGCAAGTTTGCCATCGAGGTCGAATGACTTTCTTACACTTGTTCTCCAGAGGAAACCGAAATATGACATACTCCTCAGTGGAACCTAACACAAGGCCCCATTCCTGTAGCCCACACTTTGCTCCGTTAGCGCCTTTTAGCTGCTGAATCAACACTACAGAAGCTGTCTTGGTTTTCCACGCTGGTTGTGCAGTGCCGAATGGGTTGGCCCAAGGGATCCACCTTCAGTTACCCCTGAGTGCAAAGCCTTCAGTTTTGGGCACTGTCTTTCTACAGTCTAAACGTACTTTTCAGCATGGCACCCTCCTGTCAGGTGAGAGGGCTCGGGATGATGTATGGCAACATCACCTCTGTCCAGCGCTGCCACTGAGGACAGAAAAGGACAGTCTTTCAAGTTCCCAGAGCGTTAGAGGCCATAGAGAAGAAAGGATTTGCAAGGAAGAAAGGCTGTAAGGAATTTTCCAGTGGATATTCTGCACTTTTATCTACATCTGATTAGCTGTGTTAGATCATTCTGGTGTGTAGTGACTGTTTAATATCATTCGGAGGGGTTATAGAATGGAAAAAATATGTAACGTTCCAGGGTTTTTCATGGTTTCATGCTGGCAAGCCTACTTGCTGTGGGCATAGTGGAATGTGTCCGCCATCTTTACGATTTTGCTCAGCTCTGGTTTTAGAACGATGCAGTTGTTAAGTTTTAGACTGCAGGGTTTTATTTCTCATTATGACCTGAACAAGAGTATGACTGGTTAAAGGCTAGATGAGGGTACTATGGGAAGTTTCTTTCAAGGTGAAGTCTTGTTACTATAAATTTTATAAAGATAGAAATCACTAATTGTTTAATGATTTTTCCATGTGGGTTCCTAAACTGTATGTTGCAATGAGATGCGTATAATCAGCAGGACTTCTTCCCAGATTGAAGCAATTTCTTATAGGAATTTAGCTGGCCTTTCAAAAATATATTTTGTTTTCCTAGGAGAATAGCTTTGTTGAATAAAAGTCTTAATAAGCTAGATATAAGCACTCTGCTTGCGGCACATGCAGTGATGTCTGATGACTTGGTTGTGTATTAAAAAATGTTTGATGTGTTTGGACTGACTGCTGTTTTTACAGAGATTGGTTCTATGTACTGCAGCTTGTAGTCTATTAGATTTATTTTTATTTTATTTTTAAAGATTTTACAGAGTGCTTAGGAGAGCACTGTAGGTATAGAAGCATTTCAGAGCAAATTTGATGGCAGGATGAACATTATTGAACTTGTAAAAACCTTGTGAGTCTAGGTTTTCCATTCCTGATAAGTATGTCATCTGCATAACTGCATGGGCTTTGTGATAAGATTATTTAAAAATCTGTTCTTTGCAGCAGCTCTGCAAAAGGTTGACTATGCAAGGCTATGTGTGCTTATAGTTTGGAAGTGTAGATCTCTGGAAGTAACATTTTTCTGTGTAAATATGAAAAGTATGAATGTTAAAATATCTTTGGGACAAGATGACAAATTTGAATGTGAGCTTACATCAGTCGCAGGCAGGTAAAAGGGAAAAAAAAAAAAAAAAAAAGAGAGAAGCTACACAAACCATGTCCACATCCTCTGGAAAAATGGGGTGGGAATAGTTTTCATTAGGGGAAAAAAAAAAAAAATCACTGAATGACTACTACTTAGCTAAAACAATTAGAAATTTTTCTATTACTGCCAATTTTAAGCTCAACTGTGAGCCTAATAAAACCTGATGGAAGACTATCTTTAGATCACCTGCTATGTATCTTTAGAGACTTTTTCAGTATTTTACAGTATTGTATTTTCCACTAATACTTCAGATGCTGCCGCAGTATTCCTAAGTAGAACCGGTACGTCCAGAGATACACCAACTAAAGAAATTCCTCAACGTTTCATTTTATTTATTTATTTATTTTTAACCCTAAAAAAGCTTGGTTTAAGTATAAACTTAGGGACAGGTATCTACTTGGGTTATCCAACGGGAACATGTGTTTGGTTCATATCTACCATTAGTCAACAAGAATACCACAGTCACGAGGCAGTGTCCTACCGAAACTATGTGGCTGCCTTCAGGTGGAAAGAATGACTCATGTACATAAACCTTTTGCTAGATATCACAATGGAACAAGCACACACAGGTGTCACACTACCCGGTACCACTACGTTCTTCTCACTTACAGTTCCAGCCAGGAAATAGCAAACTTCGCCCTTGGAGAGACTCATAAATAGTTAAGTACCCTCTATCAACAGACGATAAAAGGGGAAAACAACCAATAAAACTACATAATGAACAACTACTGAACAAACAGAGCTATAGCACTCAAACACAGCCAAGTTATTGCCTAGGCTATTACAACGATTTCACAGTAATATCATTTGATTTTCTAGCTTCATGACAATTATATCAGACGTCTTTTTTCAGGTGTGTACAACTGCTTTTACATACATTCTATTATGAAGTCCAAGGTGGAAAGGAAAAACAACTAAAAGTTGTTCAAGGTCACAGATAACCAATGTTCAATAGCTTATCTGTAATTTTTTGTCATCTTTCTTGGGTGCCCGGTAGTCAACTGATGGTATATTCTGCTTCTAACCCAAAGGATGCAGTACGGTACAAATTTCTCTTTTTGCCACTATAGATAAGGAAGCTCAACTTCTTGATTCTGGATGCAAATTGGAATTTGCACAGTTCAGGTTAAATTGATTTTGGCTTCATGTCACAACATCTGAAATCATACTGCAGTTCTCCAGTGCTTTTAGGACATAATTAGATAAATTCATAGATTAAGCTGCTGCTGGCAGTACTTGCTTTTCTGTGAATAGTGAACCAATTCCACAGCATATTGAAATACAAACTGTAGTTGCAATACCAAGTTGGCAATGTATCTTTGCTGTCGATTGTTGTGTGCCATATGGACCCACTTAAGCCTCTTCCTCTTTTGGCTCTTGACGAGAAGGCAGCCATTGTGGCCAGTCATGAGGTCAGTTTGGAAACCAAGCGGCCCAGGTGCAAAAACTTCAGCAGGGACATCTGCATCCATGACTGGTTTTTTGGCTAGATTTACCCCTGCCCATATTTAGACACGATATCTGCCTTCTTGCGTAACGTTGCCGTTTTCTGCCAAATAGAACCCAGTAAGTCTGTTCTAATTTGGATCGTAAGTGATCACAAAATACACCCAGTATATTGAGACTATTTTTTTTTTGTATCCTGTTCTACCCTTATACTTGAAATACGAAAAGAGCTAACATTCTTTTTCCAGACTTATTTCTTTATCAGATAATGCACATAGAAGTTCAGGGGAAAGTTCTTACAAACTCAAATGCAGATATTAATAAAGTCTTTTTTAAAAGTTTGATGCCAGCCACCGAGGAAAGTTGAGATACTCAGAGGGAAGATTAGAAGCGCAATTATAGTGATATTGATATGGCTACAGCCTCATACTTCGTATAAAATGCAAATGCTTTATCCTTTGGTACACAATTCTTAAAAAGACTAGATAGATGCACATTAAGCTTATTTTGAGCTCAACAGTATTACGGTTAAACAATATCTACTGGATATTTAAATTACACCTACATTTCCTGCGACAATTCTCTCTGAGGCTCACAT
Source organism: Falco rusticolus (assembly GCF_015220075.1). Classification (NCBI taxonomy): domain Eukaryota; kingdom Metazoa; phylum Chordata; class Aves; order Falconiformes; family Falconidae; genus Falco; species Falco rusticolus. The sequence goes on from NC_051201.1 coordinate 17,568,922, forward strand.
AATTACACTGGTTTATTTTCTCACCTCAAAAAATGCTATATTGGGGGAGGGGGGGGTGCAAGAAGGGGGGAGAGAACAAGCAAAGTGCATTCTAAAGTAACTCGTGCATTTCTTATATTAATACCATTCTGTTGTTACATTTCTTGTTTGTTACTCTTAAAGCAAGACATCAAGTTTAACTTTCCACTTGAAGAATGCACTGATAAAGGGCACCTGTGCAAAACCTTAACAGTCTGATCCACCACTGTATCATTCATCTTCTATTTTGTTCTAACAGTATGTAATGCAAGAATCAAGGAATAATAAAATCAAGGCCACAATACTTGACAAAGCCTTTACAAAATTACAATTAAAAAGAGAAATCTCTCAAAAAATATACAAAACAGGTACATACAGATAGTATTAGCTATGTCACATACCAGAATTATTGTGTTCTCATTACTATAATATATTTCTAGTTTCATATTATGCTTTCTTACAGCTTTCTAAGTTTTAAAATGGATTAAACCAATCCGTTTTTTATTTTGATCTGGGGAAAAAAACCACATCTCTTCAAAGCAATAAATCTTTGCCCTCCTTTCCTCTATCTTTTGTGCCAAACAGTCATGCAAAACAGTTTTGTCTCTTTGCTTATTTTACCTGAGGTAACATATGTCTACTGGACATAGCATCTACAGAAAATTCTCACTTGACTCAAAAGCACAAAGCTGATATAAATAAAAATTATAGAACTAAGGAGCTTTGCATCAACCTCTTCAGGCTGGTGTAAGCTGCACCAAAACGAAGTTCTGCTAGCAAATAAAAATACCAATGTGGAGCTGCATCATGGTCAAAGTAGCTTTAAATTTTTAATTTCACTTCACAAAAGGAAGTGCCACACTCCCTGCTTAGGGTTAGCTTTGAGTCTCTGCAGCAGTGGCTTTAACTTTATCCACAGGCCTTCGAGAAATTAATGTCTGGCTGGACAAAGATTTTGTAGTGTGCCACATCCAGAGGAAAAAAAAAAAAAAGCAAAAAAAAGGAAAAAAAAAAAAAAAAAGCCCTGCAGGATCGCTTTTCCTCCCAGGAAAGAAGTAAAATGAAGGTGACAGTCTGGAATGCTAGTGAACTAGCAGTTATTTTACATTGCGTCATTGTCAAATGACTGACAATAGATTTCAGAAATATGTGAGCAGGAGCAAAAACATACAAGCCTTTGGAGAGCCCTAGAATTTATTTGCAGGTATTTTATACCAAGGATATGGAATAAATGCATCCAGAAAATGATTTAGAATTCCAGACACACATGCAGCACTCTGATTGGCACCTCAACAATGCCGAGGAAACACACAGGTTTCTTTGCTTGATTTTTATGTATGGATTCTGCCTCATACTCGTAATGAGCTGTTCCATTCCAGCCAGCGCATCTCAAGGTTGCACGGCACTCCTTCCATGATTACAGTGTCACAGCTTGAGCTTCATGCTTTAAAACGTCACCTAAAGTATGCAGTAGTTACCTAATCTAGTATCTTGTACGGATTATATATGTTTGTGTACACTCTGTGTGTATGCTACTTAGATTCTTTTCGCTTTTGTACTAATAAATACATAGCAAATTCAAACTACTTATAATTCTATAGTTTTAAGGAACTGCTAAGTGCCTCCCTCATATTATGTAAAAAAAAAATAATTTTTGATTGTAAACAATAATATTTTTTTAATGTCATTATCTATAGGTAATAATACTGGTATAGAAACAGTGGGATCCTGATACCACAACATGCTGAAATAAATGTAAAGAATATGTTCAGCTTTATTGAGCTATTATCAGTTGTAGCAAGCAAACTCAGCACAATTTTTCCAATATGGCATACAAATTTATCACAAGTCCCCTCCTATGCTGTATACATGAAGACGTGTGCGATGGCTGTACCATCCCTACAATATCAGTCCTGCCAAAAGATACTGGCTAGAAGCCAAAATCACAGCCTGTTCTCTAATGAAAACAGAAGAGATATGATAAGAGGAAGCCACAATCAACACCAAACACACTGGCATAAATTTTCACAAATGCAATGCAAGTGCCTTAGACTTGTTCATTATGTTTACTTCTAAGGTTTTCAAGTAAGCCTTCTTGAATCCACCAATTTCACACTGGCTTTGGATACATCTGGAACCACTATATCGCATATTTTAAGACAAAGCAGAGCTCAAAGTACTACTGGTCCCTTCACATTTCCTAGGAAACTACAGAAATGAAATGCCTTACAGAATATATGACATAATGTGCTTTAGTTACAGCCACGAGGCTACTCCTTTTTCCTATTATTCTCTTGTTATCGAGTTATCAGCTGGGACTTTTTCCCTGCAAGCAGTCAATCAGTCGTAACCAGGACCTCTGCCTTCTCCTCCCCACAGAACACAAACATTTAGCTGGTTCACCTCTATCAAGCTATTTGGAAAAACAAATGTTTGTTCAAAGATACAAAGCATAGAGCAACTTACAGTATAAATTATTTATGTGAGGTCTAATTCTATGTTAAATGTGCATTTGTCACATCACTACGTTGCCCCTTTGAGTGTCTGAAGCTTACCTGTAATTGGGGAAACACAGACAAACATCAAGTCCTTCTAAGTCTTCATGATCTCAGAGTTAATACGGTGTATTTTTAGATTGCGATAGATTAATTCTTCCATCGGAAGAGAAAACCTGGGAGAAATGACAATGAAACAGCCTGTACAGTTATCCTTAAAATACTTACAAATACAGTAGGTATTTAATCGTATATATCAAAACAAAAGTGATTGTCACGTTCTTAATCAGACCAAATATAGAACAAGCTTAAAGGAAATCTCTCTACATCAGACTTTACAAAAGACTATGTCAGCACAATTGTAAAGGATTTGGGGTTTTGAGATAAACCAGCCTCGAACAATAAACCTCTGATAAACCTCAGATCCCAGATGTCTTTGTGGGTTTCAGACAACATCTGTATTCATGCAGCATCATGATGAGGTATCTGGCTTATTTTTAACAGTAAATGTGCTAGTGGCAATGTTTTGATATTACTTAAAATAATATCCAGCATAAACGTTATTTTTAGGAGAACAACTTGAGATCTCTTGGGAGGACAGATCACAACATCCTCACACAGCTCTCAACATTTTCATATGGGTATTTGTTGAGCAATACAGTAATTTAAAAGGAATTTTGTAATTTGTTTAGTCTTCCACAAATGAACAAAATACACTCTTCCACTTCACTACCTCTGTGATAATGCTCATGGCTAAACAGTGGTTTTAATCCAAATGCAAGTCTGAAAATATCTAGTACTATCTAGTACTAGTGCTATTTTTTTTTTGACACAAGTTCTTAATTAATTGAGCTTCATGATACTATAAGCTATAGCAGATCAACTACAGAAAAATGAGATGTCAAATCTTACCCATACATCAGATATAATGTTATTTTCATTGTATCTTTACAGGACATCAGATATGTTAATATTTATGGAGTATACACAGAGGAATACTGCTAGAATTAATAAATAATAAAGCTAATATTTTTTGCAAAAATAAATCATGAGATATCTCATTATAAACTGGATGCCTTCAGTTGTAGATAATTTAGTACACTAATAAATAACAGGAGAGCACAGCGCCGATGGAATTATATTTCATTATTTAAAATATCTTTCTATTCATATAAGAATGTATTCTTTTGTGTTCAAAATCATGGAAATAGGCAGAACTGGTTTAGAACTGAGGGTACTTGCAAACAAATAAAACCGATGTTGCCTCTAAGGTGCCAACTAGACGTTATTGAATAGGTGTGTATAACACAACCCACCTCTCAAATGGACTTCAAAATCATCCTGGGATGTCTTTGGCCAGATGTAGCTCACAAGTTTAACCCATTGTTCCTATTGTTTCAACAATAATAGATTTTTTCCATCTTGAACAAAGTGTTATCTTACAGGTTTGAACGTTGCCACTTTGAGTCTTACCTGTAGAAGATCAATAAAGAATCAATAAGGGGTAAGAGTTTTGGGGTTGGGATTTTTTTTTTTTTTGGTTGGTTGTTTTCTTGTTGGTTTTGGGTTGTGGTGTTTTTTTTGTGTGTGTGCAATAATTAATTAACAGAAATTTTTGGGTAAGACTTTATGAAGATTTTGCATGAAAGTTTGTTGCACCTAATGAGACTACAAAAACATATCAAAGAATTTGGTGTGTGTTAATACTTGCCTGCAATATTGTCAGTAGGTTTGTCTCATTTCTGATCTATCTGGTCCCACGGTTTAGGTTTGTCAAATCTCTCCCAGATTTGGGCAGTGCAGTCTTTCAGTCCAGTGAGAGCACGTGCCATACTCAGGATTCCAAGAAATGCTGCAGGACTGGCCCCTTCACTCTCCAGCTGGGATTTTCAAAGCACTCTGAAGAAAGCAGGTAGCGAGTCCTCATTGAAAGTCAGAGGGGACTGATGCTGACCTCCTCATTTGTAAAATCCCAGCCTGTTCTCCTTGACACGGGGCATGTCTTCATTCTCGCTCTAATCTATGCCTCATATGCATTGTACAAGCGTTAATTAACTGATAGTAACATAATTAAGAAACTGTTGCTCTGGGTTATTGTATTTCAATTTCAGACACCGACAGTGAAATAGAAATACAATTTTTAAAGAGCAACTTGCTGCCAAACACACAATGGAACTAGGAATATCAACATGAGATTATGATTAAAACTCCAGAACCCTCAAAAGTAAATCATGGCTCTATCGCTTCATTTTCATACAGCTCTCTTCTGTTTTCTATGGAGCTCCTAATCTATACACAGTATATGACTATGAGATTTACATATGATTTTAGTAAATCACTAAGCCCATTCTGCTATTGAATTTCTCAGTATGTGACTTAGTGAACTGGTTTTATGCCAAAAAGCACATTAATAAAGATAAGCCTAGACAGCATTTTCAGCCTACAACAGAAAAGTTAACTCTGTATTGTTTAGTTTTCTGTGTCTACACCTAAATGACGAGGTGACGATTTGTTTAAACATTAGTGGGTTTAAATACATACTGATCAAATATTATCAAAGAAGAGCTTTAAGGGAAGCAGTACAGAAAATCGATGTTTAATTGATTAATTTACTTCAGAAGTCGAGGACTTAGATGACTAGAAGCTAAGATAACATGGAAGGCATAAACTAAATTATCCATCAGGTGTATTCCGTTACTTTTCTATGTCTGCAAAATTAAAGTCCTGATAACACAAACAGGAACATTCCAAGAGACAGTAAAACAGCACCTAGCCAGTAGGAAAGCAGCAGAATGTTATTTACTGCAATTACCACTGTTTTCAATAGTGCTGTGACGATTTACACAGTGAGGATGTGGTTCTCTGAAGTCTACAAAACAGTTCCCTTTATTTTTTCATCATCATTTACTAGGTTCAGGTTTGGTCTTTTTAGCCTATTGTAGTAACACTGCTGAGAAGGAAAAAACCACAACACATTTACACTGAATTTTAATGATATTATTACGCATATGAGCCAAACTTCTGTGTCCAAGAAATAAACTCCCAAGCCAAGTTTGCCTTTAGCATGAAAAGAACAAATCCTGATAGGTTTTTAGTTCCAAACTCCTAGAGATGCCCAATACTCCACTTGGTGTCCTACACAGCCCTCTTCTCAAGAATTCTCCTGGTGCAACAGCTATATGATTAGTGGAACAAGGAAGACAGTGAGAATACCAGGAAAGCAGAAGAGAAATGAACAGAGCAATAACAGAAATCAGCATTTGTTTATTCTGCTTATGCTATAAACCACAAAAAACTTGATTACAGGAACTTTCAGAGCTACTTTCAGTGCTCGTTAAGTGTAGAAGAATGGCTGCAGAAGCATGGCCTTAGAATCTCTGAAGATCTGCACAATCCAGGCCTGGCATTAGAATAGGCCTGTAATCAGAATTGTACTGAAGCTGCTGTGCTGAAGTTAACAAAAAAAGTAGCCTTGAGCTATTCTTGAATCCTGAGACCAAGTAATTATGTTGTGCCAACAGGCCGTGGCTGTAACAAGCTACAGCTGCTGGGAAAGCAGGTGCAGGGCCAAGAAAGACAGGGACCAGTATGGGAAAATAGGGAGTAACAAACTACAGGGCTGAAGCACAGCAACACAATTAGCTACATGGATAGAATGCTTATTTTGGTCATGATAATTAGGGGTGTGAGAACCACGTGTGTTTAGAGACTACTAACCAATTATATTTCTGCTTTACGAATATGCATGTGTATCAGTTCTATATACGTAGTGTTAGAAACTAATAAAGTTGAGCAAGATGCATAACTCATATTAGGCGTCTTCTTGACTCCTGTGTACCCTTCTTCCAACAGGTAAGGTAACAAAAGGGGTCCATCAAGACGGCGCAGAGCCACTTTCTATTTTCATCTTTCCTTTGTTTGCCATTGGACTCAACCCAGCCAAGAGTGACGATGCGAAATACTGATCCCCACATTCAGAAGCTGGATCCGGCTTTGGGGATCTCTAGTTTCTGTGCCTTTCCACATTTGAGGCTCAGATTTCTCTACACTGAAATATAAAGTCTGTAACAGAAACCACAAGTCCTTATTTTGAAGGGATACCTGCTTGCCCTACATGAGTCACCACAAAGCATTTGCACCCCACCCTGCAAACAACTGTGCATATAACTACACACATGAAGAGCCCCGCTGAAATTAACAGAGTGAGCAAAACACAAAGTTACATGAGTAAGTGGGACTGGGGCTTTGAGCATTCTACATCTGCTTCTTCCCAAAAGACAAGAGAGAGTACATCTTCTTTTCCACCTGTATGTTGTGTGAAAATGGAACCCAAGGGAGTAAGTATCCTAAAAAGATAAGCGATAATACCAAGAAGATGCCATTCCTGAGAAATATACTCTGAAATTGTTCATACGTTCCCCTATGACTTCATGGCTAACATCTACAGATGACCAATGTTGAATACAGACAGAAATGATACCAAAAAACATTTGTTTGTTATATATGCAATTTTTAAAGACTTTACAGGAAGGATGACAAATTTGTCTCTATTCCATTATTGGAAAGAGACTGTTTGGGGCATTTCTTTAATGTAGGAATTCTGTGTGTTTATCTAAGGTAAATATGCAAGCGTTAATAAGGTAAGAACATGGACATTGTTTGGGATTAAATTAAAACCATTTGCCTTATGCATGCTCATTTCCTTTTTTACTACTCAATTCCCCTATGATGCCATCTGATCACTTCTTGAATGTCCCCTGTGCTTTTGCCTTAACAATCTTGCCTGGTAGGCCATTCCACACGTTTGTGATTCTCGGCATGAAAAAAATGCTTCCTGACATCTGTTCTGAATTTGTTTCTCTTTAATTTCCATTTATGCTTCCTTATCCTAACATCTGTGTCATTGTGAAAACGGTAATTCAGATTGACGTTATCTGTGCCATTTAAGATTTTACATTCCCTAGCTAAAAGCTACTCGTAACCATGTAGTGGTTTTGTAGTTCTTATTGACAGTTAGTCGAGACACATTTCCTAGTTGTAATTCATATGGTTTAGGTTATCCTTTGGCTTTGTTGTTGGGTTTTTATTCTCTTTTCAAATCGAGGGCTAGCACTGTACTCAGTGGGCCAATTTCAGCCCCTAAGTCTTTCCCACAGCTGCGTTATAGGAAGAAAAGAAGTAGAGTTTGGCCCAATAAGCTTAATGGAGGTATCAAGAGGACTGTATATTATGCTAATTCCTGCTGTGGGTTAATAGTGTGCCTTTGGTAGCTCTACAAATCCAGCACTTGGGAAACTTTCCAATTGTTTCTCTCAATGGCTTGAATATAGGGGCTGGGGGACTAAATTGTACTAGGTGAATATTGTGTTTTGGTAATGCCACCCCATTTAGTCCAGACAGCAAGAAATTAAAAAGCAAAAATATTATTAAAATTACTTTTATAGTTCTCTCAAGTCTACCAAAGAATCTGGGACTATTTTTTCAGTTCTGTTAAATCCCCAAGACTGGGACTCAGGTATCTCCTTTTACCTGCCCTTAATGAAACAGATTAATTCCAAGAGATGAACCGTCAGAGCCTATACTCACAACAAGCAAAGCAATTAACAGCATGTCTAACAGCAATTAGCAAACAGTCACATTTTATGTGGTTGGTAACTATGATACAGAGTTTAAAATGTACACTTTCTAATACAAGGGGGAAAAAATGTAAAAACAGAAGTAAAGCAATATGGGTAGCTGATTATGGAGTTTGGACTAAGGGCTTATGCCAAAGAACACAAAACACCAACTATAGATCCCTCTTTCACGGTAGTAAAGAGGTATAATTCATACACAGCTGCATCTCAAGTCATAGACAAGGTATACCCTTTTGCTTCCATAACACACAAATTAGAAGATTTGAAATTCTCAAAGAATTAGCGGTACCTTAGGCATCTTTCTTACCTTAGTTATTCTTCACTGCTGAATTAGTATCTCCAGCATGTGTCCAAAGATGCTACTGAACCATGAAACCGGTACTGCCTAGAAAGGTTGGAACAATAATGGCTGGCACTTAATTGCCTACATAAATGCACCCACAAAGTATAACCTTTTGCAGTGAGTACTTCTGGAAAAGGCTGAAAAAGCATTCTAGTTTATTCTACCATGCTAACAGAGTATTTTGGAAAATACATCTAGATACCAAGAAGATTCTGAAACATCAGTTTCAGTTTTTCTCAAGTTCATAATTTTCATTCTGGATATAAGCAGATAATACACTTTACAGTATTATTCCATTTATTTCTTACAACAGAGTAAGAAAATGAGAACAAGCCGTTTCTCTATACTTAGAAAAAGTGCATGTTCAGTCTAACTAGGTTATCTAGGTTTTGTAACGGAAAACTCCATCAGCATCTCGAAAAACTGTTTACTCTACACAGTAAAAACAAAGTTAAAACTGACATTAATCCTATTTTATAAAGGATTATCTTAATTCATTCACCTACGTGGAGTAGTGGGCTTTGAAATACCCAGCTATGATCTAGCTTGTCTCCAGAATATGTCCAATGAGAGTAAAAACAAACTCATAAGATACTGTGCAAGTAAACATGGTGGAGGCATGTGTGAATGCGTGTGGGAGGGGAAACTCATTTAAAAAATGAGGTATTCGAGAAGCATATTTAGGTATTCAAGTCACCTAAAACCTGTTTCATATCAAAGTAAAAATCCTGCTCTATAGCCAGCAGAGAACTGCACAGTGAGCACATCAACAGGGGAAAGGTGGGAGAGGAAAGGAATGGATACCAGTATGTGTTTTAATTAAAGGTGAGGGGGGAAGAATTTTTACATATTATTTACAGTTTGTGCAGATTCCTTTCCTTTAAACAGGGATTGTGAACAGTAAACATGCCATTCTAATTACTTCTGCTGAAGAGCAAAAAGTTTTTTAACAGTACTCACTTAATATTTTCCTCAAGTAAAACGAGACAATTATTTTACATCATGGCTTTTGGGTTGCTTAATTTAAGCAAGGAAAAAAAGGTATTTTCTCAAAATGTTTGATATTCTAGAACACAATAGAAATCCCGTACTTCCAAGTAATGCTTCCCGTCTTACAAAGCAGGCCTGGGTGACTGACCCTGCTCTAACTAAGCTTCTTCCCTGATTAGAAGGTAAGTTTCTTTCATGGTTATATCATTTTAAAACCTATTCAGATGTGATAACATTTTCGCTCCTGTATCTTGGCAACATGATTTATTCCGTTAACACTGAGTGTTACAGTCTGAAAAAGCTGTACCATCTGGGTTGAATTAATAGCCTACGCAGAAAAATAAATGAGAATGGTTTGCTATAATTAACATGTAGGTAAAGTATATTTAACAGATTATTATAATTAATATATCAGTTACTGATTTCATGCTAAACAGATTTGTGAACACAAGATATTAAGATTAGTTACCCTCTCTGTATGTGCCCCGCAAAAATGTAATAGAAGAATAGATCCAAAGAATCAAGAAAATTGACCTTAACATTAAGAACATCAGATGTGAAATTTCAAGCAAAGAGAGGCAATGTAGGGTGCTATGAAATAGTAGTAGAAAATTACTAGTTTCATGCGTCTAGAATTAACACCAGTAAACCTCCACTGTGACCTTAAAAACCAAAACAAAGCCTCACCAAAATGCATGGGTAAAGAATTTAAACGTTACTAAAGGCATCCGTCTAAGAGGGACAGGGCAGGTGTGTTTCTTAAAGCTGTCTTGGTCTGCATTGCATACAATGTATAATGCAGTAGAAAGCCAACAAGAAGTGTGGATTTGACCAAAATTCCACAGAGCATGTCATCCACACAAACACAGTGGGTTTTGTTAGCAGGCTTTTCATAGGACACAAATGGTGGTTACGTTTTCACAGGTTACCAAAAGTCCAGTGGTTACTCAGTGATTTCCTTAACATCTGCATCCCAAGAATAAAAAGTTCTATTTCTTTAGCTACCCACAAAAAGCATTTACTTTTATTCAGGGTCTTAGATGTCTTTTCAGCTGAACTGATATGACATTGCCAAGAAATGTTAGAAAAACAAATACAACTTTACAATTAAAATTTGTGCATCTTTATCTTTCTTACTGTGCAGTAACAAATCCAGAAACTCACATACAATTGAAGATTAAGATCTGAAATTAACGTTACTTCTGTTTTTCACAGAAATTAGATTTTTTTTTTTTTTAAAAAAAAGATATTTCCAACTGCCCACACCTCCTTGCATAATCAGGGCTTTTGTGTCTCCAGATTGTCTTTAAACTCATGTTATTATAAATCTTGTTTATTACTGAAAAGACTGAGGGTCGTTTGAAAATGGTGTTAGGCATATTGCAAACAAAGTATGTAGGAGAATCCATTCCAAAAGGCTCGCAATTTAAAGAAAGAAGACAAAGAAGAGATAAAAGGGCAAAATTAAATTCAAATGCAGTTAGAGTACCAGGGAATTCCCTGCTTTTCTCCTGATTTTAACTTTATGCACAGGCACAAAAGTTAAATGCAATACCATAATAATATTTTTAAATATGTTTGGGATGAAAAAATAATGAAACACTTACAAACAAGGCTATAGATTAATAGCACAAAGAAACCTGAATAAGACATGGCTATTCAGCACATAGGCCTCATAGAAAATAACGAAGAACATACTGAATTTAATGAGGTTAAAATTACTTTTAACATTCAAATAAAGGATTTTTTGTAGAAAAAAAACCCAAAATATTAATTGGCAAAGTTTTCTGCTAGTGGAATTCCTCTTGGATATCAATAGGTTGTGGAAAACACTGAACCCAAGACTGGCACATTGATTGCAGGGAACATTTGGTGCTTACAGAATTTCAAATTATATAGCTGAAAAAGAATGCTACAATATTCTACAGTAATTGTCACAATTTAAATAATGACTTTAGCTGATTACTGTAGAATAGGAAATAAAAATCAGCCAAAGAGATAATTACAGACATGGCAGAAAAAGTTTAGGAAGCTTCCATGTAGAAATTAAGATAAAGGGCAACACTTTTGCATTCCTTTCCACATCCATGCCAACTCAAATGCTGTCGTTAACATTCTCCAAGATTTTCATTTCCAACTCCAAGAGATGCTCCAAAGTAATTATATTCCCAGCTCAAATTTGCATTCTAATGTAAAATGTGAATGGTGTTGTCACATGTTATTATGTCAACAGATTATCACATCTAAGTTTTGCAGAGTAATTCTACCTTAGCATTACTGAAGCAACTATCAGGATTTTAGAGAAATCAAATATATTACAGGATTTATGTCTTACTCTGGAACACCTGGTGTTAGTCTCTGCCACAGTTCTAAACAAGGCGGATCTGCAATATGTTGCAGAGTTGTAAGTCCACATTTCTATAACACATCCAGATTCTTCAGATTTAGTAGAAAATAATATACAGTGACACCTGAGCGAAAAGTGGGCAGGATCATCAGTGATTTTTCTTGCATGTTCTAGAAGTGTATCAATGTTGCTAACAAACAGCACTGGATTTCTACCTTTCTGTACATTTAAATGCTATAGGCAATGATTTAAATATTTTAGAAACTTTTTTACTATAAGTTATTACAAGGTCATTTTTGCCCAGATTGGAAGGTAAAAGTTAGCATAATTGCCATAAACTGTTATTTTTAATTTTCTTGACAGATAAATGCTATCAGAAAGGTTTTGTAGCAATACCACTGACACTTACATGGACTAACATACTGCGACTACTGTTAACATAGTCACCATCATATATCCCTTAATTTACATCAGGCACAGGATTAGGGAAGCAAGGTCATATCTGGCAGGAGTAAGGTTCAAATTTTTAGGTGAACAGCTGGTATTAAAAAAACCAGACAGGGACTGACTGATACAAGAGCCTACAGTGGCAATGTAAAACCAGAAGAAAAACAGAGCAAAAGCAGAAGCTTTTTTTTCTATTATTTTATTTTTTTTATTAACACTTAAACCAAGACACCAGCAACTTAAGTAGTTACTGCAGCAAATAGCGACATTTGTAAAAAGTGGTTCTCAACAAACAAACTTCTTCTTTACAAACAGTATTAGAAACGAGATGGAAAAAAAGACCTGTATCATACGACTAGAGAAAACAGACCTAACAAATCAGACCAAAAGTCTTCTAAAGTCTCCTGATCAGTCCTGGTGATTGCCCTGAAGCAAAGGGCAGGACAATTAGATGGTGATAATTTGCCTGTATGTTCACAAAACTTCCTGCATTTTGCAACTCCTCCGCTTCTTTGTCTATAGTAAACACATGAATGTACCTAGTATTTATTATTAATTAGTCCAACTTTTAGTATAATGTGTGGAACAAGGCATGAAGATGTGACCCCTGCTCCAAATAATTTTCCAACCACCTAGTTGACAGTAATTATCCACTTTCTCCAAACCACCCATAATTTAATACAACTGTTAAATCTATTTTACTCACCTCTCTCAGGCTCAAAGTCCTCAACTCACTCCTTTGTTCAGAAGCTTGTTATTTGTACAGCTGGTTTGATCCTTTGATTACGATTCTCGTACTTCTTTGCGTATTTTCTATTTCTGCTACAGTCTTTTCAATTGTGAGAACCAGGACTGCCTGTAGTATTCAAAGGTACTTACGGGACTCTAAGTCACATTGTTTTCCCTAAAAATTTCTCATTTAAGTTTTTGCATTCTGTTGCTGATTTTGCCATTAATGAACCAAAATCTTCATAGCATGGCCTACTAAAATCCAAGTATCTCTTGCTGAGTGGTGACCACATGCACAGAATACAGGGAGGTGCACATACTCCCCTGTAAACGAGCTTATGGACAGATCTCAGAGGTCAGTTACTTCACTCTGCTATTTGTCATGTTTCTTTGGTGGTTGTACAGTGAGTGGTTGCTACAAAAACCTACAAAGAGATTTGCTTGATTGTATGCATTGCCACACTCTTCACAAATTCAGTGTTTCCTGGACCAATATGTTTCTTGCATTTTAAATAGAAAGATTTACTGACTTTTAACTTTCTAAGAGTATTCCCAAACAGCTCACCCATTTCCTACTAGTAGTTTCCTACTCTATTTAACGCATGCACTATAGGTTTTTACAAACTTCCCACTAAACCAAAAGCTTTTCTAGTTGAATGGTATCATTTATTTGTAGAGACCATCATGAGTGTCTTGCAATGAGTGAAATATGCTAAACAAAGAGTGTAATTGCTTTCCTGGGGATATTACATACGGAGAATGGGCTAAAAGGCAGAGAACAGCTACATTAACAGTTCTCTGCAATAGAGGAATGTAGGGAAAGCTTATAATATTGAGCAATATTGTTATCAAGTGGCTGGGTATTCTTTTTGGAAGTCAACTGGTTTCCCTAAAGGAAAGATGCATGTGTCTTCTGTTCTGGTTTGAAAAGTCTTTCAGCAGCCAGGTAGGGAAGGTACAGCTCCACATTGGCCACACACTGGAAACTTATTTGTAACTCAGGTGCCTTTTGGACATGTAAGGAGTCAATATCATTTGCCTGCTGTGCTTTTTCACTGCAGAAAGAGGTGAGAGAATGATAATTTCAGTATGGGCTACTAGCTGAGCCATACTGTAAAGTTAAAGATCAGTAGTGGGGTTTGCACTTTACCACAAATTCAACACATGAACTTAATTAGCTTTTATGAAGCTAAAAAAGGTGTCATTACACTCTGCTATACAGGCAGTGATCCACAAGTGCAGAGAGGTGTGTTTTGTCATTGTGTGAATCCCCATTGTAAATACTTGATTTCTGCAGTCAAAACCTTTCCAGAAATTTTAAGGCATTTTTTCTATCAGGTCTTTCTCTTCATTGAGAAGATGAGTATATATTTAATGCATACTAGGCAATATTTCTAGCAGTATTTTCTTCTAGAAAAAAACTGAGAGGCATCTTCCCGGTCTTAAAGAACCATAGGGCAAAACTCAGATATTTTAAGCTCACAACGCTACACAGAGGAGGTGCATTTGTTCCACAATCAACATCACCTTTTTAAAAAGTAGAGAAGTATTATCCTAATTCAGGAACAGCAAGGCGGACATTACAATACAATCCATATAACACACAGTTCCAGTACCTCTAAAATAAGGTACAACAGAACTACAGCATTTTTAGTACAGGAGCAGCAACAGTCCCTGCCCTGGAACTGAAGCCCTACTGGGGCAAGGACTATATTCATCTAAGGAAAAAAGTATTTTTTTCTTGAAAAGACATCAATCTAGCTGAAAGATGAGAAAAGCAGGTGAACAAAATGAGGAAGCCAAGGATAACAATGAAAGATAAGAGGAGCAGCATGATAAACTTAGGTCACAGCACACAGCCTGTTTAAGCATCACAAGCTTATCAAGAGCTTAGACAGGCTTTGGTTAAGCACCACCAAGTTTTATGGTATTATTTTGGCCACTGGAGGGCTCTTGTATTTTTTCCACTAATATCTTGGTGAAGAATCAACACTGTAAATGTCCATGTTAATAGAGTCCCTAGTGGCTACCATGACCAGCATGCCTGGGCAATTTCATGGAAATCAAATTCAATTTACAGTGCTTTTACTTCATCTGCAATTAAAAGCTGAAAATAGGAAGAAAAAAGCCTCTCAAGCAGAGGCTCTCCATTTCTTCATAAATAGGACACCTTTTCAGAGGCTCCCTTTTGTATGCAGCGATAGGGATGAGATCCGTACAAAACACAAAAGGTATAAAGTATCAGTGCCTGGCATTGTGAGGGCATTACCCCGGTTCCCTGTCAAGTCTCAGTCCCGTACAGGCAATAATAACTATTCCTGAGCTTCTGAGTTTTCAGCCACCACTGTGACTCTCAATACAATGAATACAACACAGAAAACATTTTAAAATTGCTGATAAAAATCCTTTATTTTTCAGCCTTTGAAGGAGTGTTGGGAGAGCTTCTGACAAAAGAAGGAAGTAATTTCAATGAAAGGGATAATGGGAAGTATATTGAATGAGAAAGAAGATGGAGGGCAGGAAATGCAACAGTAGTTGAATTAAATTAAAGAACAAGCTCCAGCAGCGAAGTATATGCTGCATTTTTTTTTTTTTTCCTAAGAACCAACAGGAAAAGTTTGATGTAGATTATTGAAAATAAAAATATAACCACTGGAAATAATATATTGATCTTTGACTCAAGCTGATGTTCCACTGAATACTTCTCCCCCACACTCTTTTTTTTTTTAGCAATTCACTTTCTGTAACACTGTTGAGGAAACCAAAAGGAGTGTGATACACGGAGGATCTAAAATAACATCCTCAGAGATATTACTTATTTCAGGTCTCAGCAACCAATTGATGCCAAAAAGGAGGAGGAGGTACCTTTACGAGTAACACATGGCACTGAAACTGTTATTTGAAATGACAGACCCTTCTGCCAAGAGAAGCCACTTTGAGCCATATCCTGTGTTTACAGCCAGAGATCTTATTAATCTGATAACACTTTAGTTCCTCCAAGCATAACTGAAAGAAATCACTGTCTAATTGCTTTATCCTATTAGGAAAGCAAGTAAAGAAATAAATAATAATAAAAAAAAAATATCATGGGTTTGGACCTTACAGCCAAGGCCCCTACAGCATCTACCCAAAAATGCTCCAGCAGCTTCTCTTTTGCACATTTCCTTCTTAAACCTTAACACCAACATCCACGTTGCCATAATAGTGATACAACAGGATTTTGTCCTTCAACTCTCTCATCATGCACTGGGGTTCAGAGGAAGGCTGGCACTATAGATCCCTATCAAACTCATCAAGCTTCATACACTTTCACCTTTTTAGTTGTAGGATGCTGCCCACACGGTGTGAAACAAAAGTTCTTTAACTACTTGTGATCTTGCGATGACAGCGTGACTCACATTAGCTGTGATAATGCCAATACATAAATTAACTGCAAGGCGAATCACACAGAAGCGATAGAATAGGAGCCGGTAGGATGACCTCCACATGGTGGACTTGCCACAAAAAAGAAGAAAAAGAAAAAACCCAACCCAAAACAAAACAGACATCAGTACTCAGACCCCAGCACTCCTGAGATTGAAATCCCCACTTAACATCATCTGGAAAAGGAATCGGTACAAGTCAGACCTGATGCCCAAGACTACGAGGCACAGATGCAAACTAACTTCTACCAGCCTTCCCTGTCCACCCTAGGGATTTACAGGGGGAAAGCGGAGCTGCCAGTTGCCTGGCAATAGCTAAAAGCTCAGAAAGACAAGCTACTTGAGCTGCAATTTGATTTTAGAACTGACTGAAGACAGTATTTTCCCAGATATTTAACTTTCATCTTTAAATCAATTTGTACACTGAGATTATCAGTTATAAATGGGGATGGAAAATCAAACTGATTTTAGGATCTGAGTGTGGTCCCACTTCATTTTCTTTCTTAACGTTGCCTAAATCGGTATCATCTTCATTTCAGTAGCAGTTAATGACACAGTATTTTAACTGCCAGCACATGATGTATCGAGCTGCTGGTCAAACAAAAAAAATAACATTATAATTGAGCTCCTCTCAGAGAGCATCACAAACTATTTTTACAGGGCACCTGACACAAAATGAGTATTTTGTAGGACTACTGATTAAGTCATAGATACATATGTGATTTACTGTCACTGTTCCCACTCATCCGACCAAAGCTGAGCTACTGACAGAGAAACTACCATACTGCAGTTAAAAAGGTAAAGCAGTGGTTAAGAGGATATTCCATGTAGCCTACTAATCCCGTTACACACCTGGCTCTCTTACAACTGCTTTCATTACTTTTCTTTAGAGCAGAAGATAAAATTAACAAATTCCTGTAGACTGTCCCTTCAGGAGCATGCTACCTGCACTTACTGTTTCCAAATAGTTGAAAAATATCCCAAATGATTCTGTGTGGTTTAGGTTTGGGAAAATATTTTTTATATATACACACAAGAATACATTGGCAGACAATTTTATATCCATGCTAAGTTGCACTAAATGAACTGACAATAGCTTCTATCTTTAACTGTCAAACTGTAAAATTGCCTTATGCTATTTTTCCTTAAAAGGAATAATGGAAAGTGACACAATAATAGAAAGCCTAACCTGTCATAAAGGACATAATAATTAACCTATGGAAATTAAAACCTCCTCAATGCTACAGCACCCAGGAGCCACAAAAAAAAATATGGGGAACACAGTGATGTCACCAAGCTGATGGCACCGATGTATAAAAAAAAAAAAAAAAAAAGGAAGTACCCTTTCTGTACCTCATTGGCAGGCTTTTCTAAAAGTATATTTACTCGTACCTGTGATTCTTATGAGAAAAACTAAGAACACACAGGAACATATGTATTTTTAAGCCTGTGGTGCCAAGTTTGAGTTGCTGATCACGCTAACTTTTCCCTGGCCTCCCACGCCACTTGAGAACAATAACCGGTAGCTACATCACGGCCTTCAGCTGGGCTTGCAAGTACCACGTCTCACTTGCCTCTTCACTTGAGGAAATTAACACTACTTCTCAAAAGAAGCTGTTCTACTAAAATGTAGAAGCTGATTATTCTGTGTCAGCTGATTATTCAGCCTGTCAGCTGAGCCCAGGCATTCCTATGGCGTCTCTAGCTCCTCCTCTGCTACGTCTTTCTACCCCACTGCCCGGTATTTATTTTAAACCTGATGCAATTTGTTCCTTTTCCCATGAAAGGGCAGCTCAGCATTCCCCACTGCTCCACAGTTTAAGTGATCACGCCCCAAAAATTCCATTGGCACTAACAGCTGCACTTCACAGCATCTCGTATGGCTCTAAGCAAGAACGGTAAGCACTAGCAAAAGGTGGACTCAGTAAAAGGTCTAAAGTCTACTTAACGTAAGGATGGAGAGATTCCAAATTAACAGCTACTTTTGGAAGCTTTGGCTTTGCTTTCCAGGGTCTCCAGTTCTGCTGCGTCTCCCCAGGGGATGGGGAGCTAAATGCAGTCGTCCGAGAGAGCTCCAACCGCAAGCGTTGGTGTTTCAGTCAGGACACAGGCTCTAAGATCCTGAGACTTAAAAGCACTTTTTCTTACTGAGATAGAATGCAAGTACTAGCATTTCATAAGCAATTAAGGGTTAAAAGTTAGGACAAAATGGATGCCCTTCATTCTGTTCACTGAGACCATTTCTAGTTAATGGGTGAAAACCAACAACAACAAAGTGCTGCAGTTCCACTCTGGGTAAACACAGCCTTTAAAAAACATTTAAATTGTTTAAAGGCCTCTGAAAACATACTTTCCGACTGGCATATAAAAGGCAAGTTGAATACCCTGTGCACTCACACTTCCATAAGGCCTGTTGAACCCCGTGTGAGCAATCACGTACACCCAGGAATGCCCAGAACATGTGTTGGAGACTGTGAGAAACTGCCTTATTCAACACACCATTGCAGCATGCCAAACCTATTCGCTTATGATTAAGCTATAATACCTTTACCTTTTCCTTGATGGAATTACCATGATGCTCTTCTAATTAGGAGCCCTGGGTTCTTACAGTAGATTAGGTATACATAAAATCGTGCGCTCTAGGAAAGCCTTTTTGACAGATGTGCGGGACGAGCTCAAGCGGAGTGCCTTCTGACTGCCGCTAGAAACGTAAACATTTAGAGCAGCCCATATTCCAGGGTCACATAAAAACAAATATTATCTCTATACCTGTTAAACTTGAATAGAGCTCAAGTACAAAAGGGTTTTCATTAAATAAATTGGGTATTTTAATTTGTATGAATATGTAATGCTTATATTTAATGGTCTATTTTTATAAATGATAAATGGACTTTAAACATGCATAACACAATAAGACATTATTAACTCTAACTGCTTTGTCAGGCAGTGATTTGCATTTAGTAATTTTGGTCATTTTGTTATTCAGAATATGTGTTTTCCCTTTTGGATTCTTTTAATCCTCTGAGCTTAGGTTACTTTTTCAATGCAGCGAACTGTTGGGATATAATGGTTAAATAATGTGAAATTGCACTGATGCCAGTGAAATAAAAGTGAGTTTTACAAAACCAAGTTCCTTCCCTGAACATAATAACAGTAAATTTCTAGTGTCCTGTAGTGCAATATCCATTAGATTTATTATGTTGCAATTCCCAATCCCACTAGTTCTGCCTGAGGGTGAGTATATTACATTTCATCACAGTTTCATTTTCTCCTACAGATGAGAAATGGGAATGCTATTGCAGTTATGTAGCATGCATGTGTTAAATCTGATCTCTAATAAAATCAAACACATCACAACTCACAGCACTTTAGCACAGCGTCGGCAAAATGAAACACCATCTGTCATCATGTAGAGACTGCCTTATTGTAACACAAAATCAAACTGCTCAGTGTGAACATTGTTATTTAATAAATGGGTAAATGGAAACTGATAATTATGATCTTATTTATTTTAAATGACTGGTTAAAGCTACCAAAAAATGCATTATAACTTATCAATTAGATGTATGGACATTACACTAACACCGAGAGCAAACATCCATAAGCCAAGTCAAAATTTTACATGCGTTTAGTGAAAGAATGTGATAAATATGCAAGACGTACACTTACAACAAAGCCCTGCCAAAATGAAGGCTAAGGGTAGGAACTGATGAAACAAAAATTCATTGTCTGTACTAATGAGACAATTGTAGATTCTGATACAAAAACAGCTGAAGGCTATGTTGTTAAAGAATAGCTACTTGTAGCAAGTTGGAAGGTTTAAAGACAAAATAAACATCGTGCTCTGGTCTGAGTAGATTGCAATGCTAAAGATTAGGCATCGTCCCAATATAAGCTGGATGTCCAGGAGCTTCTAGTTTGGCCATTTTAACTCCTATCAGAGTAAAGAATGATGCACATATTTGCTGTTAGTATGAATTAATTGCCTTAAAGAAAAAAAAGCATTTGTCAGCTAAACTGCTTCTTTCAACTGGCAGCAACAGATAAAACAAGATTTCAGGTTTATAATTACAAAAACCTGGATTCGCCAATTTAAACGCCAGCTTCTAGTTATATAGGTTTGCTTTGCTATTATAACAAAAACCTGAGTCATTTGTCTTCAGAAAAAGATCTTCACACACAGAAAACGCAGTTTTTAAGGAACTGTTACCACATCTGCAAAGACAATAACATGTTCTGACAAAATCTTAATGGTCCCGTTGCCCTCAGATCATATTTAAAGGACCCACGAGCCCGGTAAGATGTCAACAGAGGTGCCCAACGCCACATCGCTGACTGTGGTGGTGAAGGAAGCAAACAGAATGCCAGGAAAATCTCACGTGCTTATGGATGTGAGAATTTTCTCCATTCCATTGATACTGTATCATGACTCGAATGACCATTAGCAGTGCCGCAGAAATGCCTCATGCTAGCAATGTATTTTTGATTATTTTGCTGATATTAGACTCAGGTTATTATACAAAACTTATAATAGGTATCACAAAATTTATCATCTGTTCAGTTTCAGATGTTGCTTCTTCAAGGATTTATCTTTTTTAAACATTTAAAAACAGTGTTCACCTTCAAAAAAATATTAAAAAAATAATGACTGTTCCCTGCTCTCAATATATCACTTTTGGATCTAGCACATAAAACGTGTGCAGGCCATGCACAGAAATTCATTACTTTTACAGTAAAAAAAGGATCTATAGGCAGAGTTATATTTTACGTTCCATTGATTAGCATTGCAAACACAATTCTAAAAAAATTGACAGACCAATATATATAGCCTTAAATAAAATTCTCAACATTTAGGACATGAAGAATTAAGGCAGTTCTTTCTTCTTTGGCTCAGCTTGTTCTTAGGCCTTGAAACACATACGTGTGTCATACAGGAATACCTACCAGGCAAGACCCGAATAAAACTCAGGCATCAAGTGGTAAAATAAAAACAGTAAGCGTCCTTTATCCTGCAAATTCTCCAGGCACTGTACGATCTTGTCATTTACCTACCACTGAAATGCAGCCACTTGCAGTGAGAAACGCAGCAGCTGTTTAACAGCCCACATTAACACCACGCAGCAGTCTAGGACAGGCGGCGAGGAAGAAAACCCTATTGAGATGAAAGTGGAAAGAGAAATTACAAAACCTAACTATAATTACCAGGGTTGGATTTGGGCCAGGAAACAGTCACTATCGCATCTTGAATCACCACAATAAGTCTGCAACTTGGGTTTATGGCTCAGCCAGGAGATGGCATCTCAATCAGCACTGAGCTCTCTAAGACCATATTGGGACCCTGCTTTCAGCATAGAGCAAAAGGGAAATTAAGGATGGAGTACCAGCTTTATACGTAGCTGTCATGGCTCTTGTTGGCTAAAATTAGATCTTGAACATTAAATTAATGTAGAGTTTTTGTGTTGATTATATCAGATTAGGAAATTATACAATCATATATGAGGCTTTTGAGAATACTGAAATATTCCACACACAGGGAACACTGATATACTTTCCGTATGTGCTTCATTTATTAAAGCACTTATACAAGGGAGCCCTTAGAGAAGGAACATCTTT
The DNA here is from genome assembly GCF_015220075.1 of Falco rusticolus. Classification (NCBI taxonomy): domain Eukaryota; kingdom Metazoa; phylum Chordata; class Aves; order Falconiformes; family Falconidae; genus Falco; species Falco rusticolus. The sequence goes on from NC_051201.1 coordinate 17,590,962, forward strand.
CCAGGGAGACTCTGGAGGTTTGGTTGCTAGGAAGTTACATATGCTTCTGTTTTTAATGAGATTTAAAGTATCATGCATTATATATTATTTTCTACATTTAGGATGTTCACCATTATTTGGCTTATTTTGTACTTCATTTTGCATTTCTGGCATGCAGCGCCTCTGCGTACAAAACATCTTTTGTAAAGAATTCCCCCAGAAATTTCAGAGAGATTGCATTTCACATTTTTTCCTCGGAAAAGAAAGCTCATACAGCTTTTTTTCCTTTACTGACGTGTCTGCTGCAGGCATTCATTCTTCAAGAATGTTTCTACTAACTTAAAAAAGAATTAATCTGCCCCATACCACAGTAACTGTTAATGTGGATATTGTGTGCCTGCTATGCATTCTCTTCTGCTGTATGTAAGAATCCTGCTAGTGTTATTTTCAGATATGTTTAAATTCTGCAGGTTTTAATTCCCTTAAAATTACAGAGGTGGTATTTAAAAATATTTTTTTTAAGGATACAACACCCAACTCCTTACCTTTAAACGTTAAACAAAGGGACAGCCACTAGACACAAAAAAATTTAACACTATTTATTTTTAACTGCCCACCTTAGGAAAACAAATAATTATGTAAATGCACAGCAGAGCCAGCTTTTTACATGGACTCCTCTTTGTTTACATAATAAGAGATGCTAATCAAAGGTCAAAAAAATGGTAGCAAACATTTCCATCGAAATTAGAGACTGATAAGGCAAATTATGACAGTAGTTTCAGTTTAAAGGAATAGTTTTGATCTCCAAATAGTTTTCAAAACTGTGTAGTTAATATTCGTCAAAGGTGATAGGATGCGCTTTTCACTAGCTCCTTGTACTAGTATTGGATTTCTACTATGCTTGGATCACATGGAGAAAAAAGTACAGCTATTTCAGTATTCAAACTTTAAACACAATTTTAGAGGTATGAAAGTGGTACTTGATCAGCTGTACTGCAAGTGGTACAAATACTCAAAACGCAATAAGAGATATTCAAATTACTATAGCATGGGCATCGCTATTACTCACCAATGAAATGCCATTACTCTTCTCTGCAGTAGTTCCTGTCCTTCTCCACAGTTCCCAAAGAAATTTCCATTTGTCCTTTCTCTCCGTTACAGACTGAGGCTGCAAAGTACGTGTCTAAGCTGCTAAACTAAGCATCATTCCTGTCTGGTTACCAAGGTCTAAAAACCCAGTGACATTTCTGCAACAGGGGCTTCGCAGGGATGAATTTCCAGGCAATGTGTATGCCTGTACCTTTGCAAGCTCTCAATAAATCGGATTCTTGAGCAAACTGTTACAAAGTGTGCAAGCTTCAGGGCTTACAGCTTAACATAAGTGAGGCCACATCTTTAAACTACGAGGTATCTAAAGGATGCAGGTATGAACCGTACTGTGATTTTCCCAGATTCTCAAAGGGAGTATCTACGTAATTCACCACGTAACTAATGAAGGTAAACTGTTTTTTAACTAATGGAAGAAGAAGATGAAAACTAGAAAAAGACAGCCTAAATAAATGATGTGTATTAATACTGTTTGCAGATTAAACAATGTTATATCTACTGGAGTCACACAGATCAGTAATAAATTCCCTAAGGACTGGGGTTTGGTTTCTTTGGCGTTTGTTGTGGGTTTGGGGGTTTTTGTTGTTTTGTTTGTCTTTACAGAGAATACACACATATTTGCACAGAGATTGCTTCTGGCTTCATTCCTTTTCATACAGTCAGACGAACATACAGGGATTACCGTCACTACAGAGGAACTCGAGGAACTCGGGTGAATAGCAGCACCAAAAGCTCAGGTCACATGCAGCACTTTAAATGTACTTATCTGTTTGAGATAAAGATGAGACTCAGCGGGAAGGACAAGTCTCCCTTTTCCTACAAGATTGGAATCACATAGTCCCAACCTATTTCTACAGTTTTGTCCCAGTTCAGGAAAGAATCTAATTTCCATACACTGTTGAAATTTCCACAAAATACTATAGTGTGATTTTGTATCCAAGTGGAAAAGGACGTGGAGGAGCCAACAAGGCAAGATGTTACTAGACCTTGTCTTCTCAAACAAAGGAGGTTTGGTTGGACTTGTGAAGGTTGAGGGCAGCCTTGGCTGCAGTGACCATGGGATGGTGAAGTTCAGGATCCTGCAAGGAAGAAACAAGGCAACAAGTAGGATTGCAACCTTGGACTTCAGGAGAGCTAATTTTAGCCTCTTCAAGGACCTGCTTGGGTTAGGGCCCTAGAAGATACTCAAGCATCACTTCCTCCAAGTTCAAGACAGGTGCATACCCACAAGTAGGAAATCAAACAAAGGGGGCAGGAGACCTGCATGGACAAATAATGAGCTTCTGGCAAACCTCAAACAGAAGAAGGAAGATTATAGGATGTGGAAAAAGGGACAGGCCGCTTGGGAGAAAGGGATGTGGTCAGAACACGCAAGGAAGCAATGAAGAAGGCCAAGATCTGTTTGGAATTAAATCTGGTGAGAGAGAGAAGTCATTGACAACAAGAAGGGCTTCTTCAAGTACATCAGCAGGAAAAGGATGACTAAGGAAAATGCAGGCTCACAGAGGGATGAGTTGAGTGCCCTAGTGACAAAGGACAGAGAGAAGACAGAGTTACTGAATGCCACCTCTGCTTCAGTCTTCACTGCCAAGGCCAGCCCTCCAGTTTCCCAGACCCTGGAGGCAGGAGAGGAAGTCTGGAGAAAGGAACTTTCCCTTGGTCAAGGACAATCACATTAGAGACCACTTAAACCAACCTGACACCCATAAACCCATGGACCCCAAGGGAATGCACCCCCAAGTGCTGAGGGGGCTGGCAGATGTTATTGCTGAGCCACTCTCTGTCATATTTGAAAGGTCATGGAGGACAGGAGAGGTGTCTGAGGACTGGAGGAAAGCCAATGTCACTCCAGTCTTCAAAAAGGGCGAGGAAGAGGACTTAGGAAACTGCAGGCCCCACCTCCATCCCTGGGAATGGGATGGAACTGTTCATCTGGGAGCTCACCTCAAAGCACTTTGAGGAAAAGAAGTTCCGGACACATTTCTGTGCAACCTGCTCTGGGAGAACCTGCTTTAGCAGAGGGTTGGACTAGATGATGTTCAGGGGTCCCTTCCAACCCTGACCATTCTGTGGTTCGGTGATATTTCAAATGAAACATAACCAGAGTTCAATCACCTTGTTTTACAGCAGTTCTTGAAAGAAAAACAAACAAAACCCAACCACTATCTGACAAAAAGGATTTATTTCCTAATAATAAGATATTTCCTGATGAGAAGTGTCCAGATCATCCCATTTACCCTTTTCTAAAATATTGGAAGAACATTTTCTTTCTTGCACTCCTATGAAATTTCCTCCGTGTTATAAGACTTACTGAAAATCAAAATTGATGATCCAGAAAGCTTCCCAGCTGGTTTTAAAACTCTGAGCTGATTTTAAGATATCCAGCTTTAGTAGCTGTTCATTATCCTTTGCAGTTCTTCCTCAAACCAAATCAAACAGTATTTCATTATCACCATATGAATACATTATATTTTTCCTTCCCTAGGTAGAAAAAATTTGATCAGCAGTAGTTCTACCACTTCCATCTTGCAGTGGCTCAATGCCTTTCGCTGGAATCTTCATTATTCCCACTTCACCCTTTCTTATGGTCTATAGCTCTACTGTCTTCAAATCATCTATCAACTTGCTTTCCTTATAGTTTTGCAGCACTCTTCTTCACATCTCTCATATTATTTGTTATTTCTTTATACTGGCCTTCACATCTTAAAGTAATATTGTAGGTAGTATTGCCCTTGTTCTTGAATGCAGCTTTCAGACATTCTAGAAAAATATTTTAAGGGACTCCTGATTACAATTCTTTGTTTTATTTAAAGTACATCATTCCCAGTAGTTTACCATACAATTGTTTGGGGAAATCAATCATTTTGAACCACCAGACATGTGCTACCTGCTCAAATTTATGTTGTTTACATGTTATTTACAGTAGCTTATGACAACTCTTACCTAAGTGACTATATATTTAGGTGTGCAACCAGCCTCATTTTTATTTGTTTTAATCAACATGAAGTTAAATAGATTTGGGTTTGGGTTTGTTGGTTGTTTTTTTTTGAATGAACCCTGAGTTACTTCAGACATGCTACGACCTACAGGATTTCCTGTTTTCCAGGCAGCACATTTCTACTTTTTTTATTTATTCTTGTTATGCACTTATGAAGCACACTTGTTTCTTCCACGACCCTGTAAACGTCCCCTACAACTCACAAACTTCCAGCATCCACAGAACTCTTTCGCAAAGGATCCCACAGCTCAGCTGCCATATGCAAACCCTCGTCCGTTGTGAGCCCGTACTTACTGCATCTGACTGTCATCAGTTTTAGGAACAAGAGGGTGGGAGGGGGGAATGAAAGAAACACAATCTTCCTATACTTAGTGGCTGGATGCTTGAGGAACGCCCTGCTCCCCCCCCACCATGGCACGTCTCTCCAGTAGACACTGACCAAAGTCCTGACTTGTGCTTTACTTCTTAAAATATTGATCCACTTTTATTTTTTTAAATAAATCATTTGACTTCGAAATGGCAGTCATCTGGAGAAAAAGGTAGCACTGTTTTTAACAGAACATCAGACACTACATCCATTTTGGCCACTTTTTTTTTTTTTTACCTTAAATACCTTATAGCAATTGATTTAACACTCCAGTCACCTGGATCTTCCCAGCTAGACTGAAAGTATGCTCACATATGAACAACTGCATGTCTTGAATATGATGCCGGCACCTAGCACTGTCAGGGTTTTCTGTAGTTTGTTAGGGTTTTTTTGGGGGGATAGACGGTGTATTGCAGTGTTGGCTTGGGGTTTTTTTGGGGGGATAGATGGTGTACTGGGGTGTTGGGTTGGGGTTTTTTGGGGGGGATAGACTGTGTACTGGGGTGTTGGCTTGGGTTTTTTTGGGGGGATAGACAGTGTATTGCAGTGTTGGCTTGGGTTTTTTGGGGGGATAGACGGTGTATTGGGGTGTTGGCTTGGGGGTTTTTTGGGGGGATAGACGGTGTATTGGGGTGTTGGCTCGGGTTTTTTTGGGGGGATAGACGGTGTATTGGGGTGTTGGCTCGGGTTTTTTTGGGGGGATAGACGGTGTATTGGGGTGTTGGCTCGGGTTTTTTTTGGGGGGATAGACGGTGTATTGGGGTGTTGGCTCGGGGTTTTTTTGGGGGGATAGACGGTGTATTGGGGTGTTGGCTCGGGGTTTTTTTGGGGGGATAGACGGTGTATTGGGGTGTTGGCTCGGGGTTTTTTGGGGGGATAGACGGTGTATTGGGGTGTTGGCTCGGGGTTTTTTTTGGGGGGATAGACGGTGTATTGGGGTGTTGGCTCGGGGTTTTTTTGGGGGGATAGACGGTGTACTGGGGTGTTGGCTCGGGGTTTTTTTTGGGGGGATAGACGGTGTACTGGGGTGTTGGCTCGGGGTTTTTTGGGGGGGATAGACGGTGTACTGGGGTGTTGGCTTGGGGTTTTTTGGGGATAGACGGTGTACTGGGGTGTTGGCTTGGGGTTTTTTTGGGATAGACGGTGTACTGGGGTGTTGGCTTGGGGTTTTTTTTGGGATAGACGGTGTATTGGGGTGTTGGCTTGGGTTTTTTTTGGGATAGACGGTGTATTGGGGTGTTGGCTTGGGGTTTTTTTGGGATAGACGGTGTATTGGGGTGTTGGCTTGGGGTTTTTTTGGGATAGACGGTGTATTGGGGTGTTGGTTTGGGGTTTTTTTTTCCCCCAATACACATGCTAAAATACTGGTCATTTTACTTTCCTTCCCTCTCTGTCACTATAGACTGTTCTGACCAACCCAGCCAGGTTGTCACCACGATGACATTTCAGTTAAGGAGGTCCTTCTTGCAAAACAAACAGTTCCTCAGTCTGAAACTCAACCACTGAGATAACTATCAGTTAACTCCCAGAATATTCTGCTGCCAGTCTAGCTCATCAGCTGTGGAAAGATCACTCAGATGCACTTTTCTTTCCAGCTGCTCCAGATCTCTATACTCACAAGCTATGGGTTTTTTTCATGATACAATAGGATAGGATGACAATACATAGGATGCAGCATCCCATATCACTGCAAACTCTTCTCAAGCACGCTGAGGTGGTTATCCAAAACTGCAATCAGATATCACTCCCCAGTTTATTAAGAGAGCATGCTGGTGTGTTTTAGGAAGAGGAAAAATTCTTTGTATTCATAATGGAATCTCTTCTGGGAACAGGGGAAAAACAGTAAAAACTGGGGACTTAAAGACACGACAAATCTCTATCTGGCATGTACATTCTATAACACCATCCAAGATAGCTTTATCCCTTGGCTGCTGACAACCAGAAGCAGACAAGGAACAACCCCTTGGTCATTCTCCTTGCTCGTCTCTGGTTAACTATGGGTTCCTGTTCTTTGAACCGAGGTGTGCCATTCTTCCCACACCTGCTTACCTGACCTTTCTTAGTGGCTCTACTATACCTGCCTGCTTCCATTTTTCATTAAAAATCCTTTAGTTTTCTAACAAAATAGCTCAGTCTTTTTTCTCTTTTTCTTCATTGAAGCACACAATAACAAAAACTATGACATATTCAGTGACAACCCGACTGACTTATTGACAATTGACCATTATCATGGTAACAAGTACAAAATTACACGAAAAAAAGCTCAGAATGTTCTCTAAATGCTGGTGTCTGCCCCTCACGATCATCTCTCTCAAAAGTGCATGCAAAACAATATGCAAATGTGAACTTTAAAACTCAGTTTATACCTGGCCTGGAACATGTTCAAATGCTGGGCCCTATCTTTCATTTTATAGCAGGTAAGAAGGCACAGATTATAGTCTCTATGTATTACAACAGCCAAGGTTTTAAAATCTCCCGTTATAAACATCTCATAGGTAATTTGGTATCTTAATTGCTCGATATGTGACAGGCAGTCCGTATTGCCACTGTTTTATCATCACAGTGAGAAGGAAAAACTTCAAAGGGTTTTAAACCAGAACCTGCTCCTGCCTCTTCTGTGACAAAGAAAAAAACCGATACAAGTCAAGGAAAAGATATGACTTGGGTTTTGATAGTCTGTTTGGAGAAACAGAAGCTTAATAATATTTCATACTACAAGTCGGCATCGGTTTCTCTTACTCTGAGCTATACAGTCATACTATGTATTTGCACATTAATTTTTTTAAGCCCTTGATGAGAAAATATTCATGGTTATTACATCAGAGAGACTGTCCATATATCATCCTATCAAGAATTAAGATCAATCTATGTGATCAACCTCTACAAATGGATTTGTAGATGTGAGATCCTTGTGCCCTGTTCCCAGAGTTCAACACCATTGCTCAGCACTGCTGTTACTACAAAATTACTAGATAAAATCTTGAAGTAGCATTACCTTTTTTACCTGCTTATTTATGAAGTCTCAGAAAAAATTACCTTTTTGTCCCACAGTACAATATAGCATTAAAAAAATTACTTTTTTTTTTTTTTTTGGTTCTTCTAAATAGCAACTAGAAGGATAGTCAGTCTGGGCCACAAGAGCGAAAAAGAGTAACCCAAGAGTAAGGACTGCTACAGCCTAAGTCCAGCCTTGCTAATGGCGCTTAAGTATCTTACTTGAGGATTATTTTCTCATTATGATTGCTTTTGCTGGAATGCTCAAAGTGGGCTTAATCTACTCTAAAAACATTGTGTAACACCCTAATTTTAAACCTATGACTATCCATTGTGTTTGCCTCTTCATTTCTAAAAACTCCCTTAAAATGCTCAGTATGACAGCAGACAAGCTTATTTTGTGGTTCAAGCAGCAAAAAAATTATTTTTACTATTTCTTGATTCAAATGAAAGAAATTACTATTTTTGTTTGTGGAAAAATATAGTGCTTTGGTGTGTGCTTTTACAGGATAGAAGATAGACAGTGACTCTACATGTTGAAAAACACAGAAAATACTGTTGAAAAATATAATATTGTAACTCTACTTTTAAAACATCTGCTTATTTGCCAGTCTAGCTTTCAGAAACTGTTTGAAAATGAAGACTAGTGGGCAAAGCAAAGCTTAATGTAGTGACTTTACGCAGTATGAATAGTTCCTGGAAGTTTTCATGTGTTTAATTTCAGCACTAATAGAAGAGGCGTAAGATGGCAGAGTCTTACAAATTGTGAAACTGTCTCTACCACAGATATAACTCTTCTGAGAGTTTCCCCACAATACTCATTTCAGCTATTGGGAATTTCAGGATATTCGAGGATAAGACTGAGTTGGAGACTTGGATTTTTTTTTAAGTACTGCAAATTAAAGGGAACCAGAGATGGCTTGTGCATGACCGAGAAGACCTGGTAGCCTGGAAGGCAGGGATACTAGCACTGCCACTCTTGTATATGAGGTTTCTCAAACAAGCAGCCTTGAGACAAAAGGACACATAAAGAAAGACGGGACCATTTTGCCTTTTGAAGACAGATTCAGAATATGTAAGACCAATGCCACTTTACAGGAGAAATACTCGGCAAAACTTAATGAGAATACAAAGTCGCTGTATTCTCCACTTAGCAGAGACTGGGATTAATCGCAGCATTTACAGCCTGATTCCTTCCCTACTCCCTGTAATCTCTCTTCCACGCCTTCCTGCTCTGCATCATCTACCTGCTGGCATTGACAGAAGACACCTGAGGTGGACAAAACATATCATGTTTTTTGAATTGTTACGGAGGATAAGCTTTTGCCAAAAGGCAGAGTGCAGCCTTCGCTGGGCCGTGGAGCCCACCCAGTGTCGGGAGGGGAGCTCTGCAGAGGTACATCCCTGTGCTGCGAAAGTCTGGCTGATCGGTACCGGTGTCCTGTCACTGGCATCGGGAACATGGGTCACTCCTGACAAACATACTTGTCAGCTGTCATCAGTGCAAGGAAAACTAGACAAGACACAGAACTGATGCCTTGAGGATCACGGCTTGAACTAGGTCAGCGTTCTGAGATCAGGAGAGAGAGGATAGGATCATTTAAGAAAAGGTAATAGGTCTGGTTGTGGTCAAAGGGACTGTTAGCATCGAGTACTGGTTTCCAGTCACTGGGCAAACCTGAAAAATCTCAGACCTGCCTTCACTGGAGCTCTGAAGATCTTCATCAGCAGAATGACTGCATCAGCTGAAATACTGACTCACAAGTCACTTAAAAGAAACCACACACAGCATTCTAACTTCGGGGGGGAAGGTCCCAACGGTAACCGCGATGACGTTCAGTTTGTGGTTGGGTTTTTCCCCCTGGAAACCCTCAACTTGCCTTTAAACCTGGAGGCACAACAATGTGCTTAGGTACAGCTGCTGTCTAAAGCCTGACATCCAACAGCAAACTAGATAATGAAACACGGTACCTTTTTCAAAGCACAAACTTAAAAACATCTCCTGGTATTAGAACCTTTCCCTTCCAGTTAAGAGGAAATTTTGCCACTCTGGTACTCCGCCTTGGCATTGTAAGATGTTGTTATTTCCCGGTTGCAATACAAACAGAAGTAAAATTTATTTACGGCTACTGGCATCATGAACTGTTTCCTATTTAGAACTTCCCAGTGGTAGGAGACTATTCAAATTCTACAAGCATTCATAGAAACCAGAGCCAGCCACCATATGATGTATACAAGTTATGCTTTTTTCTTTGTGCGCTCCAGTTTCTTTTTAATTTCAAATTTCATTGTTAAGATAAAATTTAAGTAACAACTACTGTCATTGCTTTTTATCCTGTTAGTGTTTCCAAAGCTTGCTTTCAGTGAGTTTGGTATTTGCTCTCCATCACATATTTCTCCTGCAACACTGACAAATATGAACTTCGGTTCTGACAACCTGTAAAATATGGAAATATTACCTAAATTTATAAACTAGAAAACTGCAGCTGAAAGAGATGTTTTTAACAGAAGCCACCCTGAAAAAATCTATGTTAACATTCAGAAATTAAACTCCATTCAGAAAACACAGTATGGGGATCATATCAGAACACAGATAAATAAAAAGATAATGCCATAAACACAACACCATCCCAGCTGTAGGTAGAATATTTACTGTTTGACCTGCAGCTCACACACTCCACTGTCATGCATAAATCAGATTTTTGCAATACAGGGAGATTTCACTTGCATTTGCAGCAAAACCTCATTAAAATGAACTGGCAGACACAGAATATTTCTATCATACAGAAAATTGGGGAAAAGCCAATAAAAAAATTCCTTGCCTACATTTTATATTCAAAAATTTTCAACCACTCTAGCTGTAATATTTATGCTGTATGTATACAGATAGATACGTTCAAGCTGTAGAACACAAAGTCAATACCGTTCCCACATATAACAAAATAAGCCATGTCTTCAGGTGCTCGCGTGCACTTTTGCACACTGATTTACAGTTAAACTGCCACCAGAGGAAGCTGAAATAATAACTCCTGAAGCACAGCTGCCATTTTTCCAACCAGTTTTTTGAAAGGTGGCTATTAATTCCCCTCAGAATATATCTGATGGAAGGCAAACTGGTTATTTTTATAAGTTGATAAACTCTCTTCTCTCAATCACCAGTAACGTGTACTAAACATTTAATTTGGTTCTTTGTTTGGAACAGAGTTAAACAATAACCACGACTACCTTCTCACATGTTTATGGCTCAGGAAAACCATTCATTTTCCTCTAGTACCATAATCCCAGCAGCTTTCACAAGCAGTAAGTCAGTTTTAATTAAAACAAAGTTGATCATTCCAGCAAGGAAAGTCTTTTTAGCTAAAGTCTTCAGCTTCTGTCTGCCCTTGGCAGAAAGGACCCTTTTTGCAGAAAAGAAAAAAAAAAAAAAATAGTGTGCTACCTTTCTCATAAGAAAACACCTTTTGGGGATGAAATTACAAGTTTTGCACAACTGAGAAGTTGACACCAGTGCTCTGTTCTCATTATGCCTGCAAGCGTAGTACTGCTCGGGGACTGCGAGCACAGGAGGGAAATGGTGACGGCAGGATGAAGTGAGAAGATACCATCAATCTGTGGAAATCTCTTTATTCTGTGAAGCAGTATCTATTTTCCCCGCTCTGAATGTCCCCAGCTGGAGAAGATCAACACCTGAAAAACCACAGACTGCACACTTCCATTCTTAAAATAAATACTTAGTACCCCGTTCCCTGCTTGCTGTCAGAACAGCCCTCCGCCCGCGGCAGATGCAGGGCGCTCAGCTCCCCAGCCCTCACGTAAGGATTTAACCATCGTGCAGAACCACAGCAGTTGTGAATTTATTGAAGACTTTTTGCTTGGTGGACAGGTTGCATTTAAGGGCATTTCAGCAAAAGTCAGTCTGGTGACTACATCTACATGAATTATTCCATATTATTGGCTAATCATCTGAATGGTTGTTTATAATCCAAAATCCCAGCTTTATTGGAAGTTTTTTGTAAAACAAAAGCAGGTTGCAGCTCTGCTGAATTATTCAGCCAGTAAGAAGCCTCTACATCAGCTATGCTGCCGCTTGGTGAAGAAAAAACCAACACAAATACTTTAGGTCCTTAAAACTCATTAAGTTGGAGACACGACACTTCGGGCATACAGAGCTGAGCTTCTGAAGACCCTTTTGAATAGCCAACACCCTCCTGACAGCAGCTCCCGTCAGGTCTAACACACTGTGAGAGCCAAACGCAGCGAGCTGCCAGCAAGCTTTTCCCAGGGGAAAGGGAGGGACTTGTGGAGCTTCAGGCGATGGGCGCGAGCACAGGAGCCTCACATGAGTGTCACCAGTCCTACACAATTCAAGCACACTTAGCCTGAAAATAGGAACGCTGATGGAAACTCTCTGCACATGCAAGCAACAGGAGAGACAGGTTTCAGCCAGTACCAGCTGCGTCCCGAGGGAGCAGAAAGTGATCTGGGAAGGTTGCTGCATTTCACTCTATGCTGACATCTGAACCGCTGCCTGCCCCACATCCCACACGCAGCTCCTGGGTCAAACCCACCCGCACCCACTGCAAGGCCCTTTTCTTAAGGACTGTGGGAGGAAAGGGTTGCTCATTTGGTTGTGTTTCTGGTTGGTTTTGTGGGGGGTTTTTAATGACCCCATTAAAAAATGCCTAATATATATGCTACAACTTCCATCATTCTAATAAACTGAACGGGATTCCATCAGCAGTGTCCAGTTTAAATCTGCACACTTCAAGATCACTGTAGGCCAATAAGCGTATCAAATATCTATCACATTCTCAATAAAACCTGAATAGGGCTACAAAACTGTGAGCAGCTGAAATTTTATTATCATCTCTATGACAAGAAGAAGAATTGATTGTACTAGGGTTCAGGTTGAAGATAGAGACAAAAATCAAAACCTAAATTTACAAACTTGCCAATAGGTGATGAAAGAAATTCTCCAAAAGAGAAGGTGAAACACAATTATCTGTTATCTTGAGAAAATAAATCAACCTTCATCCAGCTACAGAAGGAATTTTTAATTCCAGATAAATGTTATGTTTCATTTAATACTCTCAGAAATAGAGGAAAAATAAGCAAGTAAAGGCATTTTTCTGAGGACAAAGCAGATGTGCTTTAGAATGGGGGGGTGGGGGTCATGGAGGAGGAGGAAGGGGGAGAAAATTAGAACACTTTGATGTAGGCACAAGAAAAATGGAAATATTCTGTCAAGGGCAGAAGCTTTTCCTCTCCCCTAGTGTTAAACTGTGCTACATAATCTAGGAAATTAAAGAGGATTTTAAACAAATTGTGTTGACATCACTCCTCCTCTTTTCGCAAGTTGAGGGTGGTTTGTAAAGGCACAAATTATTTAATGGTACAATTTTGAGATGCCTGAGATGCTCACAGCACAGGATGATAGCCCATGAAACAAACTGAACTGATGACAGAAGCGAAAGTGGAGGGGAGTTCTTCCACCTGGACATTGAGGTCGGTTAGAAGTCTTTTCCTAATTTTTGTTAGAACTAAACCAAACTAGAATATCATATACTCACAATAGACACAAAAATGAATGTAAGTGTCTACAAAAGACAATATGCCTACAGCCTACACACTGTAGATTATATAGTCATAAAAAGAAACAATTTGTTCCGAAGATCTGCGATGTACCAGGGAGCCCAAAGGGTCAGAATCTCTGCAGACTCCACGTGTGACTCAATAGCTGGGACCCCTTCCTCTTCTTCAATCAGTTTATATTCATTACACTTGTTTTTCAACTAACACAGGGTAGGAAAGACAGATTAATCCCTGTGCTGTGTTCCCAGGCAGGATGTCACCTTCTAAGTTCCTAACTGGCATGCAGCCATACTTCACCTTCTGTTTCACACAGCACCCAGGTCACCCATTCACCTTAAGACCAAACTTGCTTCAGAGATGCTAAAAAAAGCATCTTTCTGCCCTAGGATCATTAACTCCTTTCCTAATCCCTACACACCAGCCTTGGTACCGACACAGAAGTGGATGGTCCCCAGCAACATTACTGTTAAAAGTTCAGTTTTCATTAAATTGTTCATTGTAATACTTCAATGCCCAAGAATAATGAACTTAATTACACACCTAAGGCAGCTGTGTAATTCATTGTAACGCTGCAGTTAAGTGATGAGGTATGTTGTTATTTACCAGATGTGAAAACGCTCATAGTGACAATTTGAAATAGGCAGAACTCATCTGCTCAGTTCAAACTTGACACTCAGACCAGGTTCATCTCAAGTTCCTCTAAAGACTGACTCATCATGCTCACGAGAACTATAGAACATATGCAGTAATACATAGTATGTGATTAAACAAGGCAAAAATGAAACAGTCGCCACCACATTATTTTCCTACAGGATCCCAATCACCCATTTAATGCACAGTGGGTTCAGCAATTAGAAGAGAAGGAACCCATTTCAATATTTTCTTCTCCTCCCCATTCACTGCAGAAGCCCATGCACTGCTCATGTGACACCATATAAACCCTGCACCGCTGACAGAAGTGTTAATTTTGTAGTCTTCTTTACTACATGATTCATAAACCAAGAACCAGAATACCTCAACAGCTCCAAAGCAATTGTTTTTCAAACTCTTTCATTTTACATATGAGAAAAGCAAGGCAAAAGAAAGCAACTTGCCTTAAGACTCACAAAAAATCAGCGGTGCACTCAAGATTACACCTTGAGAACACCTTACTCCTAAATCAATACTCACTGATGTAGGCTGTATCATCTCTGTACTAAAGGACAAGGAATCGACAGCTTCTACACACTTCATACTTACCTTTAAAGTACCACTCCACAGGTCAAGTTATAGCTTTCCTCTAATGATACCTGCCTGAATTTGCAGGATCTGCACTATCCTTTGTGTGCAAATTTAACCTCCATCAAAATGAACCTGGAACTCTAAACTTCCACAAGACCAACCAGCAGCGTGAATAATGATGAGGACAGCATCACCTATACTGACAGTGAATCATATAGCCACAGCCCATTCAAAAATCAGAATACAGGCTAAACAAAGTTCCTATTTTCCTTCATCTACCTTTAAACAAAGGGAGACCAGATCCAAAGGACCTCAGCTAACTTTTGTGCTGGTCAGGAGAGAGTGAACCTACATTTGTAAATACTGGAAAGAAAGCTAAGCATGAGGATCTCAGAGGTAATGGCAATATTTGGATTCTACTGAAGGGCATGAGACAGCCACTATGATCAGATTTTGGACATGAATTATTTGAATTCAATGAATTGAGTAAGTGGAATTTGGAAAGGAGCTGTATATAATGAGGATCTATCAGATGAACTTGAAGCATGCTTCAATGAAATATAAATAAAACCTAATGAAGAAAATTTCAGGAGAACAAAGTCTGAAAGAATACAAACAGGGCTGGGTAAAATATAATCAAATACAGTACCAAACAAAGTGGACAATACGGAGAAAGAAAGTTCTTAGAGCAAGAACCACGCACTGTCTACTAATAAATGTGCTAGGCATCAAAATATCCAGAGAGTAAACACCAAAACAAACTATAGAAGGAAAAGGCAGCACTTATGAGACACAAAAGCAGCAAGTATCTTAAAGAGAGGGTGCATAGAATAAAATTAAAGGTAACTACATCTAAAGAAAACAGAACCGAAGAAAGAAAAAGCCAATAGTATAAATAGTTAAGACTAAGAACAAAATACCATCCAGCTACTGCACATGAAAACCAAGAGATCAACATAGGAGATGGAACTACCACAGACCCATCACAGGCAATAAAAGAGTATTTTATTAAAAGAATAATTACACATTACTAAAAACCTCACAAATTCTTTACTCATTGCCCATAAGAGAGTACTAGAAGGGAACCAGCAGGCACGTATGACTTCCAGACAACCAGAAGGTGCCCAGAGGTCTTGACAAAACCAGAAAAAGATGGAGGAACTTTGAAAAGAGAGAAGTGACCTAAAACACACAACAAATTAACCCAGAAGGACAGAAAGAACTTTTATAACCATGTGGTATAAAACTTTTCATCGATTACATTAGAGCTGGTTGTAACATGAGAACCACTTTTACTGTACACTGTCCCCTCTTCAACTTCAATTCCAAAAAATCCGAGTTCCTTCTTTTCTTGCCTTACTTACCAGGGCTAACCTGCATGCTTTCAGGGTAGGTGGTTTAAAAAGTAGAAGGGAAATAATAGCCAAAAATCATCAAATCAAAGTAGTATGTCTAAACAAATAGCTAAGCTGTAATTCTGAGCCAACAAGCTGAGCATTTACCTTCAAGAGTAAAAATGGAGGTGGAAGAACCACCTGAAAAAACTAAGTTTTAAGCAAGGAGACACAACAGAAGGAATTTAAGTTGCGTGGATTTTAGAAAGGTCACTAAGTCTCTGCTTCCTCTCCTCCATTCCCTTTCTGCCCTTCTTCCAGTCTTTTATTTCCCTCTGCACCACACAACGGAAAAGAGCATTTGGTCTAGAGTCATTAAGTATGGTATTGGGGTGAGCCACACGTGTGGATAGGGAACCGGCTTAAATGTCACAGAGAGAAGCTGTTTATGAGACAGAGCAGTTTGGGAGAGAGGGATTAGCGGATTGCCACAAGAATCAGTATTAGGCCCATTTTTATTCATTTTATATACCGCTGACCTAGGACATGAAATATGTATGAAGGTGAAGAAATTTGCTGATGAAACAAAACCAGAGAATAGAGCTTGTAAAGACAAAAAGAGAATGGCAATAAAATTCTGAATGACAAATAGGCGAGGATCACAGGCTGATACTGTTAGTGGCTTCACTGGCATCTGCAATTCATTGTAAAGCAAGATAAGGTTATGAGATGACAGAAAGAAAAGAAAAAAAGTAGTGCTCTCTCATTGGCCATATACCATAAAATGTTTAAAAGAAGTTGAATATGGGCCTGGTACTGGAAAGAACTTTAAAACCATCTGCATGAGGATTAACAAGTATTTAAAATAATAAGGCAAGGGAGATTCTTAGATAGATATAGTAAACAAGAGTAAGACTTGGAATAAAACACTTAATACTGCGTAAGGGACTTGAAGCCACATTTGGAATGCAGCTATAGTTCCTGTCCCTTTAGTCTAGGAAGAATATTATAAGACTGCAGACACTAAAAGGGCAATCAGAATGTTACAGAAATTCTAAAAATTTAGTGCACAATGGAGTGAGCTGCTAGTACCCTTTGAAAAAAGACCCAAGGAGGTAAAAACTTTTTTGAAATATACAGAATATTGAGGAGAACATAAGGAAAAGAATACATCCACCCAGAGCGAAGGAAGCCTAGCGAGTTGAGGGAACTTTGGGAAAGCTCTTTGCCTCAGTGAATCTATGTACTGATTACATACAGTGGCGAGAGAAAGCGTAAGCATCACAACAACCAGCATGATCAGAACGGCGATATCAAGTGATGGTCAGAGTGCTGGATGTCGTGCAGCAGCACTGCTGTATCAAAAATAATTTCACATCATGCTATATGGGTGACCTGGCAGCACCACAGTTACCCAGAGGGGAAAAAAAAAATTGAGAGATTACAATTAATAACTCATCTACTCCTACTGCATGCTTGTCTAAGCCTATATTAATGGCACAGATACTCCATGGACAAGGCCCTATTAATGAGTTTTTGAAATTGCAAGGGATTGTTTATGACTCAGATAACATACCTTGTCACAGCACATCCTTTGAACTCATACGTTATTCCACAAGGACTGCGCAGCATGCCGGGCCACCGCTCGGTCCCTCAGCTTGCTGGCTTTCTTTCCAAAATAGCCTTAGTTCTTCTATCCAGGCCTGATCAAACTCTTCTTGGAAATCAAAGATTCTTACCGTCTTCAGAGGAAAATAGATTGAGCCTTAGTTGTTTATGCACATTCTCACCATATGCAATATCTTCAGAATTACTAGATGGCGTGACTGTGTTAAGTGACCAGATTTATAGAACATGACATGATTTTTGTTGCAATGCTGCTAAATTATTTTTTTAAATATACTATTTTCTTGGCCTGAAAAGTCTTTTCATACCAGCCTTAGTAACCACCAAAACCAGCTTAATATTATTAAAATATTATCAACTTTCATTACGTTCAATTTGAGAATCTGACAAGCGATAATTTTAAATACATTTTCACCAAAATTAAAATCACAAATTGTAAAATTAATCCTGGAAGTGTCAGTTGTAATGTAATGCAATTTCAGCCTCCTTAAAGTGACTTTCTTATTAACTACTACAGATTGGATTCCCAACACAAAAGCAAGCAGCGCAATAATTTAAATACCACACTAGCTACCAAGCAGCCAGCCAAAGTGAATTGGGAGAGATGAGTTCACTTGATTTGATAACCACCTGCAAATATACAGGTGTCATCTGCATTAATTATCCAAACATGACTGGCTCCCATTAGCTCTAATACAGTCTCAAAGGAATTCAGCAGTAATGCCTTAGGTTGAAGGAAGAGAAAAAAGAAAAATACAAGTGCAAGAGTAAGTGCGCATATGTACTGACAAATTTTATCTTTCTTAACTCCTTACTGGGATTAAGTGCTACAAGAAGTAGTGTTGGGAGCTCAAAGGATGCTGCCCTTCCCATAAAGGCCTTCCTGATCTTTCTGGCCAAGCAGAGTAAACACAGAAACACGTGCTTTCGGGAGGAACGGTTGTTAGGAAGGCTCTCTTGCATTTGATCTGTCTCCTCTGCCAGGAACTAAAAGTAGCTCAAACCCAGGAGAGGAGCAGACAGCAAACTGAACCAGAGCTGGCAGTAGTCTATCACCTGGCAAATAAGGAAACTATTCAAACCATTTATTTTCATTATCTTTCATCATTTGTTGTATTTCTTAGCCAGATCATGAAAAGTTTAGGATGTAAACCTGTATTTTACATCCTCTTAAATCAATGTCAGCTGAGAGAAAAGCACATGCCTTTGGCCCTTTTGGGGATGCGTACATACATGCACACATGTGTAATTATCCGTGTGCTGGAACAGATGTAGAAGCTTTATAAAACCAGAATCAATTGCCCAGTCACAGTTACTGGAAAACTGAAAAGATACACAGACTACCTACATACGGGTCCTGCTTAGAGAGAAAACAATTCTTACTGGAACAGTGTAATAACAACTTTAATTATTTCCAAATCCCAAATAAAATAGAAGAAAACCAAGCCAATGGTCTTACATAAGGCTTAGAGATACTTGTGCAAAAACTGTACAGCAGTGGTAAACTGAACTTGCTAAATGGGATTGCCCACTTTAGAAGACAATTACGTTCCCTAAATAGTTATTTAATTGTACTCAAAAGGAATAAGAAAAATTTTGCTGCCATTGATTCTTATTTATATTGCAGTGTTACCTAACAAGTTACTTACTGCAATGCCTTCTTTTCTATATCATATTAGGATTTCCAAGTAAAACTTATAAACATTATGTATCTGATGAACAGAATCGTGTGATAATACTTGGTGTCATGACCTCTGACTCTGTGAGACAATAGTTTTAATCGGTAGAGAATAGTATCAGGACTCCAGTTAGCAGAATGGGTGAGAGTCCTAAAGACAGTATTTCCTGGGCATTTATGCTCTTTAGCATGGCCCTTAGCATATTACACCTGCACCTAAAACAGGAATTAAAAGAAGACTTCCTTACAGTCTACAGCGATTTCCACTCACTTTGTATTGACATAAACTACTTCATCAAGTGCAAAGGTCTGGAGGTTCAGCATTTATATATACAGGGATTTGTCCACACATAAACTTAAAAAAATTCTGCCTGTGCCTGCAAGGAGAAAGCATCACTATTGATTGCAAATAATTGTATACAGATGTTTGCTTACAGGCAAACAAGCCTAAGAGATGACAGCAGAGGATAGTGATACAGACCAGACTTGTCAAAAACTAATTCACCAGTTTTTGATCAGAAACTAGATGACAGCTGATGACTGTACACAAGCTGTTCTGAGATGCATCATGAGATGCCAAATAAAGTACAAAAGGAATGCTTCCAAAAAACACAGTACATGCCCTGAAAACCTTTGCAGTTTTAGCACAGATGTTATTTTAGTATTTTCAGTCTTCCTTACAGTTTACTTATGGTTCCTGCAAGACAGCAAAAAACTTTTCATTCTATTGCAACAGATCCTTAAGCCAGTCATCTCCTCGGCTCCCTGTCTATGTTATCACTTTTTAAACGGTCTGTCATCATTGATGTCAAATTCAAAGTATTTGTTATCTGATGAATTTCTAAATGGACATATTTACATTTGCATTTGCCTTAAGTCTTTAAAAAAACCCACCCTAATACCTGCCTTTAAGCTCCTCCCTTTAAATGCTGCTCCTGTCCTCTTGTTTTTCCTCTCTCTCTAAGCAACAATAGCTTCCCAGGAACTCGCTCACCTTTTTGTGTACCATACCAAATGGGGGGGGCCAGAGAAAAATTGCTTAAGGAGCTGCCCTCTTTAGGTGCAGCTGAGATACATTTTCCCATTTTCCTTTACCCCACTTCACCAGCCTTGGACCACAAGGTTGGATCTGGACTGAAGAAGAGAGAAGTTCATTGCTCCACTGCCTCGTTGCTCTCTCCAGAAATCACGGCCGCACCTCCTTTTTCCCCTGTCCTCACATTTTTGCTGGCTGATCCTACAGATTGTTTTCCTCCAATTTCTTTAAGAGACTTCTCTCTGAATGTCAGACCAGCAAACCCTTGACAGTGCAGCTTTTTCCTTTCCCTCCTTAAATCATCCACAAGTTCTACAGATAACTTATGTCACGCGTCCTTGCAACAAACTGCACACAACCAAGAAAAGTTTCACCACCTCACATATAAAAATTCTTAACTAAAGCAAGTGTGTTAGGTTTTTTTTTTCTTCTTAGGGAGCAAAAATATATTTTGTCAGCTTAAGGATGACTTTACAAGATATCATTTAATCCTCTACAGTAGAGAGAACTAGCACAAATCTGTTCCATATTACAGTTACAAGACTGTCACCTCTTAACAGAAATTCGAGTTTTACCTAGAATTCACTAAATATTGCAAGAACAATCTGCCACCTGCAAAGTGACTTGCCTTACACATATGGTCCACAGTGCTGCAGGACTAATAAACTTACCCCCCCAAAAAGACAGTATTGACCCCAACGGTAAGTGACACCACAGAAAAGCAAGCAGCATCTGAGAGATGAGAAAGAGCAAAGAAAAATACTCAGTGAAACATGTCCATTGACTATTTTGCACCATTTCTAGTGATAATCCTGATGTCAGAGTTAACTAGTCAACTAGCTATTAGTAAACTAGAAGTAATTTTAGCTAGTTTCAGTATCCTTGATAAACTAGTGATTCAACATGCCAAGTGTGTGAGTGATGAATTTCAGCGGTTTCAGAATGAATCCTACAGTATATTATACATGTCATAACAATCCCACACTCTCCAGAAGTTAGTAGTCATGGAATATATCACACAGTTTGACAAGCAAATCTCTCAACAAGATCTACGTTTATCTCCTATGACCTACAAAGCAACTCTTATCACAACAAATGGAGCAAGCCCAGCACATCTCAACATAAAGACAGATTGAGACAAATCTATCTACTTTAAGGAACAGCCTCAGAGGACTATCAAAGTAAGCTAAAGATATATGTGCTCTCCCACAGCAAGATTTTCAAATCTATCTTGACTCAAACTAGTCTGTTCACAGCTAAGGGAAGGGAGAAAAAAAAGAAAAAAAAAAAAAAGAAAAAAAAGAAAAAAAAGCCTGAGAAATGAGAAATGCCAGGAACTAATTAGGAAACAGATAAGATCCGAGGTCTTACATTCCAAGTATTGTACTAAATAGCATCCTAATAGTGGGTTATGGTCAAGTGTAATTTCTGCCAGAAGTAACCAAGGAAACCACTTATTTAAGTGCATACATGGGGGGAGGTAGCAAAGGAAATGGATTCGAATCCAAACTCAGGAAACTTGGAGAGCTAGCTGCAACAAGCCTCCAAAAGATGCAGCTGTTTGGAGAAACAGCCTATACATATTTATTGAAATATTTTTTGGTCTAAAAATCACAGTGAAGACGTAGCACATTCTCACACAGCACTAAGAATAGGACAGCAGTCAATATGGACCAGAAGGCAGTGGTGCTGTGGTAATCCATTGCAAGTTAAGATTCACGTATTGGTAAATTGTGGATCTTTGGTAAGTCTCGTTTACGAGGTTTGAAAGACTTAGCAATACTCAGGCAAATAGCCAGCAGCTATGTCTACAGCACTCCGAGAGACCAGCTTTCAAAGAGACTAAACAGCGCAAAGAGCTGTGTCCATGCCCACCTAGAGAAGCCAGGAAGCCAGCTGGCTCCATCCTGCCCGGGAGCATGGTAACCCACTGGGTACGTGCCCTCTCACACCTGGCAGGCTCCAGCTGTCACCACCGCAGACTTCTGCCTCGGATGGATGGGTGCGACACTGAGAGCAGCCTCATGAGACCTTCCAACGTGGGGCTGAGAGCAGCCAGAAACCCTTTAAGCAGTAACAGTTGCAGGATGACGTTTTGTTCATTTGCAGCGCTGCAATGCAAGCTTTCTTTACAGATCTCCCAGTGGCAACACATTTTTTAACAACCTAAATTTTTGAGGCTTGTGATGGCTTTTTAAAGCTAACCTTGGAAGCTTCCCAGAAACTTTGTTGCTGCCAGACCACATCCAGCACTAAAACATGATCCAAACTCCATAAAGTCAAGATACGCATAAACCCTGCAGTATTTTGTCTACACGTTTTACAGAGCATTAACTGCTATGAGTTCATTTGCAAGATGTAAGTTATTAGGTTTAATTTACAGAATTGCACATAGTACCTGTCCTCGTTCATGCTCCAATACCACTACAAGCAACTGAAAATAGTCTGATTTTTTTCCCCATAGGAATTTGAGTATGTCTAGCTGAAAGAATCACACACTCATTTCTTGCTAAATATCAATGAGAATTTAACATCTACCTTGCCTTTAAAAAGGCCAGGATTGTCTTGATTACCTGGGATTTCTTGTTACTCAAGTATGAAGGCTATTAATGAGTCGCTCAGGACAGAAGTGGCAAAAAGTTAGGAAATATTGTTTTTCTAAGTGTTAACTACAGCACTTTTTTGGTCACTTTTTCCTTAGATTACCATTGTCACTTCATTATCTATTTATCCTACCAAATTATTTTAAACTTCCAGAGTACTCTGAACTAATTAATTTCTATGTGTATAAATGATAAATACATGAGTGACAGAATATAGACTGCGATACTGGTGAAATGTTCCGATGCCTGTTTGGTAATGAGTAGTTAAAATTAGCCACAGTACAACTGGTTGCACCATAATTGGGTTTTGGTTGGGATTTTTTTTTTTTTTTTTTTTGGGGGGGGGGGGGTGATGTTTGAGGCTTTTTGGCTATGGGTTGGGTTTTTTCCCCAATTTAAAAAAAAAATTAGAAATAGATTACAGCACTGCAGCTGTATTGGAATAGAGAGGAAAGCGAGGGATGTCTCCATGCAAATTCACAAGCAAAGGGAACACTTTTCAACAACTTAAAAACCAGCTGCACAGCTAATTTGCCAAAATATTGGGTGGTGTTTTTTTCCTTTTTTAAAAGAAAAAAAGATTAAAAATACTCCATTTTATAGCCATATGTGACCATCTCCCAACTTCTATCTGCCTGATAGTTTGGAATGGGATGCTACCATCTCTGTGCATTTAGATGAAGAGGAAAAAATTCAAAAATCACAACAAAGATGGAGTGGAAATCTGTGTGGATCTATGCGTAATTCAAGAGGCAGTGCTGCAGACGAGAAGAGAAAACGAGATATTGATGTAGCAGAAGAAAAATGAAGGAAGATGGTTGCAAATATATTTCTGGAGGATAAGGGGAAAGACACTGAGATTGCTCATTTTTTGGCCTAATGAATAAATCATTTTAGTTTCCTCCCCCCTTATGCACCTGCTGCTTTGAAAAGCCCCTTCCACAACCAACAACTGAACAGCAAATGCCGCACAATGACTCAAATGTTGCTGGAGCCATGCCAGCAAAAATTACCACTCTTCAACCAAGATAAACATCATATTACTTCATTACCCTTTTAAAACATATGCAAATTAAATCTATTATTCTTTTTTCTTACAGAAATGAAGTTCCTTTGGCTGGAATTCAACGGCTCCCTTTGTCATCGTTGACCATGAATGGATGAACTTCATGTAGATGATGCCCATTTCCCATCTTTGAATCAAACATTAATACCATTTGACAGTAATAAATAACATTTATCACAATAGGGATCTACTAATGATTTTCCCACTAAGCTGGCTCATCAGAACCTATCAGCTGACAACTGCATAAATGAGATTAGCATAACAGCTGCCTATGACAAATGTATCTAAATCATTTTAATGCCAGCTAGCTCTTTGATCTCCCTATCACATTCTTGCCAAAAGTAAATCCATTTCTTCAAGATACATGTTGTTTATTACAGATACATGTGTATATTCCACACCATTATGTACTCTAGAGATTTCAGTAATTAAAAGAACTAAAAAAAAAACCTGATTGGATACTGCCATTATAATGTAAACTTGCAACACTGCACTTTAGAGTAGCATTCCGCTGCCTACTTAATCCCCCTCCCTCCCACCCGATATTGTAGGATTCAGTGTTTAATAGCTGTGTGTTTCTCTGGCACAAAATACATGTTTTAATGTAAATATGTGTATTAGCTTCTCTTTGTGAGTATTGCTTACAGAGGCATCATTTTCATACAATTTAAACTAATTCCCAGTAATGTGGGACTTGGTTCCATGCACACATCAAAGCAACAAATCAATGTGTTTGTATAAATGCAAAAGTGACAGGGAAAGAAAAACTCGCTGGAAGAGCAATGTGTTTGTCTTTCAATTAATATTGCAAGCAAGGCCTAGGAGACTGTCAAACTCACTCATGAAAACAGACTTCAGACTAAACCCAAAGCCAACAGCTCGTTGCACCTCTGTAACAACATTTTATAATCAAACTTCCAAACACTTCTTCAGTCAAAAGTCAGTGCGTTCCTCTACCTGAATTCAGACTGTCACAGTTCTTCAGGTCTTTGAGGACATAGATGGCTTCCTTGGTGTCTAAAACACGGGGAAAGATGCCCTCAGGTGCTTCAGGAAACCCCAGTCAGATTCACAACTCAGATTAAACCCACGGTGCTTCAGAAAGGAGCAAACCAGACACAACACAGGGAAAAAAAAAGAAAAAAATAAAGAAAAATACTAGAAGTGATTTTTTCCCTGACTGTTTCCCCCAACCTATTTCATTGCAACTTGAATTATCATTTCTAAAAATATTTAACTATGCTAAACTTATTTTAAAAATATGTATATTCGAGTCTCTTGGCACTCAGACATTTCTAAAAAGTGTCCCTCCAATCCAGTTTTGAACCATTTTGGAGCCACCAATCTGTTGAGATCTGCAGAACAATCTCCACTGATTTACTGAAGTTTGGATTAAGCTTTTGATGACTTCACATATGAAGTAACATCAGGCATGCCTACACGTGAGTGCCCTTGATTTAAACCCAACGGTGTGTACCTTTCCTGGCCCGTGTAGCTTTGCAGACATTTATTTTGTTGTTTGGTAGAGATGAGCATTTGTTCTCCCGTCAGCATTTTTATGCGAGTTCTAAACAGAAACATTCTTAACTATTTATACTTGAACCATCTTAATGGCTAAACTGTGAATAAATAGAGGGCAAACTAGGTATCTGTGCTGCATTTAAAATTAAAATACACATCCATTTACCAATCAGCTCAGTAAATTCTGGAATAGGAAACTTTTGACTTCCACTAAGAACCAATATCAAGTGGCACCAGAGCTCCATTCTCCTAAAACTCTCACCAGTTCATGGTAGAAAGGTTTTCTAAATTAATGCCTCTAAATGAAAAGTTTGAAGCATTTTGCATAAGCATGGAAAATATGCAAGGATGAGAACTAATGAGATTGCAGGCTGAAAACTGTTAAAGTATTCCAGTTATAGTGCTCTGTAGCAAATATCTTGTTTTCAATGCTGTTACATTCACAAGCACTTTGTTCTTACTTGCGTTTCAATTAAAATTCATGGGATGTTTTCTCCACATATTTTTCAAGTCTGCCTGCATTTTCCATATCTTAGAAAAATTTCTGGCCATTATTTTTCATGTGAAATGAACAGAATGTATGTTCTTTTGTCCAAGTCTTTTGTTTTGGGCAGCAGGCCATTTTTCACAGATGAAACTGAGGCACACAATTTCAGTTCTGACAGTATTCCTTATCATTCCCCCTAGTTAGCATTGTCACCTTTCATTATTTAGTTTTGAAGTACAGGGAAGGCTGATTTATACCCATGATGTATAATTACAGGCAGGAGGAGGGCTTGGAAAGTAGAAACTCTGAATTAGGGCTGTAGTGCCTGGAAGCTTCCTGTGAAGAGTTCCGTGCCACCAGCTAAAAACCAAAAAGCTGAACAATTTAAACAAAATAAATCCATGCTGTTGTAAGCACTGAGCTGATAAAAGCAAATACAAAACTAATAAAGTACCTTCGTTCTGGTTGCAAGATAATTTTAAATGTTTTCAATCAAGTACAAATGATGAAGTGTGTTTGTATTGATCAAAATCATCTTTGAATGTTCCCATGGTCAAAAAAAGCTTTTTTTTTTAACCCTCCACTTCACTTGAAATCACTTTGACCCAAGCCCACTTCGCATTCGGAAGGGAGAAGCGCTTTCTGCAGTTCTTTCATATGATTACGTACAGTATATTTTCAGCTGCCTTTTTAAAAGTTTAAACAAATGGAAGGCTTACTAAGAAGATATCATAATTACACGCAGCTATTTTACTAGCTCTTATCTAAAGCAAAAGCAAGCAATTAGTTGAGAACAAATTCATTCAAGACACTTACTGAACATGAGGGAATACACCAGTGGGAGAAAATGGGCCTGTTTTACTGTTTCCTCTTCCCCGCAGAAAGACAGTAAACTTATTCTAGTAGGTTTAACACCACCTACATAACAGCTTTTATGTTTGAAAAAGGAACTAATATTGCAGAGGCTTTGAGACTGCTTAGCAAATGGATAAACACATCGAAAACATCACCCTGGTAGTCTTAGACAGAGGACACCTGCCCTGACAAACAATACAGGGTTACTGTTGTAAAAAAATGCAGAAAACATTACTGGTGCAAGCGGTCACCAGTTCAGTTCTCACCAGCAGAAACTTAAGCCCACCGCCGTCTTGAAATCCCATTTTACTTTCAATGACCAGACCGGATTCCAGGTGCACACTGCTGACATCCAAAGGGAAGGAGCTGAAGAGGGCAGAAGATTGCGCAGCAGCAGGGAGGATGATTAGGACACAAACAGGTTCTTCAGGGACACACTACTCCTCTACCTAAACTCAATGTTTGGGACATCAACAATTCCGTTGTAAGGAAAAAGCTGTATTTAAGGGCAGAGGGAAGAAAGCCCATGAGTTTCAACAGTTATTCCACTATAGTTAGATTCCAGAATGACTGCTGCCCTTCACTGGGCTTCCTCCCAGATCATCCGAGAGAATTCTTCAATTCTGCAATTGATTGCAGTTCTGCATCTGCAGAAAGAAGTTCTGCAAATGATCGTTTCGGTAACACAGAGCTCCCAGTGCTAAGTGCTGGTAATCCAAAATGCACTAAATACATCACAGTTACTTTGCATCCTGGCTTTACATCTTATATTCCCATTTGATGAATACAAGCCAATTAAAAAAAAAAAATTAAAACATACGTAGTAAAAGTGTTCACTCCTTCCCTTTTGTTATTGGGGTAACCAGGTAAAAAGTAGAAGACTATTGAAAACAAGGGGTTTTTCCACTTTCACTGGGAGGATACGCATGGACATTTCTCACAAATTTAAGACAACACCTACATGTAAATCAATCCTGTTTCCCTAGAAAGAATGACAGAATATTTGTGCTGGAATTTGTTAATGTTTTCTAACCTAGTAGGAAAACAACTGTTTTTCTTGCAGAAGGATTTGGCAGGCATATAGGCAAAGTAATACGTCATCTTTCTGCAGTTGTCTTCACTTGCAAGTCTCAGCAATATTAATTCATTTTGGAGAAACAGGCTAATGATATTTTTTCCTCTTGTCATCGATTGGGCTCTGGATGTTTCTTTTAATGAATGCGACATAATTCATGCATAGTCACTACTGAACCCAGCAAATTCATAATTAGTGACAATTTTGCACCTGCTGTTATGGGTAGATGCTGTTCACTTTAATTTGATACCTTGATTATTCATTGGAAACTGCAGGAGACTCCGATTATCTTAGACATTTCCTGAAAAGAACATAGCAGTCACAACTGGATAAATACTGAAAAAAGCATTTTCAATAATTTTCTAGTAATCAAGACTCCAACCCAGCAATACACACATATTGTGTACAGATGTACACACACTACACTCAGGAACATCACGCTCAAGGTGATGGTAGTATTTCATATGCTTTAAACTAAACAAGATAATAAGTTTAACTGTATTTTTAAGTTAAAGTACTAGCTAAAATTGGAAGTATTATGTGTATTTTTATGCGAGAGGTGATTCTGCTGGATCGTGTACCTGACTGCCTCCAATGTCAACCCTCCTACAAAGATGTATTTGAATTTTGAATCACAAACGTGGTAGCTGGGAAAGTTTTGTGGTTGGAAGACGGGATATAACACATATAAAAGAATTAAGCACAACCATTCTGGATGCATGTGTATTCATGGCTGCATAGATTTCTTCTTCCTGCCCCTCCATATCCAACCACGCTCAAAGGTAGGATACATAGCTGACCATTTAAATGTGTTTTGATTCTCTACATCTACCTCCCAATAGACTTACCAAGCTTTTTTCTAGAAGCCTAAGCAGCAGCACTTTCAAAAAAGGGGAGGGAGATGAATCTTGTGTGTATGGACACACAAACCTTCACCAAAACCAAAACAAATCATCTGCTGCCCCTTCCAATATTTCACAAACCCAGAAGGGAAGAGCCTGACAGGCACCAGGGACTCTGCTCCCACGAGTGGGTGTGTGGGGCATTTCTGGGGTCAGCCCTAGATCAGCCATGCAGCTGCGGTACAGTATAACAACACACAGCACTCTCTCAAGGTGTTTTTAGTTATGCCTTACCCTGCAGCATTCCAAACTTTAAATACAGAGGTCACTTACTAGCTTATGATTCCATCTATCACCAAAAAACAATGTAAAAAAATCTGTTAATTTGGTGGGTTGATGTTGGTTGTCTGGTTTGTTTGGCTTTTGGGGGGTTTTTTTGGTTGTTTTATTTCTTTTTTATTAACCAGTGAAATTAGCGTTTCCTGCCTTAAAGCATTTTTTTCCCCCATCGCTAAAAGTGAACATTGCATAGTATTATTAAAGAATCATCCTTCCATCCCCACACCCCGTTGTTTTGGTTTTTTGTTTGTTTTTTTTTTAAGTTTGCAAGTGCTGCTGTACTTGCTAAACCTTTTAGGAAACCTTGTTTTAATTTTTCTGGATGACTTTGCCTAGCCAACAACTATCGGAAATTACTTTTCCATTAGGTAAAAAGTTTAGAAAAAGCAAGAGACGTCGTCTTCCCCACATTCCCAGATATGATTCAGCACCATTAACTTGAACAACATCTTGCTACAAGCAAATTAAATTATCATACTGTCCTGATTTTGAAATCTAGTTTCTGCATCCTGAAACATTCCAGTATGATTGTCCCAGACTAGAAGGGGATGCTTCTGAATACCTTCACTTTCATACAGGCAAATCCCAACCTCAGGCATTTTTCCTGAACTCTAGAGTTTCTGGCCACATACTCTCGATGCCAATAGTCAATGATTTAAGTGGCACAACACCTGTCATGTAAGTTACTCTAACAGAACAGAAAACATTGTTGAAGTATTTTAAATCGTGACCCTTTCCCAACTATAAGCAACAAGCAGGAGGGAAAGAAAAGGCATTTCTAACCTACTTTATCTGGCTGACAGGCAGATGCACATTGAAAAGGATTCAAGGAATAAGGTGCTCACTTGGAAACTGAGCATGATGTTTCAGAGTACAAGTTACATTTAAGATTTTTTTTCTACTTTATATGATCACTAAAATTAATACACAAGATGCCCAGTTACTCTTCATTCTACTCTAAAAATCAAGCCCAGCACTGCTAAGGTTCTACTTTTGTTTGACCACGAAAACCATACAGTGCATACAGATACTGCTTCAGCTGCACAGTCCTGTCTTGTCTCCTCTTTGGAAGGATAAAAATCTTTACAAGAAAAGTTACTGTAATAAACTCTGTAGAGCCAAAAATACAGGACCAAGTAGGTATTTAAAAATAAATCTGATTTTCCTGACTCGGCTTATACCCTTAATAAGCAGCCTAATGACTCTCTAGATGACTGACATTACAATTATCATAAACTGAATTCACTATTAGAATATTCATGGAAAATGCTATCGTTTTATAATTATACAGTTATAATGGGAATTAGACAATAAGAACTGCATATTCAAGAATTTCTTCAAATACTAAGGAAATCTATTTAAGTAGAATCCGAACTTTCGGCATACATGAGCATCCCATGATCTTTTTCTTAAATCATCAGTTCTGGGATCTCTAAGCTAGGAAGAGTATATAATTCTTGGACAGATAATGGTGTCAGCATTAGTAAGTGACATTGCTCAGGACCACTGTCTCCCAGTAAGCTAATACCAGGAACTTCATCTAGGCCATTAAATTCACCTAGTATGTTATTTTAACCACAAAGCAATTTTTTTGTGTGTGTGTGACAATAAATCATATGAAAACAAACTGAATTTGCCCTAAGCAGCTGCCTGTATCTAGCGAAGCCTTCATGTGCCACCAGGATACACAGTGCCTGTGCTGGAGAGCTACAGAGGACCTCATGCCGACCGCACTGGCATAAGCGGGCATTTGCCCTGTGGGCTTCTTGCTGCCAGAATGAAGCTGGGTTAGGCATGCAAGCTAGGACCCCACCAGCTGCTCATGACAGCTTGCCTTCATCATCAGCCCTTGTATCAGCCTAGCCCTCCTGCTGGTCACGAAGCAAATCCATAGCATGAGATTTACACTATAATATCTATTCAATAGGTCAAGAATCCCAGATTAGCAATGCCCACACATGCGCAGGTACAGTACACCCAGGTACTACAATCACACTTTTCAGACAGTCATGATATCCATTGTATTAATTGTGCTCGAGAATTTCAACTTTTGCTCAGAAAGTATTTGGGAACTTAATATAACACAGTTAAAACTTGATGAAACGAGGAACTATGCATACAGAATAGCAATCTAAAGTAGCCTCGATAGCAGGTTGTGCTTGCATGCTGGCTCAGAATTAGGAATTCAAATGTCACATAGAAAATAAATTTGCATTCTTGAGTATTCCATTTCAATGGGCAACTATAATGAACACAGGCTCACTGAATACAAAAGAAAACGCTGGAAAACAGGACACTTGCGCTTCAGACTTCTACTAAATCTATTGAAAAGTGTTTTCTGCTGACTCAAGGATTGATGGTATGGATTAGAATTCATTTTTAGCATACACCAAAAAAGCCATGAATGTCACATCTTGAATTCTGTCAAGAAGCTAGAATTTAAGCTCACTTTATTTCTGATGTGGACTATAAAAGATTTGAAAGGATTAAGAAACTCCTCAGGACACAGGAAAATCACCATATTTGTTGCTGTAATATAGCCATGAATATGTCCTCGGGAGAAATGTTTCCATCCACTTTCAATCATGTAAACATGTGTCAATTGTTCAAACCTATGGGAGAAAGACAAGCTGCTTCTTCCACTTCATCTGTTGTTCAGAACGTCGCTGCTTTGTCTTTAGAGCTCTGCTGATGCTGCTTTCAGCAAGCCAGCACTCCATTGTTATAGCAGTCTTTTCATGTGCCTCTAGGGACTGAAAGGATGGTGCAGATGGTAAACAAACATGCTTTATGGTCTTGGAGCTTAGACTAAAAAATTCAGATTTGCTTTTCATTTCTGGAATGCAACTAAGCAAAGAAATTACTCAAATTTATTATCAAGCTGGTTCTCAGTCCTGTGCAGCTCCTCTACAATTGTACTACCTAGCGTAGATATTTCCCCTCAGCCTCAGAAAGCTGACTGAGAAGTGTAAAAAATTCTTTATGTACCTAAATTTCACCAGGGAATATAATTCTGCTTACGCAGTACAGATACAAGCCAGAGCTCTAATGAATTTAGTTTTAAAACCATGAAGTTTTGTATCATATACATCCTACTCACATAAGGGGCAAGTTATATGGGTCCTGGATTTGCATCCATCAGTCCAGTTCACAGCTTGAACAAAGACAAAGTAGGCGTAGGCTTCCTTCATTGCATCCAGTAGCTAGCTCACCTGAGACAGTGTATTCCCAATAGGATGCTCTTCTCAGTCTTACCAGAAGTCTGCATCACCTTCAAAGGCAACAAAATCCAAATAGTGTGAATTCTACCAACAACTATACACCTATCTGACCAACACAGGTCTCAGTAGTACCACGTCATCAGAAAGAGAGGTTTTGATCAAGTATAACATTTTACAGAAAGATAGAGCAATGCCACAGGAAAGGACTCAATTCATTTGCACAATCATTAGCACGACAACTGATTTTAAGTAATTGCTACAAGGTATTACGTGCTTGATACTTGCTATATGGGGTAATAAGGAGCACTGAAAACAGCGCTTCCTTCCTGGAAAGGTTGCTGCGCCTTATCAGTGGAGTGCCGGTGTAGAATTCAGCTTTAACTTTGCCTTTGGAAATCCATTCATTTGAAACAGACTCAACAGTGTAATATGGAACAAGATAATGAGCCTAGATCCTGGTGCTTTAGAATGTGAGGAGGACAGCTGTAGCATTTATCCAGCCTACAAAAATAAAGCGCCTTTGCTGAAAAAGATTAAAATAGTATTCCAGGTGCAACGTCCATATCCCTGTACATTGAATTAGCTTGGTCCCCTTTACCCTTTGCACACTCTTCAGAAACATCCAGGTGCTCAGGAACCTATATGCCACAGCCGAAAGCTAAAGAAGCTGGAGAAATTACTTTCAGCAGATTATTTGCCTATTTTTCCTTATACAGAATTTCTCCATGAGCCTCTGGAGACTGTAACTTTATGTACTGCTGCTCACTGTCCAAAGTTGATCATATCACTGGCAAGACACACAGCTTTTCGCTTATAAGGATTTTCTCATACTACATCCAGGTCATCTAGAAGTATTTTCAGATTAATAAACATCCAGAACAAACTTGCGTTGTTTAGTCTGGGCACTAGAGTGGCTCTTATGCAAAAGAAAAAGAAAAAAAAAGTTAATTTTTTTGTTGTACTATTGTTAGCTTTCATCTGGTACTTATCACCACGTCTTCAGCTTTATCTCCAAATTACAGAGCTAAGACTTTCTGATAGGCACAACTGCTGCTGCTCAGTTTACTGCCTCCTGTCAGTCCCTGATCACTTCATGACTTTCATTCATCACAACTTCAATTTATTCCTTGTGCAGAGTGACCAGAGCCCAGGAAAAGAGGGGGGGGTGGGGGGTGAGGGGCTGAGGGGAGAAGATTACGATGGTTAACTCTTTAGTGAAATAACAAAAAGAAAAGCTTACATTTAAAAAATGTTCACCTAGCACAGGTGATAATAGTTGAATAAGAGTACACAAAAGCTGACAGAGTTACTTTTCTCTATGTATTATTATGCAAACTTTCATTGATTTGATGCTTTTACAAAACTTTAAGGCCATATAGAGATTCACTGCATTTCTGCTTAGTTTTTACAGCATAGCCAGCTTACACAAGGGTTATACCTGCATCAACAGGTTTTCATAATACATATTTATACAGCATGTATAAATATATATAAAATTTATATATAGAAAAATATATGTATACATATATATGTATATTCCTCTACCTCCACAAAACCCTGTGTACACTATTCGAGCAGAAGCTCCAGGAGAATCCAAGGACAGCACTACATACCTATTCACATCCTCCATTGCTTAGTTGCAACTCGTGGAAGAAGCACTCCGTGCACAGGAATTCTGGTGCCACGAGCTCGAGAAGCTGCGGAGTGAGTACCTACACACGGTTTGCTGCCAACAGGACTGCATGCCCTGAAGTGCCCGCACAGCACGCACAGTTACCCCTGTACACCCATCACCTCATGCCCTTGTAAGCAAGTGACAGCAGATTTTTTTCCAACTGGTTCTGTACAAAAAGGACCATGCACAAACACTGGACACTCCGGAAGGTGAAGGGATTAAAGTGGGCTATAAACCTTCAGAGAAGACATTAGTGAGCAACCCATCTTAAGCCAACATTTTGAAGAATCCTTTGACAAGGGAGTCATAGCCTTTATTACCAAAAAAATATATATATTTCTAGCCTGAGTTTAACACCTCTTGTCTGCAGACTTTGTTAAGTATTGCTTACTGAAGAACAAAACTGCCAGGCACAATGAGAAGATTCCAGTTGTGCATTAATGTCGCAGCACCAAGTACAACACATACAACACTTCATCCATCTCAGGAGTGAGGTGTCCATACTCTCGTGGTTAGTGCATGTAAGACCGAGGCAGCTTCCAGATGTCGCTAAATTGATCAAAAGTTTTAGATTACTCAATGCTCCTTCCCCACTCATAAAAACTCCAAATCAATCTCTTTCATTAATTTGGGCTAACAACAATGGTGTAACAGGAGCTGGCCTTCATTATGAAGGCCACATTTCCAGTGAAAGAGAAATCCTCTAACACACACATAAATCACTCACCAGCCACAGAAATGGCAATGCCAAGCAGACATCACCTGTGCATACATCACAAGGAAAAGAGAACACCAAAATATAAACTTCACAACACGCTACAGAAAAAAGCAGCAAGACACTCAGCCACATTACTCATTCTCTAGAAACAGACACTGTTTGCCTTAAAATTGACCATTAAACCCCTCACTTTCTAATTATTAGATGATCAGAAATTGTTCCCTTTCCTATAAATAAGGAAATCTGGTACTACCCACAACTTAAATGCAACTTGCAAGATCAACAATGAAAAAATGCGATTCAGCATGCAGAAAGCTTATGCCTCCAAAAATCCGAGACGTCCAATGGATCAGGAAATCAGTACCTACACATAGTGGTTACAATACTTACACTAGAGACTTTTGCTGTCAGAGTTCCACTTCATACAATTTGTAAAACTGCTGCAAGCATTAGGCCTTGTAGGTACTGTAAGCAAAGGCGAGTAACCAGTGTAAAAAAAAAAAAAAAAAAAAAAAAAAAAAAGAACAATAATCTCAAGAAACATGTTCTCATTACAAAGAGACAAGAACTTCCACCAACAGACAAGTGGCTTCCATACATTTTTTCTGAAGTCCTGACTGGGAGCCAGTCCTTGCACACATTTCTCTGCAGCATTCATTCTTCAGAGCCAAAGACTGGCAAACTCTTCAGAGCCAAAGACTGGCAAACTCTTCAGAGCCAAAGACTGGCAAACTCTTCAGAGCCAAAGACTGGCAAACTCGAACATTAAAAATCCTACATGCATCCAAGGCTCAAATGGGAAAATCTCAACAGGTGTACACTTAATTTTTCAGTACAAGGAAGTGGGCAGGGGGGAACATTCCTAAGAATTTGAACCTTCTGCTATTCAGAAGTTAGAACGAGTCTGTTACCGCAAATTTCTCTTTGTTAGGCTCAATAGCAAATGCTGATCTTTGTGAGGACGGAGCTTCTCCAAAGGGATACTGGAAAACAACTGCCGCAAATGGGAAGGCAAGCAGTAGGGTGTTACCCTACTTAAGTCCATCTTTCATTGCTGGGGCATAGATCCCTTTCCTTCAGTCCCACGAGGTGAGAACTGCATTTCTTTACTCTGAAATTAGTTCTTTATTGATGATGTTACAATAACATTCTTGGAGAGTGAGTTATCATTGTCACCTGTTGATTATTTTCTTTTGCCTTTGGAGGCTTACCAAGCCCTCACTTACCCAAAGTAGTTATTGAGATTTTTCTCTTGCTTTTACATTAATTATCTATTGATTCAGTTTAACTGCTTATTACGGATTTCCCCAGGAGATGTATCTGTCTCTGTTTTCCTGTAACAACACACCAAGCATTTATGTAAAGTACTCCTGGCACGTATTTTTCCTCCTGCTCGATTGTTTTTGTTTTATGACTATTTCTATGACTTTCAACTTGGAGACAGTCTAGGGCTGTTATTTTTCTCTGTCTCTCTGATGTTTAGCAGCATCCAAATATTATACTTATCCCTCCCCCTCAAGGAAAATAACAACAACTAAGCCTTCCCCTTCACCACAACCCTGAGATAAAGGCAAGATGAGAAATTGCCAGAAAAGTCACTGCAAATTGTAGGTAACAGAGCAAAAGATTCAAGAATTTAAAAGTTTGAATTAAGTGGTTTCAGGCAATTTCTACATTCTAGCTACTAATACAGGAGTAGAGAGTTTACAGATTAAAGGCCCTTAGTCCCACTCAATTAATTGTGAAAACAAGGGTCCTGCAGAGACCTCACTGTATCCAGTGTTTAAGGGCTTACCAATGCAGAAAACACTACAGGTCCTCCCCCCCCGGATAAATCATGTGGTCACTGAAAAGCTGACTTAGTCCTGACTCAGAACGGTACCTGAAGCATAAACACAGGGCGTGCAGCTGCCCCCAGTATTTTATTTCACATACACATGACAAGCTCAGATCTGTCCTGGGAACAAGTACAGACATGTACAGACAAGCTAGGCAGGTGTAAATCCAGTTGCATTCAGAAACAGCAGAGAGTAAAGTTTCTTCTAGTGTGCAGACGTAGAAAAGTAATCTCACCCTTCTGAACAGGGGTCTTGCAGACGGTGCACACACACAAACATCACTCGAGAGCATTTTCCTAATTCAGGATCCAGCAAGTTAGAAAATAAGGCATAAAAACGTGGGACTGTGGGGACTGCAAGGACTGTGAAGAAACAAAGTAAACCACCCACCACCTTTCAGCTCTACAAATATTTTTGCTCAGCCAACACATAACCCACCACGTTTGCACATATGCAACTTGGAACGAAGACCCAGCATAGCTGGAAGACACGTACATGAAAGAGGTCCATGTGACAGCAGCAAGTGTCAGACACTCGAAATAGCAGCTCTCCCAGCCAGGTACCACACACTGGCAGCTCACCCACCCCACACGCAGCGTACCAGGAGCTGTCAGCTTCTGCCTAGTCACACACGAGCATCCCACCACCAGGTCTGCCTCCGTTCTTTTGCCACTTCCCTTTCTTAAATAGATATAGAGACACCACATATATACATACACACAATTATTATGTGTATATGTCTATATATAAATATATATGAACACCACACATGCCCACACACACCACACTTCGTCATGACTACCTTCCTCCCCATCCTCAACAACCTGCTCACCTTATGAGGGCAGCTTTTTCCTCTGTCCCTCCTCTTCAATGGAAACTATCCCTTTCAAGTGCCCGTCTCCTAACCCCGCACTCTCGCTGGCAGCTGGGCAGCTCACCTGTCCCCAGAAGCCCCCAGTCGTTTGCCCACAACTTGGGTACTACCACCCAGCCTCACCGCATTAACAAGGAGGCCACCCTCGGCACAGCCGGCAGCTGAACTTTTCTCTATACAGAGCCACAAAGCTGAAGTTTACATTCTGTATGACAACTGTGGCTGGTGATAGACTGGAAACCAAAGGGAACATGAGGAGGGCAGAGATCTGTGGTCATGTTTAGGTGTCATTAACACCTCATTAAAAGCAGGCGAACATGAAGTAGCTCCACTGAAAATGTTATCAAGGCTGCATCGGTCAAAGCCAAACTTTAAATAAAAATGCCTTTGGGGACATGAAGGGTTTTATTCAAGTATTGCCTTACGCACACATAGACATACACCAATAGAGACAAACAAAACCAGAAGTTTTTCTTCTATAACACAACAATACCAAAATTAAATAGTGGCATGTCAAAAACATAATTAGATCTTCCAAAAAGCACCCCCTGGAGCCCTATAAAAACACCACAGGCATATCGATTTTTTTTCATTCACGAAAAATGGTTTGTTTTTCTCCCCACCCCTTCACCAGGTTCTTCTGTTTTAAGGCAGCTGGTCTGTAACAGAATAATTTCTTGTTCACCATCACTTCCTAAGCAAAACACAGATATTTGTTTGTAGTGGTTAAATTTCTGAATGTGTACCTTTCTTATATTCTTTAACAGTTACGTGAAATAGCACAAGTAGCCATCTTAAGTGAATTCTTGCATAACTGGGGATGTAGGAGGATATTGTTCTATCACTCTACATGGCAAGAGATGCACTGTTCCTACAGTTCCATTCCTTCGTTGGTTTTTGGGTTTTTTTTGATCTATCACCATGCATCAGGCCATGCCGGTTGAAATCCACGTGAGTATTTTGCAATGTTTGTGTTTTTGAAGTGGTTTTTTTACTATACTATCTGTAGTGATGTAAGTTACACCAAATATTAGCAAAATGAGGATAAAACCTCTGCCTGCTAGGTAAATCAACCAAACTGGAATACAATTGATGGTAACCAGTTGGTATTACTTGTTTCCTATTGCCTATGTCTAAACACAGAATAGTAGCCCTGTTCACTTGGCCCACAGGCAACATTTTTGAATCCACAATACAGCGACACATTGCAATAAGCTCAGTAAGGACAAAGAAATAGTTCTCCTGACCGAAGAAAAGCACAGGAGAAGAGTTGAGCAAATAAATATAATTGATTTTATATACACTTGGTATTATGTAGTGCTACTGCTTAATAGGTTTAGAGGCTAACATTAGATATTATAAGCCAAATATGTGGTATGTCACTGAACTTCAATATAGAGAAAGTTAGTGTTATTCAGAAAGCAAAATTAATTGCAAAAATACACAGCTAAAATGTTTTTGAGGCTCATTTCCCAAGGGGATGAACAACAAACACAGTAACAATTACTGAAGTTGAATTCTGCCTTTCAGGCGGCATTGCCCCATGGTGGTGGTAACGCAGGATGTCATTATCCAAACAGAACTTCAAGAGGCACCAACTCTTAGAAAGCTCATACAGCTAGGAGAAATCAAGATTATTCCTTGTCCTACCTTCTCTGCAAAGCTTGGCTTTTTTCACAGAACCAAATGTTACCTTCCTGTAAGCTCATCCAAGATTTTGCAAGTATGTAGACCAACTGATTGCTTGACAGAAACGCTCTTGAAACAGAAAAAACTTGATTTAGATGACATTTGAATACACTTAACCTCATAAAGACCACTAGATAAAGGATTAAAACATCTTCACTACCCAAACCTGCAACCCACCCTGTCATCCCCATGTTTATGACCATCACCTTCACAGCTTCACTTGCTTTAAGGGGTTCCCAATGCTTTCTCTCAAGTACCTGATTTCATGTTGGAACTTGAATAATGCATCTCTAAAGCATATTTATTATGATTTTACACTGATTTGAACTCACATTAAAGACAATATTTAAGAGTGCACCTTTTCTGTCACCATAGAAGAATCGGCAGATATTATTGTAGGTCCAGCCTGCCTTTAGTACTCATCTCATGTGTGGAAGAAGGACAAAGGTAATTTGCTAAAGGTTATTTTAATAACAAAAAATCATTTTATGATTGATCATTATACATATCACATTGCAGCATGGGATCAAATATAAAACCAGCATGAGAGAACCTGTAATAGCAATATGAGGGCACTGCTCAGGGGTTTAGTGTGTAGAGGGAATAACTGTAATAAAAAAGGTGAGGAAAAAAAATCATAGAAAAAAGGCCACAATTAGGGATACCTTTTGAAATGAAAGAATAAAGGCTCAGGAAGTGGTATATTGAAGTACTTCTAAACATGTTTGAAACTTTTATATCCTGCCCAAGTCCCACTTTTTAATGAGACACCACAGATGAAACGAGGGCAGAAATAATTCTGAATGAACAATCAGGGGAGTACTTGAAAATCAGGAACATTTCAGGGGGTTTAGGGAAAAGCATTTAACAGAACTCTTGGCTACAAAGGTTAAAAATGGCTTTCACATATACATCACTGTTGAATTAGCTGTAATTTCAGCTGTATCTTTCATACAAAACCTGAACAAAGAAAATGCTATTGATCTAATGGCTAAACTACATGTGTCTCACTAGAAATGCATTCACAATATTTGCTTTAAACTCATTTAATATAGGCCACAATTACTCATAGCAATTACACAAGAGATGTTGCAATTACAGATTACAGTGAAATAATATGTACCTATTTATCAATTCCAGCTTCAAATATTGTCCCACTTATTTCCTTCCTGAAAGCTGCAGTTTAGGTATTGTACGTGCCCATATTTTTCGACAGGTATTTTGTTTGAAATGTGCCTCACCTTCGTTAGAATACAGCAGAAGCATGAAGTGCATAATCTACAATTCTTATAAGGCAAAGGGCACCTCAGAGAGATATTTCAACAGCAAATTGAGCTGGAAGAAAATGTGTCAGTTCAATTCACAACAGCGAAGAGATTTCATTTTAACCTACTTATCTCAGTGCTCCACAAGCAAGATTTAAGAATGGATGGGACATAATTTTACAGCTATAACAATAAAGATACCAGTAAAAAACTAGATTCTCAAATGCCAAGCTTTCAAAACGAGCTCTTGTGGCATTATTTATCAGTAAATTTTAAAGATCTGAGCTCTTAGCAACTGTCTCCCTGCTGTAAATTTTGACATCTTTAAGGAAACTTCTCCACAGATCCTCAGGATCTTGGAGATACTCAATACCAGAGTTGTCAACTTTACCAGTAAAGCAAGCAGCAATTTCCAGTGTTGATATCCAGCACTGTTCATGGTACCACTCTCCTGTTAAAAAAAATAAGAAGAAGAATCAAGTATGAGCAATAGCAAGCAAACCAAGTAATATTTCAACTTGGTTTAAAAAGGTCCAATTTAAGTCCATAACTAAGATTCCTCTTTTGCATAAACAGCTCATCATGTAAATTCCCTACAGCACCAAAACCTCTCAACTAAAAAGTGAAATTCAGTAGTATTTCAGGAATTAACCCTGTGATGAATTGATGGATTTATCCTTCATCTGTCATCTCTATAGGGATCTGTCGATTTCACACTGTGCAGACTCACTGATGAAGGTAACATCCCCTGCTCCTCCTCGTAGCTACCCCAACAGCCAGGACACCTGACGCAGGGGTGACACTGGCAACTGCTGCAAAACAGGTTCTTCTGCCTCTGCCACCACAAAGCCACCTCAGCTGGCCGCAGGGATCTAACACAGTCTGTTTGCCAAATCAATACCTTTGGAACATTTGATGCTCTCCTGTTTGCAAAATCAATCCCTTGGGAACATTTGCTGCTCTCCAAGGTTTAGCAATGAATGCCCAGACCTATGTAGTTTGTTAAAGAGAAAGTTCTCTCTGTTTTTCAGCAGAAGCCAATCCAGTGTGGTTTCAAAGCATAAAAGGTAACAGATCAATAGCAAGTATCTTTGGGCTTCATCTGACTGAAAACTGATTTACTGCATGGGCTATTCCAACATCCTACATTTGTGTCGTATTTAAATTAGACATTATTCCCATCCCCAGTAGATCAGAATGAAATGTAACTCTATGTAACTTTGCAAAATGCATTCTAAGCCTGTAAGAAATATGGTTTGCGGCTGTGATGCTCATCCTGCATTTAGTGCCCTGTGATTTTATTGTACATGCTTCCCTAAGCTAGCCGTTGCCACTCTTCACTGACTGAACGAACTGCTTAGTTCAACGAATCTTGTTTGATCAGTTAAAAGGCCTTGAAGGACCCAAGCCTCTCTCCCTAGCAGAACGACAACAGCATTAAATGTAGGAGAGCAGAAAGAAGCACTTCACTTTACCCACAGCTACTTGGGTCTGCTCACCCACAGTCTCTCCCAGCTGAACACGCACCACGCACTCAGAGCTATTCTGACACATCCCCTCTGAAAACCAGTTTTTCCTGGAATGATTTTACAGCGCCTGATAATTAACTTTTCGGGTGCTTAACCATCACGCTGTCCCATCTTCCAGGTGTTATGCTTTCAAAATGACAGTAAACACAGGGAACGGAGCCTCAGTGACTACACAAACACCACACGGCTCTCAGGCTGCCTGCTCCGTGGTATGTATTACTCTGTGCTAGGAAATCCTGCTAGCACAGCCTGAAGAGAGGTTGGAATGGTGCTGAAACCCAACGTATGGAAGACTTCAAAAATATACAGTTTCCTCAGTCAAAGACCTTAAATAAATTTTGCCTCAGTTTTGGGAAATAAATAAAGATTGCAGGATCTATGGAAACAAAGTTTTACAAGGTGTGACCTAAGGTGGAAAGAGGTTCTCAGCAGCTGATTGGAAAAAGCATATTAAAAAGGAATTAAACGATAAGAGATTTAACGAGAAGGCAGACAGAGCCTGGAACAAAAATACAGACCACCACAGCTGTAATCCCAGCTCTGCCAGCATCGCCGTGTGGCCTTCATAAAGTCATTTAACCCCTGATTGGAGAAGCAGCTTTACTCCCTGTGGATTATCTTCCAGAGTACCAATAAAAGTTTTTAACTTGGCCCAAATTTGTGCACAATACACGCAAACACGTTCGGTATGTTGCTATACTGTCGCAGAGTTTCAAGCAATGTTATTTTGTGCACATTCTGACTGTTGGAATAAAGTGAGGGAAAACAACCATTCCCAAAAGACTGAGATTTTAAATGCATATTTAGCACTACTAGATACACATCATATAAAAATAACACCCCACAAGGACTGGCTCTATTGAAATTCTAGTCACAGTTCACATTAAGGCAGCTTATTGTTTTCTATTTAATAAAGGAATTACTTGAACTCAGGAACTGTTTGTAAATTTAAATAC
Source organism: Falco rusticolus (assembly GCF_015220075.1). NCBI lineage: Eukaryota > Metazoa > Chordata > Aves > Falconiformes > Falconidae > Falco > Falco rusticolus. The sequence goes on from NC_051201.1 coordinate 17,633,447, forward strand.
TATTCCTTCACAGAAGCTTTTTTTTTATTATTGTATTTACAAGTGTAGGTCTTTGTCAAGACCTAAATTGCAGTGTTTGATAGGGGTTTTTTTCCCCTTCTTTCCATTGGGAACAGGAGTGTGCTAAGGGAAAGGTAGAGGCAAAGTTATTAGAAAAGCCTGCAATTGTATCACTCCAGAATTTGTTTTTGTCTCTATTCTCCAAGCTCTGCCATTTTAATATAGCATTCATTATATGCCTGTATGATTATGTTATAAATCATTTTCTTCCAGCCGACAGACCCCATAGCCCACTGAAGACACCTGTCTAGACTGCGGATTACTTACAAAAACCAGACTTTGTTTGCAGTGCTGCCAGGTTATTGGAAATAGGTGCAGATCTAACACCACCAGACATTAATTCTCTACACAGAAGAAGAAACAGAATATACCAAGCATCATGAATACTGGAATAGACTCAGCTCCTCCTACAGCTTAAACAGTAATTGTGCTACAACCTCAGCAAAGATTTGTGAGGGTCTCTGAAGGCCAGCGGCAATCCATGACACAAACTTCCATTTATGCAAAGCCTAGTAGACAGACTTTCCCCTCTCCGTAACTGTTAAAAGCTGAACAGGTTAATAAATTGCATTAGCTATTCTGTGCATCTTTTTTACTCTTTCAAGAATGCAAAGATGGTGAAGGACAGACTTAAACAATTCCTGTGTAATCCACAAGCCTGGAGATACACATACCCATTGCCCATCAACCCATGAAGAACAGATTTCAACAGAACAATTCTATAAGATATTACAAGAAATATGATTAACTGAATTGCTTTTTATAAGCTGTATCTTTATTTATGAATATAGGGATTCATATTTTATTACCTGAAAGTAAACTATAGCTCAAAAAGGTGACAGAAAAGAGAATAAGTCTACAAATAAAGGAAGCATCTGCCAAAGGTGCTCCTTGTTTTTTAACAGAGAATAAACTAGTAAATTATGTTTAGTAAAAACAACCTCTACAATTTCAGCTCCCCACAATCTAAATATAACATCCCGAGGGAACCAGAGAGACTATCCTACCGAATTTGATAAGACTCATGTTTTCTATAGAATTATTTAAAGAGGAAGCTTTTCACTAACACTTTATCATGTAACTTAGCATTTAGCAACAATGCCAACTAATGGAAAACAGGTTAAAAAAATAGAATTAAAGTGCACAAAAGTTGAAATATAGTTTTTCTATTAACAGCTTTTATAGATATTTTTATACCCATCCATCTTCAGAAAGATACAACACATGCATCAAGATACCATTTAAAAAGGAGTATAAAATAAAAACTAGAACATAAGGACATGCTAGTAGTTTGTTGTATTTAGTTGAGAATGTACATAAGTTTGCTTTTTAAGATCCGGTAATGCAATATGAAAGACATGAAGTTTAAATATAGCATCTTTATTAAAAAAAAAAACAAACACACAAACTCAAAACTGCTATTGTGATAACAAAAAATGCAAATATCCTGGCTGGATGGTGGCAGGAGATGTAGTTTTCCCATATCTCATTCAAATGTATGTTCTTAAGTCCACAGACATTGTTCACATAGGTAGCTAATACCTTAAAATTATAACAATAAAATAATTTAATTATACTGTAAGTCTTATCAGCAGGACTAGGTGCAACTTTTTCTGAGGAGGAAAAAAGCTTTTGAAAATTGTACTTAAAGTCCCTTGTGAAATACAGTCTTATTATGAAATCCTTCTTGTTCTCAAGATATAGAGCCTTGTGCCAACTGAAATGTTCAGAATTATAGCCCACAATTCCTTTCTGTTTGTAGTACAGACTTTCTGACACATACAATTTTTATTTTAATTATTTTATTCTGGGGAACAGAGCGGTCAGATTTATTAGCAAGGTGGATTCCAAAGGCAATATTGTTATAGTTCTAACAGGTGAATAAACCAATACATTCCTTCAAACCATAAAGCAACTAACTGCATCGGGCAAAAATAGATCTGAAATGCTGAAGCATAAGAGTTCAGCGCGGAGCAACAGCCTCATTCCAAAAGCAAAAAGGCTGTATAACACAGAAAGAAAAGAGATTACTATCTCTAAACGTCTGCTCAGGTGCTAGAACATACCGGTAACCTAAATTAGGTAAGGTTATGTTCCAGTCTTTATCCATCAAATGATTTTAGTACTCTTATACTCAACTGTTTTTTAAACATGAATCTTTCCATCTGGTTATCTCCCAGTGACATAGGGGTATGCCTTAAACAGCAGGTCAAAAGGGTTAAGTTGATCCAAATGGTAAGTGACAGTAAATATTCCTTGCTTAAGTAATTTAATATCTTGATTAAAGGAGGGGAAGGATGATAAACTGGTAAATAAAATGTATGTGGTTTTATCACATTCATGTATGATTTAATAGAAATAACCAAAGGTATCATCAAAAAAACCCAAAAAAATAAACCCAGCATGGAATCAATGTTTCATATATTAAGACATCTCAAGATTTTATACATCACAGATTCAAAATACATTCTCAGAACCTCAAAAAAAAGGTAGCTACCATGCAGTTCTACACAACAGTAAAATGGAGCCACTTCTAGATTGGAATACAGCAGCAATTCAGCAGCACACATCAGTTTTTATGACAGGACATTAAAAATTGCTGTTATTCATTTCAAATTGCTGTAGATAATTACAGAACTTAATTGCAGAGCTGGAAATACTCCAGATATGAAAGGTGCTAATACCTTTCATCTTACAAAAAAACTGACATGCTCTCTAATCATTTTAAGTATTATCCACAAGACTTTTCATACAGTACCTTCTAGCACAGGATAAGGCACAAATGTACGACCAATTTGAAGATGAGAACAAGGTACCTTACCACGATATCATTACCAGCTGTGAAATAGTTTACTTTTAGGTATTACACCTAAGTAGGTAGAACACCTAAACACTTGTGCCGATAACACACAGTATTACAGCCTGGAGTACCCGCTGGGTTACAATGTCTTTTATCCAAGATGCATAAGCAAACATAGCCTTAAATTAAACAAGCAAAATGCCACCAACATCACGGAGTTATAAGCAGCTTTTCTTTTTTCTGTTTTGTGGGGTTTTCTTTTTTAAACTGAATTAATCCCACAGATTTTCAAATCATCCAGCATATTCAGAAGACTTTAAAATACAGTACCAAACAGTATCAAAAGAACATATTACTATAAATATTGTAAAACATTAAGAATAAGATTATACCTCAAATTTGCTCTTTCAGTCCTAGCTGTATGATCCCAGCAAAGCTACTCAGCCTGCGCTGGAAATACGCAACTTAATATAGACTTTTTGTACTTTCAAAGCAAACAGAAGTCCAAGGCAGAACATCCTAACATTTAGAAGAGCTGAAACGCAGACAATATACAGATGCAAAAAGTGAGATTGCAAACTCAAGCCTTTAAATTAGGAAACAACCAAGTTAATGAATAGGCTGCCTCATTCGGTCCACAGAACAGCAGTTTGCTTAACGAGCAGCTTGTCAGTATTTTGGTTAGTTGATACTGCAAACCAAAATGACTCCTACTTCATTTACTGCATGCTGTTTACAACAGTAGTCCGGCAATAGTTAGTTTTTCCACTTCATTTTTCTTTAGCATTCATCAGTATTCATTCCTACACTTTCGTAAGCATGGATTAATATTGGATTCTTGCGCCTCTCCCACGAGGTGAGGGTTTGGTATTTAACACGAGGCTATTCTTTCACCTCACATCCCATTAATTCTAACTTTTCAGGTAAGATTACAAAGACAAAAGCCTTTCCATCTACCCAGCCCTGACTCATCACCACAGGAGATGTACTGTCAGCGAGGGACAAGTCCCAATGACCAAAGTCCAGGGCTGTGATAGGAGTGGTCCGCGCTGCAGCATTGCACCCATGCTCACCAGGGACACTAGCAAGGCTGGAATTCTGGCTGTAGCCTGACAAAGAAACCACACAACAGCAACGGCAAACTGCAGCAAGAGAGTCTGAACACGCCTCAAAGGATTTCATCTCATCCAATTGTTACTGGTCCCCATTCTATTGCTTCTCCATATCTACCACCCAGTTCTGATCACCACTACATTTGTTAGGAAAGCCCTCAGCTTCCCAAGCCTCTTTCAGTTCCCCTTTTCACAGTTTTCTCCTCTTTTCTTTCTGCTTCAGATTCACAACTTCTACTGTTCTTGTACTACATCTTTCTCCTTGTGGTTCCGATTCCGGCTTTCTCTCTTTCATCTTCTTTTCTACCTCAGTAATCAGTCTTACCAGGCAGGACTGATGGCACCAGCTATGATTTTTTTTTATTACATAGTAGAACAGCCACAAGTCACGGTGGCTGTACTTTCCATAGTCTCTCCCATCCCTCCAGGGATTAAAAACTTTGTATTTAAGATAGAATTACGGCTCATGTACTAGTGAATTAATGTTCAAAATCACTGTAGAAAAATCAGTACAGTATTACCATGTGTTTTAACAGGTTCACAGCCCTTTTCAAGAGATGAGGAGCCGCGGTAATGGAGCAAAGGCTCCCTCCAACTATACCCTCCTGCTGGAATCCCACGAAGAACTGAAGTACAGAGGCAGGGTCAAACATTAAAGAGCACTGGTTGTGGGTTGGAATAAGAAAAAAAAAAAAAAAACAGTTAAAAAAAACCCACACCACCAAAAGTCTTTAAGTAAATATAAGAAAAAATAAATAGGAGTTTTGCCTTCTAGCTACCGATCAAAATTTCCGCATACTGCAGTAATGCCAAAGTTCTCTCAGCAACTTTTAAGGAAAACAAACATATTACTAGAACTTTGCATTTAGATACGTGTAATTATTCTATTGAAATCAACGGGAGTTACATACGCGGATCTAAGTGCAAGATCTAAGCTCTTCATAGTTCTCAACATTGGTACAAATAAACCAGCATGCAAATAGATGCCAGGCTTGGGTACAACACAAGCACTCTGTGAGAGGCACGCTTTAGCGGTATTAGTAATAGAACACACCCTACTAAATTAGTGTTGAAACAGACAATTTAACACTTCTCTGACCAGTGACTTCAGCCAATCTTCTTTTAGAATTCATAGACAGATGGCAAATTCACAATAATGACATACCTTTATTAACTTTATAGGTATTTAATAGGAAGTGACTGGAACAAATCATATTTTTTTTTTTTTTCTTTCTCACAGTTACTGTACAATTGAAAAAAACTGACTTATGCAAGACAGCAGCTAGAGATAAAAAACTAATGTATGGATCCTAGTTTTGTTTTCAGTTTTAAAACATGGAAACACTTCCGACAGTAGAAAAATCTAGCTAGAAGAGTAACTCTCGAAACATCTAGCTATAAAAACAGGATGACAAACTATATTTCTGATCCAATTATTTATAATGCTGTTAGAATGTTTCTATTCCAAAAAAAGCCTGTTTTCACACTCTGTGAAATCTCAAATAGTGGTCTCATAAGGTATTCTATGTCAAGTGACACAATGTTTCACCCCATGTACTATGCATGCCTCTCCGCTTGATGTGCAACACACTTAGCATTACACACACAAGCGTTACATACAGATTTCTACAGAGTAGCTGAATTTACAGCTATATACAAATATTTATATATATATTTTCTTGTATACCTTAGGAAACTTTCTATTCAACATTTACATGCTCACACCACAGTGACTGTTATCCCTTGGTAAATAGGCAGACAGATGTAGGTTTATGGAAACATTACAGTAAATATGGAGTATTTTTTTTTATTTATTATAAAGAAGGAAAGAAGGATAATATACAGTTCTATTGTACATTTCTTTTTAATGATTTATCTAGAATCATTATTGCCAACCTTTACACAATAATGAAAAGGACTGTTCATAAAACAGTTCTTTGCAAAGCTAAGATTATTAAGTACTCTAGCTAAAGAAAACAACATGTAAAAGATGTATTCCATGCATCTGCAAAATACATGGATTTGAATGTAAAGGCATTTACAATAAGAGTGGGGATTAATCAAAGACTGAACTGGAGAGTAGGCTGTGATCACTGAGCCATCCAGACTTCTTTAAACCAGGTTTAGAATAGGAAATATCGTTTTATCTCCTAAGTGTCCTGCTTTGGTCACATACTACATTCCAGTTTTCTGACCAAATGAAGAAATGTATTTTTTTAGATTCATGTTGTTATTAGGGGACTATGCATGGGAGGGAAAAACTTTTCCAGTTGGGCTTTCTGTCATCACTAAACTAACATGCTTTGCTGCAGTGTGAAAGACCATGAGCTTGAAGCGGAACTTCTTCCAGAAACTATGTAGCCAACATCCTGTGACCCACACACAATAAAGACAAGCAAAGTATACTTCATGTATATATTATTGATACTGGAGCCTGCTTTGCGTGAACATATCTCCTTAAGGCTAGACGCAGATGGAGGAAAGTAAACAAGAACCATGAGGTGCAACTGCCGTTTCTCTACGTTGCTTAGTCAAGTCCCCCCAGGATGACACCAGCTGGTCTATGGGATCACACGCACCACTCACACCTGTACAGCCAGCCACAGCCTCCCTGCAAAGCTTCCAAAAAGACTGTTCTGAAAAAAGTTGTGTCCCTTGTCTGGCCAACAGAAATGGAACCATATTGAAGAGGTAGAACCATAATTTACAAAAATACAAGAAATAAAGTGTACAATAAAGTCTCACATGCATTTCTATCTACCAGTTAGAACTCATTGAACAGTAACAGTCATCTCCAAGAGGCCAAACGAGAGAAAAACAAGTCTGGGATTGACTCTGCTACTCCCTTGTGTTGAAATAAATGGTCAATATCTCACTTCACTGGCATCAGTGGAGAAGCTGCTACTGACCTGTGCAAAGCATGGATTTTACCCAATGAGTCCAATACTGTATTAGGTCCGATCTGTCTCAAAGAACTTCACTGAAAGGATTATCAAAACCAATTAAAGTAGCCTGGCTACAAGCATGTTAAAGATGAAGCGTGGATGTATCTGACATGTCTGCAAAACTAGACAAAGTGTAGTACTGTAGGAACCAAAACCAGCAGAACTGAGCAGTAAGATCACAGAGCTGAGAGCATAATTTAAGTATCAACACTTTCAGAGAAAAAAAAATACTGAAGCGCTTAAACAACTTTGTGTATCTTTATGTCAGTCTTCTAAAAAAGACACAAGTGGCTTTTGCTCTGAACAGGTAAGATCAGTTTAGGCAGGAAACCAGCTATTACAAAAAAAAAAAAAATTACGGGCATCCCCTTAGACACCTTGAATACTGCTCTGGATAATACTTGAGAGAAGTAACCCATGCTATGCTGTTTAGCAAGAAAACACTGAGTTCTCAGAAACCAAAACATACTACACTTCTCTTAACTGTCATTATTTTGTTTGAATGACAACGTGTCAGTTATTTATAGCAAAGCCTATACTCAGAGTGTTTCTCTTTAAAGGATGTCCAGTGAGTATTGGCACAAAAAGGGGATAAGAATTAAATCAATCAAATTCAAGTTTGCAGTTTATTCAAAACAACTTACTATACAGCTTCCTTAGCCTTCTCCCATGGAAAAAAAGAAATTAATTGCTTTCATTTTTGTAACTTGGTTTGGTTTGTTCTGGTTTTTTTGTTTTGGTTGGGTTATTTAATAGGTTAGTCACATTTACTATCCTGAAAACAGTATTGTGATCTCTTCCTATTTGAAAAAACTTTTTATGTATTAGACATTATTGTAGGGTTTTGTGTAAGAGCCAAAAGATTATTTAATTACCTCAGTTGATTGTACAGTTATTTGTCTGATCTCAGTGGATACAGGCTAAACATTTAACAGCTAAATACAAAATTAAATTCTAATTTCTAACGGAGCTAACAAGCAAACCTTAACACATCATAACAACATATTTAGACAATCCATCACAAATGTACTGTCAGATTCAGCAAGTTACAGTCAAGGTAACTTCAAGGTCAAGGTAATTTCTATTGATGATTGCATGCATTCACTTGGAGAAAGTAATGCAGTGCAAGGTTACTGAATACTGACAACAATTTAGTAAAATTTTTAAAAAATATTTGTATGTGACATTAAAAAAGAGAAAATACTTACACCACATTACCAAGCTTCTCTAAATATTTCTATTACTTCAATTAGGACTTTTTTTTTTTTTTTTTAAATGAGAGATTATGGTCCAAACCAGTGTTGCTACAGTAGCTAAAATTACCATAGAAAAAGTTTCTACCTTGGTATGTAAAAGTGCTTTTACACACTCAGAGCACTAACTGGTTAAGAATTTAAGAACATCCTTACAAACTGTAGTTGCTTAGGTACTCCTGTTTCTACCTTTTGTCTACAAGTGCGCTCAAATTAAGATATTATACTGTAGTTGGATAACTAAGGGCTGCAACTATATCATTTACCTACAGCAATTTATTCAAGATTTCACCATCACGCTGCTTTGAAGATGAAAATGAAAGAGTTTACATTTAATGAAGACCATCTGAAGTGTCCCCATTGCAGCTGCAGGCTCTGTAGAAACTGTCGTGCAGGAGGCAATATGCCGTATTGTAATGCAGATTTGCTTAAGAGTGCATCTGCAGCAACAAGATCATTTCCCATGGTCTTCACTGTATTTCTTCTATTATTCATAGAACACAATGCAAATGAAGCTATAAATTTTACCACATACTAAATGTAGAAAGAAGATAATGGAAATTGTGAATTATGAATGAATCACTGTTATTGTGATTCCTCAAGGATTCTGATGTAGATGATTACATGCATGCAAAGACACTGTAGCTAAACTTCTTTATATTGATCTTGAAAAATGATTCTAAGAATATTATAATTAACATACAGAATTCATAGATTTGTTTTTCATGACAATGCCAAATACAACTAACCGTCAAAGGCAATTACATATCAATGCTACCTAGGGGCAGGCAAGCATACTATTTGGAATTACTGAATTGGGGAGAGAAAGATAATAGCTTGCAAAAATGTGTTTCCCAGCTACCCACATGTGTTCTTTCACATTTAAATAAGCCACAGGCAAACTTTGTGGAGCATTCTGTAGCTAGCACATTCAAATGCCAAGTAATAAGCAGGAAGATGGGGGCTTTTCTTTTTTGTAGGGTGGCCAAAACCAAAATACTTTAAGTGAAAGCATTCTTCTACATATTGCACAAACAAAAAAACCCTACTAGTATGAACTTGTCTTTGCCAGTTTTATCATGATAGCAAGAAACAAATTATTACTTTCTTATCACTAAGAGAATTATTCTTAATGGGTATGATCAAAGTCAGGAACTGTTCTGGTTTGATAATGTTTATAAAGTAGTAAAATTATTCACTAAATTTTCTCTAGCTATAATCAACATCAGCAAAACACTTCCTAAACCTTGGGGCAAGTTAAATCCCACAAGATATAAAGAGTAGCAAACATACATGAGAAGTATTTGGATACCACAATTCTCACCCACTGTAAAACCTGTGGAACTTTGTTCATTTCTCACAATAACCTTTGGTCTGTTTGTCACTATAGAGTAATTGACTGGCTCTGTCACTGCTTTAAGTGCACTTGTTGACTTTAAGACTCGTGCAGGAAAAGGATGAGCAAGACATTTCCTAACTCATAACTGCAATATGCCTATGTTCTGTGCCAATCACAGCTGCACATTTATGAGTCACAGATTTTAGTTACCAGACAATATAAGCATCTCACATATTCCTGAGTTCATGGATGGGCATCATAGGCAGGGCCCCAAAGTCCTTGCTCTTTTTTTTTTTTTTTTTTTCACATTAGAATTTGCACCAAAAAAGCCAGCTCTGAAGTAGTGAAACTGAGGGATAATATCTGAATTTACACATTTTCTTTATATTCAATGCAGCCTCTAAGTTTGTACTAAGGCATATAGGGTCAGCATGGGGGGGGGGGGGGGTGGAAAAACCACACACCACACTTTGGCATATCACTCTTCAATGGGGAAAAAAACAAACAGAATATAAAACTATGAGGGTTCTTAGCCTGAGTTCATGTCAAAGAACTGGGGGGATGGGGGGGAGAAAAAAAAAAAAAACAAACATCAAAACAGAACAAACTATTAGTACTCTATTTCTAGGCAACTTGAAAATACTATAATGGGCAAGAGAGAAAATCTTGACAATTAAGTACTGAATAGTCTCAGGACACGTTTCTGGCAAAACCATTCTGTATTTCCATACAGGACAGCATCTACCTATCATAACTGGTACTTTGCGGATACAAGAAGATTTTGATAATTTCTGCAGTTTCTGCCTTGTATTATTTGTTCACTGGAACACCATGCTACTCATGTGTTTATGCTCCTATAGGAATTTTACACTTTACAGCAATAGAGATGGACTTACTTGCATTCACTCCTGTTCTGCTGATGTTATCTTAGTACATTTTAAAAAAGCCAAAAAGCCAGACACACAAAAACCCCACAAACCTATGTTCACGCACTTAGAATAATACAAGTTACTAAAAAAGTCTAAAAAAATTAAAACAAGCAGAATTTCTGGATGATTTATTATAGGATTCTTGTGGCATGAAAGACTTCAGAGAAAAAGTAGCGTATGTTTTTTAGTGCAGCACCATTAAACTGAAAAATGAAAGTGATTAAATAGATTTAAGAGCCTTATATATAACAATATAGAACTACAAGTTACTACTTTGCTGCAGGATCTCGCTCAAACATATCATAAAATTCACACAGCCAGCTGTGATATTCAAAGTCCACAGGCTTTCACTGTAATAGATTTTCTGTAAAAAACCAAAGCCCACCAAGTTTAAGATTCTTCAGCTTGAAACTGCCCTGTTCCCCTTGGTACATAGAATTTGTAAAGCATGTTAGCTGCAAATCTAAATTCATTGAAAATAATCCGCATAGCTAGTGTTCATGACATACTCTGAAGTGCCATGGAAAAACTGCACAGTTAAGATCCACCACAATATCTATTTATATATTATTTTCATATCACAGGTGGCAAAACTGAGAGGGCGAGCGGAGCTACTGGTTCAAGGTAACAAGAAAAAAATATCCAAAGCGAGTAAGAAATCACAGGCTCCTGGGCTCCCAATATCATTGTTAGTCCAAAATAATCATACCCATCTGAAGTTGAGGATTCATTTTGCATACTTTTGTTTAAACAAGAATATCTTAGATATATTAGAGCACAAACCATCATGAAATGCATTATCATATAAACAAACATTACATGACAATGCATTACTTGTAAGAGTAAAATATAAATGTAATTTATTAACAATTTACCTGTTTAAATGTATGCATCTTACACAATAATAAAATATGTGATATAAACTTCCAGAATGAAATATAAGCCTAAGTTTCAATTAACCAGGTAACTTTAATATTCATGATTTCCAATATTTGAAGTCCTAGAGATTTTTTTTAAATACAGAATTTGTATTTATTATATTAACATTTGTATCACTCACATGACAATTTTTGAAAGTTACATTTTTATTTATAGAGAAAAATCAGTTTTGCTAGTCTTTTGCATTGCAGTTTTGGAAATCCCCATTAGCGTTAAGTCTAATCATCTCTTTTTACTTCTCTTAAATATCTAATTTTGACCGGACTTGCCTTATGATAGTAACAACCTGCAATACGCAACGTGCAACTCCCAGTCCTCTGCTGCTAGCAACCACACGGATTGTGAGGTCAAACCTTAAGGGCTGTTTTTCAGGGTAGTAGGACAGAGGAATACACAGTCAGCACGAAGAGTTGGTACCATCACATGTAACCGTGGAGCTGTATATACCCAAATATATATTTATACTCAACAAAGATTTCAGAAGTCTTCCCAAAGCTGCAGACACCCATCCAATTCTGCAAACTTCTGTAGACTTTAGCTGCTGCTGTTAGCACACACGCATTTCCTACAGACCCCATCTGCCTACTGTGACAGGTCTGCAGAGGGCACAGATAAGGGTGCCGCACATCTGGCAAAGCCACGACACCTGGGTGACACAATAAGGAGGGCTGCACTGCCAGCCGTAACAAACTCAGCACCGCAGGGCTGCCCTCTTATGAGCCTCATCTTGTACTGGAAGCCACGTCCTTTCCTAACAAACATACAATTTTTACAGCCCTTCTGTACAAGATTCCAGCAATCTGTACAGTCTGGAAAACCAGTATACTGGAGAAAATTAAATGTTTGCTTCCAAGCATCTTTAAGAGCATCTAATCTATCAGAGGGGAACTTCTCGTGCAGCAAAATAAGAAAAACAGTGAGTCTTCAGTATTCCTCCCCATGGCATTCTTTACGGTTATAAGGTAAATGACTACATAGAACATGGATTATGTATCACTGCATAAACATGTTCTTTGGTCTGGTATAAATGTACATACATTAGGTTTCACCAAATAAAAAAAGTAAACAATATGTTTACTTGCAAGGCTCTTCTGACGTTAAAGTGGGATGAACAGGCAATTAAAGTTGAAATATCAGATGTAATTAAAAACGTTTTTCAAGTAGTTCAGCACATGGATAAGTCATTCTCACCGTATGAGCTTTAAAACTGTTGTGCAGACTAAAGAGAAACTATAAAAATAAGATTGGGTTTCCCACATCTCCGTCAAACAGAGTTTTTGTTAATTCATGCTTCTAGAACTGGCTGTCCTGATGGCAACATTGCTTTTTCTTTCCATTCCCATCACTAAATATTACAGGATTTAGAGAAACATTTAACCTGATATGAAAAAAAATATCTGACATATGAAGTCAACACTATACTAACATCATTGAAAAATCAGAATCCCAGGATGAAACAGTGAACTTAGGTTTGATTCTGAGCTGACAGTCAACTCAACAACTAGAAAGACCCAATACTCAAATCCAGATGCTGCTCAACTCTGGCAAAACTCTTATTTTATCCCAATTTTGTTGCTTAGGCTGTTCTGCGCAACTGATCCATAGCAAAGTACAACACAAACTGGCTTTCAGCTGAAGACTCACAGGAGAGAAGTGTCTGCAGATTTAAAACCAGCAAACATAAAACCAACCCACGAGCAAATATCCAGCCCCGTCCTTGGCAAGGAATACAAAAATGCTTGAAAACTGATCTCTTCAGAAAACAGAGGGTTAAATCAAATTCTTTAAGCATGTCACAATTAATATCCACTCAATTGGATAACACATATTTGTTGTTTGGGGCTTTTTTTAAAGAAATTACATCAGCAATCAGATGTAAATACCAAGACACTTGCTACCACTCTCTCAGTAGTTTTGCACCTAAGCTTCAGTTTATGAAAACAGAAAAAGGTTTCTAAGAGTTAAACAGGGGATATTTATTTGAATCTGAAGTGCTATCGCCAAAAACATTCCCTGATAACATCAGGATTGATGATGTTTGCACACCAACTGTGTTTAAGTCAGATAAATGAAATGCCAAAAAACTAAACTGAAGAGAGAGTTACACATCTCTCATCAGTTAAGTAGTCGCAAGAACATTACACCATGGGTAAAGTTCTGGACATCCAATAATAATTATTGGTTCTTGTATCTACAAGAGTGCGGCTTCCAAATGAGTCTGAAGGACTATTTGATTATTCCATACTTCAGAACATTTAAATACCTCTCCTGAGAAACTCATTACATAAATAATGCTCTACAGGTCTGTACGGTAGGCATTGCCTTTTCCCGTGGCTTCTGAGGAAACCAGGTGACAAAAACTCAATGATATGTCAAATATCATACAACACCGATGAGTACACTAGCAGCAGAGCTTGCGAGTCCTAACCACCTCCTGATTAAACACTACTTTCCATCTGTTGGGCTCATAAGAGTCAAATTAAAGACAATAGCACGTGTACTCTAACGGTGCTTCAAGACAAGGCCTCTGCTCCAGCAACAGCCTCTATTTTATGAGGGCAACTATGTACATACAAATAACAATTCCAACCATGACTAAGAGCTTTGTTTTGCTGAGGCAGATACCCATTTGCAAAGTCAGTCACTATTTTTACTGAATTAAAAAAAAACAAGCCCAAAACCAAACACCCAGACATGCAGTATTATCTCACAGAGCTGCTGTTACCAGAACTTCATTTTATAGCTTTCTCAAAATTAAGTTACAGCATGTATTGCTGTAAAGACGCTGTTCTATTACTGCCATTTTCACCTTGTGTTCCTTTATTTTACATTTTTCTCCATTTGTCCATAGAAATCCATTTTGTAAAACATATTGGCACTCTTCTAAAATGTGATTTATGGTACCACTTAAGCACTTATCACTTGCTATTCATTCTACCAGCTACATTATTCTTCTGGGCTACAAAGCACTGAGTACCTCAGCAAAGCAAACATTTTTTAATTTATGGGTTTTTCATAATTTTTCAGACAAAATACCGTATTTTTTCCTGGCCTGTTTATTAATCATAAAACCAAATAAATCTACTAACGATTTAGATGTCAAAATTCCTTGTTATTCATCAGCACAATGAAGCCTTAGGCCTTAGTATCGGGAAAAAAAAAAAGACAGGCACCTCCTTAACTTTAAACATGAAAACGGCCCAAATTTTCTCTAACGACTTATAGAACTGTAAACTAATTATGTTATTTCTGTGTCGTCCCCCCCCCTCATAACGAGAAGCGATAGTTATTGCTAAACAAACTAGTACAGCTAGAAAAAGCAGACAAGATTTTGGAAACAGCTTCCCTAGGCCCCTGCAAAACCTCTATATTCCAGAAAGCAATTTTGCTTTTCCTACCTATACCAGATAGCCTAATTAATAATTTTATTTCTCTTTTCAAGCCTTTCCTCATTTTTTATGCATAGAACATTACAGCTGAAACAAGACAAACATTCCTTTTCTACATACATACATTCTACACCATAATCAACCAGATGAATTCCATAGGCTGTAATGAAGCTAACTAGCGATGTCACCAGAAGACTTCACACTGCCAGCATAACCTTTCTACAACACAAGTTAACAGTTATTTGAAAATAATTATTACACAAACAAAGCTCTAAAGTCAATATTGAAAGCCCTGCCCAGTGAAAAATGTAGGGTTTTTTCAAGTATTTACAAGTCCACTGACATCTGAAAAAAAGACATCAACTCACCACAGCAAGACTCCCTGTACGTATTATAAATTTTTCTTCTGATCAATCACGCAATATTATACAGAACCCTCTGAAAATATAGCTTATGACCTGCTGTGTGAAACACAAGATCTGGAGAGACAGATGGGCAAGAAGAAAGAGAAAGCTTCCTGATGGGGACCTGCACTCTGGATTTGGAAACGGTAGGAGGCTTCTCCTGGAATTACAAAAGTTAACTCACATAATTGAGTGTGATAGTCTGCCATTATTTCAGACAAAAATCAATGACACGTTGGAAGACATTTCCGACCATACTGGCAAGAAAATCAGTTCAGCTTATGGAAAAAGAAACCATTTACTTATGAAAAAAAACTGATCACAAACCTTTCTCTCTCCTAATTGTTTTTTATATGCATCATGCGGGCATGAAGTTCTAGAAGCAAACAGATTTCAAAAATTATTTGAGGTTGCTCAGTTACAACACTAAACCAGCACATCCTTTAACAATTGTCTGCTTAAAAACAAGGAAACGACAGGTGAGGGACACCATCAATCATTAACTGTCCACATAAATGTTACACTCAATGTAAACATACATATCACAAAATGCAACTTCACAAGGTTATAAATAAATCATAATTTTAAAAGCTTTTTTCTTGCAGATAAAATACTACTATTTACATAAATAGCAGATCAAAATCTGCAGATCAATGAGCATTAATAACAGTTGCCAGCCAACACTGACTTTGCTTTCATAAATTTAAATAGGTAGAGTGTGTAGGAGGGTGAAACAGTTACTGAAACCACTGTCAGTTAAGCACATCATTAGTTTCATACCAGCACCCACTCGGTAGTTCCTAACCCCTTTCTTCAGGGCACAGGATACAAGATGACCAAAACAACTTCGAAACATCTTAAATTGCAATACCTCTTCATCAAATGTAAATTGAGTTTTCAGAGACAAAGCTAGAAGATTTGGATGAAACATGGCAGGACAATTTAAAAATACAAATATGGAAGCAAAAAGAAATTACAGGTAGAAAAAAAATGTTCTTTGACAAAGCAATTATTTTTAACACCATGTAATAGTAGCCAGTTCCAAGATTCTTCTTTTCTTCTCCTCTATGACAGCCTTCACAAGCTCTCTATTTCAAAGCCAAATAAACCTCCAGTCCAGCGCTAAACCAGAGAGTAAATACAAAACCTGAGAGGGCAAGAGCTTAAGTGTGCAGAATACATATTATTTTTAATTTATTTTAAAGCAGTTTCATCTTAATAATGCCATCAAGATTAATGTCCCAGAAAAATTCTCACTTTAGAGCTCTGAATCAAAGCAGAAAGATAGCACAACATTAATTGTCTCTGAGTTTTTCACGTTGATGGACAGAAGACAAGAAACTGGGATCGCTGGGAAACAATCATCCATCTTCAGTTTGTCTCTGACACCATCCAGCATTTGCTGCTCCCAGTCGAGAAGGATGAAAAGACTGTAGACGACAGTGTTTTATTCTCCAGGTGTCTTGTTTACTCCTAAAAAGCACTTGGCTGGGACAGGACTCTACATACGCAGGCAGTTTAACAGATGAACAAGGTGCAATTGTGCGTGTGTCAAAAGTGTGTACAACAAAGGCACGTGAAAGAAAAGGTCCCATGTCACCACACGTTTTGACCTCCACATCAAAACTCAAATATTTGAAGTTGTCATATACTGTTCAAGTATGCAAGCTTTGTTATATTTTTGTTCACTACAATTAAAGTTGGAGGTAGATTACTGACAGGAGACGATTAATTACTATTCAGAAGACTAGATCTGAGGAGGAGGTTGTAAGTATTCCTTCGAAAAGGGTTCAATGTTCCAACATGAAATATTTTGATTTTTTCATTAAAACACTAGGCAGGTTAACCAACTAAATAATTTTGCTATTTTCTGCACAATTATTTTGTAACTTAGTAAAAGAACACACACCTCTATAGATTCACTCTCATACTTGATAAGCTTCACGACCGTTTCTTTGATATCCTGGTGATTTGATCTGTTTATTTAAATCAATACAACATGACTTCATGTTTACTTGAATACTTTATTAGTTTAATTTCATTAGTGCCAACTTCATTTTGGTTGTCTGTTTCTGGGATATTTTTTTTTTAAACAGTGAACTTACTACACTAGCACCAGATACTGTGCCTCTTTTTCCAAAAAGCAGTTCAAGTCTAGTTACTTGAGAATACACATGAAGATGAAAAATCCAGTCCAAACCCTGACCTGTTCACCTTTATTAGCTTTTGGTTCTTACATTTCATAATAGTATCCACTTTGAATTTTAACTACAGATAAGCTAATAATTACACTTATAAACCATACTGTCTAGTCAACAGCTACCTGCTACATAATAGCAGTAGTATACACACTTTAAATGAATATATAGATAGGGAGCTTTGTGCCTTCAAATACAGCTTAATTTTCAGAACTTGTGATCTCTGGAGCTTATTTCACATTCTATTCTTTGCCGTTTGTGGAAATGAAAGCTGAGAAGGACACAAAGTATGCAAGAAGTAGTATCACCTGGAAAATTATGTATAAAAGGTATTTTAAAAAGCGACTGGAGTTTTATAATATGGAGAACTTGGTTAAAATGTAGATGTGGCTGTATCCTCTGCAAGGAAGTCTTTCTCTGGGAAAGGTCTGTCTCTGCACATCAGAGGTGGACCCCTCTGGAAAGAAACGCTGGATCCCTGTTTCTTCTGTGTGCTACTCGGAAGAACCTTGTTTCTCTGACTTCACCAAAGGCAGATAACAACAGGACACCTGTGCAGAGCTGATGCACCACACAACGTAGGTCTAATAATGAGTTAATGCCATTTCGGTCACATCCTCCGCAATCAGCATTAAAATACCAAAACCCAAATGTTCTGTAGCAACACACCAGACCTTTTCCCCTTTCCTCAGTCACAGCTCACATACCAACTTCTTACTTAACAACTACCGCCTCCGGATTTTTACTCCCTGTTTGATCAGATTCATTTCTGACCCCTGCTCTGCTGCTGCCTTTGCTGGAAATTGCGCCAGTCCGCTGTTATGAGTAACACAGGGTACAGAACATGTTACGATGGGGAAACATTGGCGAACACATACACAAGAAATGCTTTTGTGTCTCTTCTATACACGTAAAAAAGCAGTATCTCTGAAGAGACTCTAGCTTGGCAGTAATTGCAGAATGACCGAGGGACTGCTAGAAAATTTGAACACCCTGACACCTTGTTAAAAACTTAGAGTTCCTGCTTTGGAAATAAACAGCTTCTTCTACAAGGTTTACAACTTTATCCTATTGCATGCTATACAAAGTAGCTGTGGGCCTATGCTTTCATGCCATCCCATGCATTCTTTGTGGGAAAAAAACAAAAAGACTTTTACCTCTGCTGGTTTTAAACAACGTCTTAGCAAAGGTATTAGACTATCTGGCTCAAAAGACTTTTTGCGATGTTACCCATTGCTGACAAATTATTGAACTGGGAAGATTAGAAGAACACTTCATCTCCATTTCCCAGCCTTCCTATCCTTAAGAAGGGTTGTCAGGCTAAGAAATAACTATGGGGAGCCCCCGTCGAAATGCTAGCAGTGATAATGCACGTGAATTTTCACCACTGTCTCATGAGTATCTTCATGCTGAGAAGGGAATCATAGTTTACATATTGATGAGAACAGCATAAAGACACTCCCCTGTAGTTTCACATACACAAGAATAGGACTGCAGGGTTCTCAAACTCTCACCTGA
Organism: Falco rusticolus; assembly: GCF_015220075.1. Classification (NCBI taxonomy): domain Eukaryota; kingdom Metazoa; phylum Chordata; class Aves; order Falconiformes; family Falconidae; genus Falco; species Falco rusticolus. The sequence goes on from NC_051201.1 coordinate 17,652,333, forward strand.
AGTTTCTGTACAAAAAGTGGCATTTATAACCCCCTACAGCTATACAAAGAAGAAAAAAAAAGTAGTCTGTTCTCCATGCCCGTCGTGAACAGGACTAGTAATGGGTTTAAATTACAATGAGAAAGCTTCAGCTTAAACACAGACAAAACCCCCTCTATTAGTAGAGACTGGAAGAGAGAGCCTGGTGAGACCGCAGAGTCTCGACCATTTCAAATCTTGCACAGTAGCTTAGACAGATCTCTGTCCTTAAATCTTGAGCTTTGAACCACCCAGTACATTAAGCATGGCAAAGTTCCAAACAACCTCTCTGATGAGCTGTCCAACAATTTGCACATGCAATGCTGTTCAAGCTACATTAAGAGCTACTTAGCAGCAGGTACAATATCAAAATCCACATTTTATTTCACTCTCACGCTTAAGTAGTGAAAAATACATTACAATAATGTTGTGGGTTTGATCAAAACCAGGCAGAAGAAAGCAATCCATTACTAATTTCCAAAGTTGTACCTATAAACTGTGCCTGTGAACTCCATAAACTGAGGAATATTTTGGTCTCTGTTAACAAAACCTCAGTTCGACCTACAACAACATCGAAATTGCTGTGATCTGACCATCATATTGAATATTCAACAAATAAATGCATTGCGTAAAAGAAACAAGATGAACTCACTAACCTTTACTTTAAGTTAATGGGAGGGAAACTAAAAATATACAGATTTCTCATTTACATATGCTTCTGACCACCTGTTTTTTACTTTATGCTCTGTAGCAGACCACAGCACTTGTTTAGAAACACACATTAAGCACAAGAAGAATTTCAGAGGGCAGAAAGTAATTTCTTGGTTTTTATAACCAGAATATAATTTATTTTATAACTCAGAAATTTCTTTTGGATTAAAAATACAATATAAATTAAAAAAAAAAAAGACACAGATGTTCACTTAAAAGACATGATTTCCAGCTATTCTTAGTGCTTTCCGAATCTTATCCAGTTCATCAGCAACCTTTTTGAAGTTTTAACATCAGAACTGGACGCCAGCATCCCTGTTTTGGTTTCAGTAAGGCCATCTGTGCTGTTGACAGCTGGAACAGGGTTAAATAAAACAGTAATATCAGGTAGGTACTTGTCTCCAGTACCTTTACTTACACATTCAAGAAACTCATTCACTTCTTTAACACACTGCCCTACTCATGGTTTAAGACCATCTAGGACTGAGCTGCTGCCTCCCCACGTTCCCTCCCTTCCTACTCACAGCAGCACCAGCATTTCCTACATCAGTAATCTGAGTGAATCTTTTTTCCTGGGATGCCAGTAAACACACAGCCAAAGAATGACAGAATGTTTTAAGCACAAGCACAGCCTTTGCGTGGATTATGTTACTCCTGACAGCGCACCTTTCACAACAGGTTACCAGCTTTTTCCACTGCCAGCCTGTTACAGCATTTAAATATAAAACAGAAATATTACTTGAACTTGCTTATTTTAACACACGTACTTAAAAAGATTTAGTGTATGTATTTTTATCTTATTATTTGGTCTCTGAGAGGGAAAAAAATTCATTTTACATGGTTTTGCATTGCCATGGCAATCAAATTCTACCACCATGATGCTTTTACCTAAACTTTCTGAGCAAAGGGTCACGGCAACCTGATAAATGAAAAAGCTGCCTTAGCTAGTAATCAATATAGCAAGTCAGTCACAGAAAGAGAGGCAGATGGATATCCAAGACTGTTCAAATAGAGTTCATGATGACTTACTAACACAGGGATCTCCGGCGGTTCCATTTGGCCACTCCGTTTTTCTCGGAGTTAGTTTAATTTCAAAAGACACCCAGGGACATCTTTTAGCATTACATGCTTGGTCCCGAGCAAGCAACAAGAGACTGGAGTTCATTATGAAAGCTGATAGTCTTACAGGAAATTTTTCCTTCACCTTTCTATTGACCACAAAAGCAACAGCCAAAGAAAAAAAAACAACAAAAAAACAACCTACAATTTCAAACTTGTATGCCTTTTTTTTTTTCCTTTTTACGACCTCTGCTGAGGTTCTCGTGTTACCCTGAGACCATATCTGAAATCCCTACAAGTCTTTAGACTTGACATATCCCTTTAAAAAAGTCTTTCTAATTCCATTTCAGCTCATTACTTAATTACTCAGACACACATGCACAACTAGCTGAACATGACTATAACTTAATAGCCTAGAAGTTAAGCTTCCAAAATAATCTGTTACATTCTAATAAGAACAACACAGGGAGAAGTAGTAAAGTCTCAAAAAGTAAAATGATTCGGCAAATGCTTCTTAAGGTAATCCATCATAAATGTAAAACCACACAGAACTGCAGTTCTGCAGGACAGTTAACAGACTTGGGAAAAGTATTATTGTGTTCACCATAATAAGCCTATGTACTATCAAAAAAATCACAAGTTGTGTACTCTTTGAAGTACAGTGCTGCTTCTTCACCGTTTCATTTTGGAATTCAGAAAGTTTTAAGGATTAGTAAAAAAATAAATCCACAAAACCACCTTCATTATTAGAACCAATCCTTCATGACTGAGTTTCCAGACACGTGAAAGCATCCTGGTCCCTTCTTTTGAAATTTTATTCTGTCATCAATTTAAAACAGAGAGAATTCTTTTCAACCACCATTGCAGACACCAACAGTTCAAATAAATTACTGCAGTTCACCACTGCGTTGTATCCTTTTGGGAAAATTGCCACCATTCTTAGCACGTAAAGCACAAGCATTGTAAGATCGTTTCTTAGTTGGAGCACAGTATTTGAGATGGCCATCCCCCTAAAATGGGCTTTTTCCTCAGCTGTGCTCTAGACGCAGCTCTCATTCTGCACGTAAGCAGAGTTTCAGGTGAATTAAAAAGGACAGATATGGCAGCCCTAAAGTAATATATGAAAGTCTTATTGTATTAGTCATTTTTCCTGTCATTTTGTATTAGTGTCATATTAGTGTAATGCAATACTAACATGATACTGAAACGTTAGCATATCACAGATTACTCAGTGTGTCAACCTTGAGTCTGATCACATTACTTTCCTGTGTGTATTCCAGTGAGGAAAGCTTTCCTTTCCACCCCCAAAACTGCGCAGGACTAACAGAAAACACGAGGCACAGACTGCACAAGAGTCTAAAACTTACACACTAGCCATTAACATCTCCTGTGCCAAATGAAAGAACCTAACTAACAGAGCAGACAATATCGATTCAGTTTAGGAGTTTGTTAATACAAGGTATTCCTTTTCACTTTAAGGGGATTTTGAGTCTATGGATAGAAACTGAAGAACTACCATCAAAACAACAGCGTGTGGGAGTGTTCCTACTATCAAGGAAATCCAACTATAAAATCAAATCATCAGCTATCACCTTTGAGTCTTCTTTGCATTTAAGCTGGAACTGTTAAATTACATAATAAAAAAGTCTGCATGGTTTTCTCCAAGCACACTTTATGCTAGCGGCCTGGCATCAAGCAGAAAGTCAGCCACATGGCTGAGGGCTAAGGAGGTGTGCCATGGGCTCCCTGGGCAGGTCCCACAACACCCAGAAGAAATGCAAAGAGCAGTTTCTGGCCTGGACAGTGATCATACTTGGGTAAGAGCATGTAAACAGAGAATAAAACCCCCATCCACCCAGTCTATATTACGGCTCCCTTTGGTGATAGCCATTAAAACTTACTTGTCAGAGCAGTGTTTGAGTGTTTCCCACCCAGGCACAGAGAAGACAGAGACATGAAGACCACAGCCATCACAGGTGTGCCACTGCCTCTCCAGAGAAGAAGAGGTGCATACCGGAGGACCCCATACTTTTCATTTAACTAACTGAAGTATCTTACAGAAATATTTAGTTAATAGTAAGTGAAATATTTAAATGAAATGTTTATTGGAAACAAACACTTACAGAACCCAAGGAAACAGACCAAACAAAGACCAATCTTCAAGGCCTTAGTAAATTAAGCTTGATTGAAACTTACAGAGGAAGGAGAAACTTTCAGTATTTGAAACATTCCCATGTGACACCAGGTATTGCTAAGAAAAGAAACAGTTTGACCAAAATAAAAAAGCAATTACTTAAGTGAGTGCATTAACTACTTTGATTCATCCTAAAACTATATCTAGAGTAAGGAAACATGGAGACAAAAACCAGACTCTTTTCATGGTCTGCCTACTAAACTGATTATCCTGTGTTCATTTTGCAATAATTACTATCCATTACCTTTCAGTGAAGTTCTGCAGCCTTCTTGGCTCGTTAGTTTTTTAAGTAATTTCTCTCTGCATGACCTCAGTAACTACTCTTTGCATCACAAATAGTACTCTGCTAGGTGACCAGAGCAAAAACCATCAGGTGATGTTTACACACACACACTCACGTACACATACACTGTTGAGGCACAAGAGCAAGCAGTATTTCTGTTTCTTTAATAAGTGTAAAATGATGGACAGAAAAAACAGCAATTAAGAACAAGAATGAACAACAGAACCATAACCATACATACAGGCAGAGTTCCTGTACAATATTTAACTACATCTGACTTTTTTTTTTTCCAATTTTAAAGTTTAAGTGCACATACCACACTCTCCTCTGTTCAGCTATGCAGAATGATATAAAAAGATTCTCTGCACAGTTTGTACTAGAGAAGTATAGGCATGGGGCAAATTTGCTGCTTTAATACTATCATTTGTAGTTCCCCACATGCACAAACACGCAGCTATCTGTATGTATGCAAGAATGAACCTTTCACACTGTTTCCCAGCTCTCAGATACAGATGGGCTTTTGTACAAAGAGACATCATTCACAAATACCCAGCATGAGACAACATGACAAGACAGCACTATTTAGTCTTTAGAGGTTTAAGTGATTTTAGACTCCCTAAGTTTACTGCAAGGACTGGTAATAGGTTTTTATGAAAATAGAGTTTTGAAAAGATGAAGAAATACATTTTTTCAGCCTAGTTTTACAGGTTTAAGTCAAGACTTGAAATACCAGCTTTCATACAACCAAACACTACAGCAAGCTAGGCTACTAGTTTAATACCATTTCAAAGTACTGGAAGAACTGCAAGCATATATTTTGATGAGCAGAGTTTTATTGATTTTGGGTAAATATTTAAAGCTTTTCGGAGTCCCATGTAAATCCTATAAACACGTGTTTGATCAAACTGCCATCTGCTGGGTATTCCTGGGATTTAAGCGGTTTGGTTAAACACACACAGTTACTTCTGCATCTGAAAACATGTTAACAAGACCTAGGAGAAACTTCTCTATTTTCATCCCGTGATTCTTGATGTTTGGCTGGCAGTAACCAGCTGCCTGCCTTCCAGCAGACATGCTGTCAGCAGTAGCACCCTTAGGACTGGGTCATGCTACAGATGTCCTGCGACCCTGCGTAACCGAATTCCTCCTGCTCACACACACGCTCGCATCCAGCTTGCCGGGCACAGCGCTTGAAGAGAAGGCGGCACACAACAGAACCCACATTGCCTGAAGCAACCACGTCCTATAACCACAGAACTTAGTAGAGGTGCTGACTGTTCAGGGGTGGAGGGGAATTGACAAGATCAATAAAAAGACTAATAAAGGAATAGTAAAAAAATTACTTGAACTACCTCCATAACAAGAAGCCATATATAATGGAGTGGCAAATTTCCGAGAACTCATTTTTCAGGACATGAAAGAAATATTTCTCCTTGGCACCATCCAAGGTTATAGCCACCAAGCAGCAAGGCTACTCTAACAGTGCACTAGACAAGTTCAATAACCATGGTATGAGCAAGTGCAAACAGAACGCTCCCAGGAAACTATCACAATAAGAACTAACATTGGTTAATAGCAGATAAGAATTAAATGCTAAACTAAAAAGATTTCAAGTTAGTTAGGCCCTGAAGGCAGAAGCAAAACTAAACTGCTGAAAGCTTCCAAAAACCGGTAACAAACTAAGCACGCTGTACAGAACCCATCTACTCTATTCATCTTCCGACACCCTCCTCCACGGAGAGAGCAAAGTAAAATCATGAAATGCAAGCACGGAGCCACCAGTTGGGAACTGGGCTGATGTGAAAGACTGTTAGAGGCATTAATTGAGAAGTGTCTTTCAACTTCTCCAAAGCATCTTTGTTCTAGGCACTCAGGCTCATCTGTTTCACAAACCCAGTATGTCACCAGCTGTTTCTTTCCTTGAGTCCCTGATTACATTTTAAATGTACTAAGTCGTCTTTCTGAACACTTACTCCTAGGACATTCAGAGGCAGAACTCCAGGTACCACAGCTTTTACTAAAAGAAAAAATTGCCTCTAGGGCATGGGAAGATATAAGTACATTGCTATTTAAACAGAAGAGCTGCTTGGAGGTTCAGGGCAGAAGCTCTGGCTGGAAGACACCACTGCAGCTCGTACAGTTCAGCCTCCCACGCAAAGCAGGACTACTCAATCAGGTCAGCTGCAGCTTCACCTAGATGATAAATCTAAGGTTAAAAAGGTTCATATGCACCTAAGTACTAAAAAAAGTTTCATGGAAAAGCAACACAGTTGGCTGTGCTATTTGATGGGATCTTTCAAAGGCAGGGCTCTAATCTTTAACAGGAAAGGCACCTGCCAACATAAAGTACTTGTGGCCAGACAGTACTGAAAAAGGCATCTGCAAGTTTATTTAAAGCACATTCTTGGAAAAGCTTTGTTTTGGTCTACTGTACGGTTCCCTTTTGGGGTTTACGTGGATTACTAAGAAGAGAAACACAAAAATACCTCATAAACACACTTACCGAAAGTCAGCCAATATTACTTGCAATCACACAACCTGGGATGGTGGGGTGGGACCTCAAGCTTTAGAGATTTTCCATAAGGCCAATCTTCTATGTGAAAAAAGAAGCTGGAAGGGGGAAGAGAAATGAACACAAACTCAGTTGAGTGTCATCGTTTCCTTTTGAAGCACAGGCAGGATTTAGGTATGCTAGAGGAAGGCTGCAAAAACCTGAAAAGCAGATAGCCCACGCTTTCAAGGCAGAAGGATGCTGTCCTTCCTCATCTAAGCTTTAAAGTTATGCTACTTTAGCTGCATTTGGACCGTATTAAGGTATAAGCCTAAAAGAAACTAGAGTTCACTGCTATTTAAACCAAAACAAACAAGTTGTGTGCTTAGCTTTCCTGTATAGGAAGGAAGGAAGAGAGAAAAAAAAAAAAAGTGAGGAAATATACACTAGCTCATCACATTTCCATGCTGATGAAACTTTCTTCACAAGTACTTGGACCGATAGAAGTATACGACATTTTAAAAAAAAAAGTTATCTCCATAGTCTGAGTTAAGAATGATGTTCCTATTACAACAATATCGAAATCAAGTGTAAATTGAACGAAAGCAATTTAGCAAAATTCAGAACATCAGATTAGGTTACACTATATTCTAATCCTGCTCAGAACCAAGCCAGCTATGCATAATTGCTGTTTTTCAATGAGAAAGAAACAGCCTGTAAAAGCTGTGTAAATCACCATGAAATGCTTGGGGATCCTGATGGGTGGAAAGTACTATAGAGACACATTATTGTCATTTCACATTTAATTCTATAGTATTTGTATTTTGAATCCAGATGTGCAAAATGCACATAAATGAGTGAGCTACATTCAGTGAGATTCTCCCCACTTTTATATCGCCCCTCACCCCTGCTATCAGTAGGTACAGTTTACAAGGTGTAGTCCTAGATGACATTTTATACACAGTCTGAAACTGCAGATGCTGGCATTTCTTAGGAATTACAAGATTATCATCTTAACATCTTAACAGATGCTTGCAAAACCTGCAGCCATTTCAGTCAGTAAAGGCTCATTAAGTTCTTTGGGAACTGCAGCAGGAGAAAATGCACAAATTGCAACTAAAAATGCTAACTCAAGAACATCAGTGCTCAAGGAGTCAGCCATGCACACATGCACCATATTTCAAGGAACAGGTAAAGCCGTGTTTTGGCTTTGTAAAAACGATGCTTACAAAGTACCTGGGATGAAATTTGTTATTCTAGGGAGGATTGTCTGTGCTGTCAGGGAAGGTGAAGCTGGAACCAGCGTAAAACACCTCCCCCCAGTCTGCTGGAAAAATAGGATGGTGTCATACATACATTATGATATGGAGGATTAGGATTTACTCATTCATCACAATTTCTCACTTTCAAGACTTAAATTCACCTGGATGAGATGCATAATAGATATCCCATTTGATTTTGAACACCCAGGCAAAGAAAGCACTGACCAGGACTTCAACAGGCTTCCTGCAGGCATACAAGCAGTAAATACCAACTCCTACCAAAACCTCCACTGAAAGCACACTACCCAACCAGAAATAAAGCTTTTCAAAGATTGAGAATATTTTAATCTGGAATTTTAGGTCAGCCCCAATACAGAAATAGCCACAGAACACATTTTTTTTTTCAATTACTTTGATTCTTTTAAAACATTTAGATTCCTTGGCAGGAGGAGATGATAAGAAAAGTCTGCATTGATATTACTTGTTTATATACATTTTGGTCATTTGCTTCTCATCTGGAACCTTGACTGTTATACAACATGTAACCTTTAGGTTTGGAGCAGAGGGACTTGGTTTAATAAGGTGTTTGGGGCTTCCCCCCAAATGCCCCTGCCCATCAATGACCCTATGAAATTTTAGGATGAGATTACTACATACATACCCTATATGAAGTAATCTACAAGTACCTAAACACGTATAATACATAATACATATATAAACGCATAACACAAACAATGTATAAGTACACTTATACATTAGAGAGTCAGATAGACTCAGATAAAGACTTTTATACAAATATAAATATTTTTTATATAAAGACTGTATAATCACTTTGTATAATACGAGTCTTCAAACCTAAGCAAAACCCAAATAAGATTTTCATGGTCTGGCCGAGAATACCTAATTTAGGATATTAGAACATTTTGAAGATGTTTTGTGTGTTAAAACAATTACATTTTGTATATTCCATACACTGTTAAGTGCAAACTGTTTATACTGTGCAGTGAGCAATAAGCTTTTGTCTAAGAACACAGTGAAAATGCATGACTAAAAAATCATATGGATATTTTGTAATGATACTGCCATGGGAAATTTTGTCAACATTTTCATTGTGTTCCCGTTCCCAAACAATCAGCCAATGCTACACTAAGACTAAAGCAAATTATAGAGACTGCAGGACCTTAATAGCTTCCTTCATTGTGTATTTGCATTCCAGAACACTGGCATAACTTGAATTGAAAGTGATAATTCTATCTTTCTGGGTCTCATTTGGCCCCAAGAATCCTTAAATATTTAAAGTAATACAGAAAGCGCCATCACTCTTCACAGAAGAGTAAGTGCTAAGATAACATTTTGCAGGTTAAGATACTTTTTCTATTAGTATTATAATTGTTGGGGTTGAGGTTTTTTTCTAAAAACTACGCACGTGGGCAAGGCACTTGGTCACCACTGATGAAAGGTACTAGAAAAATTATACCATGCACTGTCTAGATATACTGCAACATACATATTAGTTTCATCATATTGCTGTAGTAATAGATGAACTAAAACAACATGGCATTTGTCGTACCTCAATTAACTTTTACTTTACATTTTACGCTAACTGCTCATAACTTTTGCTAACATCTCCTCCCTTCAGTGAGCAAAGATGGACTTGCCCTGAAAAAATAATAATCATCTTTTAAACAGCAGTATCTACTAAATATATGTTAAGTTATTTAATGAGACTATATCCTTTCTCATCTACAAATGCATTAACCCTAGCTAAAACTGCTTTTGTTCAAATCCAGAAGTTTCAGCTAACTGGGGAGCGGGAAGCAGGCATCCTGGTACCTCCTACTGAGGATAAAGTAAAATGTTCTCAGGGCTCTATCCTTCAAGGCTCAGAGGATGCCTTTTATAGAGCAGATGACCCTCTCTCCGGTAAAAGACACCTGAAACCAGGGACATGCAAAAAAAAAAAAAAAAATAATAATCTACACCACCTCAGGCATGATTAACTTGAGCATAGGAGCATCAGGAGAATGTATTTTGAGCCATCTCTTTCTAGCCAAACTGTTTTACGTGGATTTTGGGTGTAAGGGCATAGGCAGGGAGAACAGAAAGAGGACGCGAAGGGTAGGGGGATATTTTGTTTTTCCTGTTTCAAACATCCACATGGAAATTAATTTTCCATATTAGGAAATGAAGGGGCAAAATGGAAGAGTTGCCATGGAGACCACAAGTTTCTCATTAGTGAACACACACAAATTAGTTGGAAAAGCTAGAGAGGACAGATGCTAAATACACTTCTTCCTGAACTCACATTCATACTACTTTTGTATTTTTTGCTCATACTCCCCTCTGACTTACTCAGGCATGGATCCTTTCAAAATGCAAGGGGAAATAACTCCTATCAAATACAGAGCATAAGGATTATTTCAAACTTTTCTTTAAAATGAAGCCCATATAGAAATCACACACCTAAGAAATCTCTCTTAACCTGTTAGTCTACCATCTAACTGCAACTTAAACTGCTTAGCTTTAAGTGTTTCTATGTAAAAATTAGGTAGGAGGCTGATTATTAGAAGACATGTAGGTGAAATCCAACACACCAAACACATGTAGGATTAATACAGAGAACACAAAGTGGACTTAAACCTGGAAATAACGCTCTGACTCTTTCTGCCTGGTGCAAATCAATGAAAGAGCACAAATCCATCAGTCAAAATCAGCCCCACAGAAACAGTATGGGCTCCAGAATGAAAGTCTAATAGAAATTCAAAGGTGCCAGTTTCTTTGCATCCAAGCTGCATCTGAACTCATAGTACTAACTGAAACACATTTATTACTTGAAGCTGAATAGCAATGAGGCAGTACAACAGAAATATGTCTCTAAACTCCCCTAATTCTGTTTTGCAAAATGGTTTCCTTCCAAATATACAGAAAGCTTAGCTTAGCAATTAATGTACGTTGTTAAACAAAGGGACCATACTATAACCTGCAATTTCTAATTGTCTTATCGCAATGATATGAAAGTATTTATTGACAAGAAACAAGGAAAACACGCTGCAGTGCAAGATTCTTTAAAAATCCTTGTAATACAGCACTTAATACAAATTCAGAAACAGCTCTGCAGAACATATTGGAAAAATAGGAAACTTAAGCACTCCTGAGAATGATGGTCTGCTTCGGGGGGTGGGGGGTAGGGAATCACATGAGACACATGGCTTCTTAAGAGTTTAATAATTTTGTATCAAATATTAACAGCTACATTTTGTATGGTGTAAATTGTGAAAGAGGTCAATGTGGTGCTGTAATTTGGTGCAATTTCCATTAAACTGCTTTTCTTAGAAATTCCTATTTCACCATCTTTTCATCGTGCCCAGCTACAGAAACTAATAATAGACTGACAATGACCAAATTAAAAATAAAAAAGAAATTGGAATCTTTCCCCTAAGTTCCATTAGTATGAACGAGATGTTTTAGAGTACAAATATATATTAATGCAAGTACAAAAGTCCCGATTATTTCAGCATATGGCTGAAGGGCAAAATGAGTTAACCCCTTTCTACATGACCTTTTACTTCTTTTGTCGTAACGTAAAACAATGAAGAGAGTTTAAAAGCCAAAAGACAATCTTAGCGTGATGCCATAAGGAAACCTTCAAAACGTCAAGAAACCTGGACTGTGCTGATCTTCACTCACAGAAGAGCCACTCTGTTGCCGAGCACTCAAATGCCACACACCAGACACCGCACACAGTTCTTAACACTAAATCCAACCAGTACATGTCCAGTAAGAGTACTGGACCCACTCCTACTAGGATACTTTGGGTCAGCTCCAAACATGTGTAAGTTTGGGGCAGAAAAGCATTGCAAGTATTAGAGCTTTGTAACTGTAAGACTCTATAACTAATCCCACAGCATGCCTGTATATCACTCCTGTCTCATTTTAGCATCGCTGTGCCCTTTCAATTCCAGGATATTGTTAAACTGCCTTGAAGAACATTAAGAGCTAAAAGTGGTGGGTAAAGTAGTGACTGATGCTAATTACATGAATGCCATCTTATGAGGAACACAGTGTTTTTAATTGTTGCTTGTTCCTGTCATTTTGGAACTCCTGAAAAGCATTTGCCAAAACTCAAGTTCACGTTAATTTTCAAAGGTTCACCGTAAAAAGCTTACAAACCATAAAAATCCTCTCTAACAACAAAAATACTCCTGACATTTTTAACTGTGAATGGATGTCAATCAAAAAAAGCCTAAAATAATTTGTGTAGCAGTGGAGGCAAAGCACTCACTGGCTAACTGACCTCTGGGGCATGCTATTGATCAAAATGGATAGTACTGCATCGGTATCTTCAAGTTCAGAAAGTGTGATAACAAATAGTTTTCTCCAGACTGGACAATATATTAAGAAACATCTTGAATATAGCTAATGTGGTATTTTTTCAAAGATGCTTATTGTGTAGGCTGTGCCCTAGGTATTAGGAGAAATTTCTTCACTGAAGGGGTGGTCAGGCCTTGGCACAAGCAGCCCAGAGATGTGGTAGAAGCATCATCCCTGGAGCAGTTTTAAAACCATGTAGACACTATGCTTAGGGACATGGTGTAGTGATGGACTTGGCAGTGCTGAGTTAACGGTTGGACCTGATTATCTCAAAGGTCTTTTCCAACCTAAATAATTCTATGATTCTACAAATACAGATATTACTTGTTTCAGAATGTCACTCTCCTCCCCCCACGAAGTAAGTAACAGTTGAAGTGGTCAACTTGGTATGAAAGTCATGAATACCTGAGTAAAAAGAGAAATATCAAGAGTTGCCTGTAAATTATTTCATGGGAGCAGTTTGGTCTACAGTAGTTACGCACAAATTTACTCTCTTGCAGAGCAACATATTTTACAGGAAACACATCAAAATCCTAACTACATAGTCTATGAGATAACAGCATGTGAGGTGGAAAAAAACCCCAAACAACTGTACAAAGGGATATTTATTTATTTTTAGCAGGAAGAGAGGTTTGGGACCTTGATCCCTGAAGGACTATCTCTGCCCATGATTTACTCCTGATTTAAGCTGACTTGCTACCACACTCTATAAAGAAACAGGACCCATTGTGTTCAAGAAGAAAAGGATTTTATTTTCTCCTTCCTGTTTAGCAGAATCTACACCTGGCCACTTTTTTTAAAAAAAAATTAAATTACATGTACTGTTGTAGAAAACATCAAAAATAAAGTTACATTGATAAAACAGTATAGTCTATATTACAAGACAGGCTACTACAGTTGCTTTAACACCCGTCAGTGAACAGGAATGCTTTCTCCATGATTTTTTTCTTCTTGGATAAGTAATCAGTCTATGATAAAAGTATGCCCCTGAGTACATTTATATATGATCTAAATAAAAGTATAATTACCTCATTCGTCTTTGTTCCCTGCAATTTAATAGTATTTCTCTTCCACTTATTGTACTGTAATTACAAAAAGACCAAACAACTGAATCACGATTAGCACCAACACATGGTTTTTGCTGCCTACTAGAAGATACAAGTTTTGGGACAGATACTATTTTTTAAATATATTCCCAGTACAACTGAGACAAAATATATTAATCTGTCAATATGCAAGGCTATTATGAAATTTCTGTAAAATGTATTTTAAAATAAATAGAACAAAAGCCAATTTTTCATGTCTCATGCATACAATATTCAAGTACTAAATGGTCTTAAAAATATATAATTGGTACACTTCCCTTACATTATGATTGGCATGTAAGTGTTTAAGGGAAATTATATGCATTGAATAAGTATTTGGAGAAACAGACAAGCAGAATTTAACAACCTGTCTCAATTAGTGAGCTAAGGACAGAGATTATGCTGGAAGGTAGTAATCGTACCTTCAAGTTACGGTTAGATTTCTACTAAAAACCCAAATTCTCAAAATTAAGAACCTAAGTTTTAAAAAAATACTTGCAGCTTTGAAAAACAATTCTGAGTATCTACATACTAAATCATAAGGCTCTTGCCAGCTAAGCTACGAAAAATAAGAGAGCTGGTTTCACTGAAGTAACACAGATAATGATCTAAGTTCAAGGCAATGTTATTCTGTACAAAGTACTAGGGATATTTTACAGAAAATATTCTATCAATGCTCATATGAGAAGAAGAAAAAAATTTGAACTGAGGTTGTAAGTACCACCTTTTTAAAAATTGGTTACATGTGTTTACAGAAAGGGTATACAGAATTAGCATTCAAAGCCCAAATTATACAATTGTAGCAACCAACAAAAAAAAAAATTAAAAAATTGAGAAACCTAATCCTAACTTACTAAAAGGAGTCAAAAAATAGAAGTATATTTTCAATAGAAGCATCATGTTTGATCACGCATGCATGACCTTAAAATGTCATTTTATCCACTTTACTACAACAAGGAACATTTCTCAAGATATAAAATAACGCATACAAGCACTTAACTTCTATTCCATATATTTTTTAATATTACACATATGAGTATATACATATACATATTCCATATATATATATAAACATTTAGCAATATATGTATCTATATAAACACTGAAAGAACACAAAATATTTCCATTGTCATGTCTAAAAAACTACAATAAAGATGGGGAGAAACGGGGTTTGCCAAATAACTTCAGGTCCCTTATATAAAGTCTAGTCCACCATCCTGCTCCATCAAGGAAAGTTTAGATTCTTTACAGAGCAGGTTTTTCCACCATAGTCTGTTAATAAGTGATACACAGGGATGACACACAAAAATCATCCATATGGAAATCTGACACTGCACAGAAAATAAGATAACCTCTGGCCCCAATCCTGGCAATGAAGTGCTGGCACAAATACTTCCACCGCTGAATTAAGTAAATGCACTGCTCCTCAAGCTGTACTAATACTTTACATTTTCACATTGTTTTACATCCTTGTCAAACTATTCCATTTCTAGACCTTTTTTGCTTCTTTGTGTTGCACCCTCATTTATTTTCCGTAAAACTACGATTTCCCTCAATGCCGTAATGTTACTCTATTTACAGAACAGTAGTATTACACACTCGCTTCATTCTTGGCTGATAGAGGATTGAAATCTTTTAAATATCTAAGTTATTTTTGTTGATATTTCAGATTTTTTTGTTATTGCACATATTCAGCATTTATGCTCACATATGGATGGAACTGAACAAGACTCCTTCCTTTCCCCTTCATTACTGCCATAGAATCCCAATACAACAGCGAGCAAGTAATTTAACCCTGTTTTACACATCTGTTATTTGTACAAGGTACTCACTTGTCTAAAAGAGAGCAGTTAATTCCCTTCTGTAAACAGCTGCTCACTTATCTGGAAGAAAAGTGTAAAAAGTGTAAAGCACAGACCACATTGGAAGCAATATAGATTACTACACCAAGTACAGAAACATATGTAAAAGTGAACAAATATGCCCCAATACTGAAGCCAGTAATTCTGTTACAAGAACTTGTAAAACCCATTTTAAGCAACTGCTCAAATATTTACAAGGAATACTTAGGCTACACTTAAAATAGATGTGGGGTTTGTATACTGCAAGCTGTATCATATATTTATGAGCATGTCTGTAGATACTGTTTCTCCATTAAAGCTGCTGAAGCATCAAAAACATCTATGGGCAGAGCACAAAGTGCTACTGCACCACAAAGAAAATTTAAAATACAGACGCATTTACATCACAAACTCCCAAAGTTACATTTATGGGCTTTTTAACTCAGCTATTAAATACATTCCATCCTCAAAAGATAAACACAGTGTTCTCCAGCCAACTCTTCACATCCATTTGCTTCCATCATCGGTCTAATGGATCTCTTTGGCTTAGTAGTATAACCTGACAGGCACTACTGAATAGTTCTAACTATTGCCAGGAAAAAATATTTATTTTTATAAAATCTGAAGCATTGTCTCAAAACAACTTAATAGGCAAGAGTGGAAGTTATTTCAAGTCTGTAATACTTTTTTTATTCAATTTCAGTGTTGAGAAAAATGCATGTAGAAGGTACGTGAAAAAGCCTCTACAGCTCTGAAGGTCTAAGCACTACATATGACTATACAGCAAATTGTACAGACCTTCAAGTTACTTTCAGATCTACATCTGACTCATCAGAAAGTGTAAGGTTATTTTGAAGAGCGTAGGAAAGGAAAACCTGCAGAAGAGCAAGGAGAGATGCACTATTTAATATCACTCTTACAAATAACATTAATGTGCATAAAGCTCCAGTGTTGCACAAGATTCTCCAATACGTATGTTAGTACTCTAAAGAATAACATTGTCAACAAATCTAAAGCAAAAATATATTGCATTTTAGGAAGTAATGACAACTACTGGCATATTAACCACTTAAAGCTCAGCTATTACTTTTTTTATAAACACTATCTCATACATCATAATGATTCATTTGCTCTCAATATAAAAATATAAACAAAGGAAAAAATACTTTTTCCCATTAGCACAAGCACACAACTGAAATCCCAAGACAGTGACAGTTAAACCAGTTTTCTAAAGATAAAAAGCTTGTTCATGTTGTTTTTCTTTCAACAAGAAGAAACCTCGAGAGAACAAAGCTAGTGAAGTCCATGACACATAAGAAAGCTCATTTTCAGACTACCGAGACCTAGATATGTTGACCAAGAAAGAAAACCATTTAACATAAGCATTCTGACTTTTTTCAGACATCCAGAAGTCTTCTTAATAATATTTAATTAATTTTTGTTAAGAAAAAAAATATCCCTCCCCTAAAAAAAAAAAAAAAAAAATTGCAAAAAAATGTAATGGCCAGATTTTTTCCACTCGAGAGGCCAAATTATTTACAAAATCAAATACAATTCCAGATTTTGAAAATAAATACTGGAGAAGAGTTCCTATACAAAGCAGTAATAACCTGTCAAATTTCAGAAACCCAAGAGCAATAATCATTAAATTTCTGGATATTTGGGCATAAAGCTGACAAATATCTACTCTTCAAAACAGAAACCAAAAGCAGAACAATAAAAGACTTATCAGTTGAATAACATATCCTTTGAATTTTAGAGCCTCGTTAAAACTTACTAATAAAACAAATGAATAAGCACTTATTCTGAGGAAAGCTGCCAACTGGAATTTCTGCTTTTCTAGGCAATTTTACTGAGATTTCTTGAAGAAAATAAATAGTATAGGTTGCTCACAATAGCAACAATAATGGATTTTATCCATAAAGCAAAATGCTTTGGCGAGTCCTTTCATTTCAAAACCTGAGCTTTCCCTGTCTGCCAACCAACCCTCTCCACTTGGCTTCTAGCACCTCCACAAAGAGGGGTGTCTCAAAGACAACAGAAAACCAACCGTTTACTAGATCTGATCCTTTGTTTATGAATATGTTTGTGTAACAACATAGACATAGAAGCACCCATTTACAATCTCCTATGTCAACCATGAATGCTCAGCGACTGGCCTTGAATTCTTCATACACATTGAATTAACACGCGGACATCTGCAAGGTACAATCTGGTCTCAACATATTACATCATGTTGAAACAAGCTCCATTTCAGAATATTATATTTACAAAAGGTCCGATTTAAGATGCATAAAATGTAAGTACTCTGAAACACTGATTTTTGTGTCACTTTTTCTTCAGTTGGAATAGGAGATGGAACAGCTCATTACTGTATAGATAACTTAGGTAGCGTTCAAGAAACTGAAAGCTGTTGCTCTTGAATTGGAAAGTGACTAAAGCTCTGCAAAGTAAAAAACTCATGGCTGACGTTTATTAGGAGGTTATCTTGCATCTGTTTTAACATCCACTAATCTGAACTCAGTATTATGTCAGTTAAATACTTCCTTCAAATGTATCAAACAGCATCACCAATAAAGTTGGCCAGAAACAACTTCCAATGACTAGAAAATAGCATTCTCCTCTATTCTCTATCTGCACTGTCATTCAATTTTCCTCAAATGATCAACTTTGTGCACATTTTTCTTCAATTATTACAACAAAAGCTCCTTTCAAGTCTCATAAAGTGATGCTATTTTCTTCTTGCAGCAGGCAGCACTAACAGAAAGTAGCAGTGATACTAAACCTTGTCTACAATTGTTATGGAAATATATTTATCTATATCCTGTTGTCATGGAAGCTGAAGATC
The DNA here is from genome assembly GCF_015220075.1 of Falco rusticolus. Lineage (NCBI taxonomy): Eukaryota > Metazoa > Chordata > Aves > Falconiformes > Falconidae > Falco > Falco rusticolus. The sequence goes on from NC_051201.1 coordinate 17,670,496, forward strand.
AAGGCATACAAGCTACATACAATAATTTATACCGATTTGAAAGAACATTTAAAGGAAACATTCAAATGTATAATTTGATAAAAAACAGAGCAGTTTCAAAAGCACTGGTTACCCAAGGCATGATTATGAGACAGATATATTTCAATCAATATTTAATTCATTACTTACATCCTCTAGGTTCTATTAATATCCAGAGCACATCCAATTTAATAGCTCAGGCACTCTCAAACTTCTAGCAATTTTTTATCCTGGCATTAGGCCAATTTTAGCAATATTACTAACGACACAAAAGGACATTTGCTGACATTCTACATTTGGTTTTCTTCATAAAGGCAAAGCTGTTTACTTAGGTCTGTTGTCCTGCAGCTGACCGGTCCTCTGAAATGGCAAACTCCTGCACAAGTTTTACTTCCCTCAACACGGAGCTACCGTTCTTTTCTAAGTTACATACAGTTCGTTACATTCTTAATTCAATAAGAAGCGAACCACTGTACCACAACATTTTAGATAGTCATGGAGTCTCTGAGCACTTCTTTATGACGACGTTGTCCTTTTCATACAGGTGCGAAACAACAGTTTTACCTATGCATATGCTTAACCCACTGCTGCTGGAGAAATGCTGAGTGCCATGGAGCATTTTATTTTGAATTCTTCACAATACTGAACAACCTCATTACTCGTGCTGGTTTAGGCACGGACACAGAGCCCAAATTTTTTGAACTACAGCAGATTTTAAGTAGTGACTAGTTGCTTTTGTCAATTTCAGCTTCGTTATATCTTATACTATTTAAATAGTGGAGAAACTGCTTTCACTGCTACTTTACATCACTTGAATATAAATATTTATACAGCTATTTATAGAGCATTTTTATTTTTTATATTCAATATTTACTATTATTATTTGGGGAGAAAAGGAATGAAGGGAAGAGATTTAGAAAGAAAAAAAACAATAAACAAAAAAAAGCCAAAACCAAAACCTCAAGTAGCATCTTGCCTTGAATTCACCTCCCCAACCAATTCCTCCTAGATAGATCAAAACTGAGTATTTCAGGTCAATATTCTGCCAATATTCCAAGCAAAACACCTGAAGCAGAATTTGTGGGAAAAAAAAAAAAAAAAAAAAAAAGACAAGTGACAGCTTAGATGAGAAACAAATATTTTCACATTTGGGATACAGAAGATCCACAGGGAACCAATTCCAGAACAAAACATCCGCTACTACAAATGTTTAGCTAGCAATCAGCTAATACTGTAGTGCACAATGAATTCATGCTGCACCATCAAACACTCAATTTGTCATGAGCAAGTAACGGTTATGCAGAGCAGAACATGGCTCAAACTCATTTCTGTGAGGGGATGATACTGTTCAGTTTGTTTCATCTGCTACCTAAAAAGAGCAAGCTGTATCTTCAGTGCAGTTTCTTTGTATTTTCCATCTGCTTACTGTATTGCAGACATATAGACTTGTGTTTGTGAAAAGATGAAATGACTTGTTGTGTGCACTTGGAAGTGAGACAGTGAGATTTGTGAGATTTACAGTTTTATTTATTTCCTGTACAATCTTGTTACAGACTTGGACTAAGCAGAAAGCATTTTCATGCCCAAATAGAGGACACTGCTGCTTCACTCAACAGCTCTATGAAACGTAAAGAGAAAAAAGTATTCTTCTTCCCTGAGCTTATGAGAATATCAGGCATCTCAAAGCTCTCATTTACCTGAGGGTAGCTTCACTTTGTATAGTACAGGGAGGCACTGAACAAGCAAGAGATGACGAGTAAACTTCTTTGTAGTAGCTTGGGTTTTCTGTAGTGTCAATCATTGAAAGCTTGATATACAGTATTCTCATCAGCTAACTTAAGAATTACAAGTTTATGCAGCTTGTACTGCATATGCACTAATATACAACTTTCCTGAACAGAGTTAGTAAAAGAAATTATTCTGAAAGACATCACGATTTTCTTCGAAAAATCATACAGATCCCAAACAAAAAGGCAGCCAAGGTCCTTCACAGGTAAAATGCAGCTTCACATTGTTCCTTTCAGATATTCAACACAAGATCTTTCAACCACTTTCAAGCATTTCTCTAAACCTTGTCACTTGCCCAAGAATCAAAGCACATCACATACTTCAGTGCTGGATGCTCCAGAAGAAACTAGGGCCATTAAAAATAATGTTCATGTTCCTGCCGTTATCAGGACAGGGAACAGCTTCTACAACCTAAACCATATTTACATTTCATCTCTACCACCCCAAGCCTGCTGTGCAAGCAGTGCTGGAAAAGACCAGAAAGAGCAAAAGGTGATGATGTGGCATCAAGATGACAGTTAGAACATAAGGTGGGTTTGGAAGAGCCGAAAAAATAGCTTTAGAGGGCTGGTAATAGACAGAAATCACAGGGAGGTAAAGGAAACATCAGTCCTGAGAGACATTTTGTTATCAGAGGAATACCCTAACAACACAGGAACAGAAGTTTATATGGATAGAGTAAGAGAGAGAAGGTGGTGCTGAAGAAACAACTAGTTCCGGTCTTGAATGCAGGGAACTGAAACGTGTAAAGAAATCGCTTCAAGACCACGTTTTCAGGACTGCAGTTTTATAGACATACTACCTCAAAAAATATTTATGCATATATGCAGAGAAATACCTTCACTTTATGTTCTGGTGTTGGGGTGGTTTGTGGTTTTTGGTTTGGTGTTGGTTTGGGTTTTTTTTTTCTCCAAAGACTGTATGTCTTACAATTTTGAGATTCTTCTGTTAAAGACTTCATGAAGACATAATCAACAAATACAAGGACTTCTCTGGTCAAGGAGTTAGTAGAATCTTAAACCTGTGCACAGGATTATTTGAATTTTTTATCTATTCATAGTAATATTTCATGCAAAATGATTCAAAGTGCAATGCACAAGAAGCCCAGAGCCTTCGCTGCTTAGTTTAGATTTGTAGCTCCACATTTTGCCACGTCACTTCTTGGATCACTAACAAATCCTCCTTGAAAACATCCATTTCTGGTCTTGGTCTGCTCTGCTGTTTTTTAGTGTAGAGAGCTCGTTCTGTAGAATTTATTTGCCTTTTTGCTGAGTGACCAACATGACTAAAAGTTCCTTGATAGGTGTCCACATTAGCTGTCTACCCAGGGGGGAGGGGAAAAAAAAAAACCAAACCTCTGATGACTTGTTTGTTGTTTCTCCCACTACAGTAAAGTGCTTTTCTGTTGTTTCATAATGCAGGTTATCTACTACGAAAAAATAAAAGTTATGACCCACAATAAAGCAAAAAGGGAGCAATCAAGATGCTGACAGTTCCTGCAGCCAAATTGAAATCCATTCAGTTGCACAGATTCCTAAACGAACTTTAAAATTAAATAAAGTCACCAACAGTTACCCTTACTTGGCACTCTGATTTCCTATATTAACCAACTCCATAGGGCCACTAATAAATTAGAAGTTACTTTCACTTTTCTATCGTAACCATTATGTCATCATCTGACTCAGAAATTATGGTATAACCGCAACATGCTTTCCACATACTTGTGTTAGAATGGCATTAACTCTTGAATTAACTTTACTTGTCACGGTGACCACATCTAATAATTGATAAAACATTACAATTAGTTGTTCATAAGATTTTATTGAAGTCATTTTAGAACTACTAATGCAAATTGTAATCAAAATGGCAACACAACAAGTGCCACACTCCACGCAGGTGAGTGGACATCTTTTTGGCACCGTAATATGAACTACTAATGGCGTGGTAATGGAATCCCGCTAGAGCCTGTTCATTCTTTAAATCCTTCTGCCACGATAATTGTGCATCACAGTAGCATTATGACACAGTTGCAACGTAGTCTTCCTTAAAATGGGATGGAATAGGGTTTTCCATACCACAAGTTAGGAATACATGCACTGTACTAAACAAGATCCCAAGGAAGTATAGTATGTCAGTATGTTTTAAGAAAAAAAAAAAAAAAAGGCAAAGTTTGCAACACTTCGCAACAATACCAGTGTGGATCTCCAAGGAGATTAAACATGCTAGCACTAAATTGTACCTCTGCTAGGAAATTCTCTTCCTCCATAAAGCTGCATCATCAATGACAGGAATGGACAGACTGCACGTCTAAAACCGTGGTCAGGAGTGCTCTGGCAAAAGGTACAGCCGCTGCATCAAGAGACTGAAATAATACCCGATTTAAATCCATTTTACACAACATTAACGCATCGGTGCCCCTTGGACAGTGTCAGAAACCTCTGCTGACTAACACCTGTCATTTAAACTAGTCCACTATCTACCAACACCTCCCCTGAGTGAAGTTGCTAGTTGACTCAGACATATTCCCTCCATGCCTCTCTAGAACTGCAGAGTTTATTCACCTGGTAAGGTGAGGTTTCACGTAATATTTAAGAGCCCTGTGCAACAGGGAAAACTACATAGCTTCTGCTGCCTCCCCAGATTCTGAGTTTCCACTCAGCCTAGGCACTTTTGAGGCCAATGAAGTCTCTCGGATTTCTGGGTTCCTTTTTCCTTCTATTACCTACCTAAGGCTCACTTTTTGAGCTGCCATTCTTCCTCCTGCAGCCTCCGTGCTGCAGACCTGAGGAGCCATGAGCGAGCGAGCAGCCGGAGCGGGCTGCTCCCAAAGGGAAGCCCGGAGGTAAGCGTGCCAGCAAGGCAGAGCAGGGCAGATCCTCACCAGCAAAGGTGGCCGTCCACAGCGGCCAAAGCCGAGCAGAGCTGATGGCAGCCAGCAGGGCCGGCGGGTGCCAGAGCCACCGCAGCGACGGGGCAGCCAGAGGTTGAGGCCAGGGTCAGGTCTGACAGTCAGGTGCAGCTGCAATGGAGCTGGGACACAGCAGGAGGACAAAGGCCCGAACTGAAGCGCTGCTTCCGAGCTGAAGGAAGGAGACCCCAGCCAGGCTCCCCGCGGCTGCTAACCCAGCAGGCCCACCCCAGGCTCCCGCAGCTAAACCCGTGCCGTGGGGGCTGTGTGTGCCTGGGCTCACACCCGCTGGATATAGCAGAACACAGGCTGTAGCCATCCTAAGATTTCTTTTGTCATTTCCTTGTCACACTGGTAACTAATGCGACCTTACATCTGGTTCTAGAGCATTACGAAACAACTCTACAATCAAAGAAATGTTAAAGACAGTCTTCCCATCTGAATTCAGTAATTCTAATGACAAAACTACAGACTGGAAACGATGATAATCAAAGTACAAATCACAGTATTGTGCCTGATATTACACATGTAGAAAGAAATCTGCAGGTTTTGAGAGAACAGCTGAAGGTCAGCCAAGTCTGGCCTCAATTATTCAAACATAAGCACTTGAATTGCCCATACATTTTGGCTCTTCCAGTTTTCGGTTAGGTCACTGCTCTTGAGTCCATTAAGCTGCCATTGTCTCCACACTGAACAGACTTTCCCTTAAAAGGTTAATATTGGTCATGTAAGTTTACTCCAAAACACAACGTTCTTTTTACAACAATATAAGGCAAAACGCCAATCAAACAGAAATGATCCCTCACTTCAACAATATGTAAGTGTACTTAAAGTGTGCAAAGATAGCAAAAGTTAATTTTGCAGTGATCAAATCCTGAATTTAAATGAATATAATTATGTAATCATTAAGTTACTTAATGGATTTCATTAGGCTTATTTCTGGGTTTGATGTCATTTTTCTTTCCAATTAACTGCGCCGTTAAGATTAATTTCATATTACCAGCTAAAGTAAAGATCACAGTCAAGATTCACACAGAACTACACAGCATTAAAATCGATGATTTCTTCCTCAGCATGAATACAAACTCACTATGTCCACACAACAGCCACCACACATCCTATAAAATAGCATTGATTTCATCAGGTTTAAATGGAATCTAATATTATACCATTTAACCAGAGTTGTCTTATAGTTTAAGTGTACTTCAGCGACATCATTTTCCTATCTTGCTTTCAGGCATGAAAGTAACAGATGGATGGCCTTACATAGTTGATAAATCTGTAAATATTCATGCTGTATTTTGCAGTGCTATTAATCCATCATATAACTCTTAAAAATACCACATTCTCCCAGTCCTCACCCCTATCCTATCATTTTGCTTGATACTATACGACTTACCAAGGAGACACAAACTAAGGCAGCATTTTAGGAAAAAAAGGGAGATGTCTTGCTCCTGGGGAAAAAAGTACCTGTTACAATTATGAGCTTCTGGAAGCATTATGTAAATCTATACCTAACACAGAAAAATGCCACTTCTACCACCACATTATCTGTTGGAGAGAGAAGGGGAATAAAAAGATTTTCTGAAGCCATCAACATTAAGTAAGACAGAAGCGGAATCATTTTGTCACCCATACTCTACTTATAAACTTGAAGGTATGTAATTTGAAGTCTGCTGTGAAACACATATTAGATCTATTAACAGGTCAAGTTCTCTAAAGTAAATTATCAACTTCAGCAGAAATAAAATCCAAAAGACATTTCCCATATGTATATTTCAGATCAATGTCACTGCTGCAGACAGCCTGCCTGTAACTCTTCATCTCCTGTCTACTGAAACAAATTATCCCTGACTTCTTCTAAGTCACCTGTGAACAGTAGTATACCATCACCAGAAGATTTTTCTCTTCCAAAACCTCAATTTGGACCAAAACAAGCCATGTACACAATTACAAAACTCAAGCTGAAACCTGTCAGTAATGATTTTGCTCTACAACAGCTTGATGCTGTAAGGTTCTGAGTACCTTCAACTTTCATTCATATCAAGAAATATCAGTGCCAAAGGGTTAAAGTTGAAGCATTACATGTGGGATTAAAAAAAAAAAAAAAAAAAAAGATCGTTTAACAATGGATGTCTTATCCACAGGGAAGATAGATAAAACTCTATTCAAAGTTATTTTACCCTACATCTCACTTGCTTCCAAAAACATTAAATGAAATTTTGAAACCCCTGAAGATGCTGTCTGATCTGACATTCACTGCTTTGCGATGAGACACATATCTGTACATTACAGAGCAAACCTGAAAGTTTTAGTTGAGTTTCAAATACTACTGGTCTTCATTGGAAATAACCCTTATAGGTAAACAATGCACAGTTAAAACATTACATTAACATCTGCCACAATCAGGGAAAAATAAGTTCCTGCTATTTTAGACCAACATGCACTTGAGTCTTCAGGATCTATTTTCCAACTAGGATTTATAAACCACCAGGTACATACAGCTAGTATTACAGAACACTGAAGGTGATGGAAATAAAAGGGAAATTATAGTTGAATATATCAAAAATTACCCCAGTCTACAGATCTAACCTTAGCATCCACCTATTTCATATGGATGTAATTCTCCTACCCAAGACCATCAGTTTAGAGTTGCATGACAGGTACCTATTAGAGAAAAAAAAAAAAAAAAGCTGCATAGATTTTATTTAATACCTGAAACCTGAAGATTCTGGGAAACTGGTGTCTACTATTCTAGTTTACCTGAAAAGCAGAAACCTGAGGTTATTAACGTAAGTTGAGGTTGGTTTGGGTGGGTGTTTTTGTCCATTTGTTTACACTTTCAGTGTTGTTCTGTGTTTGAGGGTGTCTTCTGTTTGTTGTTGGGGGGAAGATAAGTTTTGGTTTGGGGGTTTTTGTTTGATCTTTGCTGGTTTGATTTTCTTGTTTTTTAAATTTGTTCCTGCTGCTTAACTGAACATACACGACCTAGGACAACACAGTTTAATGGCACTATAATCTACATTCAGGCAACATGACCAAGGCTCTTGAAATGCTGGAGTCATGTTCATGTTGCCAGATAAACATTGCCATTGGAGAGATTTCCCTAAAGACTGTGCATCTTGGGGAGAAACCTAAATATGAGTCCATAATCTCCATTTTATCTTTTATTTTGCTTTACTGTCACTAGATTCAATTCCAAGTAGGTACTTAACATGTATTTTCCTTGGTCAGAGTTCAGTATAGGTACAGGTCAAGTAGAATTGATTTACAGCACCTACATTAGACAAGAATTTTTGCACAAATTTATCCGGTGACAAAAAAAAAAAAAGGGGGGGGGGTTCTTTCTCAGAACAATAAAACTCCAAAAGACCAACAATTCACTATCAAAAGTATAGAATATGTCTGACTGGAATCTTCTAGTATATTATTCCTTGGAGTTATCTGCTCTGTTGCAGCACCTTGCACTCGAGATTTATTTTACTCATCCTCTTCCTAAATAAAGTTCCTCAGCAATACCACCTTATCCATAAAGCACCAGGAAAACCTGCAGTGGCTATCCTCATATAAACTATTAAGCCAACAAAATATAGATGTTAAATCATCCTAAATTGTGGGGGAAAATCCCAACTAGAAACCCCACCAAAAAAAATCCAAAACACCCTCCCCTACACACACAACCACATTTAGATCATTGGCAGTCTCTTAACGTTGATGTGACGGCCAAACTACTCCTCCTACGTATCAGGGTACTCCTGAAGTCGTCCAAAAATCTATTCTGCATGCTCTTCTAAGAGCTATTGTGCTAATGCTTGGGAACGAACATTCTGCACTAAAATATTTTGCATCCTCCTTAGATGTTTGACAAACCATCCTTTCTTATGACCAAGTGACTGATTTTGCATCCACTGTATCCATCTTTTTGTTTCACCCTAAATTTCTGCTTAAAAGCAGAAAAAACACAGGGAAAGACATAACTGTTTTACACTTTTTAAACAGAAAGAGGTCTACAGAAATAGCAGTGACACAGTTGTCTCAGTAACTGCTTAGATATAACTGCTGCTCCTATATTATCATCTGAGATTCTATATAGTTTGATAACACATGCCTATTCCCTGAAAAACAGGAGTCCTACTAGATTCTACTGAATAAAAAGGAGTAGTATCACATTCCTTATGTTCAAATATGTGGGTAATCTAACAAAGAACAGCAAAATCAATACGACAAACCTTGTTTAGGATCCCTGTCATATCCTAGCGTCAGATGTAACTACAGACAGCTGATCAGTCACTTGGTTGCTGTAGATACTGATATTGCCATGTAATCAGAGGATAGAAGTCACTACTTATTTTGTCAGTTTATTCTTTGGCCATTGCCAACACTTACCAGCTGTTCTTTTCAAGCAGGAAATATTTTTTTTTTTATTTGGTTTCTATTTCAGCACAAATACACACACACACAAACTATGCACACATACCAGAAGAACACCGGGTTAGTTGCGTTTGTTTATATTCTGTGCTAATATAACAAACAGCACGATTGTCGAACCAAAACATTCAGTTAAAGTATAAACAAAGGATAAACCAGGTAACCTTCACAATTTTGCACTACAGTTCACATGAGAAAGTAACAATGCAATTTGCTATACTATACTTCATACTCATTCTTTACATTCATTGCGCTACAGCACTGCTTATTTAATTCCCACACACAGATGCATTGTTAAAAACAAGACATAAAAAAACGTTTTAGAGGAAAAAGCCTCCAACAAATTGTCATCAACTACGAGAACATCACTTTCATAGTTTTTTAGCTGAACTAGTTTCAGATCTATTCACATTAGAAACCTGAATTCTGGGGCCTGATCTTGTCAGACACCTCTGTGGAGCTGCTGGAAGAATAAATAGAAAGATTTCAGCTGTTTAAAAGCAGACCCTAAGCAAACAACTACCAAAACCGCAAATTTATCACAATACCTATTTTCTTAGTATACATAAGCTAGACTACAATAGGCATGCACTATCTGGAATATCAAAATAACCAAAACAAAAAGGAAAAAAGCAAGGTAATTGAGAATCCCAGCTGTTATTAAGAAATCAATTTTCTGCCTCCTGTGACAGCTCAGAGGAACACAGTTTGTTTATTTCACTAGGAAGGAGAGGGGAGGAAAGAAAAAACAGGGATCAACTCAAACCCTAGAGTTTAGGTTACCCCATTAAAGGAAACGAAAAAAGAAAAAAAAAACAACCCACAACACAAAACCAAACCAACTCAAAAAGACCCACACAAACACAAGAAAAGAAAAAGAATCAATTATTTTGTAGGCAGAAGGGGAAAACCAGAACAGATTTATGGATAATAAATATTGGAAAACTGAGATGAGAGTTGTGACACTTCCTTCCACCCTCCAAAGTAGCTCCCTGTTGCTTTAGTTCTTCTGTAACCCAAGTAGCAATTCCTTTATTGCACCTACAGTAGCTTGAGAGACCAATATAATTATGTGCATGATCAGAACACAGTTTTGTGTAAGCCCAGAACAGAAACAAGTAACAGAAGCCGAGGAGACTGGAGAAAAGAAGACAGAGAATGAAGAATTACGTTAGCCGTGCAAAGGAAATATTTAGATCAAGCGGGCAAATTACAACTTAGAACCTGAGATTATAAGTCAAACTAGATTCCTACAACTTAAACTGACAATCTTTTCAAGCTTTTTTCCAACATCATTTTTCAGCTTTAGTATATTGAGGAGTAGTTGCTTGTTCCACTCCTGCAGTCCTTTTAATTCAGTAATTGTTACAGCCGCCCTGCAGCACCAACCCAATACACAAACTCAAGTACCAGGAGGGGAACTGCATTAATATCTTCTTTTCCCTTATAAAGCTCATCCACAGGTCCCAAAAGGTCTGTTAACATGTACTAGCATAATTAAATACAAATCAAGACTTACCTAACCCAGGCACATTTGTCATCACTATTCCATACCTAGTATCTAGCCTGTATCAACCATTTATTTTAACTGAGGTGAATTGAATAAAGAAATTCCTGCCCAAGGCACCTGGATGAAAGATTGGGTTGGTGGAAACTTGAGCAAGAGAAAGAGATGCTGCTTCTAGTATTATTTTTCATCCTTCCCCCTTTTATTATTTTAAAAAGTCGGTAAAGAAGGTATATTTTATATATCTATTTACATATACACACATTTATAAGCATGTCCAGTATATATTCCATATATTACACATTAAACATTTTAGAACTGGAAGCAGGATTTGAAAACTGAACCTTTACACTTTTTTTAAAATGAGCTCAAGTGTCAGGTGCTGGTTCACAGAATTCAGACTTCAATTCATCCCTGCCACAGTTTTATACTTACAAAACCACAACCAGGAATAGTAACAAACTGCACGTGCCGATTTACCTCTGTTGTCAACGGCAAGAGATTTTTGGTATCAGTTAAAAATCCACGGACATATTTGCTAATTTGTCAAAGCTAGGGAGATCTTTACTGAGTTGCAGTGGGTCAGCGGCCAGCTCCAATACTCCCAGCAGCTTGACTCTGAACCCAGTTCTGAAGCACCATCCACGTGCACCATCCAGTACGAAGCTGAGAAGGAGAACGTGCACATTGGCTTTCTCTAGGATTTGCTTGCAACCTGGATGGAAACAGGGAAGATTGTGTTGTGTATCATAGAAACCTCTTCTCTGATTAATGATGTGTCACGGTACAAACTGTCAAGCAGTACATCTAAACCAGTATTTCTGTGGAAGTGGCCTGAAAGACTCTGACTCAAGACCACAGCAAGAACTGAAAGGGGCAGGATGGACCAGGACAGAAGGCAGTAAGGTGGTTCAGAACACCTGAAGAAGGGCTAATGAAGTTTCATGCTCACAGCTTTAATCCACAAGTGACTCATTACATCAAAGGGGTTTCTGACAGTACCGGTTAAACAACAGTACTGGACAGCTTTTAGCTTATTATGGAAGGCAGAGGTAAACCCTGAACTAGATGGATGTGGCACTGATCTAGTCCATGATCCAATGACCTCTTAGCTTGGCTGCCTGTGTGACATTTTAAGGGTGTGCACACAGGAAAGTTGATCAACATCTGAAAATGGGCAACAATGGAAGTAACTCTGCCTCCCCGACCACCAAAAAGCAATATAGAATGATTCTAGAGCAGAAAGGGGAGAAACTCTAGCTGTTTCTGCAGTGTTAGGTTTACAAAAAAGTGTGTTTTGGGGTTCCACCCTGCCCTACAATTGAAAGATATTGGAAATGCTCAAAAAGCATTGGCTTTGCCCCAGTTACTTGGCCAGGGGCGAGGGCAAATGTGCTGTTAGATCCTCAGGCTCCTGCTGTCCAGAGAAACTCCTATTTCCTTAGCTCTGCAGGCAACAGTTGTGTAATCATTGGAACATCACTACATACAAATTACAGATACATGCTCAGTAATATAATGACAAGGACATCCCCTTTGCAATTAAGTGAGAATATAAACAAACTCAAGAAGCCTAGAATCAAACAAGTACAAAAATGTCATTCACTGCTGCCTCATTAAAGACAGCTTTGAATTAGTACACAAATAATTTTGTCTTAGCTCCCCTCTTCTTTGTGGGAGATTCCACAGAATTACACTGATAAAGTGAAGGAATTTAGAATCAATTTTTGACAGAAAGGAAGGATAGCATAGAACAGAGAAACAGATCTATAGACTCAAATTTTCAAGACTCAATATGATCACATGCTAACATTTAATATTTCAACAAACACTTCAGATTATGTAAAGGAGAAATACCCCTGTACAGAATATCCAGTTCTACCTACTTTCACAATTGTGGAGTAAGTTGGAATATTTAACTGCAACTTTCAGTATTCAGCTATTACAAGACTACGACGTAGTCACTTGTTCTAGCCATGTAATGTTACATCATTTGACGACATTGGAAAAAAAAGCATCCTGTAGCAGCTTCTGACCCATGCACAGGACATTTATACCTTTCATCTGATGACTTGGTCTTGTGAAAAAAAAAAAAAAAAAAAAAAAAAAAAAAATCAGGCACCGAAAGTCAGATCAAATGCAGTACAAAGATAATGAGGCCGCAGCTTTGAATGAAGAAACAATGACAAATCCTTTGCAGAAGATTTAGTTCCCTCTGATGAGCATTCAATAGAGCTACAGAGTGTGGGGAACTTCAGGTCAATAGCTGGATTTGCTATAGCAATTTAAAAATAAAGAAGCTGGGGAAAGTATCAGCAGTAATAGTCTCCTTAAGCAGATGCCTGCAGAGGTTGTCTCTAGAAAGGACCATAATGAGTTTATACTCTTACTCCACCTATCCTATCCGTAGGAGTAGGCCACTAATGATTGTTTGGTCCTTTTGCAGCAGTTAGTGTCTTATGCCTCAGTAGATTAGATAAATGAGATAATTAAGGATCACGGGGGAAGCTTGCTAATGATTAAAGCAGACATTGAAACAGCTCTCTATTTATTCCCCTTCCATACATTTCAGTTCTACCTGATTTACATCTGCAATTGCATGTTTGTGAACCATCATATATCAACGAGCAATTTGCCTTCACTTCATTTTTAACATTTTTCACATGAGATGTGTAACTAACACCAGCACACACTGTTTGGCAGATATCAGGTACCTGCTCAAATAACGGACAGTAAAACTGATGCTTGAACAGAAAAATATATATTTCTCAAATGTAAAAGCACTCTAGAGAAACAAACAGGTATTCATCCTGACACACACGCTTATAAATTGCAATGGCTCAAGAGCATCATACACTAAAACATAATCCCCTTAAGACATTAGGTTGCTTCTAGGGTCAGAAAAGTCTTTGCTTGTAAATTCTTTGCTAACTGAAGCAGTGGATGAGTTTCTTCTATGCTTAAAACATAAGACCATGGGTTTTGAGCACATGGTCAGGATGGTTTGTTCTCTGGGCAGAATTTGTGGCAGTTGGGCAACAACTTCATAATAGCTGTATCTGTGCAGGTTTTCCAGCTCATTAGCCATTTGAAATTAATGAACTAGGAAAAGTGTAGGAAGTTAATATTCACATTTCTTCAAATTAGGTTCTTCCTGACTATACATTACAACAGTGACCACAGAAATGCTTAGAGCTGAAATAATCCTGCTAGCAGCTTTGGTTGGGTTTTTGGCAGGGGAGAGGAGGAACAGTATAGGTTGATCATAAAAGCTTTAAATCAGAGGGGAAGAGAGCAAGAAAACACCTTTAAGACATGGAGATAACTGGCAGTTCTCCAATGGAACCTTTTTGTTTCAGAAAAAAATTATAAAATATTACTTTTGAAATTTAAGAAGTTTTGAAATGGTTCTACATTCTGTAAATGAAGAGAACATATCTGGTGCTTCAGAACAGCTTATTGTTTAAAAACATTGCAAGTTAACTTACAATTATCATGTGAGCCATCTGTTCACTCCAGTGCTTTCCTTTGATTATTATCAAATCTTGGAAATTTTACTGTTCATCCTGAGTTTGGTTTGGAAACCATTTTATTTGTTCATTTTTATTATTTAAACAAACAAAAAGCCCACAAAGCACAACTCAGAACTCAGAAGCAGGTATCTACTCATCCCTTAAAGTTATCCAGATGAGGCAGATGCCTAAAAATATTTTATACCCATTCCAGTCATTTCTGTCTGAGGATTTCTTTCTGGCATAAAATATGGTACCAAGTAGATAGCAATTTTCTCCCCCTTGACACTTAATGAAGAACTTGCCAGTGCCTGAAGGAGCTTACTACTTACACCTTGGTAAGTTACTTCTTGGTTACACAAGCTTTTATTGATCCAAGTTAGCCTAACAATATTATCATCTGTGCAATAGTGAATGATGAGTACAAGTGTGCTTTCTGAACCTCCAGAGCAGCTGTTTTGAATCAAATGTTTATTGACAATTTCTCAAATTCCCTTTTAAAAAAAAAAAAAAAAGTTCAACACTTCCAGTTAAGAAAGCTGAAAGCTGAGTATTACTGCAATATTCTGTCCTAAGCAGGATTTTTCCTTCATTAGCTACATATTTTACTACAGCTAACTTCCAAATACAGCAAAAGTTACTGAAATTCAAAGCAAGTCCAATATTCCTATACAGTAATACTTTTTGTTCGACAAATACACTCTATTTAGTACCCTAGAAGTACTATACTGGTTTATAAAAGAAAATCCAATCCAAGAATTGGATTCAACCATGAAGAAGTTCAACCTCAACCAATTTCTAATAGTTTTTTTCCCCGTGTAGTTCTGTTTTAAAGGACTCGTAATATCTGCTCTTTACCCCCTCTGTGTGTGTCTGTGATCTTGTCACACTTCAACCTCATTCAAAGCACTAACTTAAAGCCCAATTCATGTCTAAGCCCAAGAAGACAATTGCATTTCAGGTAAACACACACACCTTAACTGCGATCAGCTGACTTTTCTGTCTTTTTATACCCTAACATCTTTCAAGGCGTAACTGAAACTATGGACTTCTCTGTTTATACTTCAGCAGAACATTTACTCCTTCTGTAAGGAAAGCTTGCCATTCCCGTTCTTCCTCCCCTTTCAGAAGTTCCTCCCAACTATTCAAAAAAAAAAAAAGTAACAAGGCACATGTTGAAGGAGAAAGCAGAACTGTACAAGAGGAATTTCAAATGTTTAAGTAATAAATATTTAGATATTGCTCTCATTTCTGTATACAAATCTGTTCTTCTGACTTTAAGGAAGTCAGTCTTTCTACACTTGAAAATATTAGAATGCCTGAATGGGGAGGCTTACCAATACAAGCAGTAGCACCCCTCACAAGGAAACTCAGTATGATCAAAAGGGAAGTTTGCTTCAAGAAGGCTCTGTTTAAACCTCTGGAAACACTGAAAAGATTTTTAAATCCCTAACAGAATTATTCAATTTTATTTTTTTCCCACACCAACCTCATTTAGCACAGCAGAAGCCTACTTTTCCTTGTCTATTAAGACTTCAATAAAATCATTCATTTACAGTTAACTGAAACAGTATTCACATTTAGACCTGAATATTAATTGACTGATAATGAGATGATAAAGCTGCTTTTCTCTGCAGGTGTACCAATCAATTTCAATGAAACTGAAGGAGTATTATTTCTTACTGCATCTAGAATTTACAAGTGATTTATTTTTTCTAATAAGGTGCTTTTCATTGATCTCTTTCTGAGAAAGTACGGTTTCATTTACACCTTTTTAAGTTATAATAGTTTGTTTGTATAAGAATAATTTTCCAATATTATTTTGTCTCCAATTTATGATTAGCTTTAATATGGCTTGGCAAAATTAAAAAACCCTCCAAAAGAACTTTTAACTCCTACTAGAGTTTAGAATCTCTAGTCAACAGAATGAACCTTTTGAAAAAGACATAAAACTATCAGAGTAATTTTTACACAAGTATTTCTCTTTGACTTCTCCATTTGTATAGACTGTTTACTGTTACTGTTAGTCAAGGTAGCCCCAAGGCTAATATATTAGAGACTTTTGCCAGCCATCAGTAACAAAAAACAAGTTGCAGCAATTCGAAGTACCATTTTCTACAGAAACCTTCTAGCAGATGTCTGAACTAACAGAGCAATTAGATTTCACTTCAAAATTATTGTCTTTCAAGTGATAATAATAAAGGAACAATGAAAAAAATGTTGCATTCCAAAGGTGTTCAAGTACCAGACTCAGCATAGAGACCAGGAAAATTGGGCAGGGATTGTTTGCTTCAGTACAAAGGGACCACAAGAAGAATGAAAATGAGGGCTATGGAGTAAAATACATATAAATATGGGTGTATATATATTGCTTGGAGAAACCAAGGCCAGAAGCTTGGCCCCAACTCCTACAGCTCCAGAGGTCTGACACCTCACTAAGCACAGGTGCTGGCACCCATGATATACACTAAAAACATTAATACTTGATTGAAAAAATAATATCCATGTTTAATGTTTTAGTATCTGTAGAACATAGCGTTGTGTATAAAGAGTGGTCTGAAATACAAGAGCAGCTACGTTCTCTTGGCTGAATGAGTCACCAAAACAGAGGACAGTCTTCTTCAGCATTCTCAGCGACTAATCACTGCGTAACTAAGTACTATTGAAACTGGGAGTAACCATAAACGCCACTACAATCTTACAAAACTTTTCAGAGCAGTAAAGAGTGCACTTAAGAATCATCCTGTATCCTTACATTTTAGACACTGAAAGAGTCCTAGATAGAAACTACGGATCTGCCAGTGACTGTCGTCCCAAACAGAATATCTTTTACCAATACACGTACTTGGTAACACATGACCAGCTGGAGTAAAAACACTACAATTAAACAAGCAAACAACGCTCAGTTATAACATTTATTTCACCAGAGAATTTGAGCCTATCCAGATGGGATCTGATGCCAGCACTGCAGACAGTAACAATCCCAGAACATGCCAAAAGGAAAAACATAGAAGCCAAGAGACTGCATAGTTCTGATGTGCATACACCAGGATGGAGTCTGACAGGTACAGAGGAAGAGTCAACACAAGCTCGAGAAAGTTTAAATTAAAATGGGCCAGGGCTAGGAAGCTGACCCCAGGACAGATCAGGACCCAGGAGTACAGAGCTAGAGAGACAAAAACAATGCCAGGAGTCAGGAGTTGAGATCCTAAAGCACAACCTTAGTGAAGAGCCAACACGCAGCTGAGACACGCTACTCCAAATATTACATAGGCTTCACTTGAAAGATCTGTTTATAATACTAATTTCCCATCATGGCAGGGCCCAGGAGTTTAACCAGATATACAGCTAGCATTTATAGTATTTAAGACATTTTTGTTACATAACCTAGAATAAATTCATCAGAAGCCAGCAATTTTGGCTTGACAGAAGCTACAAAGTTAAACGGATTAAAGAATCGAGGATGTACAAAAGCAACACTTATTATGACAGCATTTAAGTAGTGTCTTTCGTACACATTGTAGATGACAAACAAATATTCTTTTTAATTTGAGATCACTTCTATTTACTGCAGAATTGCATAACAAATACCGGACAGCTTTCAGTTACAAAGTCTGCTTCCAAGGATTCATTAATTCTGGAGTTTTCTAGAGCTACATGCATAAAACCATGAAGAAAACTATTAGTTTTCCTCTAATATAGGTTTCATTTGAAGAATTTAGCTTCTTAATGGTATCCTCCAGCCATACTATACCTCTGTACATTGACAAGTAAATGATTTTCTTACTGCATTGTAAGAGAATGAAATACATTTAAATTAAAAGAGATTCAAAATCTGTTTACAATGGCAGACCTTAAGTTGTTTGTCTCCAATTTGATAAGAATCCTTATCTAAAGACAGCAAGCCTACATACATGATGACTTTGAACTGTACTTCCAGAATATTTTCTTCTCAGTTTTAAAGAGTACACAGCAGTTCAAGGTATTCTCTATAACAAACATCTTACACCTCCAGCATTATTCTGAACTCTCGCCAGAGTGCTACCACCACATTTCTGTAAGGCACAGCAAAAGTATTTTTTTCAGCCACTGAAAAACAAAGGAAATTTCAAGTTCCAAAGCATAGTTTAGAGGCAGCATGTATTTCGTCAAAGGTCTCCCATCGGGATCCTCCGTTGAGCCACTTAACCTTACCTTTCACTACTGCTTAACTTTCATTTTAGCTGTGATTTGTACCCTTTGGGAGTCATATTTGATACAATAGCAAAAACAATTTTGAAGTTTTACCAGAGAGCTTGACAGAGCAGAGGCACGCGCACACACACATCTGCCTCTAAAAAGAGCCTCCGTAACGCAGTTACAGATGCCCAGATGCGGCCAGTAGGCACTGGTTACACAGCAGCAGGACTGGCAACAGAAAATACTTCCCCATGTAAGCACTAGGTAAAAGATTTTAAGCATTCGATTCATAAAAATGGCAAACATCTAGATCAAAGCTTTTATAATAAAAAAAAAAAAAAAGATAGCCTTTCCTATTCGTAGATTCAGGAGAGTAGGCAAGAGTAGGGTCTTGCATTCTTCCTTACTTGTCCCAGACTGTGTACCACATTCCTCCTACAGCTTTTAGTCCTGCCATTCCTTTTACAACATTGCCCTCTAGTGCGTTCTGCCTGCAGACGTGCCCCTCAACAGCCCGATTCCTTTGCTTCACTAATTTAGTACTTGGGGAGAAAAAGTGGTAAGTCTCACCAAGTATTTTTGTACGCAGTGTTTCATAGCTGGGCGAGAAGGATATGTAGATAAAGTCTGACTTCATCTAACCCAACCTTCTTCGCATTTCAGTTAACTATAAAAAAAATTCTTAAATGCAGGAGGGAAGGATTGTTAATTCCAAAAAAGCCTAGTGCACAGATCTTGCCGCAAATTCAAGTTCAGACTACGGATCTACCTCTCTGCCACTCTGTGGCTTTGCTAAGTAGAGAATAAGACACAGAGCAAATGCACCAAGTTTTGCTGGCAACTTCTCTGAAAAGTTGCATTTAATTTTGCTATGGAATAGAGAGCACTCTAGTATTAAAAAAATATTTTTAATTTTTTTTCAGTGTGTAATTTTACGCATACAGATAGACGCATACCCTCTCTCAAGTAATCAAGATATTGATTATTTCTTGAGAAATGTTAGTTGTTATTAAAAACAGTTGCGGGGGGGGGGGGGGGGGGGGCACGCATGGGGGCCTCACGGCAGGACAACAGACCCCACAAACATGAGTCACTACCTTTGACAAAGTCACAAAACCAGCGCCCTCCAGTACTTCAGTCATCAGCATATTCATTTGCAGCCCCCTAAAGCATTCCATAAAGGATGGCTAGATGGCAGATCGGGAAAAAAAACCCCATGTTTCAAGAGGTGTTGTTTGTTGGGTTTGGGGGGGACAGGGGTATGTGGGGTTTTTTGTTTTGTTTGGTTGTGTTTCTTAATTAACAGAGTAGGTACTGCCAGGACTCAGCAATATTTAAGTCACTTAATAGTTATGTAGCACAGGCAACAGTTTTACCTTTGAGTAAAATGTAATATACCAACTGTTTTTCGAGACACACACAGAGGTAACAAGAAAAGAAGAGAGCTGAAGGTAAGGGCATGTAACAGCTCCCAGGATACAAAGATAGTATTACAGAACAGGTGTATGGGGAAAGGAAGAGCACAAGCAAAGAAGAAAAAAAAACAAAAAACAAGCAATAATAGCCCTGAAGTTTGGAGGTCAAATATTCTCATACCAGACTAAGACCCAAGACAGTGTGTGCCTATCACATAGTTTTCCATTCCTGCAACATTTGTGATGCACCATGGTACACAACGCACAACCTTCTCAGCTAGCACTGTACATGACTAGCTACCAAGATACAGCTTGCTAACCCTGTCCAGGACTCCACAACACTACTGCTGCATGTGGATCCAGTAGAGCCATATTTAAGAATTTGGTTTAGATACGAACAAACTGATCTGCATCTCACTCTGTAACAGAATCTTACTATACTTAATCTGTTTCAACAGCCTCAAGCCAAAACCTCTAGCTCTGAAGAGCTGTAGCCCCAGTATATCCACAGGTTAGCTGTGCCACAGAGGAAGAATCATGACAAATGTGGTAGGACAGAATAGTAGATAACCCTTTTATTTTGGGAAAAGGAAGAGATTGTTGAAGATGGCCAAAGTCTGAGTTTAAGGAAGCCAAAAAGCATCTCACAGGATTATCTTGGTGAAAACAGAAGGAACAAGGGACTTGAGGGCAATGACTAAGGAATTACAGAACATTCAGTACCACTAGCTTAAAACATTAAACTATCATCTACTTAACTTCAAGGACACAAGAAGAAAAAAAAAAAAAATTCAGATAAAATGAATTGCTCTCACACACTTGCTGTTGGCAGCTTTCAGGGTGATGAGCTTGTCACACCACTCCATGTTGAAATAGCAGCTCACGTTCTTTTTGGAAGTGGTGGAGTGGATGCCTCCATTGGGGGTGAGGGTCCAGTACCTCCCAGTGTAGGTCCTGAAGGCACATTTCTTGGTGTCCTTGTTGATCTCCAGTTGGCAGGTCTCCTGGTCACCCTCCTCATCTTGGTTGGCCAACAGGTCCATCCCTTGCCAAGTGGAGGCATGGCTTTCATTACCAGCCCTGAGCACGACTTGTGGGCAGCCCTGCTCGAGGGTGAAGAGCTCACCCTTGGAACAATATACATTATTTTCTTACTATAAATGCACTATAAACTACTAGTAAGTTCTGTGACTTCGAGTCGTACCATTAACTGCTGAATAACCATCCAGTCAAGGCCTTAAACTAAGTGCTTGAGGATCAAGTGCCATTTGTAAAATTCACATTAGAACTGCCGGCTGTAAAGTGCAGCAACTAAACTGGCAGTTGAAACTGTAAGTACAGTTTTCCCTGGAAGTGCCACTTTCTCCTGCCATAAAGAGGCTGTGAATACACTAGGGAATCCTGCACTGTGTCTCCAGCGAAAGAGAAGCACAGCAAGATTTTTTTATATGACCAAGTATGATACCTCAGGTCCCAAGCTACCACTAAGAACTTATGATCCAGCTCACAAGAGAAAGAAAGAATGTTAGCATTATATATATACACACACATATACACTGTACCATCAGTAGCAACAGGCAGCTCTGTTAACAGTGGCCACTGCCAGGTGTCGGTCAGGCTGCACACAACTTTGGAACAACTGGCCTGACACCAGTCACTTGGATCAAGAACACCCCCACCACTTGTTTAACACCTCAAACTAATTGTCCAATATTAATCCAAAATTAGATAGCAGCCACCCCACCAAGGCTAATAGGTAGGCAGCTATTCAGTGCCAGAATAATTCCTATTAAAAATTTCTGGCTTTGACTTGAGCTTCAGGTTCAAGTACACACATGGCTGCCCTATCTGTTAGCCTATTCATTGGCAGTAAAATTATGCCTAGGTTGCTCCAGTTAAACTCTCAGTTTACACAGAGATAGCAGCTGTATTTCATGCTCCCAAGTGACTGCTGCCAGCATTTAAAACAAGATATGGTAATGCAGATATACAAAATCACCAACCAACGTGTATTTGGCTAGGGAGACTCTAAATATGCTAGCTACAGCTTAATTCTCACAAGCGCTGAGCTTTTATTTCTATGTGCCAGCCACCTTTACCTTCTGCTTTCTTTACTTGGTCTGGAGGATATAATGAAAAGAAAAACAAATCACAGCAAGCAGTAGCAGACTGGTCTCCCTTTTCTACTCATCCCTCCTTCAACGGAAATTGAGGTAGGCCCAATAGGTATACTCAAGACAGTGCTATTTATCGAACTCAGACAGCTTACTGGACTTCAAACTCCATGTTAATGAGATAGCCAACATAGCAAGAAACAAACCATTTGGAGCAAGACAACTTCTGTTTTTCCTTCATCTACCTAAAGGTTAATTTTGTCCTTTACATGTATAACATAACATGAAAGTTATTGTTTACATGAGGTTTGGATACACAAACGCAAGACAGAAATACTACTCTGAACACAACTGACTCAAGTATCTCAAAGTCTTTGATTTAAAAAAAAAAAACCACAGTGTTTCCATGTACAAGATTTTACTTGTTAGTTGACTCAACCCAATGAGAATAATTTTTTGCCTCCAGATTGATACATCATTCAGAGACAGAGATCCAGAGAGCGGGACACCACTCCCAACGAAGCCAAAACCAAAAAAACAAACAGCTGATAAACAACACCCCTGTAGTCTCCAGCAACCTCCTTGCTGCAGCCCAATTAACCTCTCTTTTAACAAACAGACTTTGTCCTCTACTCAGTTTGAGGCAACATACCACCATCACTCAGCAACAGCTCTTTCTCAGATATTTAAGTGGCTTGCCAAGCATATTGCATATATGCCTCTTTGGGAATCAAAGCCACGTACAGCCCCGTGACTAAACTAGAGCTTGTTCTAAATTCAGAAACTAGAAGTTCCTTTCCAGCTCACTACACTTTTTATGAATCAATTCCTTTGCAGGCTCCCTACATCACTTCAAAGCAATTAAGATAAAACTATCTCGTTCTGGCATTACTACCAGAAACCAGACTTGGATTAGTAATAGGCTACCTAAGTAACTTTAACAGTTGCCATGTTTATAAAAACCGGTTTCCCAAATATATTTTCCTGTTCCTGAGTTGTTATATACAGCTATCAAAAAAACCCCCGGAATTTCAGTGCCATTACAAAGCAATCGCTCAGCTCTGTAAATACATCAGTTAAAACAGAAATTCTAACTCTAGATACGTTGACTTTTATATCCTCCATTTAAGAAACAAACACCAGTCAACATTTTTAACAGACATAGAATACAGACCTCACCTTCTCACAACAAATATACATAAGCGTTATTCACAAGCACTTAATAAACAAGCTTTAAGAATTATCAGATGACTTTTTAATAGAAGAAACAGAAGCATAGGCTAGTTCACAAAGAAATCTACACCTAGCAGCATGTCTTGGCATATATGCATCTTCCAGTACAAATGTTGACAGCAGAAGGGACAAAATATCTATCAGTTAAATTTTAGCCAGATTCCCATCAAGCTAAAATACAAGTGATATCGGCCTTTTTAGTATAGTTTACTGTTTACATTACTTCAGTTATGTCTAAGCACAGAGTTCTGAGAAATTGTTGCAAGTCTTTGCATCAAGAGGAATCAAGATGGGTTATAATTAGGATTTGCTAACTGCTGCAATCGAGTTCATCGCCATCTTATCCATTGCAGTTATATAGTAAACACCAAGAGAGGTCAACGGATCCACTTCTACTGTTGAGAAGAGACAGAAGTTAATTTGTACTTCAGTTCTGAAATACTAAACTAGATCTCTGTGAGATGTTTCTTAGACTACACTTTCAAGTTATTCAACAAATGTAATTGCTATTTATACTTAGAAGTCATTGCAACAGAAACTGTTTCAGAGTCAGAGAGTGAAACAGATACATACACATATGGTTTGGGTTTTGTTTTGAAAATCAGTTAATGCCTGAGATTTACAGCTTCATTGATTTCTGTGAGATTACTTTGGATTCAGCACAAGTTTCCAGGAGGCTATGTGGATGGCAAGGCTTCTCATGCAACATACATAGTTTTCCTTGAGTATTCAAGCAGGGAATTCATCAGCTTAGATAGCAATCTCACACTGGTGTCTGTAAACGCAGATTTCCTTAAGATCCAATCTGAAACCTGCCTTTAGCTCCACAGCATCAGCAACACAAAGATCAATCCCTTCATGCACAAAATGCCAATAAACAAGTTGCTTACTTCATAGTTACAGTCTGTATTGGGAGCATATCAATACCCAATTTGTTCTGTCACACGCACTGTCCTTTATAACTAAATTCTGGATAGCATCAGCAGGTTTTTTCTGTGCCAGGGTCTTTGGGTTTTTTCTTCCTCCTCAGGCTGTCCTCCAGGCTTCTGGACAGATCCACAGCTGTTGTGCTCTTACTGGTATTGCAGTCCATTTTGGTTTTAAACAGTCAACGAGAGGACTTATCTTTTGGTGGGGTTGTTTCTTTTTTTTGGCAGATGTCTGTAAAAGGCTCCCTGCATTGCAGGAATGAAGAACAAGGCAAGGAACTCCAGAAGTTGAACAGTCTTCCCAATTGTATCATTAAGAACAAGTATGTTTGGTTTCTGTGACAACCCACTGATCCTGCCAGTCGAGCACTGGCTAATGAAGAGCTATGATTTATTGCAGTCAGCAGAAGGCAAGTTTTCAGACTAGGAAACTGTTGCTCATTAGGTTTTTTTTTCCTAACAGAGTAACTCACAATTGCCTTGCCCAAGGAAGTGTGCTTTATCTTAACTTTTAAACATCCTGAAGTTCACTACTAGAAAACAGTACGTGGTGAAGGGAAAGCCTATGTTGCCAAAGTAGCAAGTCTGTACAATCTTGTAAATACCTTCAGGATCATAATCTATACCTACTATCATCGACTAGACATTTTAAATAAACAGTAACACCTCTAGCTTTGTTCCTGTTGTTTTAATGGCTTTGAGTCCACAACTTTCCAGTTCTAATGCTAGTTTTAGTTGAACTCCTTGATCTATCCTTGAGGGATAAGCAGTTTACTCAATTCATTTATATAATCCACTTTCCTCATGTAAGTAATGAAATTATAACGTCACGTTAAACATGACAACTTTTGTAACAAAAACTAGGCTATTGGCATGTCTTTCCTGTTGACAAATTAGGCTTCCATTTCAACACAGCTGTGAAATAACAGTAGCAGAGTGATTACTAAACCCATCATTAAGTAGGTGATTTTATAGAGCTTTTTGTAGCACCATACAAGAACTTTTGATTTTTTCAAGCTTACTCATAAAACACTTCTGTTACTACCAGCCACAAGAAAAAGCCCTAAGAGTAGGGAGACACCTCGCTCAAGACACTAGTCTGTTATAAGTGAGAGAAGTCCATATGCTCAAACCCTCTTAAAATACCAGCTTGAATCTTAGACTTTAAGAAATACAAAAGATTTCCCCCTAAAAATCTCTCAACAGTGGAGTAGCTTTAAGTTCTCAGTTGAAAAGCAAGACTGAATGCCTTAACTCAAAATTCAAGCACATCAAATAGCACATCTCTACCAGATTCTACACCAAACCAATTTACTTTCTAATCTAGCAGATAATTTTCTAATAAGTGGTATACAGCGAGTTCACTGTATGAGCAACTGGCTCATACTACCATCTATCCACTACGAAGTAACTACAAGCTACTAGTACCCTCACATACAAATAGACCCCAGTTATTTGTTTCCCCATGAAAATCAACTGCAGAGGTCTATTTCACTAAACAAAAGCTGCCAGTATTGCACAGAGCTACGTATTAGAGAAAAGCTCAGCAGTACCAGATCTTACAGCCATACACCGCCATCCTATGGGCTTCCACAAACACATATTTGACTACAGGACGATCCTTCCTCCTGCACAGCACACATTTAGCAACAATTCTCCATAATATCCTCAGGGATCAACAGAAGCCAACCTCTGAAACACTTGTGAGAATTGTAGCAGACCCATCCACCAAGTCATAAAAGAAAGAATTTAGGAGGGAAGTTCCAGAACCATTTCCATTCCGAGGCTAGAGCTAGTTTAACCTCAGCTGATCAAAGGGCATGCAGCATCCAGCAGCTCCAGGGAGCGGGGGAGCAGGGGAAGAGCTGAATGGAAGCACGGGGAGGAAGCAGAGGAGAATTATAGCTGTGCTGGAACATTAAGCAATTACTCCCTTGCTGTTTTTAAACAGTCTACAACCACATTTTCTCTTTCCAATACAAAATCAGCACATTTCAGCCAAATCCTCTAAACCAGTTATGAGTTCCACCTCAGTTTAGTGATCTTAGCTATTACTGGCAATTCTGGAACATCCAGTTTAAGTGGCTTTTGGGAGTTAACTTGGCTTACACGTAAGCAAACTACAAGCAGCTTGTCAGACTGAGGTCTACACAATCACAAATGGAGCCATACGCATGCACCGCTACTTTAATGATTAGCTACTTGTTAATCTAAGTGACAAGCACAGGTTGGCTGCACGGGACGAAGTAGGCCCTTATCTTCCAGGCACAGTAAAAGCTGCATCACTTGACGCTGAACTGGACATTTTCCCTACAAACATTTTTAATAGAGGTACAACAAGGTGAACTGTCTTGGCATGAAAGGAAGACTGATGTCAACATGGAAGAACAAGGTTAACAGGTGCCTCAAAGATACTCAATGGAAATGAAGAGGGGAAACCCAACCCATCTTCGGGTCTTTTGAGGCAGAGACTATTGAATTTGCTGCACAATGTTTAAGATTCTGTCAAGGAAGCACTCTTTTTACCCCAAAGTAAGGAGGATCATAGATCTTTGCATCTGAAGTGAGCCAGAGCAGCACCACACTGAGTATAACTCCACGACTCCAAACACTTCTTGGATTACTGCCTCTGCCCAGTTATCACTAGAGGCAACATCACCTTCTGCTTTAAGGCTCACACTGTTTTTCTCTTGGTTTCAATAACTGTGTTAAGCAAGGGTTAATTTTTGTTCACCCTCCATTTTATTCAAGTAACATTAAGAACACCCATTCAACCACTTACCTCTATAAGCATTGGTAAGTAAACAGAGCAGGAAAAAAAAAAAACATACTTCATTATGAAAATACCTGAGAAACATAGAGGTTTAACATATCCATTTTGGAAATTTAATACTTACTGCTTTACTCTTACAGTCAATTTATGTACAGTCTAGGTGCCAAAGCAACCATAATCTAGTTACTGAACTTCAGAATTTTTACCTGCCAGACAGACTTAACCCAGCATGCCTGTTTAAAAATAAGAAGGAGGTTGATGGAGACATTTAGGCTTTAAAGGGACACGGGTAAGTTCTGGTTTTATAAGGAAAAACGAGAAATACAATTCCATGCTTCAACATTTCACCATCTGCGTGCTTCATTCGCTTTAGTATGCTTCCTCCTTTTAATTCAGGCAGGCCTTAAGAGGCAGAAAGGTCTTACTTGTAAGGGCTATGATCAGGCAAAAATCTCAGTGGTTCCCCGAAGTATAATACCTGCAGAAGTACTCATGATTCTGGAGTGCCTAGCGGCCTGCATTTTCAGAACACTGCCTCAGATTCCCCACTAGATGGTAGCTGAATACTGTGTTGATTGTGCAATATTATACAGTCCATTGTAGCCACAACAGCTGCACCTGATGATTACCATTCTCCAGGATTAATCACAATATCTTTTAATAAAAAGACAACACACTCAAAGATAACCCTGGCTATGTTTAAGAGGTACATAATTACACTATCCTGCTACTTCAGACTATTTTGGTCTCATTGCATTCCACTTTTAGCTCAGCCCAGTCTGCAATAGTGGGCAAACACAGGTTTAACAGTCAGGTATTTCTTTGGAACATCTCTCGATGTAAACATATTTACTGCCTCTGCTGAAAGAGAAGGCATTTTTTTGTGAGGTTCTTCATTACATCCCTGAATACTGAAACATTCCAAAACAGCTTTGTTCAAAATGAGAAATCATCCAGCTGAAGTACTAATGCCCTGCTCGTATTAGTAGCCTAAGTAAGATTCAGTGCAATTCAGACAGTGAGTATCATACGTATTAGAACTGGACAATAAATACAGAACCACTTTTATGTAAGAGTATCTGAAAAAGGCTTAAGGTGTTATTGATGGTACTTACATCCCACCCTCAAGAGTTTCTGACCTCTCCCTATTAGTCTCGTTGCACACGGTTTTAGAGTCTGGGCAGCAGTCAATGTACTGACGTGCTACAAACTAACAGCGACGACTGGCTTCCATTCAATTGCAGCAAATGATTGCTCCCACAGCAGTACTAGTTTTTCCATCCTGTGTTTCCTTTTCAAAATTGGGAGTGCACAACAGCCAGACAAATGAGAAAGTACTCTAAACCATGCAGCAGACCACTGTTTTTGAATAAATGGAGACACTTTCTATGCGTCTAACTAAACCACAACTCCTTTCCTTGGTCTGCTTGTTGGACCAACTATTACTTGCCAACTACTTTTCTAGAAGCACCCTGAAAGCAGCAGAGAAAACGCCACATGGAAATATATTCCTAAGCACATTGTGCTTAATCTTATACTCTTCACTGAGTATATTTTTACCCTTATTTCCCATGAGAGTAAGGGAAATCACCTGATAAGTGTCATAACTAGCCCATCATCTCCAAGGTTTAAGGGCTACCTAGTAGATCTCATTTACAAAGCAGTCTCAGCTCACTGTGCCTCTCCTAAGGTTTGAGTGGAGTAGCTTCCACCTATCTGCCCTAAAGGCAGAAGAAAACCTCCTCTCAAGTCAGTCACATGCCAAGTCTAAATATGACAGTCAACACATGCTGCTTATAAGCCATGTGGGCCACAGGCATGGCAGGTTCATCTGGCTGAGGAACTAGGAAGCAGCTAACAGACTTCCAGGAACTGAATGCCTCAAACCACTTCAACTACATTGAGATGTGTTCTTTAGTTAGTTCCTGGCTTATCTTATGCACTCCTGTGTTAAAATTCTAATATTTTAAGCCTAGGAACAGTGACCAGTAAGCCAGTTAACTAGGAGAGCGTCAGCTACATGAATTACAGATACACAACACAGTCATGGAAGAAACATTCCATGCTCTTGAAGGGCAGATTGAGAATACCTTCTAGCACAGACTCTGAAGAGCAGCCAACGTTCAAATAAATGATAAAGTGATAATTGTACAACCAATGCCTTGAATCTTGCTGAATAATTTTATTATGAAGACAAAAGAGAACTAAAACAGATTTTTGGGCCCAATTTACCTAGGATAGACTGAGAAAAGTTACAAGGAGCAAGAGACCAGCCTAAAAAGTCACATACCACACATTAATGTCAGCTTCCCCATTCACCTAGCACATCTCTTCTACAACTCTTAAAGCTCTAGGTAGACTCCATTTCTTAAAGACCCTACAGTGACATATACGGCCCTGGTCACGCTTTGTCTGGAGAACCAGGATTGCTTTTGTCTTCATCCCAACTTTTTTCAGTGGAATGTTTTAATTGACCATATTAGTTTTTACAAGTCTGTAATGAAAAAAGAAACACAAACTTGAAGACTTCTAAACATTTCTTCATGTTTTTTCATTTAATATGTGCACATTTATTTGAGTAGCATAGGAACATCCCCCAATGTCTTTATAAATAAAAAGGGGGGAATTTGTTTACATATGATATAGGGTCTTCAGTCTAATATTTAACATTGTACCTAGCTCAAACACTGAGTGTCTTTGGCAGTTACAGCAACTGAAAAGATAAACAATACTTGCTCAAAACGGAATTACCTAACACACAAGGCAAGCCTCTATACCATCTCATCAAACAGCTAAACAGAAAACTTTCTTGCTCATTACTACAGGTAATGAATTAGAAGGCTCCGTAGATGTGACCCCTAAAAATAGAGGTCTACTGGAAAGCGAAATCTGGCATTTAAATATTTCGACCTACTTCAGTGGCTTGTGCAGGAATACATTAGGGCTTTATTTCATACTACAACTACAGTACACAGTAAGCTATTAGGCCTACAACTTGTTTTGGGCAGGAAGACTCAAACTTCTTAAAGGAAAGCCAGCAATCTTCAAACAATTTGAATCCCTGCCTGGACAAATTCTTTATCAGAAACATCTGCGTCTTCCCACAGCAAGCAGGCTCAGCACACTGTTTCCTTACCATGCCTGAAAAACATTTCCATGAACCAAAACATAGCTGGACGCCGCTCCAGTGACAGCGTTCACTCGGCACTGCACGCTAACGACAAGGCCCATTGACACGTTCAGAACACTTGCCTCCTATCATGCACTTCGCTAGTACTTTTATGGTTTTCCTCCTACTGAGTAAGGGTTTTCTATCACCAACAGCAAGATCCACCCGATCAAGCACTTCCAATTAAGAAGAATAAACTGCAATTATTTTGCAGGTACACAATCAATTTGTGGGTACTATATTACTTCTTTCCCCATTACTGTGTTCTGCATTTCCAGTGAAAATACAAATAAAGTGCTAAAACTTTCAGTGGCACATGAAGTACATACTCTCATCCCTCTATTTCTTAACCAGATTTTATATTTTTTTTTTATTTGAAAGGCTACACTAGACTGGTAACATTCTGTACTTGTATTAATTACGGTTCTTCAGGAAGTGGTCTGCCCACCTCAGATAAGTAGCTTCAATGCATTTTACTATTAAATTCATGTCAAGTCGGTCTTGTTTAAACTCCAAACAGCAATATGAAAAGAGAGTATTTCCTAATTATTTTTAATTAGCAGATATCTAGGATTAATTTAGCAGCATACTCTCAAAGGATTGCCTACTTGCTGTTTATTAACCTAAGAAGAGGAAGACAGTAAATAGCTCAACAGAAAACTCATCCATATATGTCTATCTTGGTTGTCTCAATCTTAACATGCTGTTCTGTTGCTGTCAAATATGCCTGTGTTTCTGTACACTAAGGAGAAGGAACCACGACAATCTGTTCTCTCTTTAGAAACACAAGCTGTGTTTGGCTGGCTGAAAAGAAAAAAAAAAAAGTCTGTCAAACTACTAAGTACATTATAGTACTTGACAACTTCACTTGAACTAAGTTTAAGAACTGAGCTTTTAGAATTCTGAAGTGAGCTACATCACTCTAAGCTTGACATGCATACTTTTTTTTAACATCAGTAAGAAATGTGTCTCACTAAATTGTTCAATGAGAAATTTCTTCCATCTGCCAGGTGAGGCAGAAAAAAAACCCCAAAAACCACAGAAAGAGCAAGCCTACAATATAACATGACAGAGGACCCAGAAATTCTGAACTTTTGTCTAGTCTTCCAGAAGACAAGGTTACCTCTGCACAAAACCCCACGCACTAGAAATTTCCCACATAAAATTATTATCTACCATAACTTGTTTTCTGTTTTCTTGGAAGTCTTGTTACCTAGCCTGAATTGCAAACCAAATATAATTTCCATTAATGATCTGACAAGTATTCTCTATCCACCAGATCACATACAACTTTGTTACAGCTCTACTAGTACAAAGAGTCTTCTGCGTCCTTGAGTATCAGAAACAGAATTAGACCTTAAGTTAAACAATTTATCGCAGGAAAAGAAATCACAGTATCCTCTTAACTACTACAACCATTAGAAAATGTAGCACCTAACAAGGTCCTGTATACTGGTGGGGAACCCTCACAAAATAACATGACAAACAAAACAAGACTGTTCTTTTCATTATAACAGGATACATCAAGCTACTTTACCTGCTCTTCTTACCCACCCCTCCTGCCAAAGTACAGAACTATTCACTTACAGAAGTCCATCATACACACACACTAAAAAAAGAACACAAAATTCATTTAAAAGGAGTCTTTCTATTTTTCCAGCTTCCCCTTCTGTATCCTAGATGCCTTGCTTTTCAACTAGAATTTTTCCCAAGTCCTGAATCCCAGAACATACATATTCCAAATCCAAAATCCACATTAGAGCAGAGCATCAACAGTTTATTACACAGTTCAGCATGGCAGAACAGTCTAAAAAACTCAGTGTTCAAGTACTGCTTTAACACTCAATGCCTACAATAATGCATCAGGTAAAGGATAAACATAACATCAGTGCATAGGAAGGGACATAAGAACAAACATTTTGAAGTGAATAGTTGTATCTATTAGAGATTTTAACAAGACACACGCTGTTAAGGTAAGATAACTTCCACTTCAGACTGTTTTAATAGCTAATCAAATAGTATACCTTCCTCTAACATGATGCAGAAAGGAAACGTCTTAGACTTATGAACCGGTAGTATGGAACAAAGACCGTGATTTCAACCTAAACATTAGTTTTACCTGCTATAGCGCCTGCACAGAGACAGGTTCTATCATGTTTGGGGCAGAATAAACAATGAAAAGGGAAAGAGAAAGAAGGCAGCCTGGAGTGGAAAAAGTCAGACTAAAGCATGGGCTGATAACGAAGGGAAAGTGCATCTTTTTCTATGGCTCATGAAACAGTTGGGAAGTTTACCATGTCAGGGTGGGAATCACCAACACATAAACCCAACTATTCTAAGTCCCCAAAATCTCGTAGCAGGACCTTAGATCACAGATTCACAACCCAGGGATTCCAATCCTGCATTCCAAGGCAGGCATGCAATTCTCAAGCAGCTTTTCAGTTTTTCTTCTTATGTAAGTTTTGGGTTGGTTACCTTAGCTAAGTCAAAAATTATTGTGTTACTGCCTATAAAACAGTGTTAAAATGCTCTGTAGGGTTAACGATCTGCAGAACTAACGTAATAACTTACTAAGCATTAGGACAGACAACTGATCAACTCCGCAATTTTGATCTATTCATAACTTTTAACATTTGGTCTCAATGTATTTTTCATGGTACCTTATCTAACTAAGCTTATTTGTGTCTCCATGTGCTCCGTTATTTCAACTTATTACAGGGATTATTGAGCTTTAGTCATTCATGTGAGCAGCTATATCAAACATACAATTTGTAGTCTGGAAGCAGCATTCCTAAACAGTCAGATGGCCATCACCAGATGAAAAACCTGAAACAGTAATAAAAGAATTAGCAACACTATTCTGTCACAACTCGAGGCCACAAAATTCGATACCAGCCAAGATGTCATGACACCGCAAAACTGTGAACCAAAGTTTTAAATAATGTTTTGAAAGTTTTGCTGTTCCGTATCTTCACGTTACCACGGCTATTTAAGCCGAACAGCTCTTGCTGATCAACTTGGAATCAGAACTTAAGCTGTTCTACATCAGCCACTCCTGACAGATCTCATGAGCTATCTGGGCTCAACTTTTCATCAGCTTTTTTGGAGTTTAAGTCACTGCTATCCATTATCCAAATGCTAATGCCATCCATGAACTCTTCATATCAAGGACATCACCTGTATTATGAGTCTTCGTTGAGATCCAGAATCATGTATTCATTCACTTAACTAGGGTTTCTACACAGTGGCTGAAATGCTAATTCTGCCGAGATCAGGTAACTTGCCATAAACTCACTGGGACCACAATTTAACTACACTTCCAAACAGCAAAGTCAAATTTGGGCACATTTAAGGAGCTGGAAGCACACAGAAGAAAATAATGTAGTACCTTTGCCCCTATTTCAAGATTAGACACATTAAAAATGAGTATCCAGATAATAAATATTCAAAAATGAATTCCAAGACCAATACCTTAACATTCATTTTTTTCAAGTTTTTGTTTCCATAGGTAAGCTAGAACAGAGAATAAATTGGCTTAAATACCACTATGAGGAGCAACTTTTGAATCAAAGGGGTCAGCTCACGTAGCTGGAAATAAACATGCAGGTTCAAACCTGACAATGAGACTGGTAAAAAAAAAAGATGTTAGATATACATTAGATATTTAGAAAAGCACTGTTAGTCCAGCATACTCATGAACGAGCTGGAGGTTAAAAAAGAAAAAAAAGACTGAAATCAATATAGTCCACAATACCTTTCTGAACAGAAGGGTTTTTTCTTTTACTCCTTCATAAAAGACAGGAAGGAGAGACTGAACATCCATTTATCCAATCACATCTTCTACCCACTGCTATTTTTCCCCTCATATAACATTCCACTGTACTTTGCCCAGTGTAGCTGTTTTCACAACGGTGTTATAGCTCTTGTTCTTTCATGCTCAAAAGCTTCAGCTGCCCACAAGTTATACCTATTGATCCCAAATCCTTACAAGAAAATTAGATATATAGTGCTATTATACAAATAAGATGCTACAACAGTTCAAGTGTGAAGATTTACAGGAGCTACAGAATAAGTGAATGTACTTTAAGTACTGCAAAATTGAACATAATAGAAGGCAACTTAAACGAACAAGAATACAAAGTAGCAAAGTACTTCTGTGCCTTTTTTAATGTTTGACAGTTCGTGTTCAACTTTGTGCAACTAAAATAAAGCACTGGATATTAACTAATTGGTGTTATTGGATGCTGTTGATCAGTTTGTACTTATTAAATCATTCTCTTGAATATTAAGCAATAAAACTCTGCTGAATACATGTTCTAAATCTTGCAAGAATCCCATTCTGACATCAGAGATTAGAAGTCCTCCACATGCCAACAAGCATCTGCCAGCCAAATACAATAGACGGCACCGACAGCCTGACCCAGTACCTCTGGAGTCAGAAACAGCACAGCAGAAAAGGTAGAAAGCCAACCCACAAGCCAGTGCAGGTTTACTGTATTCTGAAGGTTGGGGTTTTTTTTATAACAGTATCTAATCATATCTTATCACCAAGTTAAAAAAAAAAGCCACCCAAACAATAAACTGTCCTGTCATTCTATCTTTCTACTGGAAGATTTACAACATAGATCCATTCTAGTCATACACAACGTGTAACAATTTTGCTAATGAAGATATTGAAAGAGATCTGCAATTTGGATGCCAAAGGCCACATAAGAAGCCTTTTCAGTCTGAAACCATGACAAGTTCGGGGAGACATCAGGGCTTTAGTGACATGCTCCAGGTGTCAGATAAATACACAGACAAATAGTGCTGCCCCTGCCAAGCCCTCCAGTGTGACAGGTCATGACTGTGATAAACGGTGTATTCCAGGATGGAAGGGTCTCCAGTTACTATGAAGCATGACTAGCCCTAGCTAATAAATTGAGCAAGGCATTTCAAACACTAGTTCAAAAGCAATAGGGCCGCAGCAACTGTTCATTTTTTCAACAATACATGTAAACTCTATCACCACAGTGACAATTACCTCGGAGAAGTAATTTAACCAGAAACCATCTGGGGGAAGAAAGCTCAGCTGACCTATAAACTTCTGAATAGTGATTTCACAGTACTACCAGAAAGGTACAAGGAGTTTTCCTTTAATCAGAGAGTGCACAGGCAATTGAGAATTAGCTTTTTTTATTTTGTGTCTCCTAGCAAGTTTTTACATAACATAACCAATAGCATTATAGTAGACTGTTGATGCAGTGAATCAATCCTTTCAGCTGTGCAGAACCAAACCCTATCTTTCTAGAAAAACCTAGAATCAAAATCAACTCCATCAGTTGCACTCAAATTCATGCATTTCTTCATGAGATGGAGTCCAATTACTCAATTCTGTCAACAGAAACCGGAAGACTTAAGTCCCAGCACACAGCTCTCACTTAATGAAACACCTTCTGGGAAACTCCTTGATCTTTTTGTCTAGAGTTTAGCTAGCAGCTCCTATACACCAAATAAGCCACCTTACAGATGAGGAAAGGTACCCTGGTAGTTCTGCAAAAGCCGTGTCACACACGCTAAGAAAATGTGCCATGGCCAAAATGCTCTTCCCAAAAGGCAGTGGAACCTGATTTTGGCAGACAGTCTGTTCACGGCTATTTGCTCTTTGAGCCAAGCAAAACGCACCTCGCAATTCCCTCCGAATCAATTTCAAGAGGCAGGAAGGTGCTTCCAAAACAGAGGTGAATAAACAACTCAAAAGGGAAAACAGGCAAAGCTACTGAAAACAGAGAAAACAAGCTGGTAAGAATAGCTGCCAAGACAGGTAAAGGGGCAGTTTTGGGGAATTGGTATTGGAGAAAGTCACCAGACACTAGGAGACCAAGCATTCCTGAGAATTCATTTGCACGGAAACACAACACAACGCATGGTTTAGGACTACAAAAATGAGACTGTCTGTATCCCAAATAAGTAGAGCCACCACCACCCTTTCAGGCCTGCCTCAGACACTGAGCTGTCCCATACAGTAACAGAGATCATCTTGAGTGATCATTTCTCAGCAGAAAACACCCACACCAGATAATCTGTCGAGACAGAATTGGAAGCAGTACGCAAGATGAGAGAGCTGGCCTAGTGACTGCCAGGGAAAGGCACGTGGAACATATAGGGACATAAAATGTATATTAGCCCTTCAACCCAGAGTTAAATCAATCAAATGAATACAGCAATATTTAAACATCTGTGAACAAGTTCAGGCAACTGCACTATTTTTATCCCCAAGCTTGTCAAATACAGCAGCTCCTAAGCCCTCTAGGGCCATTTATGGCTTGAAACAGAAAACCACTAACCTCAGCAATACATTGTCAACACAGAGCTTCAAATAAATGTTTTAGTCCTAAAGACAAACTGCATCAGGAAAAATGTACTGACAATGGGTTTAGTGGGTTGGTGGTTTTTTTTCTTAAGGCTCTTCTATTAATGCAGTCAAAGTAAGGCATTTTAGCCTTTTATTAAATACTTTCTGTTGTCAGGTTCTCTTTTGGGGTAGATAGTCTCATAGGGGAAGTGTTTTCTTTCTTGTGTTCCAATAAGTACATCCTAATATTATCACTAACAAGAAAGCTGGATACAGAAAATACTCAAAGTTTTGCTATTTCAGCTTTAAAGACCATTTCTCATAAAGGGGATAAAAAAGGTTGTCTATCAGGTCTAGTTAAGAACGAAATGCTTCAGCTAACAAGGCTTAGAGATTCTTGCTGCAAGTGGAAGGGTTTAACAGCCAAAATGACAAAGTAAAGGGCTTCTGAAAGAATTTGTTGTTTAAAGTTCTTTCCAGCACCACTTTGAAACGGTCCATTTCAACACGGGTCAGCACAGCAAGAGTCCAAGCCGAACAGCACCACTGGACATGTTGCTGAAGCAGAACTGCCGGATCTAGAGCATGTGAAATTAGGCTCATTAGCTGGAATTAAGATTCCAGTCCTCAGACAACCGACTGTTAATCATGACTTAGTAGCTCTTCATAAGGAGTAAGTTACGGAGTAAGGTCTTCAGACTGGTTAGTATGTTCAAGTTGGATCACAGCAGTGCCACCACTCAGATTTGCAAGTGTACTGCAATGCACAGCTGCAATTTATCCCTGCCACATAGGAGCATATCAAATTTATTAAGTCACACTCATGTGCCATGGACAGCAGTTAGACAACATTAAAACAAACAAATAACAGTCACTGGGTGCCTGGGTGAGGTTTGTTCTTGATGCATTATTTATCTAGACATTCTGATTTAAGAAAAATTGCTCTCCCCCTATTTCAAAACTGCATCAAAAAGTCCGTCTTGACAGCTCAGTTTGCTTAACTTCCAAAACACAAAACAGTTGTCCCTACCTCTTACCAATATGAAATTCTTATTGTTTAAACCAAATATTATCTTCTATTTTGACATTACCTTCAGAGCACTGCATAAACAGCACATTTAAACTCTTGAGCTAAATCCTGCTTATGAAATCCTAAATTCATTTTGCTATCAGAAGCTTTCCTTACTCTGCTACTGAAGCACCTTACGCTATTTCTTATTCACTTCGTCAGTAACCTTTTTTTCTCGGTGTGTGTTTGGATGTCTCTATAGCTTTTACGAGTCATCTCCCTCCAACACAGGTCATAACCCTACAGTATATATGCTTTTCAAAAGCATACAATGAAACTATAGAATACAGATTTTCCTCAGTAGAGTTTTACGACCCCTTTAGCTATTCATACAGTTTGGTTCCAAACCTGCCTAGTCTATTCAGTGATATATGCTGTTTCGTAACTTAAGAGTTCAGGAGTTTCTATGTCATTCAATGGGAAGTAATTTCAGAACTGAAAGAGCTGTTATGACAAAAAGTAAAACCACCTTGTTGTAAATAATTTCTTCAGCAGGTAGACCCTAAAAGTCCAACCATTTGTGGGTTGCTAGTCTTTCATATTTCCACTGAGAAAAAGCATTCTACATCAAAAGTTTAAAAAAAATGTGTGAATTAGAAGTTATCAATACAAAAATAGCACTGTGCTTTAGAGTTCAGGCACTATTTTAGAAGTTATATACTGACAACTTCAGTATCGTTCCCAATTTTTTTTTACTGAAAGCACAAAATTAAATACATACCAAAAAAACAGTTTGCAGAATTAGGAACAATTCACCCACAACAACTAATTATTCTTTCAGGAGTCAGACTTTGAAGCAAGAGAATGCTATCAAGTGTAAAGACAAACATGTTCCTCCAGCTGTTTGCCATACTTATTGGACATAATAAACTTGATATGCTGGAGGCTATAATTAATCTTTACTAAGTGAATACTCCTCTTACGATGACTTGCCTACTGAGCTGTCTCATGACACTTAAGGCTTTGATAAGTAAATAAATTAGTTCATTATGGTCAGACAGTCTTTCCTTTTATTTTTTTTTACATGAGATCACAGATTTCTTGATGTAGCTTGCCTTACTCAGTCATCACCAGCTACAGTACTGTAACCCTGAAGCCGACAAAAGGACCCATTTCAAAGCTCTTGACTCAAATTTCTGCGTTACTGTCAATAATTTAATTTGTTTGTTTAAAAAAAAAAAAAAGAGCTGGCAGTCTTGACTGGTAAGAGCTTGGTTTCAAAACTAATTATGTTGGAGACTGACAAGATTATTTGCCTTTCTGTTGCTAGATCTCCTGGCTCACAGTAAGGTGTGCACAAGTAAAGTCGCAGTGCCCTCTTGTGAGCAGTCAAATCTCATTTTTGCCGAAGTAGTTTTAGCGTTGATATTGTGAGGGTTGGCCAGCATTTGCACAACAAACTGCCTTTTCTTAAGCAGGAGTGTGGCACTTGTTAGAAAATTATTTTACATACATACACACACACCTCCTCCAGCTAACTGTCCTGAAACTGATAAAGATGTTCATATTAAAAGAAAAAAGAATATTTAAATTCCACTGAACTTCGTAAAAAGGAAAATGGACTAATTTTTTTATTACTAACTTCTAAATAGGAGAAACCAAAAACCAGTTTCTTGGAGTCATTAGCATGAGTCACAATCCTTTTTTATGAAGTGCTACTGAAAAAAACCACAAATCCATATGCATGCGGGCACACACACACTCAAAACATGCCTACCTACAATTTAAGCATTAAATAACTAGACTGACAAGGAGGTAAAGGTAACTATTGGTAGAAATTAAAAAAAAAAAGGAGGAAAAGGATCTGTATTAGAGAGGGTAAAAGCAGTAAGGCAGTTGAAGAATCAAACGCAGTACAGCCAAAATGCAGTCCTAATTCCTACATGTCTATGGGGAACAGTTGGAAGACTGTGATAAAAGTCTGTACAGGTAATGCATGGCTAGTTGGATAGAACAAATATTTAAGATGTCATGTGTAGTGAACTACAGTTAGAAGTTTACCTAGAAGTCAGCAGTTTAAATCTCTGAGAACCCAAGGTCAATTTTTGTATTCCACAACATTAAAAAATACAAGATCAGTTACCAATATCTGAAAGTTTATTAAGTTTTATGGCACCAGAAACAGTGCTGTACAATTGATTCTGCTGCCTAGGAGGTACATGTTAGACCTAACTTTCTTAAAAGTAACGGTGTGATATCTGCCAACAAATATTTAGCTAAAAGTCTGAAATTTCTCTCATTTCCCTCACACAGATCTGGTTTACCATATGCAGCTATAGTCAACCATTGAACAGAAACAATCACCTGTAGGCTAAGCTGCACTTCACAACTGTAAAGAAGTTTCACAGAAATGAAGCTCAACACAAGAAATGCCAAACCAGAACTAATGTCTCTGAAAGTTCATCTTAGCACATTAACTAATCACTTGTAAGCAGATGTTAAATATTTGACTTCAGCCCAGAGAGTCAAGGTCCAAAGGAACTTCATTTGTTTAGGCCCAGATCCAAAGAATTATTTCAACTGAATTTAGGCACACGGGTCCAAATTGCTGCAAACCCCCGATGAAACAAAACCTCTCTCCTATGACTTCCCAAGCCCACTGGCAGGCAGCCACATCTGTTCCGCCAGCAGCTCCCTCCCGGGCAGTTCCAGTGCTGTAGATGTGCAGAACGGCAGCAGCTTGCGTGGCTTTCACAATACTCCAGCTTTACTAGGGGTTGCATAAACCACTTTAGCCAAATGACTGCTGAATCCCACGCGGTTTACCTCAAAGATACTTCAGGGCACATAGATGTAGAACTTCTTTGGCTTAGAGATTTTACAATCAGAACCCTACTGAAAATTGTATGGCAGGCACCGCAGTCACACACAGTCACTCTGAAGGCGTACCACACAGACCAGCAAGATTTCTGGCCTAGAGCAGATGATCGGGGTTGATTACTGCAGCGCATATATTTTAAGTGCTTAAGTACAAAGTTTACAGAAGGCAGTAACATCAGCAGTTACTCATACCATAGGAACTCACAAGGCAACAATCTGCACAAGCTATATGGTACTGATGAAGTTCACGCAGTACCAAATCTATTTTACATAGGTCTTGAACTGCAGATCTTGCTTCTACACTTACCAAGATAAAAGCAAGGGGAGGAGGGTTCCCTTCAGAAATGCTATGCATGACTGACACCAAAAAAATTAACATGATTTTTTTAAATTGGTCTAAAAGCAGTTGAGTTATACTGCAAGTTGACAATACAGAATCATAATGAACACATCCTCATTTTCAGGTTCATGATTGCTTGGCTATTACCTCAGTGCAAATTTGAGGTTTACTTACTTATGCCAAGACTGACAAGAGATTGAATCACTGCTTTACAGCTTCATTACAAGCTTTGTAAAGCAACCAATACTAATCCACGTTTCTTGTCAGACAAAAAGCTGGCTAGTTGGTTTGGCACATTACATTGTTTAGATTTACAAAACAAATCCCTGAACATGTTCAAGATAGCACAGGAGATTTCTGAAGACAGTCTAGAGATCTGGTATTAGAAAACAAGCTTCGGGAAAGCAGGTTCCTGCCAGTCTTCCAGCCTGCCTGCAATGGTAGTCTTTTCAACTGGTCCTCCCCCATTTTCATCTCACCTGCAAACTCCTCTGAGCAAATGATAAAGATGCTAAACAGCGCTAGCCTCAATACAGACCAGTGTGGTATTCTATCTGTTACTGGCATTTGTACAGAGTATTCAAGACCCTCCAGGCCCTGTCATCCAGTTTTCCAGTCATCTTATTATCCACCCATTCAGAATATGAAGTCCTAACTTGGACACATGAATACTGCAGGAGGTGCTGCGAAAAGCTTTGCAAAAGTTGAGGTGAGTGACATCCTCTGCTCTCCTGTCATCCACAAAGCTAGAGATTTCACATAGAAAAACACTCCATATCCTGTGACATTAGCTCTTACTGACCAGAGCAAGGGCATCTTTACTGGAAGCTAAAAAAAAAAAAAAATAAATCAGTTTTAAATGAAAATTAATGTTCTAGCACCTTCAGAGCAAAAACGTATCTATAGAAAGACCACACGAGGGCAGCAGAAGCTTTCTACACTTTGTAATCAGCAGTGTAGTCTTGTATTGCTGGTTTCGAGCACCCGTTCATATTGCCCAGTCACGGTCTGCTTTACCAGGCCACATCAGATAAATGAATGCCTCACGTAAAACTAGGGTATCAAACCCAAACCCTCCAGACACCTATCTGTGATGGCAGGGCTCTCACAAGGCAATACATGCACGCTGCGCTGCAAGTAACAAGTCAATTTCCAGGGTTTATTTCAACAGCTTATTATTACATAAAGAGTAAATGGGCAATAAGAGTAAAGCATAAGATAATTAACAGTTTGTTGCCTCTTTTGTGGCAGTACACTTCGTATAAAGTCAGGAAACAAACAGCATTCCACACCAAAGTAATGCATTAAAATTTAACATTTAAGGGATTTACTTCACACGCTGCTCACAATTGATGATGCTGTGCATACTAATATGAATGTCCATATTACCTAAAGCAGTATTTCCAGAGGTGCCTAGGAGAACCCAGTGCATCGATCATACCAGCACACATGAGTTACTGTGCTTTCTGACAAGTTCAAGGGGCCGGAATACTGTCCGGCTTTAGTTTTGGACTGAAAACCATCCTGAAGCTAAAACCCTAAGAAGTTTAGTAGAGCTACGCAGGCAAGTCCCACATGGATTATGATTAGTAACCTAATGAGCCTATTGATTATGATTAGTAACCCTAGCTATAGTGCAACTGTTCTTGACTGCAACTTTGGTTTTCCTTCAGCAGAGTTCCTTCCCTACTACAGTCCCAGAATACAGCAGCTGACAAACTAGTAACTTACTGTCACATTTTTTACAAATGACCTGAAGAGTTTCTAAACCTCCTTTCTGATTTGCCTGAAGTGTTTCCCTATCTCGTATTCAGAATCAGATAAAGCTCCACAATGGTACTGCCCCTTCTTCCCACTCCTTACCATACTTTCACCAGAGACTTTGAATCTTTAACACTTATCTGATTTTCTGATAGTATACCCTTACCACTTTCACATGACTAAAAGCATCAAAAGCCTTCACCAGGGAGTAGAAGTTGCCACTAACCCTCATCCGTTTTTTTGAAAGAAAACCCTGTGGCTGTAACTACTCAAATATCCCTTCCAGTAGACAGTCTTGTCTCACAACACCTAAAAATAGCTCTTTGAACGTTCCACTATCAAAGAGAAAAGCAAAGGAAAACCACAGCAAAGAAGAGAATTCAGTTCTAGGAAGAGACCTGTCACCATCTTACAGTCAGGAGCCAGACACCTACAGAAAAGGTCTTCTCATTAAAAAAAAAAATAATCATAAAAAAAATACAGTTTACTTCAACTCCCTTAAATACTACCCCTCTCCTTTCTCCTCCTCATAAGAACTACTTAGTCCTTACTCAAGGATATTCTAGAAATTTCCTAAATTCAAGCAGTTCCCATCTCCAGCTACCTTTGAAGCCAGCCCAGGGACAATAAACACAGATAGTTAGTCCTATGAACTGTAAATGAAACCTAGTAAAAAGTATTTAGCAACACAAAAGTTCAAAGAGAATACTACACTCACTCTAAGCTCTATGTTCAAAAATGAAGCAATAGCATATCCTTTCAGTTTCTACAGAACAAACAACAGAAAATTAAAGATAAAACCAGGAAAGAGACATTTTTGAAAAATCCAAACTACCGTATTCACATTCAGCATCTTTCTTACTAACACAATTCAAAATTACTCAACCTATTACCAGATCACTCAAGCCACTTCCAGGCTTCCCCTAGAAACAGCCTAAAATCTCCAACATGTTTCTACTTTAATAAAACCTCTTACCTACTATTTCTACTTCTGTTACTTCCCCTTCTTTCTTAAGAACTCCTCCACATTCAACCACCGTACAAAAAATCTGCAACAACGCTTCAGGGTTTTCTTATGTAGCCCAAAAGAGAGTCTGATGACCTTCAGCTGTGTGCTCCACCTGGTCACCGAAGGCCCTAATTCTGGTCTTAAAGGGCTACTTTCTTCCTAACACATGTGCCTAGAAGAGGTCCTGTATCACCTTTTTTCTTTGAATGTGATTTTTACATGCCAGACTTTAAACCTCAGTTCACAAATCTGCAGTCTTAGCACCCAGATTCACAAACTGGCCTCAGTCTATCAAGACATGAACTTGATGTCTCAAAAGACAACGCAGCAAACCTTTGCCAAAACCTAAAATTGCTTATTACCAGCAATCCCCTAGAAAATACGCTTTCTAAATTTCTTAAAGAAAACATGATTTAGTACAAGAATACTTTTCCAGGAAGCTCAGATTGAGTATGTTCTCCTTTCTCACTGCCTGTTTCACGGCAGACTTCATTTTAGTGCTATCATGATTTGATCAATTAGCAGGGGTTCTTGTGGCTGTGGCAGACAATCAAACTACAGATGCAGGTGTTTGAGGAACCAACAGTGGAAGCCGGTTTAGAAATCAGCATTTTGATACCCTGACTGCAGGTTTACTCAATTTAAATCAGCGGTATCCAGCTGCCAGGTAAATTTTTAGGACATACCATCCTGTGAGTAAAATATTCTAGCTGCCAAGAGACTTCCAACTTACAAAGGAGATTACTCGCACATTAAATTAGCAATCAGATTTTTATTTGTCGTGGTTTATCACAATATGAAAGGTTTATATACAGAATCCCAGCTTCTCTTTCTGATCCATACACCGGGATGCCATTGCTCCCACACATAGGCTCAAAAGAAGTAAATTTTGTCCTAATCTAAACAGATTTATAACCATACCCTGGTTTGCATCTGTCTCTGCAAGGCCATGAGAGAAACCATCTGCTTCCTTGTACTTACTTTGCATCTGCAGCGTTTCACATCTGCAGGTGCACAGCATAGCTGCTCCTTGAGGGAGTTCCAGTATATATCCAGATCAAAGAGACCTACGAACTGCTAGCCAACAGCACGGCGAAACGAGCAGAGCTCCCCAGTCTGACCTGTATG
Organism: Falco rusticolus; assembly: GCF_015220075.1. Classification (NCBI taxonomy): domain Eukaryota; kingdom Metazoa; phylum Chordata; class Aves; order Falconiformes; family Falconidae; genus Falco; species Falco rusticolus. The sequence goes on from NC_051201.1 coordinate 17,714,930, forward strand.
GGAACCCATGACTTGAATATAATCAGAGGGGAAAAAAAAGGACGTGATCTTACCCTCCCCTTGCAGACTCGTTAATGGCTCCAAAAGCCATCTAGAGAAAGCATTTTGTTCCCTATTCATGCTGCAGGTTGCAGAGGCAATGCACCAAACAGCCAAAACACCTCAGCAAGGGCTCGGTTTGCATGGCACTACAAGTCCTCACCTGCATCACACATTCCTACTAGGCTTTTAGAGCCTGTCTACAAAGACATATAAAGAGTTGCTCTAATAGCAGCAATCTGTGCAGACAGCTGCTCTTTCCTTTCCCGTCACACAGAGCAGCTACTGAGAAGGATCAAAGCAGTCACTTGGCAACAGTGGAATCTCAGCAGCTGAATCAGTCGCATGTGAACTTTACCGCTCTCTACAAGTACCTGAAAGGAGGTCGTAGGGAGGTGGGTGTCAGTCTCTTCTCCCACGTAACTAAGCCATAGGACAAGAGGGAATGGCTTCAAGTTGTGCCAAGGGAGGTTTATATTGGGTATTTGGAAAAACTTCTTCACTGAAAGGGTTGTCAAGCACTGGAACAGGCTGGCCAGGGAAGTGGCTGAGTCACCATCCCCAGAGGCATTTAAAAGATGTGTAGATGTGGCACTTAGGGACGTGGTTTAGTGGTGGACCTGGCTGTGCTAGGTCAATGGTTGGACTCGATGACCTTAAAGGTCTTTTCCAACCTATATTTGCAGCCCTGACCTCAACACCCCTGCAGCAACTTCCACAGACAACCAGAGTACAGGAAACCAGGTAAGTGCAGCAACTGACTTCCTCTGTTATTCTTTCTTAGAAAACTTTATCCCACACTCACAGAAAAAAGGATGAGTGCCCTTGTTCTGAGTACACCACAGGACTTCTCCCTCTATAGATTACAATGCGCTACAAGGCACGCACGTGGTAAATCCTAAGTCTGAATAAGTTGCTGTAGTTCTGTGAGAGTCCAGAACACAAAAAATGCACATATCCTAACTCCGTCATACGTGGGATATCTGAAGAAAAACACTTCTGGAAAATAAAGGAGGGACAAAGTATTCTTCCACTCTTACCAAACCCAACATTTTAGAAGAGTCATCTGTAAGCTATGATGGATCAAGGCAATGCAATTATATTGTTAAGCAGTGGCGCTGAGAAAATGAAGCTCTCATAACACGTATAAAGCCTGCTAAAAGCACTATTGTTTGAAATAATAGTAGAATTTCAGGGTGGTGATATAAAGTGGCAGAAGTTTAAACCCAGTAAAATTACGATTGTTTGAAACAATAGTAGGCTTTCAGGGTGATGATATAAAGTGGCAGAAGTTTTGATAGAAGTTTAACACTGTGCAAAAGCTATCTCCAAAACTGCTGAGGTACCGGCACATTTAAGAAAATGAAGCCCAAAACAAAAATCAGTATTTCATTCTGTACATTTAAGAAACCTGGTTTGTTTTGTTTTCTAAATTCTGAGAGGACCCATCCAGACATTAAGTGTTCATGAGATTCAATGTCCTTTTGAGCAACCGAATAACCAGTCGCATGATCCTATTTTCAGTCATTCATGTGATTTATGATTCTAAGCCTGTGCTCTCAACTTATGACATTACCATTCACACTATCTACAGCTGAGAGCCCTTCACAATGTTACAATAGTGTTGATAGCTTTATTAAGGAAGTACTACAATTGCCTGGCTAATTCTAATGAAAGGAATGAAAGGGTGAAGGCTGCCTTTTTTTCACAAAGTACTTGCTTCTTTTTCTGTGAAAGTTAGAAGAACGGAGACATGAATCAGGCATGTTCATTTTTTGAAGTTGTTCTCAATTGTTAGTGAGAGAAAGGGAAATTAAAAAGAAGGAAAATCTATGGGGCTGGCTAAAAGAAGAAAGTAACAGAAACTTCAGTGTAACTGTTAACAGTAACTTTTCTGAACAGCCTGACAACAAGATTAAAGTTTTAGCCATGAAGAAATTGAGATTTAGGGAGAACGGCAAAGGTGCTGTAAAGCTAGAACCTTTGAGTAGCTTGCTTAAAGGCTTGTCTTCTGAACGAACGCTAAGAACCTACCTTCCACTTGCATCTATGGAAGCCCAGCTGAGCTGTTTGGAAGCCCTGGAATCAATTAATGTATTAAAATATATAATTAAGCATGTAAGACACACAAGAAGCCTGATACTGGGTATAATGACAAACTCTTCTCTTGAAAGATATTCTAAATACAGAAGCAACAGGTTGGAGAGAACAATAAGTATATCCCCAGTTCCCTGCTAGCAGGCTACAGAAGCAAGCCTTAGGGTGAGATTCTTCCCAACTACTGTGCATACAGTCCTCCCAGGCACAACATCCAAGTGTAGGTAAGGAGGAATTCTCTTGTATTCCTCAAATTCTTTACTTGCTCCTTCGGTCAATGCAGCCAGTTATGTAAGGGCTCACCTAAACAGCTTTTTTTTCTCCTGTTTACATGCCACTGTAGGTTAAAAAAATGCTTGAGTGATGCTCCTTCCAACCACGCTAGAAACTTGAAACTCACTCCTCCAGCTTTTTCTTATCGTCTCCTGCCACGGGGAAACGTGTGCGCTAACAACTCTGCCCTTCAAGATTCTTTAATACCAATGTAGAAGTGCTTTGTGAACTGCTACATTTTGATCTTGAAAACAAAACTTACCTTTTAACGCACTCTTGCTTTGTATGGTTGAAAAAAAAAAATAATATATATATAATGGGACAGTAAAGCCTTTGTAGGAACGCGTGTGCCCGGTCAGCACGTTGGAGCGACCCAGCCGCAGGAGGCTGGCAGGGCGCGCCCGAGGCGGCGCTGGCCCTGCGGGGCGCCCACCCCCGCGTCCCTCCCCGAGGCGAGGATCCTCCCGCTCTCCCCGCCGGGAGCACCCGGCATCCGCCGCAGAAGCCGGTGGTGCCACCCGTAGGTCACACACAGCGGAACCCCGGTGGCGCACGCTCTCCCCAGGGAGGGGGCTCGGCCAGCCGGCGGTGGTGCCCCACGAGCACGAGTATTTTAACGCAGCGAGGGCCGGTCTGCGCGCTGGCCGCCGCGGGAGCCCCGCTCCCGTGAGGTAACGCCGCGGCTGCAGCGCCGGCGGCCAGGCGGGCTCGGCGCTCCCTCGGGCGCTGGGCCGCCCGCCGTGAGGAAACCGCCGGCAGCGGCTGCCTGAGCGCCCCGCGGGGCCGCGCCGGAGTTCCGCGGGCACCTCGCCCCGGTCTGCCCCGCCGGCCGGCCGTCGCTCATCTGCGGGGCCTGCCCACCCTCCCGGGCCCGGCCTCTGCCGGGGCCTGCGGAGTAAAGGCGGCCGGGATTGGCTTCTGCCGGCGAAGGGGGCCATATTGGATGGGCTCGGCCCGCCGCCGCGCACGCACCATTTTATCGGCTCCGCGGCGGCTGCCCCCGCCCCGCTCGGGGTGCCCCCTCCCGCGGGGGCTGCGGCGTGAGCCGAAGGTGTCTCGGGAAGGAAATTCGCACGCTCCCGTTTTCCCTCTCCGCCCCCCGCGCACACTCCTCCCCGCGCACACCCCTTCCCCTGCCCGCGGCCTCACTCCTCCTCCTCCGCTCCCCCCGCTCCCGGGCCCCGCCGGCCCCGCGCCGCCGCCGCCCCCCCGCCCCGCCCCGCGCCGCGCCGCCGCCGCCGCTCACACCCCGCTCCCCCCCCCCTTCCCGAGGCGCCGTGTCAGCGCGCGGCGGCCCCCGCGCGGGCGGCCAATCAGCGCGGGGGTGACAAATATGCAAATGCGCCCCCCGGCCCGTCCCCGCGGGTTCGCTGGGGCCGGTGGGGTCGCGGCGCGGAGCGAGTGAAACTTCGCCCACAGCCCGGGCGCCCCTCCCGCCCTGCCTGCGCAGTGGGCGGCGGGGGGAGGAGAGCGAGTCACGCCGCGCCGCCCTCGCCCGCTCCGCCGCCGCCCGCCCGCCTCTCCCGGCCTGCGCCAGCCACCCTGCCACCCGGTAAGTGCCGCTCTCGGCCAGCGGCTCCCTGCACGCCGGGGGGGGGGCGGGGGGAATCCCCGGGGGGGGGAGGGGAAGCCGTCGCCGCCGCCTCTGAGCCGCCGCGTCTGCCCAAGGCCGCCCCGGCGGGGAGCTGTCAGGCGCGGGGCATCTCCTCTCTGCTTCCCCGCGCGTGTGCCTCCTGCCGGGCGGCCGCCGCCGCGTAATGGCGAACCCGGCGGTGAGTACGTGCGAAGGGACGGGCTGCTCCTCGCCACCTCCGGTGCAGGCCGCGCTCCAGGTGTCGGAGACACCGGCTGGCCCCGGCGCCCCGTCAGCCGCTCCCCCCCCTCCCGCCCCGCCGCCGGGGGCCGGCGCGGCGCGGCCTGCTCGCCGCCCGGGCTCTGCCCCGCCGCCTGGGCTCCGCCGGCCGCCCGGGCTCTGCCCGCCGCGTCGCCGCGACCCGCTTCCGCCCCTCGCCGACAGCGGCGGCGGCGGGGCCGGCGGGCGCGGGGCTGCTCGCCCGTCCCTCGCAGCTCGCCGACGGTGGTGGGAGGAGAAGGGGGGGGTGGCGGCCCGACGAGCCGCTCCCGGGGGCGGCGGGGGTGGAGCGGGGCAGGGTGGAGGCGGCGGGGCGGGCGGCGGTTCCCGGGGATGCGGACCCCGGCCCCCCTGCCCCGCGGGCGGCGGGTGGGGGCAAAGTTTGGAGGGGAGGGATCGGGCCCACCCGGAGGGGCGGCGTGACCTACCCCCGGTCTCGCTCAGGTAAGAAGATGGCAGGGCCGAGGGAAGGGGCTGTGGGGAGGCGGAGGTCGGAGGTTCCTCAGCCCTCAGCGAGAGAGAGGGGTGGCTGGAGGGGGGTAGGGTGGGAATACCCCCAGCCCCCCCGGATATTCTGCTCTGGGAAGGGGGCTGTGTGGGGGTGGGGGGAGTGTGGCTCCCTCCCAGGCAGAAAAGCATTAATGTCAGACCTGGTTTCTCACTACGCAGGGTAACAGAGGTGGGCAGAGGGAGGAAACACAGTAATTTGCCAGGGCGAGCAAAGCGGTGGGAGCTGAGTTTGGCAGCCCGCTGGCTTGGATCCACGACAGCAGAAAACGTGGGAGCTGGGGAGAGGAGCTGGAAGGGAGGGGTGGAGATGGGAGAGATGGAGATGGGCATGCCGCCTGCCGGCCCTCTGCGCCGGAGCATGGCTGGGGTGAGGAGAACCGGTGGCATGTGGCTGCGGGTTCCATTGGTGGAGGTTGGACTTGGCCACGAAAGTGTGAGGCTGGAGTTTATGGGCTGGCATTTTCCAGGTAGGGGCCGCAAGCTGGCTTCCTTCAGGGATGGCCAGGGGAGGGTTTTGAGGCTAGCTCTGTGCTGTTTGCGTGTAGTGCTGGGTGGAGGGGTGGCATGCGTCTTTATTCTGGTGAGGTGGAGAAATTAAGCTATTTCCTACTGAGGTGTGAAGCGGTGAAATGTTAACACCTCTTCATTCCCTCCTCACACGCACATTTTTGTGAACAGGAATAAAAACCAGGTGGAGAGAGTCCGAATCCTCTCTTTGGCTGTATAGCTTTGACATCGAGGTCGATGCGTACGCTTTCCATCCGTAAGAAACAGTTTGTGCTCCTCACTGTCTTTGTGTTGTAAGCACCTTGAATCTTTAGCAACTAAAAACTTCCTCCGGTTGATGAATGTTGTTTAACTTCAGCAGGGTGAGAAAATACAACTCAGCCTCCCTCCCTCACGTAGAAGAGATCTGAACCCGTCAGTGTTATAATGGGTGCTCATGGAGGACAAAATAACAATCTGTGAAAGGCTAAGGTTTCTAGTTCTCCTCTTGTGTCTTTTTTGAGACTTTGTAAGAAGCAGCCATAACAAGTAAACCTCCTCTCAGGAAAACTAGGCCCTCAGTCCTAAGAGCTCTCTGCATCTGTTCTTTAAACCTGTGTCATTTGACACCATCAAGTTCCCATTTGGCAGGTGTGAGGTAGAACAGTTATTTCACCTTGTTTTACATGTAATCATTTGTATGCAAATATAGAAATAGGTTTAGTCTTCAAGGCAAAATATTAACATTTGGTCATCTTTGGGCAAGATCTGGATTTTTAGCCTGGCTCTTGAGTTTTAATTTATTGGCTAGATCAACATTTCACTAGTTCCTTTCGCAAGGTAAATACTTTAAAATGAATAACTCTTCCTATCTTATACTTTATTTGTTGTTAAAGAAAGAGTAGCAATGTAGTATCTTTTAGTTTTGCCAGCTCACAAAGTTTTTGCACACTCCCAACTATAGCATGATGACTTTCATTGTTTCTGTATCTGGCAGGTGAGGCTTCCAAAGAGCCAATGGCTTCAGTGCCCAGTTTTTGTAAACCAAAGAGCAAAAGTTAACATACGTGTTCTTGAAGTTAACCAGTCTTGGGATCCATGTGCCAGGCTCTACATATAAATCAAGGGTGCACAGAGAAGTTAGTGGGAAGTAAGGTAGGATGTGAACTTCAGATACCAAGAACTCTGTGATTGCTGCCCATTGTGAACTCTCTAACCTTAAAGTAAATACAAAGTAGCTTTCTCTTTTTCTTCCTCATTGCTATGTAAGCTACATCAATTTACTTGGCGTATATAAGATGATAAGGGCGGGCACGTAAGTAGATACAGTACTTCTGCGCTGGTTTGCTTTGTGCGAACTTACTTGTTTGTGTTTAACCAAGCAGTTCTGTTTATAAGAATTTATGCTGCTCTTCATGATGAAGATGTATTAACTTCACTCTGAGTAAAGCTGTCGTTTTTACTGTAAAAAGAACTGGAATTTTAAGTCTTACAATTTTTCAAGAATTTTGAGGATTCTCAGCACCTACTCATTTCACATGAGCTGCTGGTGCTAAATGCTCTTGAAAATTAGTCCAGGAACTCAGTCATGGAGAAATGTTGATGAAAGCACTGTGTGGTTTTTAAAAAGTATTTTTAGTGATGTTATCTAAAAGATGAACCACTACCAAGAGACTATAGAGGCCCTAAAACAAGCATTGTTCATTGGTTTCTTTCAGTGAGAGACAAGTTAGTGATGCAGGCAGCTTAAAACAAAAACATTGACATGCTGCTTTAAAATTACCTTGTTTGTACAGCCTATGAAGTAAATAGATGCACTTTTGTTCTTACTTGTTTTACAGAAATAGTTGAAAGATATTATTTTTTTAGTGTGTTACAATTTTACAGTACAAATTTTTCTTATAATTAGAGTATTTGTATCCTTCAAACACTTCAAAAGTACAGGTAAGCTGGACAGTTATATGTTTTATGGATCCAGTTCCTTACAGTGCATTTTATTCTTTGATATCAGTCTTGTAGAAATAAGTGTCCAAACACTGCATCTTTGGCTGTCTTTGATACTTTTCATACAATTTAGGATAAGTTGAATCTGGTGGAGTCAAATAGCATGATCCTATTCATCACTGGATTGCAGTATTCTACTTCTTTCCACCACTATATATGAAATAAATTCTCGGTAATGTTTGGTTCTTATGTTCATAAATCATCCAGTTGAAATATTTTTCTGTGTTTAACTGAAATCGGGTAGCCCTTAGCACTCAGCCTCTTTTCTAACCAAACTGGCTTTGTGGATGCTTTATATTCTTCCACTGACTTAGCTGTATTTGTCCTATTAACGGTCTCTGCTCTATCAAACTATAGAGCTGTGAGCTTAATGAACACTTAGAAATCTCACACTTTCTTGGGCTCATGTTGTGCGCTTTCATTCTGTTTTCTAGTGCTCTTCCTGTAGTTAGAAACGGTGCTTCAGGAATTCCGGGTAACTGTGCGCAAATAAATGGGTAATGGAGAAACCATCTGTTTATTTAGTCAAACGTTCAAGAATTGATAGTTAGGATTATTGGAAATATTTTAGGCTGTTAATAAAGTATCCTCTTACGCCTTCCGCAAAAGAAACTATGATGCTAAGGAGTCATCCTTTTGCTGATACAACAGCCACTGGAAAGAGTTTGCAGCTCATGCTTTGGCTGAAGGAATAGCAGGATTCTCATATTTTGTCCATCTGGCCAATTCATAAATGTGAGAGCGAGCTGGCCAAAAGTCACACAGGCTGAACATGTGACTTTGTTATTTTCAGTAGTGCAGGGAGGAGAAATCTTTTTTTAAGCAGTATTTTTTTTCTAAACTGTGACATGAGGAAAGTATAATGTGCTTTACAATCACCGTGGTTTTGAGTAACAGTGTTGAAAACTTGCAGAAGACCAACTCAAAGTCAAACGTTTTTTAGCAGTGTGGTTCTTGAAGCTGTAGCTTGACTTCAGAAACTTTGGCATCTCGGTAGTACTATCAAAACGTATCTATAGTAATATTCAGATGGAACGAGCTTTAGTGATCAACTAAGTGGCTGCTTTTGGCAGCACCTTGGAACACAGCTCCACTTTTCAGTGCTGCTTTACATTATATTCACTTACCAAGGTGCAAGAAACAAGTTATAAGGGAACAATTTTTTTTTTTTATATTCAGAACTCAGCAGAAAGATATTGGTGTGTTATGACATCTGTCTGTGAGCAGAAGTGTTGATCTTCAACTTTATTCATACAGGTTACCAAAGAGATACCAAATATTGCTGTCTTTAGGCTGCCAGTGTACATGCATCTTTCTTTTTTCAAGATACATGCTTTTGTTCTAGTTTTAAATCAACAGCTAACATTTGCAGGAAGATGGAAAAATCTTCCCATCCTTTTTTTGAAGACAAATAGTAATTTTGACTGTGTTCTTTAACTGAGTCATATTAGAAAATGTAGTAACTCTGGTTAGCAAATTATTTCCTTCTGCAATGCATTCTTGGGTGCTTTTTCTTGTATTGCATGAACAGTATTAAAAGGTTGGTTCACTCTTAAACTGGTCACTAAAATTCAGTAATTCCTCCAAAATCTATTCTGCAAATGGCTTTTGAAGAGGAAATTATATTATTACATTTGATCCCTGACTCCCTAATGAAGAAAGTTTTAAGCTTCAGAAAGATTACATCTGTATAATGGCATGAAAATCTACCCATCTGATATTCCATATGTCAGAAGAAATCTGAGAATTAAGTAGGATATATTTTTGTTTTCCGTTACCACGTAATAAAGCCATTGTAGTTAGTGGCTTCCGCCAACATTAAAAATTGTGTTAGGTGTGACAGTAGGCCTGATTCCATATACTATGATGTTGCTGGTTTCAGCATGTAGTTTTTGAAAGTATTTGTTTTTTCTGGTTTTCAGAAGCTAAACTAAAATTTAGCTTCGGAGCTAGATTTTTAGGTAAGTTTTAAGAAATAATTAATAGATTCCCTTGAGGGACAGATGAGTATTGTCCCTTCCCCTGGGAAGGTCTCTTAAAAAAGTCCACTTTGTCAGACTCCTGTGGCAGAGTCTTGATGTTACAGTAGAAGTTGCCTGGAGTCTCTATCTGTTGCGGGTGAATTGAGGAGCATGTCTTGTGTGTGCTGGAAACCATGAAACAAGATGAAAAATACTGTTTTGCTTGAGTTATTACCAGGTTCAGTTGATTGCCTAATTTAAGAGGAGGATAGTGAACAAATCACAAACTCATCCCTTCCTTAACATGTGCTTGGGAGGAACTTTTCTGAGAAACTTTCATATCGAATCTCCTTGGAAATAGTTGGGTTTTTTTAAACAGAACAAATGTATGCAGCCTCTCTCTGAGAGGTATAGACTTCAGTTACAGATGAAACTCCTTATGCTGGCTAATGGAGTGGGGAGTCTGAATCTGTGCTGTTCAGTAGAGTACTATCATGGTACCCTAATCCGCTTGTGTCAAGATTTGAAATTGTGCTCCTTTTTTCACAGAGGGGACTTCTGTCTGTCAGTGTCTTCACAACTGTTGGCCTGTACTTGTAGATCGTGATCCATAGGCATCTGTAAAATAAACGTGATTCTGTGCATTGTTCTAGTTTGTATTTCTGGATTATTAACTTGCAGCAGTTCACAAAGATCCTTATCAGGCTAGAACATGAGAATTATTGGAAGTTAGTGTACTGTGTGATTGTGAATTGAAAGAGGGCTATGCTGTGAAGTCTTTTGTCTCTGATGTTTTGTAATGAAATCTTGGTTTAGGCCACGTGAAAATGAGAAGGCACTTTTTTTTTTTTTTTTTTTTTCTTTTCTAGTTTTCAATGCAAATGATTCTCTAGGTCTTAAAATGCCAACGTAGTTACTCAGGAAAGATACCGGATTTCAGAAACGTATGTTGTAGATGTAATTTAAGGTGCAATGCTGAAACTTATGACAAAACTATAGAAACCCTGTAATACTCAAATCAGAAATCTGAGCAGCACCAAGAGGATTTTTGAAAAGAAATAATGTATAAGTAAGCTTGTGTAACAGTCTTCCTAGTGACCAGAAGTAAGCTGTAAATAACAAATAAGTTACAATGAATATGTTATTCTAACCCTTTTGACAATTAAAGAGGGTAAAAAGAGGCATTCATATTTTGTACAGATAAGCTAAGATCTATGGGCAGATCTCTTAAACAAAAAAGTTTTTAGTGATATTCAAACCTGAAGAAAAGAACATGGGGGAATTATCAGTCTTAGAAAAACAAGCAGTAACTTGCTGAAGTCCTGAAATTTATGAAAGTCTTCACAGGTACGCTTTGGAGAAGCAAAAGGCAGTGGTGTTTGAAGAGCAGAAGGAGCTGCTCATAAACCTTCAGTAGTGTTGTGGCCAAAGCCCTGAACTGCTTAACAGTTATTTTTATTAAAATAAACTGACTTGGGGATAAACTTAATTCTTTTCAAGAAGATTAACCAAACTTTGGTACCTTTCTAGCACACAACCAATTGTAGCAATTTAGGATGTTCTCGTTCTCTCGGTTGTTATTGTCCCTTTATTGCAATTAAGGCCTACAAAATAGAAGTGACAAAATAGCATGTATGTATCCACCTCAGCTGTTTTGATGCCAAGTTATATGGGCTTGTTAAAAGAAACAAGAGAAAGGCTTAAAACTAAATTGGGAGACTATATGCTGAAGCAGCTGATGCACACCTACATGTTGTGTTCTGCAGGCTGTGCTTTAAGGGCAGTAACCTTTGGCAGAGAGATGAAGCAGGTAGTTGAAATTAAAAACTTCTTAAACTGGTGCTGTTAAATTTTATGCAAGGTATCTGCAAGGACTGGAGACATGAAAGTACACAAGGATTTTGTACAAAACATAGTTTTAAATTTACATGATGTTTTAAAAAAAAGAAATTGGGGTAAAGTGGTTATTCTAAACTTATTGGAATTAATAGTTTATTTCTTGTTCTGCTAGCATTGAATAAAAGTCTGAGTTTCAGTGTCCAAAATGAAAACTATTACTATTGTTCAGAATTTTTTGTTAGTAATAGTAATTCTTTAGGATTCCATCAAGAACATAAGGAAATCGATGTGCACTTAGGGAAATGTGTATTTTTCTTTCAATATCTTATGAAGATACTATATTGTTGGGGCTGTGGAAGATAAGGTTTTGAAAAACTTCCTAAGGTAGCTTAGTATGTGTTTATGCACGCTTATAACAAATTTGGTACTGGTTCTATTTAACAAAGTGTAAGCTTTAGTGTATTTCAGTAAATTTTACCAATTTGAGATTTAAAAGCAAGCGTTAAGACTCTTCCAAAGAAGATGACTTTACAGAACTTCTTTTTTACCATATCACGATTACCAGATACGTATACATGCATCTATATTATATGTGTGTGTGTGTATATGTAATTAAAAGTTTACATGCAGTACAGCTTATTTGAGAATCTGTGGAGATAGGTCCCACTTTGCTGCTTAAGAAAGCTTTAAGTTCCCTTTGTGTAGATTTCTCTTTGGCACTTAGTATAATCAGTGATTCTTCTGCTGTCTGAAGTATTTCTTGTATTTTACATTTAGAATAATGTATTGTAGATCTGATGAATGTATATTTAGTTACATTTGTGTTTTTCTTCTTTTCAACATGGGATTTTTCAAACTATTAAGTACTCCGCAATTGTCTCCATATTGGAAGCTGTTCAAGCAAGTGGACACTGTCCTAAAGAGTAAGAAACGTATTTTTTCTCTTTACTTCGAGGATTCACGAAAATTCCAATTGAGGGAGGATCTTAAAGATCTTAAAATAGTACTTGTACTGTAAGGTAGTTACAGGTGAATTATGTTTTTTATTTTACTGCTGAACTCTTACAGCTAGGATAAGTTACCCAATTGCAAGTTTCTAATTTTTCTTTTTTTCAAATAAAAATAATTTTTGAATGCCTCAATTCAGTTAACATATATATTGTAAAACCTTTATGCTATAACTTTGTTTAGTCAACAAAGAACTTTTAAATTAACAGATGTTTAGCTATTGAAACATGTTAAAATGCTGCATAAAACCTGACAGTTAAATAATTTCAAACTTGATTCAAATTTTTAAATGCTAAGAGGACTTTTGCATGATGAGAGCTCTATTTGCTTCGTCAGAGTTCTAGTATAGAAAAAGAGAACAACTAGAGGATGTTTTCTGGTGTTTCTGATACCAAATTTGTATCGCTTCACATAGGTGGCACAGATGGAAGTATTAGCAACCTTTGCCTAAGTATGGGTTTGGGTACATGCTTATTGTTTATAAATTTCAGGAAAAAAATTCTGCACATTATTTAAGTGTTCTGTTAATGCAGAGACAGTTTAGCAACCTCGGAATAAATCTTGAAGTTACTGAATTACAAAAGGAGGATAAGTGGAGTATTTTCTGTGCTAAATTAGTACCAAATAAAATTTTTTTACTGGAACATTGCAGGCTTTTGATAGCTGTTATAAGCAATTGATATCTTTCACATATGTTAAAACATTGTCTCAAATATGTGTGGAGAAGTAAAATCTGCTTCTTAATGGAGTAATACATATTGTCTTATCTTTTAATCAAGATTAAAGGTTCAACTTTATTAATAGTCCTGCAAAGGTGTTCAAGAGTTTGTCACCAATAAACTGTACTTAGGGAGAGGGGAATGTGTATTTATGAGAATTGGAGGATGCTCTGTGCCATGAAAGGAATTATTATTTTTTTGAAAGGGTATTATTGTTTATGGAGGAACACATTGGTATAGAATGTAGGTTCATATGCAAACTTTCTCTGTCTTTTAATGTTAGAGGGTGTTTTTGTTTGCTTTGAGACTTTTACACACAGGCCCTGGAAATCTTTACTTTCATCCCTTGCACATTTTCCCTTAAACTGTGTAATGTTTTGAAGCCTCTTTCAGAAAGATTGAGACCCTCTTGCAGTTGAGCTCCTCTACCTAGTGTCAAGGCAAGGAGTAGGATAAAACTGTCATTCTAGAAAGGCAGTGTCAGTGCCTGTTGGCAAGTACATCTGTGTCACTATGTAATGGCATAGTGCTGTTAAAAGATAATGTGTACGGGGCTTTTTGTATTGACAGGTTTAAAACCTAACCTCAGAACCCTTTTTTTTAATTTTATTTTTTTTCCTTGTCATCATACAGTGTCTTAAAGTTGCCCTAAAACTTTTAGTGTTCTGGCACAGACTCTACCCTTCAACCTTAGAGGTTTGTAGGGCTGGGTTGTATTTCAGTTGTCCTACAAAGTGAGCTTAGCTATTTATCAGACATTTCTGAAATCATGGCTACTACTGATTGTGTATCCTGGTGTCCTTGTTTTTATACTATCTGTTAAATTTTTGAGTTCATAGAGTATTGTGTTTGAACGTATACTTCTGAGGTTGGTTTTTGTGTGACTTGTTTACCATGTTTCATTTTCAGATCTCTGATGATGAGGTATCCATCTGGATTTAAAGGCCATCTCTGAGCTGCTTAATTCTTCATTAAAGAGATGTGTTCTATATTCATGGGTAAGAATATTTTTTATCTCTGCTTAGAGCCTTTTCTTCAAATATTTTCTGATACGTTTTTAATTTAGAAGATTTCAGCAACTTATTTTTTTGTCTTACAGATTAAACAGATACTTTGTAAAAGTGTGGGGTTCTTTAGGTGCCTGTGCTAGCTCATTACTTTTGAGCTAGGCTAATTATTAAAGTTAGGAATTCATGTGTCTGAAGTGTCAGTGCTCTAACTAAATAATTCTAACTTGGTATTACAGATAGAGAAACAGCTTGGTGATATATAAGTAAATAATATAAAAATTCATATGTGATTTGAGATTCCTTTTCTGATGTATGCAACAGTTCTACAGGCTTTAATTGTGAATCTTGCTGTACATCTTTTCGAATTGAAGTTTTGGGAAAAAAAACTCTGTCCTGGTAAGCAATGAAAGGAATGGATCTGAATTTTGAACAATTAAAAAAATGTGGGTTTTTTCATGTTTGTCTATGATTAACTATGTTTAATCTGAAGAAAATTTGTGGTATTACACACCCCCACTTTAAGACAGTAGAAACAAAACAATTGCAAAAATCTCACTAGGTATGCAGGGTTTTTTCTAAATGCTTAGGTTTTTTTAATTTTTTAGATCTCTAAATAAAATGGCTCAAATTGCTTCATGCATTGCAGAATTTGTTTTCTCCAAATACTAAGCACTAATTGCTGAAATACCATTCTGAGACTTTATAAATTGACCTGGAGTTAAAAATGAATGTTAAAATGGATTTCCTAAGTCTATTAAGCAGCCCAAACATCTACTGTGGGGCTTTCCGATACCATGCTGCTTTACCCAGGGAGTTCTGTGATATACTTTCTCTTTGGTGTGTTTTTGCTCTGTTCAGCTTGAGCAAAGCTGTTGTCAGTGAAGGAAGCTGTCCCGTTCACAGTGAAGGCAAACATCATTGAGAACGGTTGAAATTTGTCTTTAGTTGTACTGGAAGATAGATTTTCTTTACAAGTGACGTGTCATTTGTCATGTTGATCGACTTGAACTTTAATGAATGACCGTAACAGTTGATAGTTACTGAATATTTTTTGATTCTGTAAAACTTTAGCATTTATTTTCCAGAGGCTACCTGCAAGAAAGCAGGAGAGGTGGTAGAAGGGAGCTTGTGCATGTCTGGGGAGTAGAGCGGAAACAGTTACATGAGGTGTTTGGTGCAAGCAAAACCAGTCTAGGTATGAGAACAGACTACGATGAATTATGGCGACAAACACACACAGTCCCATTTGCTCCAGTTCTGTGCTCTTACTCAGATCTGGAACTGTAGCTGTGGACTGGAACCTAGTCCTGAGAATTTAAGACTATCAGTTTCAAATCTTTCTTTTTCTAATCTTCAAATGAAAATGCAAAGTACTTGAGTTATCTTTTGAGTATTTACTATGATGTCTGTAAACTCTGTAGCAGAATAGAATTCTAAATGAAACCAGTGTGTTGCGTGTACGATTTTAGTGAAGTGATGGCTCATAACTCAAAAATAATTATAAATGCCTACCAGTGAAAAGTAATTTTAAAATAAAATAATGTATATTTTATATATATATAATTGGATATGAGTATTTTTATTATTTAATGAAACAGGCTACCCAAACACGTTTTTTCCTAATTTCAGTGATACAGAGAAAATGCATCTTTTTCAATCCATATTTAGCTATAGACACCATGGCATTCTTGTGCAAAGACTTACTTATTCATTTCTGTCAGGAAATAGAAGAGTTCATCTCTACTAAATGTCTAAATGTTCTTTTTTTAATCTGTGTTTCTGGGATTTTGAGGAAATTGTGCTGTCCCTCTGTGCATTTCAAATTTAACATGTACATTGATCTTTAAATCTCTAATAGAATATCATTTATATTGGCACATCGGTGGGAAGTAACTTCTGTATTATTTAATTTACTGCAGCTTTTTGAACTCAGCCAAAGCTTTAGTATAATTAAATCTGATAAATAACGATAGTGGAATTGTCTTTTAATATAGAGGAGGGAATGTCTCTGTCATTTCCAAATATTGTGCGGAAGTGAACAGGTTTTTGAGTATGTTTTTTAGCATGCTGTGTTGTCTACCTTCTTTGACACAATGTTCCATCTGCTAATAGATGGGCAGATCATACAAAGCCACAAACCTGTCATGCTTGCATAGAACTTGGCAAATAGAATGATTTTCTTGTTTGAAAGCAAGTCTGTTATTCCTGGTGGCATTGCTTTCCTGAAAAAAACCCAAACCAAAACAAAAACCAGAAACACCACACACCCCACACAACCCCAAAAAACCCCAACCAAACCACAAACCCTAAACACTTTGCATGCATATAATGTCAAACTCTTCCCTAGTTACAACTGTGTTTACCCCTTGTATGTCCTTCACCTGTAGTCTGGATTTTTGCTATGTCATGCTTTTATGCATTCAGTTTTAATCCCTTCTGTCTACTGACTTGTCCCTCGCTACTTTCTGAGATAGCTTCTATTTGTTTGTCTGAGTAGCCATTGTTTCGACTTCTTTTGCGAAAAATGGCCATCAAAGTCACTGACTTCTCATCTATGCAACTGTCACGCATCAGTCTTGTGAAGCACCGATACTTAGTCTGTCAAAATACAGAAGCGTGGATATGATGGTAATGTGCTGAATCTTTACCTGATTTACTTGCTTATAACTAGAGTAGCTTGTTTTCTGTTGTCACTTCATCAAAAGTAATCAACAATGCAATTAATGAAATAAAACATATCAGTGGGTTTTATTATCTTGTCTTTTACTGGTATTCCCACTTTTTTTTTAAAAAAAAAAAAAAAAGCAAAATTTCATGTCTTTGTTCCATTCTGGTTTCTTATCTGTTCATTCTTGTTTGATGTATTCTGTAAAATAAATCTTCTATTCCTTTTGTCCTGGTCTTTAATTCTTGTACTATGCTCTTTATTTCTGTTCTTGGTTGTGTCTGTAACTACATCTTTTCTTCTTACAACTCAGATCTACTGCACTCTAACATAGTATAAAAGGGGATCATCTCTTTCAGACTTTCACACTGCCTGTTTCTTTTTCTTCTTTCTTTCTCACAAGAATATATGGTTGTTACTAAACTGTGATGGACAACCGACATGGAGAAAGCTTCGCTCCCCACCCCACTCTACCCTCTTGCAAGGAGTTGCATTAACCATGTTAACTTGAAACCTCAGTTTCCTAACCTGGTTCTGGTATTGATTCATGTGTGTTGCACACACACTTGAGGAAAGGAAGCAAACTGTGCTGAGTGTAGCCAATTTCATTTCTAAGTGGTTTTGAACTTGGTAAGTTTAATTTGAAAAAGATCTTAAAGTTTAAAAAAATTAAAATGTAGTACTAAGAGACAGCTGATTTTGCAGATTAAGATGAACAACTGTAGTTCATTGCTTTAAATTCTGTTTGTAATTTAAAAGATACTTTTAGACCATATCGAATACGACATTATTTGGTTTAAATCTTTAATTTAAAATAGGTCTCTTAATGTTAAGAACTAGTAGATTAAAGAAAGTGTAGGTGTTTAGTTTATTGAATAGTGACCAAACAGGCAAACCAAGAGCTGGGAGATGTTCTGTTATGATTCAAGCATGTTTGCAGAATAACTTCAGTACTTCTTGAAGAAAATGCTGTGCTTTGTTCAAGACAAACAGTTGGCAATCTGAAAAGATTTACTGTTTCAATTCTAGATGTTTTAGCATATCTGAATATGACAAACCTTGAAATGTGTTTGAGCTTAACTTGGCTGATACTGTTGATGTTTCCTGGTAATTAATTTTAGAAAACTTCATATTATTTTTTTAAAGAAATGGCTTTTTTTTCAGAATAGTGAGTCTGATACATGATTCTGTTATGTAGCCATTAGGCAGTAGTAGTTACTGTTGGGTAGTTTTTTATATAAAATCAGCTTGATTGGTACAAAGTTGAGAGTTTAAAATACAAAGGGAGAAACTGAATACTAGTAGGAAACACTGCTGAATGCCTCTGGGTTCCATTATATTTAGAAAACAAAACAAAACCCACTGCAGAACATTCTAAATTTGCCAAGTGTCCTATAGTTGGTAAATGTTGGTGAAGCTGTTCTAGCTGATAGGGGGCAGTAACGTCTTAAATTCAAGTACAATTATTGTAGCCTTCTAATTGCTTGTCAGGTTGTACCTTTGCTATGGTGTTCATTTCATTGATTAAAATTGGTCCAAGCAGTACTTAGACATTGATTTTGTAGAATGATCTTGCTAACTTTAGGCTGGGTAAAGTTTAATATTAAATCAGTATACAATAATAGTAGAGAATTTAAAAATGCAAAGTATTAATTTTTCACAAGAAGTGTAACTTCATCACAAATTCTCAATGTCAGAGTGCATGAAGATGTCAAAATCTATTTACCAAGAGAAATCAAGCTTTAGATTGCTGTAAAATGGAATTGCTTACCGTAACAGTGATTGCTTGCAGTGAAATACTTAGTTTTCACAAAACAGAGATCTTTCCTCTTTAAGGAAGAGCTCTTTTTCCTCTCTCCCCCTCTTTTTTTCTTTTTTTTTTTTTTTTAAAGACACATTCTGCTTCTTTTATTGTAGCTTGGTTTACTGAGTAGGAATTCAAAACTAGTCTCCCCATTCTGATGAAAATGCAGCTCCAATAGGAGCTTATCTTCCATGAGAAGGATTTTGGAACTGGACTATAAAACACTGGCTGGGATTGCATTGTTGGACTTGTAGTTGTGAAGTCCAATAGAAGAACGTCTTCAAAACGTTTCTTCCCTTGAATGCTTTTCTGCCAGCTGGCAGGAAGCATGTCCAAAGTTTGAATTGGTATCACAGAGCTGTTTGGGGAAGGAGAAGCCTGGATGAAAGTGTGCTAAAACATAATTGTAGCTGCTATCATTTTCTGTATAAGAGGGAGTAAGGACATGAGGAAGAGTTGCTTACAGAGATCACGTGAAAAGTTCTCATGTCAGAACTTTTTTGTTTCACTAAGTTGCATGTGAGGAGGTTGGGTTTGTTTTTTTTAAGGAAGGAACAGAAACATAGTACTTGTATTCCAGTTAAGTTCAGAAATGCATGACAACTTGATTTTATATGTCTTTACAACTTGCAAGCTGAGCATCTAATGGTTTCATATCCAAGTATAGCAGAGAGAAACAAAAAGGAGAATTGCTCAATAAATTTGGAAGATAACTGCATGTGAAAGGCTAGTTTCTCCAAATCGTATATCTTTGAATTTCCACGTTATGCTTTTCTTTGGGCTGAAAAAACATGATGGATTTTTGTAGTCACTGAAGAAAAAGGCTAGGGATAAAAGTACTTCTCTGGTCAAAAAATGTGTCTTTGAAAGAGAGTTGTGTCCAGGCTATCTGCAGCCGTATCCTTGTATTTCTTGGGCTTTGAGCAAAGAAGCAAATCTCTGTGAGGCAAGCTCGGTTCTACAGTTTTGCAACTGCAGTCGTGCCAGCTGTTATGCGTGCTTTTTTCCCATTTTTTTTACCATACACATTCAATTAAGCATTATGAGATTGTCTGGTATGTTTGGTGGTTTTTTTTTTTATGCGGGGCTGTTTTAGTCCTGTTCAACAGTTCTAGGGTACTATGTAGTTAAAGTCAAGACTGTGTATGGTAGTTAATTACCATAGAGTAGCTGGCCCATATGTCACTGTATGTAAAAACAAAACACCAACACCCGCCCAACTTAACAAAAAAATAGAAAAAAAAATGGTACATACTATTGTATCTGTATCTCTAAAGATGGAAGAAATCTTTCTCTCCCCCTCCCCTGTTTTATCAAGTTAGCACAAGTTAAATAGCCATCCTTATAAATCACAGTGAAATATAGTTATATCTCTCCGCATAACCAAGGAGCTTCATGCAGTCTGCTGAGCTATTTGTACTTGGTCTCAACATGTAAACTTTTATTGATACAGGCTTAAAATTTGAGTTTTTAACAGCAGAGTCTTCAGTAGCATTGAACATGACATTTTTCACGTGGCTACCATGATTTCCATCTATCTTGCCCCAGTTAGGGGTTTCTTTAATTAGATCATTTGTTCTGCATCTATGATATTCTTGCCTTGTACTTAATCTGACTTGGTTGTCTTCTGTTAGCTAAAACAGCTCTCCCCCAAATGCAAAAAAAATAAAAATCTTTTGAGTTGAAATGTGCTAAGATGAGAGATTATTAGAAATGCTACGAAAACCTAAAACATCATCTGCCTGGATTCTGATGCTGTTTTATCATTTGTTGGAAGGTGTTTGATACAGGGAAAGTCATCGTTCTGTTGACTTATTATCTCTGATAATCAGATTATTATCAGAGATAAATCAAAGTTATCTCTGATAAGCAGAGAACTTAATCAGTGTTAGAAGGTAATGGAGTCTAATTTATGTCAGTGTTTCCTTTAACTTGGTACTTCAGGAGGGTCTAACTTTAACTGGTAAGTTGTATATGTATCATCTGGAATCGACAGCTACTTTGCTGTGCTAAGCTGTCACCTTCCTAAGCTTCTGTGCCTTTTTTATAGCATGCCTGTCCTCTGTACTCATCGTAATTAAGACTGATACCAATTCATACTTGATAAAGTCGCCAGTTATTGTCTTTCAGTGTGATACAGGATCCACCTGTCCTCCTTCTGTGTAGACCACAAGTTTTATATACCCAAACCCTCAACAAGGTTTATTAGGTTTATTAGGTTTATTAGTTGAGGTTAGGCTTTATTCTGACTATGGTCACAGCACTTTCAGTGAACTATGAGTACAAGTAGAACAGGTTTTCTTCAGCTTGTCAGAGGCTACTTTGTACTTAATAGGTTCAACATGAACCTTGTCCATCAGAAAATATTTTACATTGCCAGGGTATCCATTTCTGGAAAGACCCTATACTTAGGAGAATTCATTAATGAAGAACTGCAGTTGAAATGGAGGAGGAGCGCATGAAGGTGAGCTTTAGTAGTAGGGTCAGAAAAGCTATGGCTGTTTTCTTTCCTTTTTTTCTTTTAATAGTATTTAGCTATATGTATTGACAGGATAGAGGAATGATTATTCCATGAATGTGCTCATTTAAAGCGATTGCTCCTCTGTTCTAGAGTTTTACTAGTTATCTGGGCAGGTAAATGATCACACACACAAATTACTATTCATTTACCATTCTTTTTGATTATACTTTGAATGTGCAAGTTTTTAGGCTGAACTTAAACTAAACACCCTTTTCAGCTCCTCTTGCCTGAAATCTCTGATTGCAAACTAATTCCTTGGTGATCATTCAGTGGTACTATGAATAAAAAAAGAAAACCAACTTGTGTTTCAAAACTATGTAAGCGTGTAAACTCTGCTGTTGAACCAAAGGTAGCTCTTTTCCTGTGTTTATCTTTGACTGTACCACTGTGTTCATCCTCTTGTCCTTCCTCTAAATAAGAGTTCTATTATGTCTTTTAAATGAGATAAAATACAGTTTTCCAGAATATTACTTAATGCAACTTAAGTCAAAGAAACAGAGTATCTCGGCTTTACCTACTGTAGTCAAGGTAGTTTTGTTTTTAAATGTAGTTCATAACCTCTTAAGTTTCTGTTTAAACATACAGAGTTATTGTGTATGTTTATGTATTACATGATTTCTCTCTACAAACAAAATTTAATTCTGGACTACTAAAACCACAATTATGTTATAGTTTGGTAGTTTTAATGAATATGGCAAAGAACAATCTAAAATTGTGCTTAGGTAGTAGAGCACACTGAAAAAAATGAAGCCATTTAATTTAAAGCATCAAATGTTACTTTCATGACAGAAGGTACAAAAATGATAAACGCTGCGCATGGCATCAAGTATAAGCAAAAATAACTGATTTGTGGTTTAATGAAACTGTAACATTATATTCAATATATCAAAAATCTGTAAAAGTGTTGGAGAGGGGAAGGAACAATGAGGAGAGTTGTGAAAGTAATTTCTCTTTTTTTTTTTTTCTTTTTTTTTTTTTTTCTTCCTTCTTCCCCCTTCTCTTCCACAGGATGCTTTACCACTTCAAGACAAATGTTTCTTCAGAAGCACTAATGGATGTTGGCATGCCTTGGATAAGGTGGTGACCGCTGGATGTCATTTGTTTCTGTTCACTGCAGAGAGCCAAAATTGACTCCATTTGGAGTTGAGAGAAAAAGCAGTACAGACCTATCAAGATGACTGATCCTATGATGGATTTTTTTGATGATGCCAATCTTTTTAGTGAGACCTTAGAAGGTTTGTCAGATGATGCCTTTGTTCAACCTGGACCTGTTTCACTTGTTGATGAATTGAATTTGGGTGCAGAATTTGAACCTTTGCACATAGACTCATTGAACCATGTGCAAGATGCTCAAAATCAGCAAAAGATGAGTGAGTTTGATCAGCTGAATCAGTATGATTCACTGAAACTTCATTCAGTAAATCAGTCTTTTAACAGCTCAGCTGACAACGTCTTATCACCACACTCTCAATTCAGTTGTTCACCAGTTCATCCACAAAACCAGTCTAACGGGATGTTTCCAGATGTGGCTGATGGTAGCCCTATGTGGGGTCATCAAACTGCCACAACTGTTTCAAATCAAAATGGGTCCCCCTTTCACCAAGGACATTCTCAGTCTATGCAGCAAAACAAAAGCTTTGTAGCACACCATGACTTTGCCTTATTTCAGGCTAATGAACCACAGCATCAGTGTGCCTCGCTACGGTCGCAACAAAGCAGAAACAGCACGGGGCAGGATGCTCTGAGTCAGCCAAAAGACTTCATGGAAGTTAATGTATCTACTTCTCTCAGAGTCAGTGTTAACCACCCATCTCCAGTTTCTAATCCATCAGCTTCACAGCAACCTCTGTCTGTTCAACAGTTTTCTCAAACTGCTAGTGCTTCAATACATTTTTGTGGGAATCAAGAAGGAAATTTTGATGGACAGTCCCCAACTATTACTCCATGTTCTGTCAGTAACAGCCAACAATTTTCATCTCCTTATTCTTACTCTAATAACCACATTTCTCCTACCAGCCTTCTCCAGTCCACAGCAGCTCTTTCTACTAGCCAGCAGACACACTCTATCTCTGACTTCACTGGAAGCGATGCCTTTACATCTCAAACAGGGACCAAGCAAGAAACAACTGAGCACATGTTGAATCCTAATACACCTTTGAATTCAAATACTTTTCAAATGTTGCATTCTGCGCATCCTCAGGGCAACTTCAGTAGTTCGAAACTCTCTCCTGTGAATATTAATTTTCCAGCTTCTACTGGTTCTGCTTCTCAGATAAGCCATTTCACTGACCCTATTGAAAGCAACGGTTTTACATCTTTAGATGAGAACTTACTTCATCAAGTCGAGACTCATAATGAACCATTTACAGGACTTGACCCAGATGACCTCCTTCAGGAAGACCTTCTGCCACAGTTCGATGATTCTGCATTTGTTCAGGATAGCACAAGCCATGTTTTAGAGCATGACCTAGAACACCACATAACCCCACAGGAAGTGACACAGTCATCTGATCTTGTTCGGGCACAGTCTCAAAGTCAGATCCATCCTTGGCATTCTTCCGTTTCTAATCAGCACCTGCAAGACAGAAGTCGTGCAACCTTACAAGGACAGGTATGTAGGGTTTTGGGGGGCCGAGGGTTTGAGCTGTTTGGTTGATCTGGTGAAATGAGTAATAGTGACTGGTGCTTTTGCCAAAGCATGATAATCGAAGTCTCTGAGCTGTTGTTTATTTGGCCCTGAAGAAATCTAAGTAACGGCTAGTTTAGGGGGAAAAATCCCCGACCTGTTGATGCAGACCTTCCTTTTTCCTATTGTTTTCTTACCATTGCAGAAGACAAGATTTATATAACCTGAAATACTTATTGGGAGAAAATTGTGTCGGTCCATCTGCTGCTTATGTTTGCTAAGTACAGCAGAGAAAATTGGTTGTTTTATGATTTTGGTGCAAATATTATGGGTTACTGTCTTTTAAAGTACTCACAGCAACGTATTTTTAAGAGCTTTAATAAGGCTTGTGTAGTTGGCTTCCTGCAAAAATTGCACTGGTTTTGTTGTTATGTGGTCCTTCGCTTGGTATCTTTGTGCTCGTGCTTGTTGGCTAAAAATACAGGCTTTTTTGTTGTTGGTTTTGATGTGTTTGGTGATAACAGAAAACATATAAAAGGCTATGCGTATGTTTGATTTTGTTATTTTTGGCTAAATCAAACAACTGTAGTTTTTGTAGTATAATGTGCACATCTACTGCAAGTATTAAAGCCCTCGGCATGGAGGACAAGATAGCACCAAATGTATATTGTGCTTTTTTAATGGTATACAAGAGAAATGAACTTTGCTTTTCAGATTATCTGAGAGAAATTAAAATTGTGTGAGCACTGAAGAGTTCAGAAACACAATCCTTCGGTCCTTCTGCCTGTTTTCTTACATGTGCTCTCTCATAACATATGTAATGTAGTGGAATTTCAGATCATTTAAAATGAGATTATTAAGGCCACCTTTTTTATTAATGCTGACCTTTATCTTAATTTGTATCATCATCTTCTCTTATAGGAAGTATGTAAGTGTCAATACATTGGAATGTAGACTGGTGCTGGTGGATTGTCTCATATAAGAGTAGCTGAACTTTTCAAAACCAAAGAAAATAGGGCAAGTAAAATTCTTTTTTCACAATGCTGTAACCAGAAAAATCATGGTTTTATTACAGCTGCTAGAAACCTCAGCATATGTGAGTTTCTTGCTGATTTTTCAGCTTGAGAAATTCCTGAATCAAAAGAAAATGATCTTGAATATAGAAGAGACTTAATAACCAAAAGCACAAATAATTATTCTTTCAGCTTTTAAAATGTATCAGTCTTAAAAGCTATCGCTATGATTTTGGGGACTGGTTTAGTAGCTTTTTTTGTTAATGCCTGAAGAGTGGTATCAGTAACCGCATTACCTGTAAGTTAATACCTTAATATTATCACAGTTTGGCTCTGCTTGGTAGCTTCTAGCCCAAATTTGATTTGACAGGAATGACTGAAACTTCTTCAATTAGATGGTTTGGCAGAAGGAGCTGTAGCTTCTATATAATAAAGGCACATATTCATTCGCTATTGCTGGTTATCTAGGGTTTCCAATACCGCGAGACTGTCTGTTGAAATCCATGTACATGTGAACAGTGGAAGTAGAAACTTCCATTTAAAACGTCCGTTTTAAATTCTGGTCGGAATTAAGCTTCTGTTTGGGAAAGGAGTGGGAATAGAAATGTTTTCCAGTTTTCAATCTGCGTCTTTCAAGATAGAGGCAACTTGACATCTATTATATACATGCAGGCAGCTCTAAAAAGGTTGTAATAACTGTATTACTTCTCTGTATTCTTGCTACCAATATTTTCTCTACCTGAGAATATAGAATGGTATCTTATTGGAGGAAAAAATTATTGGGAAGGAAAGGATCCTAATTGCCAATTCTTGCTTCTACTTAGTTTGCAGAAAACTGGCCTGTGAAGGAGGCAATGTAACATTCCCCTCCCCCTTTAATTTTGCCATTAGGGTAGAGATAAGGGTTTAACACGTTTAATCTTTGGTCTTGGTTCAGTATCTTGCTTCTCCATTACAAATTTTGCTTATGTTTATGGAACGTGTAATTGTCAGTTCCTACTAGGGAAGCTTTCTGTGAAATCGTGATGTGATAAGGACAGAACACGTACACAGCTGCGGATTTGAGATCAGCTTGATTAACAGAATGATGCGGTAGATGCAATCTGTTGGTTTTGATAAAAATTTCCTTTTTTTTTTTTTTTTTTTTTTAACTGGGGAGGGGGAAGAAGAGAGCACAGCCCAAGTAGCTACTCTCGTCAGTTACCTCTGTAACCTAAAGACATATGGTATAGTAGCTACTAGTGAAATGTGATCCTGTTTTATTACTGTGCGTACAGTAGTGCCGAGGGAGCAGGGCCAGGAAGCGGAGCAGCAGAACCCAGGGTTGCGAACAGTAACGCTGAGGTTGTTGGTCTCCCATGAGCATACTTAGGGGGAAGGGTGAAGAGGAAGTGGATTCCAGGAAAAGTGGGGGTGGCGAGAAATCCAGGGGTTAGTCTCGTTTGTGAGGAGCATGCGGGAATCAAGCTAGGCGGCGAAAAGTAGGTCTAATAAAACCTTCTGGTGCTGTGACTTTTCTCTTGTATACATCAGAACCTTTTAAGACTTACTTTGATCTTGCTGACATAAGTTTTAGCAGTTTGTTTTGCAACTAGGAGTAGAAGGAAAGTTCTGAGACCTATGGAGAGTGTTAAAGCTTTTTGGCATTTGATTTTGTTTTTTATTGTGGTGTGAAAGCAAAGCAACTTTACAGTATTTAAACTTTTTTAAGGTTTTTTTCCCTGGAACTTTGAAATGAAACAGACAGAAAACTGTTGCAGAACAGCTTGGTTTGGTTTTTATTATTTCAGGGTATGCAACAAATTGCATAAATTGGATTTTGACCTTGAGCTTGTCTAATAGGACAGATGTTTAATGTTTCCTTCAGAAACTGCTTGTGAAATGGTAGCTGTCAAACCGTGGTTAGGAGTGTGTTGATGGGGGAGTGACAGAGGCAAACAATGTAGAAGCCTCTTTAAATCAGTGGTGTATGTAACATAAAAGTATGGCAGTTACTGAAGTTCAGAAGTGTTTCAGATTTGTCATTCGTCTGTTAGCAATGCTAAAAAGGGTTTTAGTCCTAATTCACACTTCTATTCTTTGATCACTGTGTGGAAGTTAAAGTTCAAGATGAGTTTGTTCTGTTTGAGCTTCTTACAAATGTGTGTCTTTTTAACTTGAGAGCAAAAGGTGGGGTAAGGGATGAGGAGGGAATATTGGTCTTACTGAAACTGGTTGCCTTTAGGCTAAGTGGGAAAGGGGTTTTGATAACTTTGATATGTAATAGTGAAGGTGAAATTTTTATTGTTTAACAAGACAGTGTTTCATGCTGGCTTTTGTACACACTGAGGAAACAATTACTAGTGGATTTAATTATTTTCATCATTTTTAGTTTGATAATGATTGAGGTTTTTTCAGAAAGGAAAACTTTTTATTTTATGAAATAGTTAATGGATTGTAGCTGTTGGAATGGACCCAACATTAGAGAAGGAAAGATCTTTAAAAGTTATGCAGAGGTTATGTAAAATTAAGAAAGAGGATTAAAATACTTGTTTCGTTATTTGAAAGCAAGCACACTCATCACATATTTACTTGTACAGCTATTCTTTTGATTGTATTAATTTTTAAATTAATTTCTATCTGTTTATTGTAATAATGCTGCAGAATTAAAAACAATCTAGAATGTCTTATGCTGCTATTATACTTTCTATGCCTGCTTGCAATTAAATTATAATTGTAAATAAATTGTGCCTCTTAATTTTACATCATGCATTTTTTATCAGTTAGTTTGAGAACAGAAAGTAAAGTGGAGAAACACACTGAAGATTCATGTAGGCTCAGCTTTGACTAATAATAACACATCTGATCTTTTTAACTCCACTTAAAACTGTTGTGAGTTTGCTAAAGCTAAATTATTGCCTTTTCATAAAGTTGAAAAAAGATGACAAAAATACAGGTTTCAACATTCAGTTCTGCTAGTCCAGAAGAAAAAGGAAGTTGGAAAGATAATCTAAGTATAAACTGTCCTAAGAGAAGTTTACAACTATCTCACTGTGTATGTTATTTTGTAATAAGCATTTTAATCTCTCTTGGCTACATACATCAAAGCAGAGTAGTTGAGATTAAACTGGAAAATAATATTAATAACCTTCAGTGCTATCGGACAAGGTGGTAGTCTTAGTTCTTGAATCAGGTGAATCTTTTTTTTTCCCTTTTGTGACTAAAAGTTTGGTACCTAGCTTGATAATTGTTCATGAATTCCAGTATCTCACATCTCACCTTTTTTTTTTTTTTTTTTTTTTTTTTTCCTTCCCCAAATTACCTGAAACATGCTAGTGCTTTTATGCTTGCAAGCATGACCTTTCCTACCGCTTGTTTTATATGAGCAGATGCCGCTGTGTTTTTGGGCAGAATTTGTCTTGCCCTTGTTGGAAGTTTAGCAAAGTCTGAACGTTGTAGATGATGGCGTGCTTGGAATTCTACCCTGGGACATCTGTATGTATCAGAATGGCATAACCTCATACACGAATGTATCATCAGAGATGGAACTAAGTTTCACCTGATGGAAGTCCAGGCCTGCGTGCTGCTGAGATGCATGCCCTGAACAGTCACAGGCCTTTCACCTCTCCTCCCTTTGATATCAAATCTAAATTAATTGTAGACAAGTTTCCCTTGGATTATTCCACTTGTAAACCTCTTAACTCTGCCACTGGTTGCTGTTCTACTCGTTTATGAAATGTCGCACTGTGATGTTCTTCTGAGAACAAATGCACAGTAAGCAGTGATGTGCTTTCTCGGCTAGTTATGAGAGGTATAGCAAGCCAAGTACTTGATATATGCAGTTATGGAAGATATATAAAAGTCAAGGATGTAGTATTTTTCAGAGTGTATTTCTTATATTCTGTATAGTTTAATTTTAAGTGGGCCTGTAATGAGAAATATTTTAAAGTAATGAACTATATATAAATCCTTTGTAGAAGAGACTGGCTGTTTTACATGCTGAGTTTATAGGTTATGGTTCCTAAGTGTTGTTACAATACAAGATTGTGAAGTGCTGATGCTGTTACATATATATTGCTTGTGGAACAGTGGATGATAGTTTTCAGTGGGACTAAGCATAATAAAATACATCTCTCAAAATTCACCCTACTTTGCATCATCTGGAAACTGAAATGTTCCAGTTAGCATTTGTGTTTGGGTTGGGCATTAAAAATTGCATCTTGTAATCTTGAAATGCAAAAAACCATACCTCCCAAAAAACTAACCCTCAAACTGAAACAGCACTAAAACGTTGTTCTTTTTCTAAAAAAGCTTAATAGTACTGGTAATAGCTCCCATTAAGCATATCCACTGTATTTATATTTTCCTTGTTCCTTTAATGATGGTTAATTTTATGGGTGACATCATCACATTAATAAATGTAAATCTTTGAAGTTTTCTTTTAAACATTTCTAAGGGTTGTATGCTCTGGATTTAGTTCTCTGTGCTTATAGAACAGTTTTTCCCTTCATTGTCGGAGCTTAATAAATTCTCTGCCACAGTGAGGCAGCAGAATTCAGTTGTCATCTCCCAGCACCTAATAGGTTTATCATATATGTACAATGAAGAAAAATTATCCCTCCACTGACCTTCTTTGTACCATAGTTTGCAGGGTTTTTTTGCATTCTTTCTATTATTTTCAGAAAGGCCTGCACAAATAAGGGAGAGTGAAAGTGGCGAAGCTGTGTCAAATGCACAGAGTTAATGAGAGGACTAGAGCAACATCCCTGAGCTTGAGTAGTGCAGTTCCTGGAGGGAACTGAGTCTTTTAATCTATAGCTGTATATAATATTACTAATCTGTGGCTTTTTGCCAATGATATATTCATCATTGAAGATAGCAATATTTTGATAGCTTTATTTATAGTTGAATGTGTATGCAGCATATCCTTTCGTATATATTTTATCTAAGTTTTATATAAGCACTTAATACATTTTATTTCAAATTGCATAGGCTGGGGAAAGGAAGGTACATGTTTGTGAGATTAGTGGGTAACGTATTTATGGATTAGTATTTATTGTAACTTTTAATTTCTCCATTTTTCATTTGCCTTGGTTTTCCTTTCATAATACAGCTGTATAGTAAGGGAAAGACAAAAATTGCTGGTCTTTTAAGAACAGTGAAAATGCACCAGGGGATCTGCTTTACTGTTTTAAAGGCTTTATGAGTTGGTTAGTAATTACCGTTTCTATTGGGTAGAGTTAAATTATTTCATCATTCTTTTTTTTTTGAATGTTTTTTGCTTTCACTAATGCTTTTCCTAGGTCTCGTTCAACCTTCATCACACAAATAATTAGGCTGTCCAATTCCTTGTGTATGTTTCCTCTTCAAAGTGAAGTACTGGCTGTTTTAATGATTGTTATAATTTGAGAATATAATTTTTCCTGAGATGATTGCACATTCATTAAATGACTGCAATAATTGTCTTCAAAATATGCCAAAAGAGAAGCATTTTTGTAAAAAGAAGTTAACAGATGGCAAGCATAGGAAGGAAGCTTCTGGCTAGGTCAACTTACAGGAGTAATCCTGAAGACATCAAGGCGAGACTAGTTGACAAAAATAAGTAATTTTTTTTTTAATTATATTGCAAAATAAGTGTGATGGAATGAATTAATTATTTGCGAGCAGGTGTCTTGTTAACACTGAAGAACTATAAAACAATTGAGTAATGTGAGAGTGCTGATCTAGTTGTGCAAGCTTAGCGTCTGGAAGTGGTACCTAATTACAGAGAAACAGAAAACAAAACCCATCTGAAATTGTCTTCTAAAGACAGCAACCTATACTATAGACTGTTAAAGCTGTAGTTCAATACATGCCTAAACTATAATTAGTTTAAGGGGAAAAAAGCTCCATATTCTTCCACTTTGTATTTTGTTAATGCAACCGTTTGTGCTATGAACTGCACTGGGAAGCTCATTTAGGGTGCAGAGAAACTTTTAATTTTTTTGTCGAGGGTGTTTTTCAGGAATAAAAGTTCCTGATTTAGTTCTCCTCTTAGTTGCACAGAATTGTGTACTATAGAAACAGTGGTGGGGAGAGAGAAAGGAGTGGGAAGCATAGTTTTCTGCAGTAGAGGCAGCGTAATTGTACACGGAACTGCAGCCTCAAATGCAGAGTGAATCCAAGTGCGTTCGTTGTGGGACTGCGCCTTGGCACTGGTAACCACTAATCTCCTTTGTCTAACACTACTATCTAAAGTTTGAATTTTTGAGTGGCTTCAAACATACCATTGCCTCTAAAACTTCTAGACCAGAGCTTTATCTTGAGACATTTTGTAGAAAATCAACACTTTATATAAAGTGCTAGTGAAGTGTTATTACTGAAAGAGAAGCAGAATTTGTGAAGATGTTAACCAGCAGTATGGTTTTGAAGCCAAAGAACCTGAAAGTACATTTGGAATTGATGTGGCTTTTGTGCAGATGCTTTGCGTGCTTTGTGCACTCAGGTTCTACAATTTCATTTAGCTGTTATGTTAATTCTAAATATATAGAGAAATATCAAAATAATTTCCAACACTTTGTCCACCTAACAGCCTCATACATCTGGAGAGATACTGTTTTCTTTGTTCATTATCAGGTTAAAAAATTGGCATAAATTTCCAGTGACATGGATTTCAAAGAGAGTGTCTGCCATGAGGTGTGTTGAAGGGGTTGAATTTGGGAACTCTTAAGGCTAATAAATACGAGTGGATTTCTAGGATGATGAGACTGAGAATTCTTATGTTGATTTGAATATGTTTGATAAATGGAGGTAGAAATGTAGCTTTAGGCTAGAAGTAGTTGACAAGTCTTACGTTTTTGAAAGCTGTGTAATTTGTAGTAGAGATTGATTTTTCTTTCATACGTGGCAGGTTTTCTTTTGTGGGGGTTATTTGGCTTGTGTTTGCACTTACTCAGGTTTTTTGCTCCCTTGATGTCTTGCTGTGAAGGGTAGCATTTTAATTTGTATCTTATAAATTGTTTCCATCTTTTACATGCTGCCTTTTCAGGAGTTGGTCTGTATTTGAAAGTAATTTCAATGTTAGTAGCGTATCACGTATGTGCACATAATGCAATTCAATAGCATATTGAATTGCAAACCAGAACTATGGTTTCATGGATTGATAGGAAGGCCTCTTTTGAGAGAGATTCGTGACTTTGCTTTTCAGTTTTAGTTTGTATGTTGGAAAGAAGAGAGAAGTTGGCCTTAGTGTTAAAGAAGATACTGCAAGTATTTTGATTCTGAGCGTTTTGTTTCTTTTTTCCTTATAGTTTGAAACATTGTTTTAGAAAGAGTTCTGACTGATAGGTTTTTGGAAGAATCCTAAGAGCAATCTTAAAAACAATTGTTTCACTGTGCCTTCTTTTTTGCTGAGTACCACACACACAGAAGGACAGTTCTTTAATAGTATTTTAAGCAAACTTACTGGCAAAACATAGCTGTTGTGCTTTTCATGACTTGCAGCATGCTATGGCTTATAGTACCTGGTTTTATACTTCAGAAGGATGAGAAATAGTACCACAATACACCGTACGTTTGGGTTGTTTTTCTTCTTTGTTAAATCTTTGTAGCAGCTGCTCGTGAGGCCCAGGTATGGCTCAGCTTGATACGCAGATTTTGTTGCAGCAGGAGCTTTGGTTCGTGCAAGTCCTAAAAGCAGCAACCAGCTGTTACAAAACACAAGTTGTCACAGGGAGGTCAGGTAAATTAATTTAAGGAACATAAGAGTGACAAAATTGGATGTGTTTTACTATCTTTGAGTTTAGTGAGAACGATTTTTAAAAACAATTAGGCAAATTTATTTTGATGCGTGTGTGTTGTCACTCATATCATTCTATGGAGGATTCTTTGACCTGCCATCATGCAGTGTTATGCAATGTGTTCAGCTCCAGATACTGGACAAGAGGCACATTTTAGGGTGCCAGCCTGGTGTGCTTTTGGTCTAATACAGTTTAATGCAAATGTGTACGGGCTTTGACTGGTTTCAGGGAATTTTCAGAAGTGGTCACCCAGCCTTGCTTGTTGGGACAAAGGTATGAAGGTGCTCATGCTCCTGGCTGTGCTTGAGGATGCCCTTGGCAGCAGCACACTGCGGGCTCTAACCAGGCTGTCATTATGCGCTATGTTGATAGCAGTTACTGATTAACTCTGTTAAAATTATTGCTATGCTTATGTTTTGAGAGAACAGTCTTGCAACTTTTTCTGTTTAATCCCTACCAAAAGTTCGTGCTCCATGCAGTTTGATTTTGGGGTTGGTTTTTTGTTCGGGGGTTTTTGGGTTTTGGTTGGGTTGTGGTGGTTTGGTTTGGTTTTTTTGCATAGTTATACCAGTGAAGCTCTTGCATGCTGTGATCTTTCTCTAGAAATGTTTTGGGGTTCTTTTGCTTTTGGGTTTTTTATTTTGCCTGAAATTGACTCCTGTTGGTCCCCAGTAGCATCCTCTTTCTTCTGAACTCTATTTTCAAAACTTCTCCTCTTTTTGATAAATCAATTTTCTATAGGCTTCTAGTTTTCCTCCTCAACTCTGGTGGGAGGATTTTGGCCAGGAATATTTAATTGAGAAGACGAGATGCAACAGGAGTGGTTTCATTAGGCTTGCATATATGCTAAAGTACTGTCTGATATTGGAGATTCTGACATAGAAGTAGAAGCTGAAATGAAAAATAAGTTAAGTTGGTTTGAAGTGGAAGAAGTATGTCCCCCTTTGATTAAAATGGAAATAGGCTGTGCAGTTGGTACTGGCTTTAATGATATTAGTGAGTTCTTAGCTGTTGATGTTAAAAATACTTTTCTTCATTTCTGTCAGTATATTTTAATGTGTGTCAAGTGATCTTTTTTTTTTTTTTTTGTCTTACTGAAATCACAAACATTGAAAACATTTTGGTTACTCTGTTAGGTATTGAGGAATACTACAAGAAAGGCCACGTTCAAATATTGAGTAAACTTCTAAACGTAACTGCTTCTAGTGAATAAAAATCTTGTACGTGGAGATTTTATATGCTAGCCTTTCTGAATATGCAATCTCTTTTGATTTAAAGATAGTTCATTATCAGTATTTTCCTATTAATGTGAAATGAAGTCATACCTTTTTTGCCATCTTTCACAACATTCAATTGTTCTGCCTTGAACAAGCAGTGAAAATACATAGGTATTTTTAAAAGAAAGAAAAAATTACTGATGAGGCTGCCAATATTATCATAGAATCATTTACTGGTACTGACCAAGACAATGATCAGTTGCAGCATGTTGTTCCAGGAGTCTTCATACTCTGAATAAGGTGGTTCACTTCTAGGTGATTTTTATTTTACCATTGCACTTCATGTACTACAAAAATTGAGTAGAATTTGGTAAGTTATGCTGTTAAAACATGTTGTGAAAGAGAATCTGTCTCTGTTTTGTTCAGTCCATGGTTGTTTCTCTGACCTAGCCCTGCTTTCCTTTCTGTAGGTAATTGCAGAAGCGAAGCGTTGAGACAAAAGGTGGGCAGGTTCTTGCGAGTTCTGCATAGTTCTTGCCTACTTGCTCTTTATTTTCATCGCTCCAGTAGCTTAAGTAGCAGAAGAGTACAAAAAATAGACCATGGATGGTTCTGCAGTTCACAGCCCTTCACAACTCTAATGTCTGCTGACTGAGGGACAAAAAACAGCTAGAGAGGTTTTGCGGGGGGGGGGGGGGGGGGGGGGGGGGGGGGAAGTGTAAGGAAATATAGTCACAATAGTAAAACTTCCTAAAGATTAGAGAGGTTTTGGGTTTCATTATAAACATGTTTCCTTACAAGGCCACTCCCATGAGAGGTGCAGAAAGAACACTTCAATTGAAGTTCTGACAAAAACCATCTACCGTTAAGGTCCCATTGCTTTTTCTCTTCAGAAAGAGACCTTTGCCTTGCTGGTTGCTGAGTGTGCTTGGGATAGGCATGCTGAAGCTGATCTTGGATGTTGGGACTAAGGTGAATAAAAAGCTCCTTGTGTGTTGTTCTTTTTGGTAATAAAACACATGACAAAATTAATTTCTTTGGCTCATACAAGTGGTGGCCGTTTAGAACATGGGTGGGCAGGTGTCAACTCAGGGAAGTGGGAAGAGGGCAGCTCTTTTTTGAGTTTAATTTGTGCGGATTTTTTAATTTTGTTTTCTGTTCTGCACACTTGCAGCCAATTCTTTGTTGTTTTACATCAAAATCAGCATTTTTAAGGATTTAGACATCTTGTGTAAATGATAATTTCTGTCTAAAGGTAAACCAAATTACTTGATTTAAGACTACTTGAAAAGAAGACAGTAGCAAAAACCTGAATGCTTTTAAAGTAATATGGAAATGTACTGAAGACCGTAAGTGTGATTAGTGCCTGTTATTTAAATTATTGGGTGTGTAGTTAAGAGGCTGGATAAAAGCTGTCTCAACACATTCAGCTTCATGCCCTCTAGTTCGTATGGCATGTATAGGTTTTTCAGATGTTCTGTTTTCCATAAAAATAAAGTCACAATTCAAGCTGCTATTTATGTTTTAAAGCTTTATGCAGCTTCGAAAATAAAACCATTATTTAGAATCTTCTGTCTGTATCTACTGTGTTGAAAAGATTGTCCTGTATCTTGGTATTTTCCAGTGAGCTCACACCGGAGTTTACAGTGGCAGGTGAAAAAGCTGCACGCTTGCTTCTGCCAGTTCCTAGGTTTTCCTGAGCATGAAAGACTTTCTAGTGGAATCACCATTCCTGGAGTTGTTTAAAAACCACATAGATGTGGTGCTTAGGGACATGGTTCAGTGGTAGACTTGGCAGTGCTGGGTGAACGGTTGGACTTGATCTCCAAGGTCCTTTCCAACCTAAATGATTTCATGAATCTATAATGTAGGGGGGGAAAAAGCAGCTTTTAAAACTTCAATTTATTTAGATTGAGTTTGCGCACATCTTTCTACCCCGTTTCCCCTTTCCAATTTTTGGTGTGAGGTAACTTTATACATGCAGATGATAGCTATGGTATGCTTTCAAATGCCTGTAGCTGTAAAATCGTTTCTTTAGTTCTCATGGTGTCCATTGCAGTTTGTATTTATTTTGGTATCTGGTCATTGACATAGATACTACTTTGCTATCTGGGTGACAGTAGCACTTGGACACTTTAGGTCAGTATCGGCAACTGTTGCATATACAGAATATGTATATGTTGCTTTCGTAACTGGTATGCCTTAAAGTTACATTAGTGAACTCCTACTCTGTATCTGCTTGGTACAGTTTCACTTTATAATACTTCTGTACTAAGCTGAAGTTTGTAACAGAGTTCTAGTGGATAAATGAGTTTTTCAACTTACAAAAAGTATGTACCTTAATAAAACATCAATAAAAGATGCAGTGGAAAGTTCAGTCTATTCTTTGTGAAACATTTCTTTCTTTTGCCTTATTTTGTGGATGGAGTATAATTTTATTTCAGGTGACTTTCACTTGGTTTTTTTGTTACGGATTTTAATTTATATTTTTTAGCACTCTGATTACAGAATTCCAGTATTCTGTACTTCCAAGGAAACACAAGCTTGGATTTTATGTGTCCCCTTGTTTTGCTTTTTGATCATGCCTGCAGCTTTGGAAAAGTGCTAGTAGGTAACTTAATTTTGTGACTCATTAGGCCTTTAAGTAAGCTGTGCTATTATTATAGTCCAGACAGACAGTTTCTGAAAGCATCTTTGCCATTACAAACTTCCTTTGTGTCAGTAAAAAAGATTATGTTTCAGAAGTTTTACTTTGACCATCATACTGCAAGATTTGTTTCTGCTTTTAAACCTGAGTGTGTGAATTGTCTTACAGACTTCAGACAACCAAACTTGTGAATTTGTCTTTCTTTCAGGACAGGAGCTTTAGAATATCAAAAGGAAAAAAGTGCAGAAAGTAAGCGGTAGGTTCTGAAATTGATGGTTAGAATTATAAACTCTTACAGCAGTCTTCTCTCTTTTTGTTTTGCTTTTATTGTGCATAGAGAATTGAATCAGGCTTGAGTAATCAGGGTGGAAATACCCAAGTGGATTCTTTTCAGGATATATTACCCTAAACTTTAAGTAACCTATATTAAACTGTTTGGAGGAGGGAAGAGTGATAAACCCTGCATTTCAGGGAATATACAATTTTCTCAAAACTTCAGAATTAATACATTTTAATTTATACATTGAAAAGTTCCCTTTCAATCACAATTTAACACTACAGAATGATATTATGCATAGATAATTAATACTTCAGTAGAGGAACAACAGTTTAAATATTGTCATAAAAAGACAAGTACACTCCACAGCATTTGCCTTTTTCAAAAGTATTTATTGAGCCATTTCTCAATCTGTATAATGCAATAATTTTCTTGTAGTCCTGTCAGTAGGTGCACATTTAAGAGGCTTAGATGCAGAAGTATGAAGGAAAAAAACAGATGTTAGAAGGCAATTTCAGATACTACTAAACGTGAATTTAAAACAAGGATAACAGGCAGGAGGTGTAAAAGACCAGCATTTTGGCCACTTAGTCAAAACATCTTTGGAAGAAATACAAGCAAGAAGGGTCCCTACAGCATTTCCACAGTTTGCTGGTTTTGATGCACTTGAATGCCTTCAGGGAAGGGGGAAGAAGAGGTAGGTAACAGGAAGGCCCGTTTAGCATAGCTTTTAGCAGAACTTCTGTTCAGGTTTTCTCTGTCAGATGAGAATCTTTATGGAAGTAGGGAAAAGAAATTATGCAGTGGCAAAGGGTTGGATTTTGCAGCTTGTGGTTACTGTAATTGTAATGTCTTGTGTGGATTCTCAGAGGTCAAAGAAGGATTGAACTTGTTCCATTTCACTCAGTAAGATAAGAACATCTCTGAGATTTCTGTACTCCTAATTTCACTCAAATTTGCTCAGTGGGTTAGGAATTACTAGGAGCTTGGAAGCGCAGATGCGCTGACTTGTATGGCATGGTTGTATAGCCTTTTTTTTTGGTTTGTTTTTAAAAGCAAGCCACATTAAACCACAGCTGACAGCTGTTCCATTTTTATGTGCATGTATACCTGTAACCTGAGAGCTAAAAAGCAACCTAGCTAAATATTTTAAAGTGAAATCTTTTACAAGAAAGTCTTTAGTCAAAGAATGTATGATTATCAAAGACTGGCTTTGTAATAAGGGACAGAAGTGTTCCTTGCTGTATGAGGGACAACTGTTCTGTCACTTGGGGGGGGGGGGGGCGGGGAACGGACAGACGGACACATTTAGTGTATTTAACTGGTTTGGTTTAGATCAAGCAACGTGGGAAGGAGGCTGGTCAGGTGAAGGTATTACTAACGTGTTTCCTCAGGGCAGCCAGTGAGGTTTGATGAAGTGAACAAACTTAGCTCCGTGGCATGTTGTACTTGGGTAAATTAATCTGGACTATAACTGCGTGAAGATGTCTTATCTCTCCAGTGATGAAGCATACAGCTGGGGAGGGGTGGGAAATGGGCTACTACTCTGTGCTGCGATTTTAAATTTCAAAATGTGTGGCATTTTGTAGACTGGCATGGGTTTAATTGGCGTAGGGATTATTTAGATTGAGGAGCATTACGAAGAAGTCCACTGGTGTCTGGGGAGCTCCTTTTGCTACCTTACTATTCGGAGCTCTGTAGACAGTTGAAGAGCAATGATGTGGTTAACAACACTCATACTGGCATTTGTGTGCCATCTTTATTCATGTTGCTGTTATATCCGCTTTTTAAAAATTCAGCAGAGAGTAGCAGGAAGAATAGAAAATCTTGCCCACAGGAAGCTTATGCTTGGTACATTTTGTTGCTCTATGTTATGTTTTCAAGATACCTGATGTTTGCAAACGGAAAGATGGAATACTGAATCATTCTGTTACAGGATAATTAAATTTTCATGTGCGTATGATTTGTTTGTGTGGTGCTTGTTCTTGCAGTTTTATAATGTATTTGTATATTGTTTTTCTCTTTTACAAAGCCTCAGAAAATAACCCCAGGAAAATATCTGAAAAGATGACTTACCTTGGGGAGGGGGAGAACAAAACTCTTAACTTACTCCAGCCAAAAGTCATCTAGGGATTTCCTGTTGTTTGCTTCCATTTTGTGATGTGGTTTTGTGTTCCCTGGATTAGTCTTGAAGTAAGGAAAGAAAGTATCTTCTTACTGGGTTTGTTTTGGTTTTGGTTTTTTTTTTTAAGGGAGGACGCAAGTTTAATAAAAGTTTTCTTGCTTTTTGAAATCATAGAGGCATTCAAAAAGAGACGTGTTTCAGTACATTTATCTGAAGAAAAGTTCAGATCTTTATATGTAATAAAAATTACTTTTAGCATCCCTCGCTGCCCTTTTTATTTACATCTAATATCTGTTCAGGGAGTCACCCTACTTCAGATACAAAATATAATGCAAAGATAAACTGAATTTAATCTTGTGAGGGAATGCAAAGTTTCCTACAGAAAAGAACAGTTAACAGCTTACTCAGATTTTCTCCAGTATTGTTATTCAGCAGGTTCTTGAAGTACCACTTACTGATGTAAGAGATTACTTTAACCAACATTTGTTTGGTTGTGAAAGACTAGAAATTAGTGCCATTTCTATTAATGTTAAATTTTTCTGTGTATAAAAGGTCATTTAAAAAAAGTTGGGAAGATGTGTTGTCTTTTGCTGCTTTGCAGCATTCCACTCCCCATGGTTACAGAAGCTATCCAGCTTTACTTGTTAAATAAATATTCTCATTGTAAAAGCAGGGGCATGTTTCAGAAGAAGCTATTACCTGTACCTTCTAAAAATGTCTTTGATGTGAGATTTCAGTGGATCAATATATTTGTAGGGCTTTACCTGGGAGTTTTGAACTGCGATGACTAGTATTTTTAAATCAGAAAGATCTGTCTGTTTTTCTTGCCTGTAGGTATTTAGTGAAGTATCTTACAGATTAATGTCTAGATGCACACAGAGGACTTGTTTCAAACAGTGAACTGAAACCTGACTTTCTTTTTATAGAGGACAGAATTAAGTCAACTCTGTGTTTTAAGGAGTCAAATAATTGTGAAAATAGTAAGGTAAGATGGGTCAAGAGTGCAGAAAAGAAACAGGGTAGTGTAACTTTTTTACCAAAACAGTTTGACCCTTAAGACGGGTGTTAAACGCTTTAGAAAATCTGTAAAGGTAGAGGTATGGCGTGACTCTGAAGTTGGTCTGAGCCTAGTAGTTCAAATCTGTTGAGCATCCACAATGCCAGTTGACTGGTGTGACACTTTTCATATATCAGAGCTCACAGTTTTCTCATGTTAAGCACAGCAGCATTTCTGTTGGGGACCCCACCCCACGGGTGGAACAGAGATAGGCACCGCATCAGGCTTAGATCAGTATAAGTACTCAGTGTTACTAGTTTCGCTTGTGAAAAACAGCACCTCAGAAGTTTCACTGAGGACGTGGCTTTTATGAGTATTGTGTGCCATTTTCCAGATAGCTGTGTTCACCATTACAGACTAGAACCAAAGAAAAGGGGGTACATGATGGGCCCAGAACACCAAGCCACTGAAAACTGACATGCCACCCAATGCGGTAGCTTGGCAGAGCAAGCAGAATGAAGTTCTCTATTTCTTTCATTTCCTGGCAATTTAATAGGCTCCATTACACAGTACCTCCTTTAAGAATTAGTGAAAGTTGCCCACAGGTTTTGTACCATTGCTAAATAATCAGGAACACAAGCTAACTATATTTGGCACTGAGCCCCCCCCCCCAAAAGTATTCAAACAAAGTCTTCCGAATGGAAGCTTATGTGTGCTGTAGACTCATTGTGTAACATCTAACGCTGCCTTTGCAGCATGCCCAGGTTAGCAGCATCTGGTTACATTGGACAGTGCCTTGATTTGTCCCAGTGAAAGATACAGTAAGTCGGGGGCTTACTGGTTCAGAAGCAGCTACTAATCACAACTGACATCTTAGCTATAGAAGTGGTGAAACATGATGAGTGATATTATTACTGGGTTCTGTAGCATTTGGATGAGGAACAGCTACGTAGAAAGGGTGTGACATGTAAAGCAGGTGCTTGTTTCATCTTAGAAACATGACTAGTTTAATGTTGCTGACCTTGATGTTAATGTTTTCATTTCCACATAAATTTAAAATTCGGTCATGAGGTTGGCGTTAAATGTCTTGGAAGGTACAAATCACCGTAACCACATTTACATTCTGGAAGTGACTATTACAGAGATAAAAACTGTTGCCTGGCTACATTGCTGTAGTTGTTAGCCGTTCATTTATCAACATTACAGATAACAAATAGGGAAGATGGGAAAGGTGGGTTTCCCCCCTGCAGCCCATGCTTTTTTTTTTCTTTTTTTTTTTTTTTTTTTTTTTTTTTTTTTTTTTAAATCTCTAACATGTCTCTTTTAGGTTAGGTTTCACATATGTATGTCTTTGAGATTCTGTGTCCCTTAAACACTGAGGTACTCATTAGCGATGATACTAAGAAAGAAAAAGAAGGAAGTGTATTATCATCATATAGAAAGAACCACAATTTGGAGTGCTTTATTGTCTCTCTTAGTAGTTCCATATATGCACCAGAGAGAAAGGAAAAGTTATAGAACCCCATGGATCTTCATTTGCCAGTGCGCTTGGCTTTGTAGAGCAATCCCAACAGATGGTGTGGGCAACTGTTGAACAAGAAAATAAAACAGAATTCAGAAGGAACTCTGACAGGGAAAAAAAAAAGAAGG
Organism: Falco rusticolus; assembly: GCF_015220075.1. NCBI lineage: Eukaryota > Metazoa > Chordata > Aves > Falconiformes > Falconidae > Falco > Falco rusticolus. The sequence continues at coordinate 17,756,027 of NC_051201.1, forward strand.
CACTTTTTCTGGAGAAAAGAAACCCTGTTGCATGTTTAGGTGATCTTCCCATCGGTTGTGCAGAAGTAGTGTGATTAACCATAGAAATCTTACTTGATTGTATCTAAATAAAACCACTTCTTTTGCTGGGATTGCCATTCAACAAAGGGTGCTCCCTTTCTGCATCCATGTGGGGTGACACACAGTCATACTGTAAGGAATCTTCTACAGATTGGCTCTGTCAAGAGTGTGAGCTCATACCTGTTTGGGTGTTTTATAGCTACGTTTTTTTAAATTATGAAACAGCCATTAAAAAAAAGTCATTGGAAGAGTTATTTATGCAGGCTATCCTAGAGGAAAAAGGGTTCTAGAGTACTAGAATAGAACTCAGAAGTGACTGAGCTGAGTTCATGCAATTTTTTTCAAAATTGCATTCCTAAATACAATTTATAATTCAAATGATGGATGGATATTCCTTCGAAATTTTTCACTGTAGCAGCTGAAAAGTAACAGCAGTTTTCAAATTTTGATGTGATTGTAATGAGAAAAAATGAGACGCTAATTTGGACGCACCCCCCCCCCCCCCCCAGCTATTGATTATTGTTAGTTACACGATTCATTTATTTGTTGTTAGAGTTGTGATACTGATGCTCTTTTGGTGACTTGACACGCACAAAAGGATTCCTTGTGTAGTAATAAACACGGACAAAGATGATGTGGTCATGCCTGAAGATCAGGTTTCCAGGTGGCTAATTTTAGCTGCTTTCAGTGTGGTTGATGCCAAGGTCATCTTGATTTTCCTAAGGGCTTGGTGGAATAGCAAGAAATTGTTACGCTCTTGAGGCATATGGTACTTTATATGTGCATCTTCTTGCAGGTGTGTACTAGTACAAAATAAAAGAATCATTCAAGTCATTGCAAATGTAAACCTTAGCTTTCTATTGTTTTAGACTAGTCAGGGTCATAATTTACTACTTAGTGGTAGATGCTGTTTGGGTTGGGTGAGTAGTTGGGTGAAAATAATTTTAAAAGTGTGTTTTGTCTAAGTAAATCATGACAGTGTGACTCAACGAAAATTGCAGGGAAGGACATTACCAGTCCTTGGAGCATATAGAGAATGGATGCAACTCAGGAGAGATACTTGGTCTTAAAGATTCTGCGCACAGGCAGAATTGGAAGTAATATTTGTCTATCGTGAATGGCCATACTTACTGCAAGAAAGGTGTTCTTACAGTGAAGCAGTGTTTTCCTTATGGAACTGGTAAGGCAGGATTTGGGAGGGTTTTCTGGGAGGTAGAAGCTTTCTCTATGTTAAACTTGCCACCTTGCTGGGGCTTCCTTTGTAGTGATATGCAGAGGATGTGAAGAAACTATTGGTTATTGTGGAGCAAATTAAAATGGGTTTAGGCCTTTGAGGGGGGAAAAACCCCAGTGTCTGCAAGCATTGAGGACAGTTTTGTGTCCTTGCTGTGAGAAATACTGTTACGCCAGTAGAGGCCTTCGAATGCACGTCCTATGCAAACCACAACAAAATGTTGAAGAAATGCCTTTCTATGAAAAGCCAGCTCAGCAGAGTACTGCTAGCTGTTGGGAAGACTGCTGTCATGATTCTGCCTCTCAATATTGTCTGGTAACTGGATTGTTTTTACGTCAGTTTAATTAAGATACCATTCAGGCGTGTGGTGTTCCTTCTACTGCTGCAAGACAGCATGTCAAATTCTTTTGAAGGCTGCTGAGAAGATGCTCCCCTGGCTGCTGTGAATAAGGGCATATGTGGGGAGGTCTACAGCTGTTGTCTTATCTGTTCCACCCTCAGTATTTTTTAGGGCTAGCGCTTCCGTGTGGACAGCGGTGCGGCCTGTACCTGCTGCTGCTAATGGCTTTTGCAGGCGGCAGCAGTAGCATGGATTTGATGTGATTCCTGCCAGTTTCCCTGCTGCCCACAGGATTGCGGGGAGCAGTGGCGAACTGACGGAAGGCTTGTTCATCGCACTCGGCTGCTGCTTGGCAAAGCTATTAGCAGCAGCAGATACCTCTGCGTGCAGACTCAAGACAACATTGCATTGCTTATGTTCATTTATATTTGGTTCATTATCTTTGCAACCATGAAAAATAAAAAGCTATTTTTCCAAATAAGATCTTTAGTTTTTAAATATGTGGCTGCCTCAGGGTTTTCCTTTCCACCTCCTCCTGTATGTTGGTCAGTTAAGAATTTATTTCTTAATGCTGATAGATGGAATGGCTTTGTAAGCGGTTGGCGAAAGGATATGGTCTCCTTTAGGATGCTTGATCTGCATCCCCTCTCAGTAAGGGGGAGGGGTATTTTTGGCATGGCAAAAGGCTTTGTCCTTTTTGTCGTAGATGCTACGTAGCTTTTGAAATTGCTTTCAGTGTGCATGATGGTTTATAACTGCTTAATTATTTTATAGCCACACATTTTTTTGGAAGCATGAAATGATCATCAGAATAAAAGACCTCTGCTGAATTAGAGGATATTTGTTGCTTTGGTTGCTGCAGACACTTGGATATCGTCCTCTGTCGTGCAAGCATATTTCTGGTTAGTCTAATCTCAAAACGCTAGTGTTAATTTCCAGTTTTGATTTTTGTGACAACAGTGGCTTCCTTGATGAAGGTTTCGTGGCAGCTTTATTTAGCTTAGAATGGCTGGCTGGTGCCTTCCTGCATCTTCATATGAATGTGATTTCCACATGGTTAAAAATGTCATAGCACAATTAAAAAAAAATAATCTTGTTTGTGGGTTTTTTTTAAACAAATAGCTTACTGTTTGTGCAGTGCAGGAGACATAAACAGAAGCAGTAGTATAGAGCAAGAAGCAGAGGGTCAGCCTGACGAATTAAAACATAGAGTAGCCCAGCATACTCACAATTCTACAGTAAGGAAGTAGTAGAAGTTGTTGAGGAGTAACTTGGGAAGCAGCTTTGAGCTCTGAGGAGAAGTAGCCTAAGAAACTTTGCTTTAAAGGAATAAAATATGTAGGAAGATTATTACAAAAGAATTACGAAAAAGCCACCATTTCTATATCGCCCACTTAATTATTAGGCAATTTTTGTTTGTTTCTGGTCCAGGAATGTGGAAGGACATACCAATTTCTTTTAAAAATCCTCTAACCGTACTGGCTTTAGTAGCATTTGGCTTAGAGCTGAAATTAGACCAAGAGTACATTAGGAATATTGGTTTTGTTTGGCTGATCGCAAAATGCAAAATGGTACATTATTTAGCATTTTTACTGAGTTATGAAAAAATAACCCTAAAGATAAACCACTGCAATTTGTTATAGCTACTGTAACTATAATGGAGAAGCATCTTGGCTAGAGTTCTCAAAAGTAAAATTAAAACTTAATAATTGTCCCTGTAATTAAGCCAAATATTTGTGGAAATATCTTTGAATTTAAGCAGTATTGTTAAGAAAGGAATCTATGTCACCTATTAGTACCAATAGTGTTTTCAATGGGTACATTTTTAAATTAAACAGAAGTGAAATTCTGATGAAGTGTAAGGCCTAATCAACAATCTCAGAGTCTTTGCAACATTGTAAATTTTCTATGGAAAAACACATATAGATCACAGAATAAATGTATAAATATATATGAAGCAAAACACATAAAATTCTGATCTTTATTCTCTTGTAGCGGGCTTCTGAGAATAAAAGGTATTGCTAGGACAGAGCTACGCTGTCAAAAGCACCTTGGCTTTATTTCAATAACCCGTCAAAAAGACCGATCATGCCTTCTTTTTTGGTTTTATTTGAGCTGTTGACAACCCATATTTAAAAACTTGTCTGATATTTTAACACAGCACTTTAAGCCGACCTCGGAGTGGAGTTTGCTGTGCAGCCGGTGGCTGTCGGTGAGGAGGCACCGATGGCAAGGAGCCCTGCGCGGGGCAGAGGGGTCACACCGGGGGGCGCTCCCCTTTGCTGGGGGAGAATATGGAATATATATACATATATATATATATATACACCTTCGCGGTTAGCTTATAGTAATGAAGTCAGTGTTAAAAAAAAAAAAAAAAAAAAAAAAAGGTATGTTGGGGAGGCAGGTATGTTTGAGGGTGCAGACTTAGGGCTCAGGCAGGGCCCCCCCCCCGCCCGTTGCGAGAAGTGGGGGTGCACAGTCGGGGTGAATGCAGGGCACAAAGCCCCCCGTTCCCACGGCTCCCCCTGCCAGCCAGCCTGGGCCGCGGGAGCGGGGCAGCAAGGGTTAATGCCCGGGCCACATGTAGGGAAGAGCAGCCCGTCGGGGGTTAAACTGCAGAGTCTAATGGAATAATAACGGGTAGCACCATCTGCTGGCCTACTTCCGCAGAAGGAGTCGGTATTTTTAACGACATCTCTAATATTCACGCCGATGCATTTTGATGCTTTGTGCATTCGTTTCTTCGGGTGCTTTGTCGGAATCTGGCGGTCCGCGCCCTGCCAGCCCCGGTGAGCCCCGCCGTGGCGGGGAGGCGGGCGGGCCGGGCCCGGGCGGGCGGCGGGATCGGCGGCTCGGCGCGCCCGGGCAGGGCGATGTTGGTAAATCGCAACGCGTGTTTGTGGAGGCTTGCGCGTACCTCGGCTGCGGCTCCCTAAATAGGCCATTTAGCAATCTTCTTTCAATGCTTTTCTCTTGAGCACTGCCTGGGGTGCTGAAAAAGCAGAGGGCAAGCCTTTGTCTGACGCCAGAAATGTCTTCAGTGAAGAGGCCAAGAGGAAGGGTAAGTGAAAGCCTGAATGAGTGGGAGGAGGAGGGGTTCTTTGGGCTAAAAGGCTAATGGGATTGAATAACCTTCCTTATTACTGGCTGCTGCGGCGGGAGCCGTGCTGCATCGCCATCTTGAGCTCGTTGCCGTGTTCCCGGGGCCGGGTGACTCGCTGGAGCCTGCAGGCCTTCAGGTGGCATTTCAGCGAGCGGTCCCGCCCGCCGCGCGGCAGCCCCCGGTGAGGCGCGTAGAGAAAAGGTGCCCGGGGAAGTGCCCGGGCTTTGGCCAGAAAATGTGTGTGGAAATTCCCGGTGGCTTTTCTTCGTGCTGTAGGCAGAGGCGCATTTACGGGTGAGAACGTAACGTAACTGTTATCTGCTGGGCTTTTTGTCTGTTTGAATAGGAAATTCTTGCCATTCCTCGGAGGGGAAGGGGGGAGGGGAGGGAAGCAAAAACATGTCTCCTAGCCTGCTGGAAGGAGAGGCAGATAATCTGGGTATTGCCTTCCTAGTGTAAACAACTCTCCGCCTCGACGAAACAGTGATTAAAAACCTCCCAATAAAAGCGAGTCACGTTTTGTAAGACACTGACCTTACTGCTCTAAATAAAAGAAACACCTCTTTCTGATTTTTTTATGAATGTACAGCTGCGTGATTTTCCTTTTGGTTTTATGGTTTGTTTGTTGTTTTTTTGGGGTTCTGTTTTTTTGGTTTTTTTATCTCGATTTTGTTCGAGCATCTGTTCAGTGTAGCACTGAGTTAGTCTGGCAGATCCTTCCTCTGCTCTAAGGTAACTGTGGTCCCGGTATCTTACAAAGGTCAAACACTGATGCCGTTACCTTCGGGAGTTCTTTGCTTTTTCGCCTTTTAAGAGAAGGACATGTATGGGAGATGTTGGAGACTGTGCCGAACGTATGGGAATGCCGGAAAGGTTAAGCATTGGTTTCTCTTAACTGCAGAGGTGGAAGGAACGCTGAGAGAATTTTTAGATATTTTTTGCAGATTTTTTTTTTCCAGTACGTGGATTGGTTATTCAAAACCAGAATTGATGCAGTTATTCTGAAACCCACGCCATTCTGTGGTATAAACAGAATTCCTTCTTTTTTGCGTCTGCGTGAGTCCCTGCCGCTTTAATTTTTTTAGAAATGCATACCCACATGAAAAATATTTGTACTTTTTCTTTCAAGAAGTGCTTACATTCTTAAAATAAGGTGATTTTATTTACTTTTTGTCTTCCGCTACAGCCTCCTTCTTCCAAGAAGACTGATGGTTCAGGATCATGTACTAAGTTGCAGAATACCCAGGTGAGGGCAATGTCTGAAAAGAAGCAGAAGAAAAAAGCAGACTCAGAAAGTAAACAAGAGAAGGCAAATCGCATAATATCCGAAGCGATTGCAAAAGCAAAAGAGAGAGGAGAGAGAAACATTCCACGGGTAATGAGTCCTGAAAACTTCCCCAGTGTTTCAGCTGAAGGAAAAGAGGAGAAGAAGGGTAGAAAAGTTAAATCCAAACCAAAGGACAAAGAGAGCAAAAAGCCGAAAACTGGTTCCTCATCCAAAATTAAAGAGAAAACAAAAATTGGGTAAGTAGAATGAAGTGTTTTCTTACTTCTCTTTGAACTCTAAATCCTTGATTAAAGTGAAAACTGCTTACTGATAATAAAATGTTCTCTGCTGCCTGCCTACACAAAAATCTTCTTGATTAAGTCCATGTGTGGACTCTCTCATTCAGGAACAAGAATGCCCTGTTTTCTGTTTGGATAAAATGATTGTAGGACTGTCCTTTTGAAAGGAATTATTTTAAACTCATAATCTGAAATATTCTGTACTTGCTTTGAGGCAGAGACAAGGCCACAGTATCTTTCATCTAGTGTTGTAATCGGTTCCGACTCCAAATTAAGTTTATCTGATATTATAAATGCTGTCTTTTATCGGTTTTGGCATTAATACAGTGTGCATGATAAACTGCACAGGGAGGAACTGGAAGCTTAATGAACTTGTTAGCAAGTGAGTATTCTTACAGATACCGCATGTATCAAGAGTGAAGTGCATATTGGGAAATTTGCGTTGTAAGCACTTGGTAATCTTCAGTCATATCATTTTAATCTGTCCTCTTAAAAATTTTGCAGACTCAGTTGGGTCAAGCTGGGTGGATACCTTGGTTTAAGGTGCTTGCTCCAAGGGATTCAGTAGGTGGCCCAACTTCTGGCTCAAGAGCTAACCCAGTTCTCCTGTATACCTTTAAAGGAAAGTGTGTAATTGATGATGTTAAGTATGTCAGTCAGAACTTGGAATGGAAATCTTCGCTACAGTCTGATTTTTATTTTTTATGAACATGCTCTTTTTGCGGTAACGGAAATATTAACTGGCATATCTCTCCAAATTTAAATGTCTCATATACATATGTATATCCTAATGTATACGGAGCAGAAATGAATGTTCTTTTAATCAGCCTGTTTCTCTGCTTTTTCTTTTTCTTTTTTTTTTTTTTTTTTTTCCTCCTCAAGATCAGTGTTTTTCTTATATGTTCAAAGTAAACAACTTCCTGGAGAAGTTATGCTGTAGTGTAAAGGTTACTGCTTTAAACTCAACTTCATTCTTGACGTGAACTTTCATGGTTTTAATTTTTTTCCCTCCTGGTTGTGGGCTAGCATTGAGTGCTGCTTACAGCACTGCTTAGCACACTGTATAGTGCTTCCTTTTTTTCCTCCGTCGTGTTTCAATTGGGATTTTGGATGTGTACTTCCAAAGCTGATTTCACTTTTGTGTTTCTGAATTTACTTCTGTTCTGTAACAGACATTTGGTGGGTCTGTCTAATCGGAAAGCTTACACACTCTTGTTTAGCTTGTGTTGGTTTCCTGAAGCTTTATGTGAATTGCCTTTAGTGTCCTTTTTATTCATTCTTTTGGATAATTAACAAAACTTGCCAAAGTATCGTCCTTATGCTTAACTACATAGTTCCCACAATACATTTACTGGTTTTAATCAGAAAAGTGAAATAAACTGTTACCGTCAATTTATATTTCTGCGTTCAGTTTTCTGTGTTCATGAAACACTTAGCTGTGCACATCAGTTAGGATCAGTTTTCAAGATTTCATGAGACGGTGCCAGCTGAGAAAGAGATGTTTCTCGAACTGTGTTTTTTAATCGTGGTATTTGTGCTTGAACCAAAGCACAGTGAAGCTGGTAGAGTGACTCCCATATAATTATGCATGGTCAACGTTTCATAATTTTGCATTGAGCTGTGCAGATTTGCCTCCCCATTATTTACCAGTTTAATCAACTAATGCTCTAGTCAGCGTTCTGTTTATCATGCTGCCCAGTATTGCTTTAGCTACGTGGGACATGTCTCTAAAGATTTTAGCAGTCATCCTATTAAAGGGCAGTGAAAAGGGCAGTGAAGAGAGTCTTCTAGAGCCACATGCTACAGATGTTTTAGAATTTCTGCGTATTTTGGTGGGCAGCAGTAAATCAAATGCTTTGAGGCATCCAGACAGCTTTGTCTGTTGTTATGTTGGGTTATCACTGTTTTTTGTTATTTATATAAATACATAAAATACGAACTGTTTAGCAACAACATCTGCTACAGTGGTTTTGAAGAGCCGTAATTGCAGGAAGGCCTTGATTATTTTTTTTTAAAGGGTAATCTTACCAGACTCTTCTCTATGCAGATGTATCTATTGATCTTATATAAGAGCATTTACTATGGAGTGGCTATGCTTGTCATTTCACAACTGGTTAAAAAAAAGTGTAATTAATAACATTTGTTTTATTTAGAGAAGAACAAAATTAAATCCAGTAAATAGTAAGGGTCTTAGAAGGTTCAACAATGCTTCTAAAGATTTCTTCCTATCTTACATGCTTAAGAAAATACTTCTTAACGAGTCTAAGCACATCCTGGAAATTATTATGTCAGAATAGGATTGGGATTTTAAATGTGTGGGTTGCTACATTGGTTTTCTCTGCCTTGAAACAAACCCGGGCTAAATCTTGGAAGAAAATGTTGCCATGATAAAATAATACCTTTAGAACCCAAGTGTTGTATTGGGCAAGGGGAAGGGGAGGATATCAATTCTATGAAAATTTCTTGTTTTCTCTGGAATTAAGGATTTTTGAGATTGGTTCAAAATTGGAATAAAAAATTACTTTTTTTTTTCTTCTTTACTGAATAAAGAGAACAACTAAAAAAATAGTCAGGTTGTATTTATGATATTGTTTGCATTTAAGCACAAAAAGAAACTCGCAAGACAGTAAAAAAAGATAAATAAACAATTTCCAACAGTTATAAACTGTTCTCAACTGTAATTCTTCTACAAGCAGTAACATCATGAGTAAAACCTTACAGCCAATAAAGATCTGTAATAAAAAAAGAACAAGCCTTTGTCTTTCCGTTTCGCTGTGATATGTCCATCCCAGATGAGCATCTTTCTTTTCAGTGTTCTCCGTAGCAGACACCTTTAACTTGCAGTAATGGTTAGCTGTCCCGATTCAGTGTGGATTCTGAGAGCCACGCTGGTGCGGGAGGTGGTGCGGAGTTACATGTGTTTGGGAAGATCTGGGCAGAAGCATGTTTCAGGTGATTCCTGTTTGATTGTAGGCTAGTATAGAGTTGAAAGAGCAGGAACTGCTGAGAAATGCATTTATTATTATTTTTTTTTTTTTTAGTTTTGGGAAGTGTTTGGAGACTGGCTTTGATCTGATCTTTGACATCACTGCTAGCATCAAACATAGCCTATCCAATATGGGCACAATTATACCTTCTCTAATCCAGCACTCAGCAAGCTCTTGGTGATTGCAGACCTCACTGGAATCTTAGAAGGGTCCTGTCTCTGTAGCATGTCCTGTGTAGCACCTCCTGCATTGCTTTTGAGGAGAATTTGCAGAGTTACACAGTTGTCAGTCTGTGAAAATGATAGGTTCTACATCCTTGATCTCTAGCTTTAACAGTAGTTGCTGAACAGACCTTGATAAGTAAAATTACCTTGTAGCCGGCAGTAGGAAAAGGAAAAAAAAAAAAAAAGTGTGCTTTTAAAAGTAATGCAGTTCTCACTGAAATTGAGTAGGCCTCATCTAGGATCAAGATGAGTTTTCGCTGCTGTTTCTGAATTTAGGGGATACAGGCGACAGGATGATTTTTTTTAAGTCATCCCATCCTGTCATCCATCAGTGTCGTGTGTGTGTGTGTCATCATCCCCTGGCTTTTTTTTTATTAAACATAATTGGTATGTGTTCGGCGGCTTCATGTTAAGTGTTTACATTTTCCTTAGTGATTCTATTGAGATGTAAGTGTACTGAAAAAAATTACAGCATGATTCTTTACAGTTTACCATTGCTAGTTATAAATTACTAGCAGTTTCTTTTTAGGCAGGCTGTAGTTCCTTTCTAAAGGTGGGCATTAAGCTTTTTAATCCTCTGACCTCTTGAAGTCAAAGAAATAATGCTTGTTAGTTTCAGTCAGATGGTTTAGAACTGGATTCAGTAATTAGTAAAGTTTCTGTACTGTAAGCATTGGTGAAGGTAAACGACTGAATTCTGTTATTACCAAGAACATTGTAAACTTATGACAAATTATTAGAAGAATGCATGTATAATATATTTACTGTTACCAAATTAAGTAACCAGTTTGCTTTATGTGTTGATATACTGATCAAGTTAAATCTTCAAAGGTAACTTACTTGACAGTATTTCTGAGAACTGCAGAACCACTTTTCAGAGCCTGGCTATGTGCATTGATGTTTAGGAATCATTTAAGCCCTTAATATTTTTGCATAGCATTTGTTTCCATTTATAAGCTTTTTCTAACTGGTTATAATTCTGTTTCTTCCATGTAAGGTCATGCATATTTAAACGAAAAAAATCTACTTCTTAACACTTCATATGAAGGATAGAAGAATTATGAGTTTGTGAACATTCTGTTGTTCAAAAAAGTAGATTGGCATTTAGGTTTTATAGCTCTCAATGTATTCCCACCTACTCAAACATAAAATTAAATATCATGGTCCTGATGAAAAGCAGCAGTTCTGCATTGGTGATGTAAAGGACAGTATCAGTAGACTGCATTTAGGATAGGATTTTTTTTTTTATTACTGCATAGTTTAAATAAATAAATCCCCCAATCCTAAGAATTTTTTACAGATGTTTGATTCAGGGTGGTAGTCCTTAAGTTCAGAACCGTTTCTGGTTATCAGAAATAGCTGTATTATTTCATGTGCTAGAAGACCAATGGTAGATTATTTTAATTTTTTTTTTAATTAACCCTTACTTTAGGCAGTAATGAATGCAGCAAGTCCTGTGTGATCTTAATCACTACTCAGATCAGTAAATGTCCTTGTTGCCTTGAAGCAGGTCTCTCATGGCATGTATTGTTTACAAGACAGAGCATTTTTAGGACCTAAGACCCTGACAGAAAATCCTGATGCAATCGTTTGTTGATATGGTGGTGTTAAGATGGTTTGAAACCTTTGTGAACTCAGCAGCAGGAGACATGGTGGGGGGACCTGTGTGGAAAGCCAGTGATTCACCTGTTATGCTGGTCCTCTATCATTTAAATTTAAATGCCAGAACTCAGAAGTGAATTACCTAAAGGCAGACATCGTGCGTTGTCTTTTGTTTCATGTAAGTCAAGCAAATGTGGGCTAATAGGCCTGTGCACAAAGGGAGGAGATGCTCACTGAGTCTTTTTGTTCTGTTAGATCTTAAACTTCTGTCATGATCAGAAAATGCACACAGACTACAAATTTGATCATCCTTCTGGGATATCTTTGCATGCACTGAGCTGTGACTCCTTGGTGAAGGTCTCTCTGCTCCCAGGTTCTAGTTTTAATGCATAAGTTGGGTCTGAGTTACAGAGTCTTTTAAGTTTCTACTGCAAAATATATGAATGCAAAATAGCGTGGCCTTATCAAGTAAATAAGTAAACGCTTGTTTGTTCTCTTACATCCGTATTCCAGTGTTGTCTGAGCTTCATGGCTGTTGGTTCCAGTAAGACTCTAGGAGTGTTTTAAAAATCTGTGCACAATCCAAAAGTTATTAATTTGAACTATAACTGGAGGAGATAGTGGCTAATTTTAGTGTGTTAGTATTATGTATTAAATATATGCTGAAAGAATAAGAGCAACAGTTTTTATATCACTAGTTTAACTCTCATTCCAAGAGGATACGCTGTGTTGTCAAGAAAATAATTGGCTTTGTATTTTGCGAATAGATAAGACTTAGCTAAGTTTTTAGTGCTAAAAGCGTACAAATGCTGTTGATGACCATGGCTAGTAATATAACACAGTGCTTTGACTGCAAATTCAAATAGTCAGGAGAGGGCTTTGGACGCTAATAATTAGTTATTTGGTGTTTCTCTGCTTTGGGAAAATTGAAGTGAAATGATTTATTAAAGGCATGCATTGAAGGCCAACAATACTTACTATTTCTTTACAAGCCTAATAAATATTTGCTGGTTTTCTTTACTTTCTAATACTTCCCCATGTTTACTATTTGGAAGGTTTTGAAAACCGTTCTTTGGAATTTAAAAGCTCTTCAAAGTACTGACAATTCTTCCATCACATTCTCTGCTATCAAATGGAAGGGTGGGAAGGGAGCAGATTCTTAGTGGTTCTTAATTTATAAGAAAAAGTTGCAATGCTTCTCAAGTAGTGGTTCCTGGTGGTCTTGCTGGTACTTAATGTCTTGCAGTTTTATGGATCTAAACCACGTTAAGAGCCTTATGCTAAGGGTCAGAAGTAATAATGGCTCATAAGACAGCTTCTTTTAAATTTTTTCCATTGGTATAAGCTTCTCAAGATCTTTAGTTTCTCCTTCTAGGAGGAAATACATATATAAGGAATCTTATGCTGTCTAATCATTAAAGTATTTCTAGATGTTATGTAATAAGATGCATTTTAAATTTGAAAAGGCAAGAGAAGGTGAAATTGGAATGGAGTCTAGTGATACTATTTATTCTGTGTCTGCAGTGTGCCGTTTCCTTTTCATAGAAACAGAATAGATAGTTTCTGTTCAGAACAGTTTGTTTCGGGGTGGAAAAGGGATTTTAGCCAAGGATCTTCGTGCTTTCATGCAGAAATTTATAAACTGGCAAGAGAACTTGTGCTCTCAATGAAAAATTTTCACAGAACTGATCCAGTTTACAAGCTTCTGAAAATCATTGTTTTCACATAGCAGATTTTTTAGAGGTTTTGGGCCAAAATATGAGCAGATTGCATTTTTACTAATAAAAACGCGTGACTTTAGCACCATACTGTCGTTCAGAAACTTTGATAGCAAGGAGCATTGTGATTCTGGGCACTGGATCAGAAAGAAGTGAAACTGTGCATTTATTCCTCACATTGGCACCGTATCTGTATAAAGGAGGAAACATTCTGATCTGCAACATGTAGAGAAGATGTTAAAAAAAAAATATTCAGGAGGATGCTTGTGAAGAGAAGTACAGGGAGTAGGCAACACAAGATGAAGATAAGACACAAAAGCTGACAGAGAAGTCGAACATGATGTGTAAGACTGCAGGGGCAGAGCAGGAGTTGAACACGAGGGAGGGACTACAACTACAGAGGAGAAGAGGAAAACATGTGCAGGGGAAGGTGTAACTAGAGAGCAGTCTAATCATAAAATAAACCTATATTCTATACCAGAATGTCCTTAAAATCCTCTGTTATTTGATGGATGCCACTACAACTCATAGTAAAATAGTCGTGGCCATGGGCTTTTTGAATCCAAAAGGAACTCGAGCCTAAAATATTAGGCAGTAGTGCATGAAATGAGGCTGAACTGTGGTTGCATGGATATAAATGCTTAATATAGCAACATGCATTTATGTGAAACATTTTATTCTGCCATTTTACACAAAGAGGTTCAAAATTTGGAATGGGTTTCCGAGGGAGGTGTCAGCCTTGGAAATAAGAACTGGATTGGACTGAGCAACATAAAAGAACTCTGAAGTTGGCTTTGAGTAGGGACCAGATGTCCTCCAGAGACCTGTTCCAGCTTGACTTGTATCTCAACACTTATTTAATGAAAGAACGTGTAGTTATCCTTTTTTCTTTGTTGTTAGTAGTCTTGTTGTTCATTTAAAAATCAATATGTGTATCACATTCACTATCATCTCTACATACCATACATCCATCAGGCCTTTAATGCTTTTGCTCCATATCAGAGAAGACTTGGAATCTTAGTGGTCAAAAAATAATTATTTACACATTATGGTATGTGAGTTCACTGGATTGAATATACTCTATGTCCAGTTATTTCAATTAAAAGATCAGCAAGGGATGGGTAGAAATCAGCACAGCTTGTTGCACTTAATAACATATGGATAAAGTTTAGAAGAGCACATACCCAGTTGAGACCAGAGTTTCATCTAGGCTAGTATCCTCTCTTTAGCAAAGGCCAGAAGTGGATGCAATGGGAAGAATTTAAGAGCAGGGAAAACATACATGATACCTCTTAATATTTTCCCCAAACTCAAAAGATGCAAACCAGGATCTTTGTGGGATAGCTGCTGTTTCACAAATTTGCTGGTCTTCGAAGGTATTCTCGCTCAAAAGTTTTATTGGCTTTCCCTTTAAATCCATGTTAAATTTTATATCTACAGTTCCATTTAACAAGCTCAGAAGTTCAATCACAGTGCGCCTTGTCTGCGTCACTTTGGAATATATTAGCTAATTTGACATATTAGCTGACAAGTGCTAATGTAACACTTAATTTCTATGAAACAAAGTGAGATGAAAATGGGAAAAGTGCTTTATCCAAGTCCATCACCAGGAAGAGTTATCTTGGACAAATACCCTAGCATCCAACAGTCTTAAAGAAGGAAAAAAGAATCCAAATCAGAGGTTGAAATGTGAGGAGAAAAAAGCTCCCATACTACTCTTGAAGACAGTAGGAAAGCCAGTGTGTTCCATGTTGAAATTATTTTCTGCAATTATAAACATGTTTTCTAAGTAATAATTAAGCTGAGAACACCTAATGAAAAGCAGTGACTTGAGGACCAGTCTTTTCTTCTCAGTCAGCAGCTCTGTGAACAAGCAGATCTGTGATTATGCTTACTGCAGCTTAATTTCAACATGCATTCGTCAGTGTCATTCAGTTCATACTAGAAAAATACAGCAGTGGAAAATGTTTTCTTTGGTTTCTTTGGTGGGTTGTTTTTTTGGTTTTTTTTTTTTTTACCTTTCCACTGAAGGTGCCTAGTGATTACATACTAAAAACCAATGAAAAAGTTCATTGCTTCTTAAAATATGCCTGTGATACTTTGTAAGCCATGTTGCTTAAACTATCCATAGTGTTTTGGTAATTCTTAAGATTTTCATTTCCTGTGCGGTCTGTTACTTTGGACCTGGTACATATGTGACAGTTCTCTCACTTGGGACACTTGCAAAGACAAGCAAATGAGATACAAGTGTTACAACCACTACCTTCTCATCAGCAGTTTTTCAGGTGGCCAATGTATTGGATGTAAAATAAGTTTTATTGTCTGTGTGAAGTCTTGCGTTCTGTAAAATAGCAGAAGAGGCTTGTATGCTGGAACAGTTACCTTATTTTCTGTTACACAGTTTTGATGATTGATACTATACAAAATATATATTTTAGGACAGCTCTTTATCTGTGGATTTTACTGGATAGTTTGTCATCATTCTGCAATGATGCCGCTGAAAACATATTTAAAGAGGAGTATTTGGCACATTTCAAATAGGAAAAAATAAATATTTTGACACCCTTTAGTTAAAAACAAGTCAAATGATTTGATACTGTGATTTACAGCGTGACCTTTAAATCTGAAC
This sequence comes from Falco rusticolus, assembly GCF_015220075.1. Taxonomy (NCBI): domain Eukaryota; kingdom Metazoa; phylum Chordata; class Aves; order Falconiformes; family Falconidae; genus Falco; species Falco rusticolus. The sequence goes on from NC_051201.1 coordinate 17,771,493, forward strand.
AACGAAATAATTGGTGCTTTTTCATTAGAATTTAATGAATTTATCCAAGATAATATTGGTTCTTAACATATTCTGAGATGTTCTAGGATTTCTTACAGATAAAACTACTGGAGTTTGAATACAGCTGCTTCTTTACTTCTTTCTTTTAGAGGCAAAAAGGATTCATGCATTTTTACCACTGAGTGATTTATTTAAACATAAACATTTTGCATGTCAGACAGCTTTGAATGATTTTGGATCATTGTCTATAGCTAACTTTTTTATGTAAAAATAAGAGAAGATACATTTCATAATAGTGGGGGTTTTATGATAAATCACTTACTGTCATCATCTGCACATGGTATTTATGCTAATTTTGTATAGTTTACCGTTGTCGGTTAAATATTGGATTTTGCATCTGTCTTAGTCATGTATAGATTTAAAATACGTATGATGCAGAGGAGTTTGCAATAGTAAGGTAACTGCTTCACTGTAGAGAAACTCAGTAGCGGTAGTAGAAAATACTGTCTACTGTACAGTTGTACCTTTTTGTTCGGAGGTACATTTTTCCTTCTTCAGTCAGCGGTGCTTCCTGAGTTTTGTATTAAGAAAAACATGGGAGTTGCTAATCGATGCAGCATTACTTTTAATCTTGAAATTAAGTAGACTAGTATACGGCATTTACTTTGATGTTGGGTTTTTTCCCTAACAGAAAGCTAATCATCACACTGGGTAAGAAGCAGAAAAGAAAAAATGAATCTTCAGATGAATTGTCTGATGCTAAGCAGACTACACAGCGGCCATTGAAAGATGAAGACTCACAGGTAAGTAGTCAGAATTTTTCCCTTTTAAATTTGTACGTGTTGTTACTTCTACAGGTCTCTTTTTTTCCCATCTCTCCAAGTAGTTACACTCCTTGTGACGCTGTGACAGTTATTCTCTCACTGCTGTCTGTCTCTCATAGGTATTATCATTTTCATTATCGTACATTATCAGCAGCTTTTCCCAGTTGAAAATCAGAAAATCCTACAGGTTGAGTCCCCTTTCTGTAAAGGGACGTCAACGCCCCGCTGGTACCTGTTCCATTTCAGTGCAGAGTTCCATAGATTTGAGACTGCAGGTGCTTATCTATTGAGCTGACCTTGAGTTAGACCTGATCCTTACTTGGGCTGACTTTACGAGGAAAATGCAAAGATTGCCTAATGGTATGGGCACTTAGCAGTGAAACTGGCTCTTTGAGAACATTTAAAAAGCTTGTTTCAAGCTTTCCTGTTTTTTCTGGGTTCTGCTTCTGTAGAAACTGAAAGAATTGGTTTCCTATAATCTTGGATTTGAAGGCAGCGATGATCAATATGCTGATAGGCTCTAGTTGCGTGTGGAATACTTCTGAAGGAAGTGCCAGATCAAGAGATGAAGTGGTAGAATCATTCCCTCGAGGAGTATCTCACTTGTAACTCTTTCTGCAGTTTTTTCATAATTGCCCTGGTATAATAGTAGCATAGCTAATTGTTTACAAAACTTATCCGCAAAGAAGTATGAACTGTTCATAAGAGATAATATCCTGTTTATGTGTATCTTAGGAGCAGAATTACAACTTTACTTTAGGGCAAACTCCATTAAAAGTAAGGTTATACGCTGGAAGTGCACAGGTTTTTATCCTGTGGCGGTGTCATCCACAGAGATGGAATCAATATTTGAAATAAGGTGGTGTTGAGTAAAAATGAATTGCCTTATTTGATGACAATGTCAGAAAACAGTTACGAGATACTGAGTTGACCTTTAGTATTTCACTGGTGATAATGCTGGGAGGGGGGGGAAGATCAGAAGCAATTTTTCAGAATGACTTTTTATTAACTTAAATGATAGTTTGTCTTAGATGAAGGTTACCTGGAAAGGAATGTGAAATTATTTATTTCCCAGGGAATTTGTCTTGGTATAGAATGTCCATTTAGTACGCTGAAGGAGGTGATGGCAGTTTTGCTGGTTCTGAAGTACTGTAACTTATCAATAGTGTTCAGTAATCAGATAGGTATAGATTTGTAGGCCAACAGATATAGTTCAAAAGACTTAAAGGTATTTTGTTTTTTCTCATTGTCTTTGGGTTTTTTGATATTTGATTTTTAGCATGACGAGGGTCGTCTTCAGTTCTAGTGTGAGGAGAACAGGGAGTATCATAAAATGCATGATCCCGGTGTGAAGGGAACAGAGAGCAGAGATAGTAAGGGGTGGCACGGGTTAGAAAAACTTTCAGCAGCGTGACACAGCACTGCCCTGTCTACTTTAAGAGGAGTTTGGGAGAAGCGTAACAGGAAAGACAAAAGTTGTATTAGTCATGAGTTCATTCTCTCTTTAGTTTTTGAACATTTTAATGATGTTCTTTTCGTACTGCAAATAGGTGTCTATTTCTAAGCTCCGGAGGGCAATTTTAGGTCTTTTTCGTTCCCTAATTCATTTTGTATGCTTAGTTTCACAGTAAGTGTCTTCCTTAAATACGTTGATTTATTTCTAGGAAAAATGTGTGGTGCTACTTTCTTCTGTGCCTTAGAGCATTTGTTTATGACCATTCTTCTAGGCTCAGGGGAAGTTTGTTGGTTTTGGTTTTTTTTCAGACGACTCGGGTTATGTATTTATATGTCGGAGAACGTGTCTGTTGATGTCTTGTTCATCACTTCGTATTTTAAGAAAAGACACACTGAGAAGGATTGAAAATGCCAATTAATGCCTCGTTAGGTTTTGAAAAATCCAACCAATGCTTAATGAGTAAAACTTTAGCGTGGTTCTTAATCCTTTTTTTCCGAATTCATACATCATTTTGCATTGCTCCTATTAGCTGACACTTTAAAAATAAATACATAAAATCTACCCCTTGTCAGCAAACTGTTGACTTGACTATAATGTGACATTCTATGTCACATTAATGTGCCTGTTTAAATCTGAAGTTTCTTTTTATGCTAACACCCCACCCTGCATACAGTCAACTTTTTACTGAAAAATACCTAATCTGGCTACGTTACTGTGAAAATCCATTTGAGTAGTTTCATATATGTAGCTTCTCCAGATGAATGGTGATGCCTATCCTTTGTTTTTTACTCTGTATGTGGTATTTCTACTCTACCTTACTAAAAAACTTAAAATGTTTCTACTATACTTAACTAAAATACTTATAGCATAGCTAGGTCTTTTACCAGATACCAGCCAGACCAAGTGCTGAAGTTAACAGTCAGGAAGAAAGTTCCTGTGCTGCAATCTTACTGTTACTTACTGGTTTCAGCGGAGCAGATATAATGACCGCAGGATTTTGGGGTTTGTTCTGTTCACAACTTCTTCTTCTCCCAACTCATTACTGTGGTGTATTGCACCACAGTAAGTGTATTAAGTGGCTTTTCCTAAACAAAAATACATCTTGCTGTGTTGTTCAATATAATTAATTTATTTTATAGAGACTATTTTACTTAGGTGATTTTATCTTTGTTCTCTAAAGCAGATTGCAGTGCTTTCAAATATTGGCTGAATAGTTTGATTCTTCTGTCATTATCTGTCTAATGGATTTACAAATTAACCTTATGGTTAAATACGCAGTGTCCTGTATAATGGTACTGAGGGGTGGAAAGGATATGCAATATCTTAATAATCCAAGTATTTGAAACTTAAACAGTGAGTGAGAAGGAATTACTTTCTTAGACTGAACATTATTTCTGCAACTGGAACTTGTTATCCTCAGATTCTTGCAGAAACAGGAGTGGAAGATGGGAGAGAGAAACCACAAAGTAAGCCAAACGCTGCTGTTAAACAAGCTTGATTAAGGTGGAGGAGAAAACAAATACATTAACAAAGCAACAGGCTTTATTAGCCATCAAATCAGGCTTCATCACCAATCTGACCAATGGGATCTAATGAAAATCTTCATAATTTTTTTTATTTATAGGACTGTTGCACAGTAGAGACGCTTCAGCATATTTTGTATCTTTAATAGAATGGTAACACACTGCTGTTACATTGCATTATGGAACTGCTGTTGAAATACTGATGCTTATGGGAGATCTGTTATATGCCCGCTTTGCTTCTATACCCTGAAAATATTGTTCTAGGCTTGCTTTCAAACTCTAAAAATAAAAGTAGCAAATGTTTATATGAAACAGAAAAAAAGAAATTAATTTATCTAGAATAGTATGTGGCTACTTCTGTCCCTTTGTGATTCACATGCTTCATGTTTTCTATCAAACGTTGGCCTTAGGTTTTACATGTAAGTGTTGCTTATAGTTTCCCAGCACTTGCAGTTCATGTTAGAGGAAATTTTTGGTGACGCTTCTGGTTTTATTCGCCTGCATGCAGAAGAGAAGATCAAATCGTCAAGTTAAAAGGAAAAAATATGCTGAAGAAGGAGAAGGAAAACAGTCGGAAGAAGAAGCTAAAGTGTCTGTGAAAATCAAAAAGAATTCTGCCCCTTTACCTGCTGAACAGCCTTTACAGTTATTTGTGGTAAGTGAAAACTGGCTTGGTCTGTAGTGGGACCTTCTCATTTCTCTCATGGAGTTCAGTGAATAAAGCTCCTAATTTGGAAGGAATACATTGTTATTACTAAGCCACGGTTCATTTAATGTGACACCTTGCTAAGATCTTGAAAACTGGAAGAAATTGCTTACTACTGTGTTTTCTTTTCTGTTATAAACAGTCATTAGCTGAAGGATGAGGCTAAGGCTAGGTATGTCTCAAATAATGCGCTACGCTCTGTAGGCATATGGAAAACCTGTATGCTGATAAAAAGATGACTTTCAGAAGTATAACATTAAATGACCCTATGGGGGTCTCTGCTTACTGAGATTTTTAAAAAGGATACTCATTCCTTTTTACCCCCCTTCAGGTTTGCACTTCACTATTTAACTTGTGCCAGCTCTGGTACTCAAACTTGCTGTTGAGCCATTCTAGGTAAACGAAGTGGCAGGAAAGAAACAGGAAAAAAAGTGTTCGTGAGAAGTTTGAAGGGTGACAAAGTTGGAAGGAGAAAGATAGTGTGATTGGGAACAAATCAAGACAAGAGGGAAAAGGTGATTTTTTTTATTGCAAGCAACCTTTTAAACATGGACTCTTGATCTCTGGAACCACAGCTTCGCTCTCGGTGGAGCCAAGTAATCCCCTATCAGTGTCACACCTAAGCCCTGCTGGAATACCCGAGCATGACCTTGTCTACCTGACTCCACAGCACGTTTGTTAGCTGTGTTCAGAGTAAATCTGTTGAATTGAGTTCTACATATGTTGGTTTTGCTTTGTTTTGGTTTTGGGGTTTGTTTGTTTGTTTTAACCAATCTGCCAAAGTTCTTATTTCTCCCTATCTGTATAACGAGATTCTGGGTATGTTCACTGTATCGCATCAACTCAGCGGGGCATTCACAGGGAGTCTGTGTCTGGCAGGCATCAGAGTCACCATTGCTCTGTAAGTGTGTTTTGCAGGTGAGCATTGCATCTGATGCTCTTTGGAAGTGCCAGACTTGCTGTACTTTTGCATGTATTTCGCTCTGAATATAGACCTGCATTTTAAATTTTACTCCCAGACTGTTAAAAAAAGAGTGCTGCTGGTAGAGGTCAAATTTGCCTTTATTGTTGATCTTTTAACCAGCTGCTGGTGTTTGAAGGTTTTAAGCCTGATGAGTTTGGAGAGAGGGTATTTACTACAATTTATAATGATACTGTTTTCTTCTGTGTGGTTTAACCCAAGCTGGGGTTAACCAGGACATCTCGTTTTAAGCCTGATAACTTTGAAGAGAGGGAATTTAGTGTGACTGAAGTCTTTTCCTGCATTTATAGGAAAATCCAAGTGAAGAAGATGCAGCAATTGTAGACAAGATCTTATCCTCCAGGGTAATAAAGAAAGAAGTAAGTGATTGTCATGAATCGAAGTTGCTTATTTGAAAAAAGGGATTTGTATTTATTATTTGATGTTTCCTGTGAATTTCCTTTCCTAGATATCTGCTGGGATGACAGTAGAAACAGAAGAGTTCTTTGTGAAATATAAGAACTAGTAAGTATTAAAAGTTTCATTGGAGGTGTTGACTGAAATGATAAGTACCATAAGCACGTGCTAAAGTTTGATATTGTTTGAAGGTGACTTATAATCAGATTTTGTCATCTTTTTGAAATTTTTCTTTACAGATTTAATCTTAAAATTGCTAAGAATCTACATTATGTTGTTAGTAGTAACTTTAAAATTATCAGTATTGTGAAACCAGCACTGGCCAATAAACTGACAGCTGTTATTGCCAAAAGAACAGAATTTTTAGAGAAGATATATTTTATTAAATTCAGCAGCGGCTACATGTCTGAGGCTAGTTATAATTTCATGAATTTAGATCAGAGCTATTTTGTGAACCTAAGTTAGATTTACAGGATCATACATTGAGGAGAGCTTGATGTAGGAGTCAGCTGTACCATTTTAAAAAGAACAAAACTTTTAGCAATGGAAATTATTTTTACATCTGAAGCAGGAAATAAAGAACGAAGAAGAGCTTTTTCCATATTTTCCTATTTAAAATGTCATACCTATTTTTCTGTCACTACCTGCTTCTTGATGTTGAAAGTGCCAGTACATTTCTAATTTTACATATGTGAGTAATTTCATTAGATTCTTGCTAATAAATGTGGTGGTTTGGGTTGGGTTTTTTTGAGACTCTGGGTTCACATGTTTCTGGAGACCATTTAGCCCTTGTTTTCTGAAAGGGTAAAGTCTGTCTTTTCATCCGAGAATGAGTAATACCCAGCAGCAGCTGCTCTTTTTTTCTACCATATCTTTAGAAAGCATAAAGAGTGATGAAAACATATTAAAAAGGGAGTGTGAGGAAGAAATATGTACTTCTGTCAAACCAGTCTAACTTCAGAAAGGCTCACGTGGGGTGCAGTCAGGTGGTGTAGGTACCGGTGCTCATGCTTCCTCCTTCCTTTGACTTGCTGTGTTCTCTCCCAGTCCAGTCTGATGGCATGTTCCTTTTTGCCATGGGCTCTGACGCTCCTCACTGATCTTTTAATGGGCTCAGCTGTATAGTTCAGCAGTACTTGTCAAGAAATGTTCACCTGAAGTACATGAAAAAGTTAGCTCCGGTGTATATTCGGTACTTCATATCTCTGGGTATTTTCTGATAGAGGTGTCAGATTTTAAACTTGATTAAAACTTCATTTATTTAAGCTTACTTTAAATACACTTGTTTCTCTCGTTAGGACACATAAAGGAAATCAGTGAATCCATAGAGGTCCTAGCCAAAAAATTCTGCCTTAACTAGATGCTGTGAGACGATTTTTTGGAGGAATAAATCTTTGATCTTTATAGTGAATTCTGTCTTAAATGATAAAATGTTCTTTTTGAGTGAAATTCTGGTTTATAAAATATACTGGATTAACTGTATATTAAAAATAGTAAGCTTTTGCTTTCACTAGCACGTTAATGTTAATCTTTGTAAATTTAGCTCTTACCTCCACTGTGAGTGGGCCACAGAACAACAGCTTTTAAAGGATAAAAGAATCCAGCAGAAAATAAAACGATTCAAACTAAGGCAAGCACAAAGAGCTCACTTTTTTGCAGATGTGAGTATGAGATACACAATTAATTAAGCTTTATTTTCCTTGTAAAGTTGTGATTAATAGTTTGCTTTTAAATAGAACAACTGAATGTTGAGAAGTAAGAATGAGCTGTCGGGGGTTGAGGGGTTGATTATGGCAGGGGATTGGTTGTTTAATGTAATTTTAAGAGCGAGTCTTCTGGAGTAGCTGAACTAACCTGACCTGCACGGTTTAAAATTGGGATTGTTTGGGTAACTACTTCAAAGGGGTAAGGAGGGAAAGATGATGTTAGTATCACTAGTTTCACTACTATATGGCTTTCCCAAAACAGCAATTCATCCCTAAATGACTGCATTTTCTATTCTCATGTCAGATCCCTCTTTGGTGCCTGTTGCCAAAAAAAACCCCAAATAAATAATTTTTTAAAAAAGGCTGTGGGGGTTGAGGGATTTTAAGATGTGTGCAAAAGCCTCAGTAGTTTCCAGCTGCCAAATTAATTTTGTTTACGATGACACCAAGTGTCAGCATATACCAGCATTTTTTTGCCTCTTTACTGACTTTATTAATCTTGCATTGCAGATGGAAGAAGAACCTTTTAATCCTGACTATGTTGAAGTAGATCGGGTATTAGAAGTATCTCTTTGTGAAGATAAGGACACTGGTGAGGTAAATAAATCTTAAAGCAAATCAAGAAGATACATCTCCAAGCACTGTTTGGTAATCATCATTTTAGCAGATTTCAGAGTACTGCCTTAATGATTTTAAGCTTCAGCAACATTTTTTTATGGGACATGACGATCTTATTTCCTATGCTAGACATCTATTTTGAAATAGAAATCAGAGTTCAGTGGCTTATATTATGAGTATTAATAGGTCATCATAGAGAAAGCTTAGGTAGTTACTAACCATAAATATGAGGTCTGATAATTGCCTTGTGAGTTCCAACAAGAGACTGATTGCATCTACTGTCCTTACCTCTGACAGTGAGAAGGGGTCACAGCTGAAGGCAGGGCAGTGGTGACTGCCTCTTCCTCTCTAACTCTGTCCCTAGGCTTTAGGCAACCAGTGATTGAGAGGTGTTTTGACAGCCACAAGTGGACCTTTTCCTCTGTATTTATCGAAACTTTTTTTTAACTTGAAGTACCTCTTCTGGAATGCTATTATAGAACAAACCCATGACATTAGAAAATAAAAATAATAATAAATAAATTTAAAAAAAAAAAAAACAGAAAAGCAAATAAATTGCCAATATGCAAAAAAGAGTCTGAAGCAGGCAGAGAGCTGACAAAGTAGTTGATTAAGGCTGTTGGAATAGCTATGATACTTACTCTGTTTTTCTAGATAACAAAATGAGCAGACTTACCCAGTGAATTCTGCTTTAATCTTCCTAAAGCAGGGTTGAGGGTTAAAATTACTTTTCATTGTATGCAGCAGATTTGTCATAACGCCTTTAGAAGAAGTGTGGTGATGTCATAAGGTTTGCCCCCAGCTTTTTGAAAGATGACATTTTATTTGGTTTTTAAATATTTATTTACTGATTCTACAGTAATCTGCGTTGGTTCCATCTTTTGAGACTTTTCCTAAATTTTTCTATAGGTTGCCTAGCAGACCTGTTGAGGAACTCTCTCAGGGTCTTGGTTGTAGAGTCAGGTAACCTGATTTGGAGAGTGGAGCAAATGTTCTGGGTAGCATCTCTGTAGTTAACCGCTGCAGTTACTTCCACCCTCCCCGCCCTGTTTCCGCAAACATCACAAATGTAGCAATTTATTTTTCCTAAAACTAAGATGTACTTGTGGGCAAGTGGGATTAAAAAGTACTCCAGGGGCCTACCACAAATGGCAGAGTATGAGAAGCCAAGGATAAGTTAGGTAGACAGCAAGAATCTGCACCAAACGTTTTAAAAGATAGGAGAAATGTGCTTTTGTTTCCAGTTCTCATGTGAGCTAGCTGCTCAAATAGTAAGGCATATTAGCAGTCTGTACACTAAATTAAAAGCTGATAACATTCAGAATTTTCTTCTGCAGCCTGTTATTTACTATTTAGTAAAGTGGTGTTCGTTGCCATATGAAGACAGTACGTGGGAGCTGAAAGAAGATGTAGATCAAGCAAAAATAGAAGAATTTGAACAATTGCAAGCTTCCAGGCCTGACTCAAGGAGATTGGTAAAATTATACCTAATTTACTTGTCTGTCTTGGCAAATTGGATTTGATTTTCCCAACTTTAAACTTGTGTTAAACATAAGGCTCATTGGCATTCACTGTAAAGGATCTGTGTGCCTTGTTATCTAGGAATAATGTTTTTTCAGGTAGGCATAGATAAATACTCTCATCTAATTTGTTACTTTAAAAGAAATAATTTATACTTAAGAAAAATATGAAGTGCTTTAACTTTCTGAGTTTCTAACGGAAAGATGAGCAACGCACTGAAACTAGCTAATCGCAGAATCTAAACACCATTAAGGCGAGGAGAAAACAGAATAAAGTATAAACATCCTTTTACAGAGAACAGAGTTAGGTCTTGTACTTCAGCACTGAAGGAAATTGGCAAATGAGATCTGTCAAACGGATTCCATAATTACTTCCTGCTTTTATTTTTCTTCTTGTCATAAAGGGCTAACTGAAAGGAAGAAAAACACGTGTAATAAGGAAATGCGTTTTCTCTTTAAATTATCAATCTTCTGTCTCGCAGAGCAGGAGAAAAAAAATTAGTTCTATTTTAAAGTCCTAAATGTCATTGTCAGAGTAAGACATGTGTCCTGTGTGGTATAATACAACACTTCTTCTAACTTACTTATTTTACATAACTTTTAATTTGTAAGCTTTGGTTTTTATTTTAATGGGGTTTCCATCTACAGATCACGGCAGTAGTCACAATTAACACCTTCATATGATATGAAGTTCATTTCTCTAGTATTTATTTAAAATCCTGCTATTTTGGCATGTGGGAAAAAGGGCTTTTATACCTCTCTGTTACCGTGTTTGGCTTTGAGAGGAAGAAGATGATTAAAGTGCAGCTGTACAACTGACAGTCATCTTAGCATCAGCAGCAAGTATTTTTTGTTCCAAGCTTCAGCAACTACAAGAAAGTATTTGCTGACTGCAGCCGTGCGAGCAGGAGCATGGCTGCTCCTGGTGTGGGGGAGTGGACAGATGGTTGCTTTGGGTGAGGGGGGGGAAGCCACAGCTGCTGGGGAGGGACAGCTACTGCTGCTGCTGAAGGACCTGGTGTCAGGTGATGCTGATGTTGGCAATGCAGAGATGTATAATTCAAATCTAAAATTCAGAGTTACCAGATAAGGCCATGTGAGTCTAGAGTGAATGCAGGCTTTTATAAATACTGAGAAATGCAGAGGGGGGACGGGACGCTATGTATAGCTGACCAGAAAAGCTCTTACTAAAAATACTTCAATGTGCGAGTTTGTCCACATTGGGATGCAAAAGCTAACCATAAGAGATGTTTTCTGCTGGAATCCTATCTAGTATCAGCCAAAAACTTCATGATTTCTCTGTTAAGCTGCCTGTTAAGCTCGTGTCTAGCCTGTTTAGTCTCCAGGCTTGGCAAGTGGGGGGTGGTGGGGTGGTGTGCGTGTTGTTTGGTTGGTTTGGTTTTTTGTGATAGGTAGCCTTTCAGCTTTCCTTTAGCTTGCTAGGGACATTAAGATGATATGCCTTGATACTGTTACAGTGTGTTTTGTCATGTCCTTTGTATCATGATCCTGCACTTGCTGATACTGTCTTTCATCTGATCCCTTGGTGAAATTGATTCAGGGAACTAAACCGCTCACAAGTCTTACTTCTTTGTAGTCTTGCCGCATGCTTCTTGAATTGGCTGTAAGATCAAGTGATCAGCAGTGACCAGGTTCTGCAAGTGCTGAAGGGAAAGGGCAAGATCACAGTAATTCAGTGTAGATTACCCAAATGGCTTCAGGAGGATAGCATCAGCATCCAGATATACTTAAGACTCTGGGGATTTTAGTAGTCCCAGTACGTGGTTTAGTCTGGTTGTAGGACAGCTTTCCTAGAGCTTTCAAAGTGAAACTTTTTATATTCTTGAACTTTCTTGTATAAATGAATTAGTGTTTAAAATCACCAGTGCTAAACTATTTGTATTCTTAGTTTTACAAATCATTTAATTGTTATTATAATACAGTCTTAAATTAATTTTAAAAATATAAATAAATATACAAATAAATTAAAAAATCAAGTTTCCACAGACTAGTAATTAGTAAGTAATGTTAACAGTGATACCTTCCCAGTTTTAAGGTTGAATATTTACATTCTAAATCTAAATTGTTACACTCGGGAAATAGTGGGTTAAAAGGTTTCAGAAAAACAAGACATGTACCAACTTGCACATGTATTAATTTTTCCCTCAAAGGACCGACCACCTCCAAACTCCTGGAAGAAGATAGAACAGTCCAGGGAATATAAAAATGGCAATCAGCTCAGGGAATATCAACTGGAAGGACTTAACTGGCTCCTGTTCAACTGGTACAATAGGTATATGCATGGAATGTTTTCTAATGAAAATTTTAAACCATATGGAGTGAATCACTGTTACTGGGAATGAATACTATTTAAACTAAATTTATCTTACCTTCTGTGCTTATAGCTAAAAGGGTGTAACTGGAAAAACCAAATTTCTCTGGGTATACAAGTAGTATGTTTTTATCCACAAGAATAACAAAAAACAAATCTTAAAAGGACAAAACTAACCTTACTGAAAAGAAATATTCAATAGCTATGAGGAAATTAAAACAAAAAAGCAATTTCCGCTAAAGTGCAAGCTTTTAGAATTTTTGGAACAACTGGGAAACACCTTGAGTCTTTGAAAATGATTTCTAGCATTAGTATGTATTTCAAATAAAGTTACCTCTCTTCAAAAACAAGGCTAGTAAATAATTCTGTTTTCTACATTCTAAGCTGAAGTTAACTTATGTTCATCAGTGCTATGGCGAATTAACGGGAATGTGATGATCCTAAAGATATTTTTTCCAGAATGATCTATTTGCTGTATCTGAATTGGATTTCTATTCATGAATCTTCCTGCTTTCTTTACTTCCAAAATACCAGTTGCCTGTCCTTAATAGAGGTTACATCAGTGAGCATATGATTTTCACATACAGTTTCACGATCTGCAAAAATACTGTTTGCATTCTCAGTCAAGCACTGCGTAGCTGTGTGACCGCCTGTGCAAACAGAGCCCAAGGGCTGGAATGTATGGCTAAGGGAGAGCGCCCAGCGGTACTCCATGTAGTGATTTGGTTATATGCGTCTGTTTCAGTTTTGGAAATGAGGGGAAACTGGTCAGCGGTGCTGTAATGCACTCCTTTTACGTGAGTGTAGCTGGGGTACTTTGTGACTTTTAAGGAATCTTCATTAACTTCTAGCAGTTTTGTCAAGGTGAGCGTTACATGTAGGAAATCTGATGAATTCCTTTAATTAGGGCAGATGTAGCTCCAAAAGAATATTTCTGGAATATTTTCCTCATGGAACATGTAATTCTCAGGTTTAGCCAGTGCAAACCGTGATTGAAAGCTTGTGGTTTTGTGTACTGAGTACATTGTTTCACCATAACCAAGGAGCTTTTGCAAGCATCTTTTACAGGGCCTTAATTTTGACTATTGTTTTCTGTGAGTGTATTTGAGGTTCATTTTTATAAATTGTGCGTTTGAGTAACAGCTTTAGCGTCTGTACTTTTTTGATGCTGATAAAGAACTGTATTTTACTTTCAGACGAAATTGCATTTTAGCGGATGAAATGGGTCTTGGCAAAACCATTCAGTCAATTACATTTCTCTATGAAATCCTCCTGGCTGGTATAAGAGGGCCTTTTCTGATCATAGCTCCGCTTTCCACTATAACAAACTGGGAAAGAGAATTTCGCACGTGGACTGACCTCAATGTTGTTGTGTATCATGGAAGTATGATCAGCCGGCAGATGATTCAGCAGTATGAAATGTACTTCAGGGACTCCCAGGTAGTGTAATGTCACTTGATTGTAGTAACTTACCCGAAACCTGTTTCAGGTAGTAGTAATGAAAAGTATACTTTCCGTTATCTGTATGTATGTCTGAATGAAAATCATTTTACATCCTGTGATGTGCGTTTTTAGGCTTTGTACATATTAAGAGTCTTTAACATATGCTTACTGAGTAGATTTTATGAAAGTGGTTGCGGCAAGCTCTGTGTTGTTTCGGTATGCTGAGTAATTTTGTAGTTGAATAGCAGTGACGCTGATACTCATGCGGAGATTAAAGTGTACACAGATGGTTGCTGTTGGGTCCTGAATTTGAAGAGCAGTGAGAACAAAAGTACAGCCGATTAAGCTTTATGTTACCTTTATGTAGCTGTCGATTTCCTTCTCTTCGTGTAAACTAGCTTTGTCCGTGTACAGTGCTTTTCTGTCTGAATACTTCACATTAAATTACTTGAAAAAACCTTGAGCGCTGCCTTTTTTTAAAATGAGTTTTTTGCCTTTTCTATATGCTCCGCAACAACAAAGTATTTCTAGACTGTCATGGTACTTCTACAAAATCATTAAGGCGAAAAACTTCTTTTTTAAGTAGTGCTAAATATTAAAATGATATCTTGTTTCTCTAGTCAGTTACTGTATACTGCCTTAGTGAAGGCCTTACGCGTTCTCTCTGTCAGACCAGCGGAGTAGAGTAAGCTGTACAAAAAGGGTTCACTTCATTCTCAGGTGATATTTTTACTGCGTTACTGTACAAGTGCTAAATGTTCCCATCGTATGTTTGGATTGATCGACTGTAGGGTTTTTCCTGTCAGTCTTTCAGATTTTCCCAGAGTTAAAAATGTGATGCAATCTACATGTACCTTTTGAAATAGTTTTATTAGATAGTTATATCTGTAATTTAGAAGAGGTTAAAATTTCACTGTTGGCTAGACAGTATTGGATTTGTGGCTATGGGTAGTTACTCACTAGTATCAGTTACGATGTTATAGAGATACAATAAATTGTTTTGTCACCCCAACACATTTGTAATGTAAAATCTGACGTCTGGCTCTGGATAAAATATCAGCAACAATATCTTTTAATAGAGTAGATTCAAGGTAATGTAACAGATCTTTTCGTGTTGATTAATCTCTAGGGACGTATTGTTCGAGGTACCTACAGATTCCAAGCCATTATCACAACCTTTGAAATGATTCTTGGTGGGTGTCCAGAGTTAAATGCAATTGAATGGCGGTGCGTTATTATTGATGAAGCTCACAGACTGAAGAACAAAAATTGCAAACTCTTGGAAGGACTAAAATTAATGAACCTTGTGAGTAACTATATTTCACTTTGTGTTGGATTCTAGTTAAGTACCATATGGTAATAAATTACAAATTTGTTTTACCTGCCAAAAAAGACCTCTCGAGCATTCTTTCTCAGGAGGTATCTATTCCTAATAGTCTCTTCAATTTTATGTATAGCTGGTATGTTGTTGATTAAATAAAACGTGGCAAGTTCCAGCTACAAGCAGAATCTATTTTTGGTGATACTAGTCTATAGTTTAGTTTGATTGTGATGACGATTTCATTTAAAATTTGATTTATTACACCAGAATAGTTTTTGTGCACTAATTAATCTTTAAAAATCTGGAAAGTTTTTTAAACAAATTATTTTACAATAAAAGCAAGCAAGTAGCAGAATTTAAAACAGAGTTATTGTCTAGTCCCATAGTTAAGCTTTCATTTGATAGAGTGCAAGCTTTTAAAAAGTGGATACTACCGTGGATATTGATGCTTTTGGTGCATTAATACAAAATGCACCATGACTAGTTTTGCATTGTTTTTTTGATTTCTTTATTATTTTGATACACTTGTTGCTATGTGTTCTCTGAAATTGTCTTACTTGCTTTCTGATGCATGGCTACTGTATATTTTCCACACTATAGAGAGGATGTGTGAATTCACACGTGTGGATATTACAGTCATTGTTGAAGTGTTCAGTCACTTCCTCATTACAGATACAGGAAGACCAGAATTTAAAGACAAGCTAGCAGAAGATACTTACTGTTGTTCTTTTATAAGTCTGTTCATCCGTATTACATGTGTGCTTAGTGACACACAGAACTGGTACTTTCAGGTTATGATGCTCAGACCTAACACAGATTTTTGCGGATGTGTGCACATAGGTCATGTGAGTTTTGTTTCCTTTTACAGGAGCATAAAGTGCTGTTAACAGGTACCCCGCTGCAGAACACAGTAGAAGAATTATTTAGCCTCCTTCATTTTCTTGAACCGTTGCGTTTTCCTGCTGAATCTACGTTCATGCAAGAATTTGGAGACCTTAAAACAGAGGAACAGGTATTGCATGCTAAGTTCCCTTTGAGCTTCAGTGTGTAAGAGTAACTTCCTTGAAGGAAAACCTTGTTTTGGATAGTAACAGTTAATCAATCCCCCCACCCTCCTCTTCACACCCCACATAGCCCCTGTGAGTTCTTTAGTCATGCAGTTTCTCTAAACTGTACAGGCAGTAGAAGTCTTTTAAATATGATACTTTATGTTAAAGAATAATTTTAACTTTTTTGGGGTTGGCTTTGTAAATTTGGCAGGTAAACAGTGAGAATAATAAAAAGTGGCATTTACTGGCTTTGTAAACACAAGTCTTAGTAAAAAAGCTCCCTTTTTGTTGTTGTTTTGGAGTACGTGAAAAAATTCTTCAGTAATTTGGGGTTAAAAATAAGGCTGTATCCCACCTGGAAAACATTTTATGTAATTATAGGAAAAAAAATGATGAGTGATCCAGCGTTCAAAAATTTTTAAATGAACTACGCTATTAATTTTTCATGTTGCAACAAACTGTTGTGTTTCATTTAGGTTCAGAAACTACAAGCTATCCTGAAACCCATGATGCTCAGACGATTAAAGGAAGATGTAGAAAAAAAGCTGGCTCCTAAGGAGGAAACTATAATTGAAGTAGAACTAACTAATATTCAGAAGAAATATTATCGAGCAATTTTGGAGAAAAATTTTGCTTTCTTATCCAAAGGAGCAGGGCAAGCAAATGTACCCAATCTGGTTAACACTATGATGGAACTCAGGAAGTGTTGTAATCACCCTTATCTCATCAAAGGTAAATAACTTATAAAGACTGATTCTTGTACTACTTTTTAACTACTTCTGTACTTTTAGTTAAAATATGTAACTTTTCATCAGACTTTCCAGGGATCAGATTAGGTGGAAGCATTTTTTGGATAGATGTAAGGCAGAGTTGTGAGGCAGTTGCATAATTGCGGCCTGAAGCATGAAATCGTTGTTTTGTAGGATTTCACAGGATGTTCAGAAGCAATTACCTCATGGAAACATTAGATCTCTTTAAAAGCAGTATGAAAAACTTCTAGAGCTAACTTTTTAAATGAATGCTTTTTGCAAGTGATATGGTCTGTGTCATTCTTCGTTGCTTTTCTCACTTAGCTATAACTAACTTGGATGTTTTTGCCTGCTTGCAAGAAAATACCCTTTAAGCTCGTAAAGTTTTTGCAATGATTTCAGTTGTAGTGGGACTTTCAGAAAAGGCTTTCAAAACACTGTTTTTAAGACTGTACAACCCATTTAAAGTAACAGACACAAAAGGACTCAAGAGTTTCTTAGTTGTTTTTGTTGAACAACACTTGAGAAATAGTATTTTTGGGGTTTCAATTCTGGGGGTGGGGGCGGGGGTTCTGCTCATTCTAGGTGTTTTTTTCTGTGGTGTTCTGCTAAAAAACTTGTTTTCAGAGATCATAGAAAGAAGTGTTCTTGCTAGACTTTAAATCCATCCAGCATTCAGTTCTGTCTCCAGCAGTGGTTAATGGGGGATATTTAGTGTCTAGGCACTGGTTTTAGTAACTTAGTCTTGTATGTGTATGGAGGTGTTTCGTAGATAGACCTATAGGTACAGAAATACATTCTTTGCCAGGTGCTGAAGAGAAGATCCTTGGAGAGTTTAAAGAAACTTACAGCCCAAGTGCGCCTGACTTCCATCTGCAAGCAATGATCCAGTCTGCTGGTAAATTGGTTCTTATTGATAAACTTCTTCCAAAAATGAAAGCAGGAGGCCACAAGGTCCTTATCTTCTCTCAAATGGTGCGCTGCCTTGATATTTTGGAGGATTACCTTATACATAAAAGGTAAGATACTGCATATTCTGCCTCCGATAGTACATGGTTCTCAGTAGGCATATCTTTGAATGTTATTGCAGGATTAATGATTACAACATACCAAAGAGAGGATTTACTTTTTTTTTCCGCTAATCACTGTGTGACTTGCTGTGTTGTGTGATAGCTTATCATTTATTCACCAACAAATGAAAAACTTCAGAGAGCAACTAAAGAGAGGTGGTTGAGTAAACCACATGCCTTGAGTTTGATGCTTCTTCTATTGCATTCTTGTATGTACGTACTTTTTATACTTGCCTGTCAGAAACCAAGTAACTTCAATCTTGGCATTGCTGATCAAAACTCTGGGAAGCATAGAACATGTTCTTTATTTACATCTGTTCAACTCAGAGCAGACAGGGGAAATGCAGCTCCTTAATCCGAGCAGAATATAAATACAAAGTGGTAAACGACTGGAGGTTTGTTTTTTGGTAATGTAAAAATAAAAAGGTGCTTCCTATCTTTCCTGAATTATTACTGCTTTGAATTTTGCAGCAGAACTGAACTGCCAGCCATAAAGCAGCTCCTTAGATTGGCTCTTGCTGTCACACGTAATATTACCCTTTGATTATACTGTTGACTCCACGGAAACGGAGAGCTTATTTAAGCACGTGAATAAATACTGTGTGTAAAGCCGTAGCCCATAAAAATCTAACCTTAAACTTGGTTACAATCAGTAGTTTTTCAACCTGAAAAACTATAAAAAAGCATGGTTCCGGTGGTTTTAGTAGTTGATTTATTGGAATGTACGTACTGTATATCTAGCAGTGAACTACATAGCAATACGGAGTTAACATGTAAAAACAATAGTAAAAATGTCAAGCCTTCCTGCAATAGATAATGAAATATATATTGAAAATTGTTAGTAGAGCATAATACCTCTTTCTGTGATAATTTTATATGACTTCCGTGTTTCGATGTGCTTTGTTTCGTAAAGCTATCAATTTGAACCAAGAGCTCAACAGTTTATATGTTTTGTTTTAATAGACTAATTTTAACTTGGTAGTAGGACTTGATAATCCAATATGGCATGTACTCCTTATTCTATAATGTTGTACGACACGTAGACCACTGCATCATATCTACAGGTGGAATTTTCTGAAATCTATAGAAGCTGAAATTTGGTCTATGCTACTGTTTGATTAGAAATGTTAGAGTGCACACGTGATTAGACTTAATACTTAGGAGAATTCATGGCTGTAGGAGATGGCTGCCTGCCAAAATGCCTGTGGTCCTGTGGATTGTCTGCTGTGACATTTTATTGCTGATTAGAAGAAAAACTGTTGTGAGGCTTTTTGGCTAGTAGGTACACGTTCAGCATCTTACTCCATTTACAATGTACAAAAGTATCTGTTCCCTTTTTAAGCATTTCACCTGAAGTCAGAAGTTTCATAGGCGTCTTTGTAGTTGTCAAAGGTAACTGAAATGACAGTTTTACTTCAGGCTTTTAAATTTGCTGGTTTCAGTTAAGGAAGCCCTGTATTCATTGATGCCTTGATAGACTGTTAGAGGTGCTGTCATGTAATTTTTGTTCCATTTCTCTTAATCTTGACAGAATCAATATGCAGTTTGTCCAGTGACAGCTCACCAAGTACTGCTTTCTGCTGGTTACTTGATTACCCCTGAACACATTCAGACAATTTGGTATATAACACAGAAGTACACTGTCCTGCTTCTGTGACCTTTAGGCAGCGATCCAAGCGCGATGGCATGTGACTTTAAGGTTATGGCATGTCTTAATGCAACTAAGTGTCAGGGTCATACATGTTTCCTGATACGTTTAATCAGGTGCTTGCTTTAGTGGACCAAGTTCAGAAGCACTTGTCTTAAAATGCTGGTGTTGGGACTTCTTGATGCGTATTAATGCTACAGATGTGCAAGTTCTGTCATGATTCCTCGTTATGTTATCCACTGATAATCAAAGCTAGCTTGTATCGCTTTTATTCACTGTAAAGAATAAACATGCAAGCAGAGCTGTTCTAATCCCCCTTTAAATTACAAAAAAAAAAGAAACAAAGAATTATTTATGTGTGTTTATCTGTGACAATTTCCAGATACTTATATGAACGAATTGATGGGCGAGTACGAGGGAATCTCAGACAAGCTGCAATAGACCGGTTCAGCAAACCAGATTCCGATCGCTTTGTCTTCCTTCTGTGCACCAGAGCTGGTGGTTTGGGCATTAATTTGACTGCAGCAGATACATGCATAATTTTTGATTCTGACTGGAATCCTCAAAATGATCTGCAGGTAAGTTCCTTTGAGCTTAATAGTGGGGCCTAAGAAGGAAAACCTGGTTGATATAAATTTGGTCACTGTGAATATTGTCTGTGTTCTGAACATGCATGGTTTTAAAAGGTTCAGGTTTTCTTAAGGCGGCTATGTAAATGGTTTTTGATGAATACCTTCTGCTTGGATAGGAGAGGTCATCTGGGTTTGGTTGGGTTCTAACTTTCTCTTTCACATTTGTTACATTATAAAAGCACAACACAGGAAAACTAAGTCAGTGAGTTGATAAAACCCTGAAGATTTTGAAGGCGCTATGAAAGTAGGGGTTAGATTTTGCATATAGTGACTAACAGTTTATCGAAATAGAGCTGTTTAGCTACAACGTAAGATTATAGAAAAGGATTAATATGTATTAAGAAACGGTGATTTAATCAAATGTAGGAATTTGTCCTAGTCACAACTACTTCACCATTTGTGTCTGGAGAGCAGATAACTTACAAGCTAGCATGTGTTTGTATTGAGTGTTGCTGCAAGAGAAATACCATTTAGTAGCGTTCAGCACAGGTCATTCATCTGTACGTGACTTACTATACTGTTTTTAGAAAACTGTTCGCAATGTGGAATGCCTGATAGCTTCTGTTGACTTAAATATGACTTGACTTCCTTTTGAATTCATATGGTGGTTTTTCAGATTGCGCTACCGCAGAAATACTTTCTTGAAAGAATAGTATCTCTCTCCTAGATAAGTCGAAGTTCTTATTGCCATTCTCCCTTTCTCCAAAAGGCTCAAGCCCGTTGTCACAGGATTGGTCAGAACAAGGCAGTGAAGGTTTACAGGCTGATAACGCGAAACTCCTACGAGAGAGAGATGTTTGACAGAGCAAGTCTGAAACTGGGACTGGATAAGGCTGTCTTACAGAGTATGAGTGGAAGAGAAAACAGTGTCGGTGGCGTATGTAAACTTATTTCTTGAAATATCTTTCCTTTTCTTCTTGTAATTGTGTGGGAACTATTTTAAATTACAGAAGCTGCCATTTTTCTGTTGTTTGCATCTCTTATGTTTTACGTGTGGACTAACAATATAGTTGACATAATTTTAAATGTAGTCAGTTGCTCTGATAAATCTTTCACTGTTTCTTGCCTGTTTAAGGTCCAAGATAGTTAATGTCAAAGTTAAAACAATGAGTAAAGTTTACCTTTGTTTCCTTGTATCTTCTCATATTAATATCATGTGTTACTTTAATATAAGGTGAGATTTATGTCTGTTATTAACAGGTAAGTTTTTTAAGCTATGTTCATCGTAGTGTTGAGAACAGCCAAAAAAAAAAAAAAAAAAAAAAAAGACCCATACTTGTAAAAATGTTTACTGTAACCATGTAACAAATTACTTTGACAGTCAACTAGACTTTTCTCTTAGCTTTTAATAATCTAGATTTTAAGCTTATTAATTATAAAGCACAGGTTGCAGAAACATTGGAAAGGGAAAGAGAAACAGAAAAGACTTTGGCGGATTTATTTTCTTATATGTCTGAAACCTATTTTATTGTCTCAGATCCAGCAACTCTCCAAAAAAGAAATAGAAGACTTGCTTCGAAGAGGTGCATATGGTGCCATTATGGATGAAGAAGATGAAGGCTCTAAATTCTGTGAGGAAGACATTGACCAAATTTTGCAGCGTCGTACTAAAACTATCACAATTGAATCCGAAGGAAGGGGCTCCACATTTGCCAAGGTGCAGAAGCAGCAAGTTGTTCTTTGACAGTATAGAGCTGTGAATGTAATTGAATGTTGTAAAGCTTATGCATTTTTGGTTTTTGTTTTTTTTTTTTAAAGTTATGTTTACTTTTGTTTAATGTGTATGTATGTTAAGTACATTTTGAGGTTCTTACATCTGTTTATATTAACATGCACATAGCAAAATCAGATTTGCATGTACAGATTGTGTAAAAGCCAGATGCAAAGAGCATGCTTGAGGAAAGATGAGTGATAGGTGTGTGCTGCTTTAGAAAAGGCCATACAATGGACTGCATTAACCAAGAACATTAAAACAGCTTTGTTTGTAGATCCTTTATATTCAGATATATTGGAGGTAGGGGAAGATTTATGTAAAACAGTAAGATTAAAAATTGTCAGGCTTACTCTGAAAATGCCTACACATAGGTTATAGTTTGAACTTTGAGCTTTTTGGTAAGAGTTTGAAAAGCAAAATAAGAAAGTTCCTAAAATAGCATGGGGTGGAGTGTATGTGTGTGTGTATATATACATATGTAGAGAGATGCTGAGATTAGTGTAAGGTCTTAGGAGTAATAGTGTAGAATAATATTAGACCGACGTGCTCTTAAGTTTTGGAGGGTAAGAGATAAACAGTAATATCATAACAGCCAAAAAGCTGTGCTGGAAAATTGGGTGAACAGAACAGAACAAAAACATTTGGACTCCTTAATTTCCAAAGTATGTGCAAATATGAATCTGAACAAATAGCAATTCAGGTAAATTAAAAAATTGATTCGTAATTTTTTTTTAAACATCAAACAGTATAACTGAGCTTGGAACATGGGTACTTTATGAATGCAGTTGTGACAATTAAAAAAAAGGTAAAGAAAAAGGAAAATCTTAATATAAATGTATATTACTATATTTTAAATAATATTCATAAATATTACTTAATTATACATTAATTTAGGCCCTCATCTTGCTGATTGTGGTTTAAATAAGAAATAGACTTTTAAAGGTCATCATCACTGTTTTTTTATCGGAGGAGTAAGAAGTTTTTGTACGCACTTACACTATTCCCAAAAGCAGTGTATCAGGGTTTTTTAAATGCCATCTGAAATTAAGCTTATTCCATGCTCTCAAGCTTTGATTGTTGGTAGTTTACACACTCCTTTGAAATTTCCCTCAAGCGAGTGCTTTTGCATGAGATGAAATCCCCAAATGCTGATAAGCTGCTTCAAAAGATTCTATTTTCTCCTATTCAAGTAATTTAGATTCAGACTTAGAAGCCAAAGAATCTTGCTGCTTAGTGTTCTTCTCTCCTGATAGGGCATTAAAGTTCATTAGATTTTTTTGATATATTATGGATCTGATCTTAAAAAATGAAGTGGGAGGAGAACTTTTGAGTTGCTTTGCACTGTAACTTCTAAAGTCTTAACAGCTGCTGGGGAGATTTTTGATTAAATAAGGTTATGCAGGCTTCACAGCACTGAGACATTCAAACTCTAGAAACTTTTGATATATGATGATGGTAATATTTTGTTTTATTTATTACAGGCTAGTTTTGTTGCATCTGGAAACAGGACTGATATTTCACTAGATGATCCCAACTTCTGGCAGAAATGGGCCAAAAAAGCAGAAATAGATATAGATGCTCTCAGTGGTAGAGTAAGTACTTCTCTTTTTTTAATGCATGTTTTTTCAAGTATGTGCTTGCTGTTTAATTCTGAAATGGCAGGTCTAGGATTTCTGGTGCTTTTTTGGATGAATATTTCAACAAATCAGGCTTTTTGTGCTGGTTGGTTTGTGCATGAGTAATCAGCCTGCGGTTAGCTTTAGTACTCCTTAGCTCCCTGCTGTCCCAAAAGAGTTTGGGGGTCTTTGATATTTGTCGAAGACCTGGAAATGGTTGAAAGTGTGTAATTGTTCTGATTGCCCTGTTTCTCTGTCTGTAAATCCTGGGCTGGAAGCTGCAATATAGCTGACTACGAATGGTATCAATTTTATAATGCTGGAAGTTGTCCCCTGTGCTTGAAGACATTCATGGCGTTCATTTCTAAAAAGGTTTTAGTGCTCCTTTTTTACTCAGAGAGACTGCAGCGTGGTCTGTGTAAATACTCAGCTCAGATGAGGTATTCGATACCATTTGTAACTACTGTACTAGCGTCATGGTATGAAACCCATTTTTTGTTGCCTTAAATACCATGTTTTACTTCCTTTATGGATGTTTACGGTGATGTCTTTACAAAAACCTATGACATTAGACAGAAATTGTGGTTTCTGTACTGAAGCAGTCTACTTTAAGAAAAATTTATCAACTGTTTCTCTGATTTGTTTGAAACTTTGCAGAACAGCCTGGTTATTGATACTCCAAGAATTAGGAAACAAACACGGCCCTTTAGTGCTACAAAAGATGAGCTGGCCGAGTTGTCTGAAGTGGAGAGCGAGGGTGACGATAAACCAAAACTCCGCAGACCTTGTGACCGCTCCAATGGATATGGAAGAACCGAGTGCTTTCGGGTGGAAAAAAACTTACTGGTCTATGGGTATTGTATACATCCTTCTTGATTCTAGGAAGTTTGTTACAAAACACTTACTTTTTTATGTATTAAATTATATTTATGGCATAACTTTTAGCTATATTGGCAATAACATGGTGTGTGTATATAGAATTTTATTAGAAGATGAATGTGCATGAATTTATCGTGCACCCTGTATAAATTTTTCTAACAACTTGCAAATTGAAGAAACACTTGAGAGGGGAGAGGTGAAAACCTTTCTTTAAGGGAGACTGGCATTTAACAAGGGCATTACAGTAGTCTCTCAAAATTGTTACCCTAAGTGCTGCAGGCAGTCTCAAAACTTTAAATAAACATGTGATATAAAGGCTTGGTAGGTGACTTGATGTTCATAATAGCAAAACGTCTTGCGCTTCGATGAGGTGCAAACAGGAACTGAAAAATCTAAGCAGTTATTTTAAGCATACTTAAATCAGGTATGTTGGTTTGGAAGTAAAATCTTAGGATTTCTCTGCCCACCTTATAAGATAAATGACTGTGTGCTTATCAGTACGAGTTCCTGTCAGTTTTGTGTCTTAGAAGCTTGAACAATCATGCGGGGTTTGTTTTTTGTGTGTGTGTGTGGTTTGTTGTTTTTTTTTCTTACAACAGGCAGGTTTTGTTTAAAACTCTCATTTTAAATAGGTGGAATTCTGTTGCAAATGTTACTTTCATGTTCCTACTCCTTAACATAAGCTGAAGGAAAAAATCGGAATTCTAAATATTTTACAGAGAAGTTCCCTTGTATAACAGAAACCGACAGGCTACCCAAGTGTTTCACTTCTAAGTGCTGATTTGTGTTTCGCTTTGGACTAGGTGGGGCCGATGGAGAGAAATTTTATCACACGGTCGCTTCAAGAGACAATTGAACGAACAGGATGTGGAGATAATTTGCCGAGCTCTATTAGCTTATTGTCTTGTTCACTACAGAGGGGATGAGAAAATAAAAAGTTTTATATGGGATCTTATTACCCCAACAGAGGATGGGCAGACACGAGAGTTACAGAATCACCTTGGTAAGGCGTTACATGTTTCTGCAGTTAAATAGATTAATAAACATACACATGTGGTACTGGGGTGAAAACAGCTAAAAATTCTCTCTGAATGAGTCTTACTCTAAAATAAATGGAACTTATTTCAGATAGCAATTCAGTTGATGGGAAAAGAAACATTTTTTTTCTGCTTTTCTTTGTATTGGATGGCTTACCCAAATGCATTGGTATACTCTGTGTAAGCTTTCTTTTCATTTCAGTTTGTAAGAACCTATTGTGTTCCGTAGTAGGTGACAACACACACTACTTTATTTGCCCCCCATCTCCTGCTTTGTCCTTAGCTGGTAAAATGTACTCTAGAGGTGCTCTAAGAGACAAAAGAGAAAAAAACCTCAGATCCAGCAGCTGTGGTGCTAGCATTTTTTTTCTGCACTGCAGGTCACAATACTGATATAGGCTATAGGAACTATAAGTATCATGGAGATCTGTACCTCCCTATTGCTGTTACTGTAATATATTTTAAATTATATAGGCTTATCAGCCCCTGTGCCCAGAGGAAGAAAAGGAAAAAAAGTGAAGACCCAGGCTAGCACTTTTGATATACACAAAGCAGAATGGCTTCGAAAGTACAACCCGGAACATCTGTTACAAGATGAAGGATACAAAAAGCACATAAAACACCATTGCAACAAGTAAGCGGTAGCTGAAGTGTGAATGTCTTTCAATGTTTGTGTAAAGATACTTCTTTCTTCTGATTCCTCGTTGTCTTAGACTTACAAATACTGTCGCCCCATGAAGGAACAAGTTTTAATGGTGTTAGCTTGTTTAGAATAAATAGATTGCAGGGTATCAGGAGGTGGATGAGGTGGACAGAGTATTTCACATTTAAAATAATTCTGTTGTTATTTTGAAAGCAACAGTGTTTGTGTCTGTACAGAGAAAGAGTGAGAGATATTACTAGCATGTTTGGGGAGCCTTGTAGCAGCCAGCTCTTTAATAACTTTGGAAAGGAACTGAAAGCACTAAAGTAGTTGCCCCTCTGTCTTAACATGCTGTTTACCTGGCGCACTTTCTAGGCTTCTGAGAATCTGAGCTACTAGTTTGTTGAAAGCTCACTCGCAGCCATGAATGAGCTTGGTTTCCATGAAATATTTTTCAATAGCAAAACTTGTTATATTCTCTTTGAAAACTTGCTACGGCTATAGTCAAGAATTGAGATAAAGCGTGGAGAAGCCATTGGGGTCGTGCACCAAATGCTAAGTGAGAAGGAATGGAAAGGGGAAAGTGTTCATTGTCAGCCCGCTCGATTCATTCTAAGGGAATCTTCCAAGTAGGAAATGGGGAGTAGCAGTTTGTTCTTAGCAGTGTTTTATGAAGCTAGGGAGGAGTGTTCTGCTGGCCTTGGTCTGTGTCTTGGATTTGAAAGAATTTTTTGCAATGAAACAATTTGTAAAAGTGATTGCAATAAAAGGTGACCTGAACTGGAGGTTCTCCTCTTATAACTGAAGGAAATATGTTTGGGAAATGATGTGAAAGCTTTGTGATACTACAAAGACAAACCCACACGCAACTATTGAAAACTTTGAGTGCTAATACTTGTATTTCTTTTTTTTCTTTTTGTTTAGAGTCTTGCTTCGAGTAAGAATGCTGTATTACTTAAAACAAGAAGTCATTGGTAATGAATTCCAAAAGGTGTTTGATGGAATTGATGCCAGGTGAACTATAGAGGTTTTTTTACCTTGTTTGTTTTAAATGTAAACTGTTAAATGAAAGTTCAGAAATCTTCCTAGACCTAAAAAAGAGATATTAAAACCAATTATTTTTATAATTATGCTGTGAGAAAAATGTTTTTGTGTACTTTCTGCTAGGCACTTTGTATTGACTTGACACGAGGAAGTCCTGATTCCTGTTTATGAGTCTAGCTATATAAAGTAACAACTATTTAAATCAAGTAGTCTGAAAAAGCAAGTGAAAGATAGAATTATATACTTTGCGTTCCAGTTGGCAGGTTTTTCCTGCCTCTTTGTGCACAGTTTTGGTTAATGTGCTGCATATTCCATTTTTTAAATTACTTTTTTTTTATAATGGTGGTATTGCCATTTGGAAATTCACTGCTGCAGGAGCTTCTGATGGATAGAAAGTTTTAATTTGATTCAGAAAGTGTTATAAACATTTGTGGAAGAGCAGTGCATCTAGTGCTGTTAAACACAAAAGCAGATAATCTTTGGTTTGCTAAGTTTTGCAATCACAAACCGCTAGCAGTTGGCAGTTTACTGAGAGGGGAAGGATGTTCTATGCTAGTACTGCTTTCGTATTCTTTCCCTGTTGCTGGTCTCTGTCAAATGCAAAATACCAAGCTGTCTGGGTGTTTTGTATTGCTGCTTTTGTATATGTGTACTCGGAAGAGAGAAGTTTACAAAACCCACATAAAGTACAACTGTACAAAAAGAAAACAAAAATTTATTTCTTCCTCTGAATATTATTGATGTTGGTGTGCTGTTGGTGATTTTCCTTAGTGAAATTGATGTTTGGGTCCCTGAGCCAGATCATTCTGAAGTTCCTGCTGAGTGGTGGGATGCAGATGCAGATAAATCCCTTCTAATTGGAGTTTTTAAACATGGTGAGTAATATGGATGACTGCATATGTATGTTCCCCACCCCTCAATATAAAAACCCTACACTCAAATTTTTTTTTTTTTTTTTATAGCTTACTCTGAAAGTTGAGTTTATGCCACTTCTTTTTTTTTTCCTTTATAGGTTATGAAAAATACAACACTATCAGAGCAGACCCAGCGCTGTGCTTCTTGGAGAGGGTTGGCAAGCCAGATGAAAAAGCAGTTGCTGCTGAACAGAGAGCAAATGATTACATGGATGGGTATGAGCACTTAAAAGTGGGCACGAATGTTTCTTAGCCTTAAAGTAAACGAGACTGAATTTGTATGTTGTCCTTTATTGTCTTCTCAACTAGTTTTTCTACTAGTTTGATGTCATTGTGAAGAATACTACTTTGATTTTACTCCCACAGAGTGGAAGAGAGTTAGGAACAGTGTACCAGAACCCTTGAAGTTTTGGATTTCACAGTTAAAGGAAAAAGGCAGCAGCTTGTTAACAAGAACTTTCACCTTGTATTGCTGTATCAGAAATATTACTTAGGCACTGAAGTGCAAAAGCCTTCAGAGGCGGAGTACTACAGACCTATTTAACTTTATTTCAGGTCGGTCAGCTTAGTGTATTAGTCTCGCGTACCTAAGCAGTGGTGACCCCAGCAGATCGATTTGAATATCACTGATAACTGCTGAAAGGGAGAACAGCTTTTATTCATTGCTTCATCAGTGAGGTTAGCAGCTGTGTCATAAAGAGCATCTTTTAATGAGAGAATGAATTGGGGGGGGGGGGGGGGGGCCGTATTCAAACCAAAGCTGCCATGAAATATTTCCCTCATTTCAAATAGAAAATGAAATACAATATATCTATCTAAATTTAAATGAGTTTTGGTTGATTGAAATGAATGTAAGGACTTTAAAATATTACTAAGATGGGTTCTTTTGTGTTGAAATTTTAACAGGGATGTAGAAGATCCAGAATATAAACCGGCACCAGCAATGTTTAAAGATGACATAGAGGTATAGTAGGCAACTGTTAATAGCTCTTTTTAACACACCTAGGATGTAATACTTCCACCTTTTTGTTACGCAAATTACTTCATTTTTCTATGTTTCTCTAAACTGATAGAACTTATTCCATGTGTTTCTGCAGTTGTGTGAGTAAGGGGGAATGGGAAGGAATTTTCGTCTAATTCTGTTGTGTGCCTTGTTAGCCACTGGTCTAAAATATATGTTACTTTGTTCCTTTGTCATACTTATAAATTGCCTGCAAGATATATGTTACTTTGTTCCTTTGTCATACTTATAAATTGCCTGCAAGATGCAGGCTTAATCTAAATCTTGTGGAGCGGGCTACTTTTTAAATTTTGCTTCACTTTCATTTCTCTACAGGATGATGTTTCATCACCAGGTGATCTAGTAATAGCAGATGGAGGTAAATACAGAAAACTTTAAATCCAAGCTAATTCATTCTATTTTGAGTTGTTCCAATTCTCCTGACTCAGCTAAAATGTATATAGATTGCGTAGTGTAGAACCGTAGGGCACCAGCAATGGTTAATTTCTTTCTTTGCCCTGTAACTTTGTTTTAATACAGATGGACAAATGATGGAAGGTGACAAAATCTATTGGCCCACTCAGTCTGCCTTAACAACACGTCTTCGCCGCCTAATAACAGCGTATCAACGAACAAGTAAAAATAGGCAGGCCCAGCAGATCCAGCCAGCGTTCCCAATACAAACTAGTATGATGCAGCCTCCGTATGAAGAAGCTGCTCTGAATCCAAAGATGGCTGCTAAGATTGAAAGACAGCAAAGGTACGTGCAGCATGCAAATAGACATTTTTGATCAATGTCCTTATATAAAAAATACTGAAGAAATAATAATGGCTAGCTGCATGAAATAGTGAGGAAAGTGACAGCATTTCCATTTTTTCTTACTTGTTGATCAAGATGGACGAGAAGAGAAGAAGCTGACTTTTACAGAGTTGTGTCCACATTTGGAGTGGTGTTTGATCCTGAAAGGGGACGGTTTGATTGGACCAAATTCAGGGCAATGGCTCGGCTACATAAGAAAACTGATGAGAGCTTAGAGAAGTACTTGTATGCGTTTATGTCAATGTGCCGGAGAGTCTGTCGTCTCCCCTCAAAAGAAGGTGGGTGTAAATGGTTTTACTTCTAGTTTTATCTGTAATTTCTGTTGCCAGTGCTTGTCTTGAGAAAGCGTTTTTTTTCATGTGTTCCAAAAAACAATAAGGGGGGTGCGGGGGGCGGACAGACATGACACAAGGAAATAAGGAAACATCCTAAGTGTAAAATTGAAAGTTTGTAATGGGGAGACATGCATTAACTGATTAAAGCCATCTATTTCTAGTATTGATTTGCAGTGAGGGTTTTTTGTTGTTTTTTTTTTTTGCCAGATTCTTATCTCTGTTTTGTTTTTAATACAGAACTTGTAGACCCAAACATTTTTATCCAGCCAATTACAGAGGAGCGTGCTTCTCGGACTTTGTACCGCATTGAGCTCCTAAGGAAAGTGAGAGAACAGGCTCTTAGACACCCACAGTTGTTTGAACGTCTAAAACTGTGCCAGCCGAACCCAGACTTACCTGTTTGGTGGGAGTGTGGGACGCATGACAGGGATTTACTTATTGGAGCTGCTAAGCATGGAGTTAGCAGGACAGATTATCATATTCTTCGTGATCCTGAACTCTCATTTATGTCTGCGCAGAGGAACTATAATCAAAACAAAGTGGCACTCTCAAGGACTTCTACTCCACTCTTGCATCAGTACCAGATGGCATTATCTGCTTCTCCTCTTACACCTCAGTCAAGATTGTCAGATGCTAAAGTGAATGTTTTTGAGGACACGAAAACTAAAAATGAAAATCTGAAAGAGGACCCTCAGTCTTCTGAAGAGGAATCTATGTCTACAGAGGAGACACAGACAATAATGAAATCTGAACCTCTGAGTCCAAAAAATGGCACACCAATACAAAATGCAGACCACAAACCCAACGTGAAGACTGACACGGACAGGCGCATGGTGGCAGCAAGGACAGAGCCTCTGACTCCAAACCCAGCTTCCAAAAAACAGAGAGTCAGCAAAAGGGGATCTGACTCTAGCTCGGACTCAGACTCTGACTCAGATAGATCATCCTGTTCTTCCAGGTCATCTTCTTCATCCTCTTCATCTTCCTCATCTTGTTCACACTCTCGGTCAGGCTCTAGCTCTTCATCATCTTCATCTTGTTCTTCAGCATCTTCCTCCTCATCATCATCATCATCATCGTCGTCATCGTCGTCGTCATCATCGTCTGAAGAGAGTGATAGTGATGAAGAGGAGGCACAAAAACGTGGTATGTGTGTAGTCTTGTTTCTGTAGTGTAACTTTTAAACTGAAAAAGTTCATTCTTAATGGAAAAATGTCTTAAAAAAGGGTATTAAGTCCAGCATAAGTAATTAAACACATTTGCTTGATTCTTCAAGTGAGTTGGAGGAATTTCAGGGATACAGCATTTTGTTTCCTTCATATCAGTGCCCTGGATGAGGTACTTAAAATTTGTAGACCAGTTCCGTGAGCAAGCCTACTGTGCGTGTGGTTCATGCGTGGGAGGAGAGTTGAATAGCTAATGTTCCCTGGATATGTGTGCTCTGTGTGCTTTCCCTACTACTGTTTCTTTTTCTTCCAAAATACAGAGATTCTCCTGGTTTCTCTGTTTTTTCCACTCTTGCTCACCTGTCATTGTAGCTTCCTCACTGTGCTTTCACAAAATCTGCAAGCTTCCTTCTGTCCAAGCTATAGGGTAATGCAGACGGCTTTTTCTTATAAATTGGAGGTGGCCGAGCAGTGTACTTGCACGGGAAATTTTCAAACACTTTATAATATGTACCTCCTTAGAAAAGACTGAGGCAATTGTAGAGCATAGGACTAAACAAAAGAGACACTTTTGAAAGCTTTGAAGTAGAAGCAGAAATCTCTGATTAGTGAAGTGATGTAAAATTTTTACAAAGCCAGTCACTCTTTATTTAATACGTTCTTTATTGATACTATGAAGCGTCCCCTACTCTTGCCCCATTGAAACTCAAAATGCGAAAAGATACCTTTACTGTGTGAAAACAAATGGTAGTAAGAAAAGGAGGAGGATGAAGTTAGGCAGTGGGGTTACAGCACAAGTGAAAAACCTGTTTTTTTTCCCAGTACCTCAGGGGAAAAGGCACTGTGTTGATCAGATAAATTCTCTTGTCTGTGGAAATGGCAAACAGAAACCATAGGGTTTAATATGCTGGGAAATGGTTACTGGGCAAGTAAAAACACCACTTAAACAAAACGATTAAGATGCTGCTGCCTGTAGCAGTGGAAGGACACTTTCAGAGGGAAACAGCTGTATGCAAACATTAAAACAGTGAGAGAAAAGGAATGCTGATATGGCGTAAATATTTAGATCTAAACAGTGGCTATTATAACATGTGCTACAAGTCCAAACATTAGGCTTTATTTCTGCCAGCTGAGTCTGATCAGGCAAGTATTAGTGCCATGCTCAGATTGCAAAAATCTTATAAATCACTCAGCCTTTCTTTTTGTGGCTGTTTTGCTGAGTTGGTGTTGAAGAGATGGGTAAATGCCGCAAAACTCTTAGCCTTTTCTGTATATTAATTTTAAGCCCAGGTTTTATTTCATATGTTGTACAGTTAATGTGAACCTTTGGCATATTTTTCCCATTTGAATAGTCTTTTAAGGGGAGAGTTAAATTATATCAGATGACTTGATAAACACCGATTGTTAAGGACAAATTGGAGTTCTGGACGGTTGTCCCTCATACGCGCTGTGCTGATGTAGTGTTTACCTTTTCAGGCAGCACCTTTTTGGTTTTATGGTTTTCGGGTTGGCTTTTTTGTTTGGGTTTTTTTTTGGGGGGTGGGGAGTGGGGTGGTTTTGTTTGTTTGTTCTGGGGTTTGGTGGTTTTCTGTTGGTTTTTCTTTAGTTTCAGACTATTTCCCCGTGTCATAATGAAGTTTACATTGTTGTCTGGATGGAAGCAAAAGTAAAATAATAATGAGTGTAAGACAGTCAAAGGAGACATTGGAAAGTAGGAGAAAGTCCTCTGTGATTAAAATTTCGAAAAATTATCTCATGCAGACATGTGTTCAAGATGTGGAATATCCAGCATTCCATCCAGTAAATGAAATGGGGTGTTTTTTTTGTAGTAGTATCCCAATAGATTTGCCATGTTCTGGAGATGGGCACTTTAATTTCAGTTTACTTCTAGATTTTAGTGCATGTTGTTTCACTTATTTCCTTTGTGAGCCTAAGTAAGGACTGTCTTATCAGATTACTCTGAAGCATGTCTGTTTGGAAATAGCTAAATGACATGTTAAGCTCTCGAAATAGTGAAGGGAATACATGTGGAATTTACATGTCTAGAGAAGGATCAGCGGTCATCCTGAAAAGCCCATCAGATGAATTCTTCAGTGTAACTTTGTGTTTGGGCTTCCTCTGAACATTGTTCTGTGTGTTTCGTTCACCTGAACCTCTTACATTGAGTGTTTTAACTTTTTGTTTGTGACATCAAATGATTTTGGTGGTTTTATTTAGCAGAAGGAACCCCACATATAAAAGCATATGATGAAGAGAGTGTAGCCTCTCTGAGTACAACACAAGATGAGACGCAGGACAGTTTCCAGATGAACAATGGGACTCCAAATTCCAGTTATCTCCTGCAAGGTGGATACATGTTGGCTGCATCCTACTGGCCAAAGGCAAGTTTATATCACTACTATGAAAACAAAAGTTGTAGGGGAAGGTGGGCTGTGACTTTAGTACTCGATTAAAAATGTTAAACCTATACCACTGAGTTGTGGGGAAATCTTGGGAAAAGAAGTTTCGTTTATGGTAAATTATAGTAGAATGACGACAGCATTTTATACATCAGTGGTATGTAAAAGGGAGGATGGTCACATAGGAGATGAAAGGAAGCGTATTTAAGATGAAGATGGGACAATTTATCAGGTATTTGGATGTTCTTAAGTCCATGAGAAGAATTGTTTACAGTACTACAAAAGAATGTAAAAAATTAAATAGAGCAAGAAATTAGTTAGCTAAATACTACAAAACTTTTTGCAGTAGTAGTAGGACTCCTTCAGGTACGTTGCAGAATCCTGAGTCATGTGAATGTGTAGGCTGGCCGAAGCACTGGTGTAATACAACTTTTACGTTAAAACTTAACTATATGGCTCCGTATGTGAACTAGTGAAATTCTAAAGCATACTTTGAAAAGATAGTAACACTGAGTGACTGGAAATTCATTTTGCTTGAAATACCATTTTGAAGATCTTTAGTCATATCTGAATGTCTGTGGCTGACATGGCATGGAAGACCGTGGAGCAGTCTCTCACACTTCCAGCTAACTAGCTTAACTAACAAGATGAAGCAAAAATTGTAAATTGCTGGGATGTCTGTTCACTACGTAAACTGTAACTGTGATATATTTTTGGATAGTTTTCTTTCCTGACATATAAGGAGAATGAGACTGACTGCAGCATTTTCTGGGTCTGACAAATGTACTTGCTTTTATAGTCAGTGTTACGCTTATTGTAGTGTATGACTTTTCTTTTTTTAAGAGCAGGAAAACCCACATGCTGTTAATTTTTGTGACAGATTTCTTAAATGCTTGGGTTTTTGCAATAGTTCTAAAGCAATTTTAGCATCTTTCTAGCGTATTTAGTGTGTTGCTAGGCATATGCTATATAAAGCAATGAACACTGGTATTTTAATAAAAGAATAATTTCATAATCTTCTGGGGAACAGGCATGAGTTGCAAGTCAGCTTGCAAATTTGAGTCACATCACAAGCTTGTAACGAAGAAAATTTTCAAGGTCAAGCAGTTGAGGAAAGTCTGAAAAAGAAGGCAGTGCAGGAGACAAAACAGGTGATGAAGCAGGGAAAACAGATGTAGGATCTGATCCTCAGGAGCTTTTGGTTATTTTTACCTTTGCTCCTGGAAGGTGCGTTTAAATCTAAATACCACTTTTCATAGTATTTGAATGTTCATTTTGAGAAGGGGAGCCTAACTTTGATGTCACAGGTGCTTGGCAGATTGTGACAGATTACATTCAGAGTGTGCAAAATTGGACTTTTTTAAATACAGGGAAGAGTCTTGAACTTGACCAAAAAAAAAAAAATTTGCTTAGAGAACAGGTAATTTTAGCACTCTGAAATTACCAGAAAATGTTTCTGGGGTCTGCTTGTACTTAGTTGAATTTATTGGGGCTTGAGATCTGTGTGTCATGCAGGTGTGTGAAGTCAAATCTGTGTTTGGTGTCTGAAGAATGCGAATGAGGAAAAATATGGCTTCGAAAGCTAAAACAAGATATGAGTAACAGTCTGTAGATTTAGTTTTCTCAATTACAATTTGTCAGATATGTTATGGTGCTTCTCACAGGTTCAGAACCTGCTACCAGTGAGTCAAAGCCAGACCCTCAGATACTACTTTGGTAGTTAACATATATCTTTCCTTTAAAAATCAGTGAGATAGTGTGTTTCAAGTGGTTGTGGGCCCCAGACCCTGTATAGATGAGAGAGATTGCATATTTGCTTACAGGTGGTGAAATTAGTTACAGAGGTGCCTTTCACAAGCTCTTACAAGGAATTGGTACAAATCTAGGAACTTAGAAATCTTTTCAGTCCAAGTCCAGTGATGAAAAATGCTGTTTTTTCTTTTTAGAATTAGAACATAATGTTTAAATGTAATGTGTACGGTGTTGGTAAGCATTATTCTTACAGAGATACTTTCTGTTTTTTAGGATCGAGTTATGATTAATCGGCTTGACAGTATTTGTCAAACAGTGTTGAAAGGTAAATGGCCTTCAGCAAGAAGGAGCTATGACAGCAATACGGTGGCATCTTTCTACACAACCAAACTTCTGGATAGCCCTGGTGCAGCTGCAGATTACAGCGAGCCCGCTGCACCGACACCCCCTCTTGCAGGTGTTAAAGAAGAATATGATCAGTCACCGCAGATGTCAAAGGTGAAGAAGCATGTACGAGAAAAGGAGTTTACAGTGAAAATCAATGACGTATGTTTATTTTTATTGCCCTAGGACCTGATTGCGATTGCGGTGTGCGGCATGCTTTACCTGCAAGTGGCTGCCTGCTCTCACTCTCACTTCCTTCACACACTTGTTTGTGGGTATTTGGGTCTGCTGCTTCTGGGCATTGAGTGTTTGGGGTTTGGGTTTGTTTTTGGGGGGGTGGTTTTTTGTTTGTTTTCCGATTTACATAAGCCACTGGAAGGAATCATTGTTATTTCTCTCTCTGAATTGAAATTTTGCCCTTGTGGAGCTTCCTCAGACAGCCTGTTTCATGCTGTTTCTAAGAAATCTGGTCAGTAAAAAAGGGTATTTCTGGTGGTTGGCACTTTTCTAAATGTTTCGGCCTGTTGTATCCAGCAAGCACTTTCTTATTTCTTGGCCTTTTAAAGAGTTACAGTAGTAAGTGCAGGCTGGAAGCTTCCAACATTTTTCTTATCTGTAGTTTGAAACCTGTAGCATGTAAAAATACATCAAAATTTCCACTTGTATTTGGGTTTGGCATTTCTTTAGGACTGGATTAGGGAGGTAAGCACCTGTTCAGTGTCTGGATTTTTCAGTTAGGATAGTAGATAATCAAAGTTTACATTCATAGAAGCAATTCTATGGAACTTCTGTTCAGATTTTGTTTTTTACAGGGAGGAGAAGCAAGACTTGTTTTTAAGGTCTAATACAAGGTTTTCATCCTTCCTCAACTCTTCTGGAGTAACTGTATGTGAGAATCCTGATGATGAAGTACATATTTCTGCTTCAGAAGAGACTCTTCTAACCCTGGCATTTATTTAACAGGAAGGTGGTTTGAAATTGACTTTTCAGAAGCAGGGACTGTCTCAGAAAAGGCCATTTGAAAGTGACGAAGGTGCACTCGGACAGCAGCAATACCTGGCTCGGCTACGTGAACTCCAGAATGCTTCAGAAACCAGCCTTGTCAACTTCCCAAAATCACTTCCCAAATCAGGTACGTAAAATA
Organism: Falco rusticolus; assembly: GCF_015220075.1. Lineage (NCBI taxonomy): Eukaryota > Metazoa > Chordata > Aves > Falconiformes > Falconidae > Falco > Falco rusticolus. The sequence continues at coordinate 17,808,315 of NC_051201.1, forward strand.
TCTGGGGGCCTAAGGGTTGGTATGAAATCTTATCTTCTGGGTTCTTCTGTTGACCTCTGTAGATATGTGGATAGGCAGTGGAAAGAGATGTCTGCAGTGTTGTTTGCTCTAAACTGCAGTCTGGGGGAATTCTCTCCCAGTGTGTTAGCAAACTGGGCACCGGTTGAGGCATGAGCTTGGACCACATGAATACTCTCTGACAGTGTCAGTTATTGTAATGTTATTAGAATGATGCTGTTAGACATTATGAATATCGTTACAAGAAGGTGTTCCTAATTGTAAAGTGCATCACTGTACCCTGACAGTAATCAGTTTAACTCGGAACTTAGTGTGGCTAGTTAATAAGTAAAGATGAAGAGTTCTGGATGATGCCTGTGTCAATTCGCACTCTTCGTATTCTTTCCTGCATTTCACGCAAAGAAACAGTAGAGGATCTAGAACCAATTTTTGGCTGGCAGCCAAAAATGCGTAGCTTATTTTCACAAAAGGTAAGAGTAAGTGTACACTGTCAAATAAAAAGGAGCCTAAAGCAAATTATTTTTGTTAAAATTTCTATTAAACCTTTTGAAATAATTAGAATTGGGTGCTTGATTCAGGCCAGCTACTGATTAAATGGCTGCAGTTCACTGAGACTGCGTATGTAAGTGGAGGAGACAATCTCCTTTTAAAAAAAAAAAGTACTACCTGTCACTTGCATTTTGTACTTTCTTGTTGCAGCACAGCATTAAGGTCTTGTTATAAACATTTATTTAGGGATGTCTGCCTTCACGTGTGTGTGTGGTGTCAGTGGTTTTTAGCAGCTCTACCTCCCTGTACAGATTTCTTTGGAGTGGGTAGGGGGCAGCAATAGGAAACTTTCGTAGTAGAGTCGCTTTCAGAGTCTTGGTATTAATAGTGTTTAAACCAGTCATAAAACAATAGGCAATTTCTGTTAGTATTTACATGTAGAAATTAAATGCACTTGCAGTATTCTAGTTAATTTTATTTCCAGACGTGTTTCTTGTTATAAACAGCTCAAGCATCTGACGCTGATTTTATTACATCATTAATTAGGTACTTCCAGTCACTTAACAGCCAGTGCCAATGGAATCATAGTTGACAGTCAGCCTGCAGTCAAAAAGAGAAGAGGAAGGAGGAAGAATGTGGAGGGAGTTGATGTCCTCTTCATAAATAGAAATAAACAGCCTAATCATGTAAGTAAAGTTACATTTTTGTATGCAAAAATAAGGTCCAGATTACTATTAATCCCCTAACTGAGCATAACTAGCTGTCAACATACAACAAAAAATGCTGTTGGGTTTGGGTTTTTTCCGAGACTGTTAACTGAGAGTTTGACTACACAAATGAGAACTGGTGGAGTTCTACTAAACACCAGATAGATACAATACTGGTAACTGTTTTTAAAAAGTAAGTTTAATTGTGGCTTTGATTAACTGTAATTAACAATGTATTATTAAAACCTTGATATTTGACCTAGCAACACTTTGGACATCCTTCCCCATACGTTTCTTACGGGACCTGATTGTACAGTGCCTTGGAGAGCTGTCCAAGGCATGAGTAGTCTCACTGAGTCCCTGAGCGTGCGTAATGATCTGCAGGACTGTGTCCCTCGTTGTATGGTACACAAAATAATTTTTCTGTGGAGAACTTAGTCAAATGTTTTGAATTTCTCCAGGTTAACCCAGGTATTAACTCCTGTCAAGTTGCTGCAGGAATAAACCCAGCACTCACTTACACGCAGTCCCAAGGCATGCTTGATGCAGACAGTCCAGTTCCTGTTATTAACCTAAAAGATGGAACAAGGCTTGCAGGTGATGATGCCCCCAAAAGAAAAGATTTAGAAAGGTGGCTTAAAGAACATCCCGGCTATGTGGAAGATTCAGGAGCTTGTATTCCTGTGAGTATTCGTTTCAGCTCTGCTTTAGCTAAATAGCAAAACATTTCTCATAGAATGTATTTGGATTTGTATTCAAAAAGATATAAATAATAATACCTGGAAAAAGTATAGCGCTGTTGAAAACTGTAAAATTATTAAAACAAAGCAATGGCTAGAGGAATCGGAGGATTTCGTGCTTTTTGCTGGGCTGCTTCTGTGGTTGTGATTAGTATTGTTACTGAAATATTTCTGAAATCAAAGATTACTTCAGATGAATGCCTGACTCAAGAGATTGCACAGATATCTCGCCATTTTTAAAACAGTTATGTCAGAAGGATAATTGGCTTTTTAATTCCTTCATAACAGAGGATGCAGCTGCATGATGGGAGGCCCAAACAAAAAAGACACCGTTGTCGAAACCCTAACAAACTGGATGTCAATAGTTTGACTGGTGAAGAACGTGTTCAGCTCATAAACAGAAGAAACGCCCGAAAGGTATTCATAATGCTGTTGCCATTCTGATGTTCCCCAAAATGAAGAACTACCCTTGCTGTCTGTCTACTGCCCATGCTAAAACACTGCGCACAAATGAAACGTTTGTAAGGTTTTGGCACCCAGCAAGAAAGTAAACAATAATCTTCTAGTCAGTGTTTTGCAACTATGAAAATATGTAAGATACAGCTAGAAACTTACCCTGTGGTTTATGTTCAGATAAAATGGAACACTCAATATTTGGCAATATTTATGCCACTAATATGGAGGCATGGGCACTGAAATATATGTCATTGTGATCAAAGTAGCAACATTCTCAGAAGTTCTAAATAATGTGTACATCTTCCAACTACTACTTCTGACATGATGAAAATTATATTTTGCGTAGAACCTTGTCCATTGGAATTGCTTAAATCCTGTCTACTGCATTGTTTTGCTTTTTTCTTTTTTGAGTTCTCTGACATTTGACTGTCGTGGTTCAGCAGCATGTGTCTGTTGTAAATCACATTGCTAGGCGAAACAGTAGTGTAACAGGGGAATTCTTTTCTAATGTCCCGACAGTGGAAGATGGGAGATAAGGTGCCGAATTCAAATTGCCTAAAGTTTGGGAATGGAATAATGCGTTTGAATAGGCCTTGGGAAAAGCTAAAGGGCAGTGCTCAAGGAAAGCATGCAGAACGTTACTGTTGTTTATTGAATAAATTTGGACAGGTGTGTGGGATGGTCTCTTTGAATGTCAGTGTAGTACCAGAACAGCAGTCCGGTGGGAGTCTCTGAGGTATTGTGTCAACCTGTGGAGCATTTTGTCTTGTGATACTGCTAGCTTGTCCTTCTGTTACAGAGCAGTTGCAAGGAAAGCGGGATTATTTTTTTTGTGTGCTACTGTATTAAGGTCAGAAGCTTTGTGCATCCATAGAGGAGAGTGAGGCAGAATTTGAGAGTCTTTAATCTCTTCGGTGCATTGATACAGCAGCTCTGAAGAGCAACCTGTGTGGCTGCCAGTCTCTTGAAACACAGACCCTCGGCTGCTCTACAGTAATCCATGCCCTGAGGAATCTTTTCAAAGTTGATGATCAAGGAGTGAGAGATTTGATCTGTGCTTGCTGTTAAAGCCTATGTTTTCATGATGGCTTTTTTCCTCTTAACAGATTTCTACACCATAGTTGAGACTCTGTTACTTTATTAATCTCATTTTTCCCATTTATAACCAGTTTCCAGACAAAACTCATTTTGTCTCATTGTCTTTTTTAGTTCAGTTACACATTTAGTAGCAGGGGGTGAGGGGACCAAAAGTAGCCTGGAAAATGTGAGTTTAAGTTGCTGTTTATAGAGAAGGTTGAACAGAAACTGGAATTCTTTCTCCTTCCTTCTTTCTACCATTTCTTCTTTCCTTCTGGATCTGAGTAATACTTCTGACTAACCGGAGAGCTTACTCTCCTGCTTATATGATTTTATTAGGACATGCTGTTTAGCCATCTTAACTTGGCCTTTTTTGTGTGAAAGAAAATACAAGAAATAATTTCACAGAAGAAGCAGAGCCTTTTAATAGAAGTGTTTTTAGAAGTTGATTGAGATGATAGGACTGATGTAGTAGATAAAGGAAAAGTTTTAACAGGTTTGTGGTTACAACCTTCTCGGTAATACCTGGACCACCGTTAGCTATTCATGTGGTTGCTCTTCCATTCATTGCATGTCTTCATAAACTCTGATATTAAACATTAGTAGGAATGTCTAATACGAAAGTTGCAAAGCGTGAGTTTAATAGATGAGTGTGAGTTTAGTAGACTTAAAACAAACCAAAGAATATTTCACATAACTTCACCGGGAATCGGTCAAAACCCGTGTCATACTCATTGATAGTTTAAAGTGAGGCTTTTATTTGTATTGTTTTACATAAAAGGCAAAAGTGAAAGTGTGAGGTATGAATGTTGCCTTTTTTTCTTACTGAATGAGAAGTATTTCCTGACCTCTATCTTTTTCTTCTCAGGTGGGGGGTGCATTTGCTCCCCCTCTCAAGGATTTGTGCAGGTTCTTGAAAGAAAATCCAGAGTATGGAGTGGCTCCTGAATGGGGAGAAGTTGTAAAACAGTCTGTGAGTATTTGCAGAACGAGATAACCATGACATGAAATGTATTTGAAAAACAAAGAAGGCAAACAGGGGAAAAAAAAGGCGTGCCAACAGGCACACTTTTCATTTCGGGTACTGCATTAAGTGTGGAATGTGAGTCAATGTTAGCTTTTCTTTCTGCCAGCTCAGTTCCCTAAGCTGGTTTGCTGGCACAGCTGTGAGTTGGAGCAAGGGAGGAACAGTGGCTGGCAACCCCAAATTAGAGATTTGTTTGAAGGTGCTGTAATACTGTGACGTTTTCATCTCATAAATGTAGCCTTGAAGATTTTTAAGAAAGGTATTAGCCCCCAGAATACTTCCTTATTCTTAAAGTTAAGTTAGGAAGATAAGTACAATTTTAAATATTCATTTTACTTCTGAATTAATTCACTTTCAATGTGCGCCTTGAAGAAATAGGTATCCTCAATCAAAACATAAATAAAAAATTAATATAGCTATTTTCTACTACTTAAAACGTCTGTTTTCTATTTGTTAAAGATTCTCACTAAAAAGTAGTGTTGAGATTCCAGTGGAGGGAACAAGGATAATAGTCTCCACTACAACTTTAGCGTTGCCCATGTGCTCCTTCTGTATGGAATACCAACAGAGTATTACAGACCCTGGTAGTCCCGAGTCAGCTTCTTACTAGTTGCAAATGCACTCAGGGAGTTTGAGGGTTTGTTCTGTTTGAGCTTTGTACTTCATTAAATTTAAAAGAAGGAAGTTTTTTGATAGGCTTTGTCCACAGTTCCAACAAAACAGCAGGTATGCATTTTCATTATGGGAATAATTGTATAGCCGTTATCTCTTTCCTTTTAAGTGTGGCTGGTTCAAGCATGGTGTATGGTTCTGAGTTCTTTCCCTGTTTGCCTCGAAGATAAGGACAATATTTTGAACCTTAAAAAGTTGTGTTGTATAATGAAGAATGGTTTCTGGATAACCCAGTTACTCTTCCGTTCCCTGTGTCTAACAGAAATGAGGGTGGTTTTGTCAAGGTTCATGTGAAGTCTGTTTCCTCACCTGCTATTAACTTCTCAGAAGTATATTATATTTACGCTACACTTCAGCCTCTAGCAAAGAAATGACCAAGTTAATTTTTTTTTCCCTAGTTCACTGTCAGCAGAATTTGTAATCTTTCTGTGAAGTTCCAAATGCCAGGCTCTCCAATACCCTTGTGGGACACTCTGTTAGAAAAATAGGTGACTAGGAATAGGATTAGGCTGCAGTGATTAAAGGTGTAAATAATAGCAGAATTACTTTTAGAATTTAGTCGTTACCCGCAGGACAGAAGAACAGAGCAAGAGTTCTGAATTCCTCTAGTTGTGTTAGACTAGTTTAAATTAGAGAGAGCTGCTGGAGAAAAAAAGGCTGGTGTAGTATGGAGATAAGTAATAGTTGCAATCTTAAGATTGCCATTTTTAAGAGGAATTTTCAAGACAATGTGTTTCAAAGGGAATATTAGGTCCATTGTAACTCTTTCTTCATTGTTAGGTAGGAGGGCTTACAGAGGTGAAGTAATACTGTGCAAGCCCTAAAAAGAAGTGCTCTCAGTTTCGTTTTAATACAGCTTGAGTCTTTACTATTTATTGTCAAGTTTATGGGTGAGGTGAGGTACGAGGATGTTTAACAGACACTAGCAACAATAAAAAGGGCTTAGAGCTCGTTGGTCTAGGTGCAATCACACATTTCTATTTAAATTAAATAACTAATTTTTTTAATTAAGCTGTCCAATGATTGGAATGTGGTAGTATTGCAAAGCAATGCTGGTTTATGTTTTAAATTGAGATTGCTCCTATAATTAGCTGTGTTTGGCTTGATCTGCAAACAAACCTCTAAGGACAAGTTAGCAAAGGGTGCGAGAGAACACCTGAGTAGACCTCGCTGTGGAAATGGGTCTTTAGACATGTCAGATGTGATGGCATGGAGTCACCACAAATTGCAGTGAGCTGTCTGGAGATGAAGCTGCTGTGCTAACATACCAGAATAATCTTTGACACCATTACTGTACACTTGGGTGTTACGTTGGCTTTTACTTCTCCATCTTTGAGCTCTCAAAATACTAAAAATACCCGATGTGTCTCTTGCAGGGATTTCTTCCAGAAGGTATGTTTGACCGTATTCTCACTGGACCTGTTGTGCGGGAAGAAGTAAGCCGGAGAGGAAGGCGCCCCAAAAGCGAGATTGCTAAGGCAACAGCAGCTGCAGCAGCTGCCACCGCTGCAAGCGTGTCAGTTAACCCTCTGCTAGCTAACGGATTGCTTCCAGGAGTGGATCTGCCTGGTCTTCAGGCCTTACAACAAAACCTGCAAAACCTGCAGTCGCTGCAAGTAACAGCAGGGTTAATGGGAATGCCAGCTGGCTTAACTACTGGAGGAGAAGCTAAGAACATGGCTGCCATGTTCCCCATGCTGCTGTCAGGGATGGCTGGATTACCAAACTTGCTGGGCATGGGAGGACTTCTAACAAAGTCTGCAGAATCAATTTCAGAGGAGAAAAAGGGAAGCGATTCGAAAGAGGCAGATACAAAGAAAGAAAGGACAGAAGACCAAAATACGGATACTGGTGGTGAAAACTCTGTTTCAAGTTCTCCTTCAACATCCTCGGCTGCTGCAGCTGCCAATCCTCTCTCTCTTAATCCATTACTTTTGTCCAACATACTTTACCCAGGGATGCTTCTCACTCCAGGCCTTAATCTTCATATCCCAGCTTTGTCTCAGTCTAATATTTTTGATGTACAGAACAGTGAAAGCAATGACACGGGCTCAGCCAAGCCCACAGAAGAAAAGGAGGAAAATTCTCGGGTTAGAGATCAGGAAGACAAAGGGGGAACAGAGCCAAGCTCTCACAACGAAAACAGCACAGATGAGGGTTCAGAGAAAGCAGATGCTTCATCTGGATCTGATAGTACATCGTCTTCATCTGAGGATTCAGATTCTAGTGATGAAGACTGACCCCAGACTCTGCACTTAAATTATAAACTGATTTTGAATTTATTCTTTAATTATTTCATTGTAAATAACCCAGTGTTGAGTGCATCAATGATTTACTGACCGAACATTTCAGTATTTGTTTAGAAGTGCAAACTGCTTTCAGAGACGTTTTGCATGTAATATTTCTTGAAGTTCATAAGTTTCTGAACTTGTATGTACTATCAAATACACAATGGTGTAAAATTACAACAAAAGGCATTATAATTTTGTTGGGGGGTTAATTTTATGAAAATAATGCTCAAGTAAGAGCTGTATATTTAATATATTTGCAGTGAACACAGAATACTTTATGCATATTATTGATTTAATTTGAATATAGTTTTACAGCCTCCTTGACACTTATAATTTACAGATCAAAACTCAGCAATAATTTGGGCAGCTAATGAATGTCATGAAAGCTGTAGAATCTACATCACCATCCATTGCTTTAATTACATGAAAATGCTCTAGTGTTGTGATGCACTGCTGTTTCCAATTCAGGTACAAGTGTGTTTAAAAGAAGATAAATTTTTTCCCAATCAGCCAATTGAACTGGCTACCTGTTACCTCAGCTGAGTTAGTTTAGGACGTTTACATTGGTTTCTATTACTTGTTTTCAGGTTTTGTTTTGTTTTCTAAAGACATCCTGTATATCATGTTAAAATCTGAGTTATTTGAGATATGACTGTTGGGTTGTTTTTTTTCCCCCCCTTATTACAGCTGTTCTCTTTGACGGCAGTAAGGGGGAAATTAAAGCAAAAACTGTCTTATCTCATGCTACTTGGCACCATGTAGATCTATTTAGTTTACACCTTGCAAAGTTTTGGGCTCCCTCTGCAGAATTAAAAGTCCCAAAATGAGGAGTAGTTTCCCCAAGACTCAGAAGAGGCAAACTGTCATAAAGTGCCACTGAAAAGACCTTTCAACACTGCATACTTCATGTAAAAATTGTTTGTTTGCTTTGTTTGTGTAGATTTCTATTTGTGTTTTATGTCATAAAACCTCCTGGAGTTACCAGTTAATAATGGTAAATAAAGTACCGATAGTTTCGAACTCCTTTTGAGTTTAAACTTCTCCGCAGATTTAAATCTGACTAAATATTAAATATTACTCAAAATCATTATTGGGATGTCACTTCATATATTATGCTGAGTTACCCACTGAAGAAAAAGCACTTTGAATAGTAAGGAAGACAAATTATTCCTAGAAACCACAGTAACAGGGCATAAGGCATCTGTTCGAGTCCAAATCCTTAGAACCCTTTACTATATGAAATCTGTCGAAGATTTGATGTGCGATATGATTCCTCCTTCTTCTTAAGCTGCTATTACTCTGACACAGTCAAAGGCCCAGATCCACATTTACAGAAGTTCTGAACTGACTGACTTCAGTTGACCTCTGTTACATCGTTTGCGGTCCAAGAATAGGCAAGTGTTAAGAGAAAATAGACACAGGTACTAGTAGAAGTCATTGAAAAAGCTTTACAAAGGGATAAATTTAAAAATAAAAAACAAAAACTGTATATTTTGATATAGTTCTGTTGCTTGCTTGTACAGTAAAACAACTGTGTTGTTTTTTTTATCAAGAACTTTACCAATGAAATATAAGTTTCTATGTGCAAAATAACTAGCCCCATGATTAGAAGCAGTATTACATGTAATTACACAACTGTACAACTACCATTTGGATTGTGCTGGTTATGTATTTTCCCAAATAGTATTCTGATTTTTGGCCCTTCACGCAGTGTCTTAGCAATAGTAAAAATGAAAAACTGCCAAGAGAAGGGGGTAGCAATTCTTCACCATAAAAAAAAAAAAAGGTATTATTTAATATTTTGCCCTTTGTAATATAGCACTTTTATTTAACTAGGATGCATCTATGAAATAGCCAAAGTTTTACAAACAGTAATTAAATTAGTTTGCTGATGGAGTATGTCAACAATACCATCGTTCCCACCCTTACCCCACAAAACAAATCCTAAATCTTGTGGCTAAAACCTAATTTATATCAGATTTATGAAATAAAGTATTTTCCTAATTATGGTCAAGTGAGTTTGGTTACCATTCTAGTAATTCTTTCTATGTAATAAGGCAATTACAGTTTCAAGTAATGAAGGCTGGTGTAGACTTGAACATAATATATTGGGTTTATTTTTAATCGGTTTGAACCAGAAGGGGAGAAAATGTCCCACTGTCAGCTAAACTATATGCAAATACGGTTGTATAAAGTTAAGGGTTATAAGGAAACCTCAGTAGAATTACACTAATACTGAAGTTAAAATTAAAAGGATATCCAAGGTGATGATAAAAGTGTGTGTTGGTAGTTACTAAAAGAACTTTAGCTGTTATTGCCTTGTATTTCTATCCCTTGTTTCAGGCTTCATGATCCAAGTCTTAGTCCAGGTTTTTTTTGGACATTTGCAATATTTGCCAGTTGTGTTCTGTGTAGTCTGAATTTGCTTTCTGTAGTTGAACAAGCGTCTTAAAAAGTCATTTGTAATTTATTGAATTACTTTCTATGATGTTCTATAGAGCAAATGGAAGTTTAATTATTTTTTATTAAACATATTCTTTGACTACCCATGATGTTGGCCTCAGTATGTGAAAATAATGCTGTCTGTGTTAGGATTAAACATGTATCTTTCAGCAGCAAAAGTTAATTTCCAGTGTTAAGCTTTAATGCTGAAATTATTCTTCAGGCCTTAAAAAGAGTAAGAAAAAAAAAACAAACTCAAGCCAAGCATGTAAACACCACCACCACGCCCCTCCTCCCCCAAGACCATGCCTTACTGATGTATAATTTTTCTGGGAATGAATTTCCTGTTACTCTGTTGTCTTACAAACAAGCTGTTGTTCCAGCCATTCAGTAGTTACGGTTAGAAAGGAATATACAGTCTAGGTTCTGGTCTGAAAGTTTGAAATAATGACGCATCTCATGTTCCAGGGTAAGCAGCAAAGTACCTTTGGAATCTTTCTTTTTAAAACGCTGCATTACTTTCTATGCATTTGCTAAATCTTTTAATTACGTACAATGCACTTACTATTGCTATTTTTTGTGTATTTATGCAGGTCACGGACATGTCTGCTGAACGTCAGTAGCCTGCTGCTTGTCAGCTGCCCACTTGTTTTAACTTGTCATTGCAGCTGAGTGTTTGAGTGGTATCCGTAGTTATTCCAGTCTGGATTTTGTCTTCAGATCACGATCGTCCTTTCTGAGCTGCTTTCTCAAGTCTGTACACAGGTGATAAAAATGCACGTATGCATAGGAGCTCTGTTCTCATGTTCTCCCCTGCGTCTTTTTTCCTTCGAAGTCTTGCAGAATCCCTACGAGTATTTTTAACGTATATTTCTAGCAGGTCTATTAGAAACATCACAGAATTAAAAAAGGAGGAAAAAAAAAAGGAGAGGGGAGAGGAGGAATCATGTCTTGTAATTTTACAATCCAGTCCTGTTAGTCTGTAAATGGAAATATAACTAGATCTATTTTTCGATGTAACTGTTTCCAAGGAACAGAGAATCTAGGCGCAGTATTGGTGTTTAATTTCTTGCACTCCTTTGAACTGTTTTGGAACAGTATCTGGTGTTTTGCAACAGGCTGTGATTAGGTGAGACTATTAACAAGATGTCCCACGCAAATTGCTGTCCTGTGTTACCTCTCGTCTCTGAAAAAATTCCTTCTGCCATGTTATTTAGTAATATATTTTTTATTTGTTGCTCTTTACGACAGTACTCGCACCTTCAGAATGAATGTTTACTTGTTAAAGCCTGCATTTAAGCTGCAGCGAGAGGAAGTGTGCCTGGTGTATGTGGCTAGTATAAAGGGATCTGCAGTGCAGCATTGCATGAAATCACTCGCAATGGGAAGGTTACTAACACTCAGTTGTATGAACAGTTTCTGATCGAGTTCTGTTACACCCCATAATTATCTTCAATATGAGGGAGCTGTGCCAGCATAATGTGGGGTCTACGCTGCTGTAGTTGACCAACACTTCAAATTTTGTAGTTGACCAACACTTCCAGCTGTGCATTGCTGGAACATCACGGTTATGCTGGTATCTGCAGAGCAGGCTAATTACACTAGTGTAGCTACGGGAGTTTACAAAATAACTCTCCTGGCTTATCTGAATGTCCCTAATGTTATGCAAACATTCTGCATATATCTTTGTCACATTTAGAGGAAAAGGAAATACAGATAATAGTTTTCCATAACTAAACAGTAAGAAAATCTTGGTCACTTCATTTTTTAACTAATGATTTGTAAAATGAAATTTTTCTGTTAAAAGATAACAGCAAGGACTTCTCATGGTTAAGTGTCTCTGATGACAAGGACAAGTTTCAGTTAAAATTTTCCCAAGGAAAACTGTTCTTTTTGGAGAAAAGCTTTTCTATCTTTTAGTAATGAAGTACACGTGAGATAAGTTTTTGAAAATAACGACAATAGACGCAGAGTAAGGATGTTGAAATGCATTATAACTCTAGTGGTGTCACTAATTACATCATACATTACTGTCAAAAGTTCCAGCTGGCCAGAAATTATAAAAATTCGAATACAGCATTGTTCAACCCAGCATTTAGGAACACAGTTCACTGAGAATAAACACAAAGAATTAAGGAAAACTTTCCACAAAATAGGGTGGGCTGAAGAGAGGTAAATACAGGTAAGTGTCTCCATTCAGAATAGTTACAATGCCAAAACATGTTTCATTACATAATTTAAATTCTAGTTTCAGTTTAGAATTTTGTACTATTTTGTACTCTAGCTAGCTGATGTTCAGATTTCTTTCTAAAAAAACGCTAAACTGCTTGGCATTAATCAGACTCTTAGCATTTCTCTACTTGAAAGTAGCCAGGGATGTTTTCAGAATAAACAGATTAAGGCTATGATTTTATTTTTATTTTTACGCTGCCTCTTTTCAGGCTCTCGTGGAAGGAAGGAAGGAAGGAAGATGCCACTCATAAGATCCTGCCATAGAGTTATTCTGCAAAATGAGGACTTTTTTTTTTTCCCCAGCTTTTTGTCTGTTCCAGCCATGAACGAAACCTAAGAGTGCGAAATTCTCCTTAGTGTTCCAGGTAAGGTTTCTTGTGCATACGAGGGAAACTGGTTTGGAAAATTCTTGGGATCCTAATGTCAGAGATGGCATCATCGTCTCTCTTTTTCACCAGTGCTCACCAAAGCATGTCCTTAAGCTCTTAATCTTATCTGAGAACAGCTTTTGATTTGGGAACTACTATGTCAGCTTCTCTGTTTCATGTTGTTTGATGTCTGCTCAACTTCTCAATGCCGGTGGTAGCTCAGCTTTTCGCTCCTGTAAGGCAGAGTTTCTAACTCCCAATCCCAAAATAAGCGTATACTGCTTCATTCTTTTTAATGCAGCAGCAATTCTAGCCTAAATAAACTGGTATTTTGCTTTCTAGTGGTGTACACACTTCCAAGAGTTGGTCATCTTGGACTCGCCTTGTTAGGAGAACAGACTTTGCCTGGTGTGTATCTGGCCTTACCTGGGAGGCCCCTTTATTTCCCTGCAGGTAAACAACTTTAACCACCATTTCAAAAATTTCTTGTCACAGTCAGTCTTCACTACTTGATGCCAGTACAGTCTGTGCTATGACACTGCAGCATTTGTTTGGCCTCAAGATTTGCTACCTGTTTCTTACATTTTGTGAGGAGACTATATTTTATTGTGAAAGCCACCAGCATAGAAAAAATTTCAGGTAATTCAGAGCCCTGTTTCTCTGCAACCCTATATTGAAAGGGTTCACCAGTTCTCTGAGCCGCACACAGTAGCTGTGTCTCTGGAGTGCCACCTGACGAGCTCAGGTTGCCATGGCTGCGTTCCCCAGTGTGACATTGCCAGGGGGGCAATACAAAGAAATATTTATGCTTGCAGCCCTTTGATGCTCCAAGTGCCATTTGTAGTTCACAGAGAAGTCCATCTCATAGCATGTCCACAAGCTAAATTTCTGAAACTGCAAAACAGTAGGAGATGTATTTTACTGTAGGACAGCCGAGCAGCTGCCAAGGACCCAGGCTGAGAGGGTGCATGTGCTGTCTCCATTGGAGTTTTGCATTGGTGGCAGTGACTTAGAATATTGGTAGATATAATATGGAATCCAGTAGTGGAAATAATTCAAATTAACATGCCAAATGAGGATATCTCTTCATTTCAGTGTTCATGTTGAACATTGCTATTGTCTTGAATAAAATTCTTGCTTCTTTGTAAGGGGGGAAAAAAGGGGGGGAGAGGTTAAGTGGACGAACAAGTGAAGTTAAGTCCTCAGGGATGAAAAAGATTTAAGCGTCTATTATGTCTAAAGTGTTTCTTAACTTTTCAGTAGACCATTAAATGAAAAAAATACCTTTTTTAAAGTCTTCTACACAGAAGCAGTCAAGTGGAACTATTTATTTATAAAGTCTGGATGCCTAAACCCACAGGAAAGTATGTAGGTACAACCACAGCATAACCACTTCACCTTTAACCTTAGGCTTTATCTTTTATACAGTGGGGGGTTGTTACATTTATTTCTTTTTTTAGGTGTCCAAATGATTTCAAAAGAGTAGATCCGTGTTTTCTCCGTAGAAGGTAAAATACTGTAGTAAGTTATTGCTGCTTTCTGCTTTAACAAATACTGTAAATGTGGCTTAACAGAAAAGCCCTATGGTATTATATACAGACTTGGGGGTAGCAGACAGCATCCTATAAATGTCCTGGGTACCTCAGAGGAGCTGCTACCTTACCGCAAAGTTCACAGCTCCTCCATGTTAAAATAAAAATCCAAGACATCAGATAACAGCCTAACCCTTAGTTTTTAATGGTACACTGAAATGGGCAAGGTGCCCAAGTTGTCCCTGGCAGGCCGGGGGGCTGCAGGCAGCGGGAGACCCCGCTGCCATTCTCATCTTGGGCTTTCTGCCGCAGTCTGGTGCCATCGCTGTGGGGTGAAAGTGCGTGCTTGTGTCCTGCAAAATATTTCAGGTTCGCCAGATCACCTTTTCTTGACATTTTTTTTTTCCCACAAAGGTGTCACTGTTGTTAGCTTTGAAATGCTAGCAGTACAAAAGCAAAGAGGCATAGACAATAAATCTCTATTAAAAAAGTGCTGTTCTGCTGCTCCCTTCCTTCACTGTAGCTCCTGTAAGCCCGACCTCTCCTTAAAGCTGTTCTGGGGCCCCTCCTCGCTGCCCCGTGGGGCCTTCCAGCAGCCGCCCTTGCTGTCTCTTTCTGATGAGATGCTGTTTGTCCTTTGGAAACGGAAATCGCCTGATTCCCACCCCGTTATTGGGACAGCCTTGTAAAAGTTTTGGCTCAACAAAGCATCGTTTTGACCCAAGTTACTTTTGTGTATTTTTTTGTCTTGTGCAGCAGTTTATTTTTTTCTCTTAGTAACAGTCTAAAACTCCTCAAGTTTATTTGAAGAACTGACTGCCCTTGTTTCTACGCCGTTGCGCTCTGCACAGCTGCCTCCACCAGAACTCAATCCCCCTCCTCTTTCCGCCGCATTTGCTCTCTGAGGACAACCACGCACCCGCGCTTTTCTTAGGCTCACGAAGGTCTCCGGGCCGTGCTGGGTGTAACCGCCCGCTCCGTGTCAGGCCCCGGCCGAGCCGCGCCGCGGGGCCGCGCCCGCCTCCCCTCAGGGCGGTGGGTCACCGGGGCGGGGCGCGGGCCGCCGTGACGCGCGCGCTGAGGGGCGGCCGCGCTGCATGCCGGGAGCAGGGCGCAGTGCGTGCCCGGCGGGGCGGGCCGTGGCGTCGGTGGGGGGCGCGCTGGGCCTGCGCGCAGCGAGGGCGCGGGCGGGGCGGGCGTTCTCCCGCCGCCCAATGAGAGGGCGCGGCGGGGGGCGGGGGCGGGGCCCGGCGCCGGGGTGTTTGGATTCGAATGCGCGTCGCGAGGCCGAGGGGCAGCGGCGCAAGCGCGGTGTGCGGCGGGGCGGCGCTGCCCCCTAGCGCCGGGGTGCGGCATGCCGGGCGAGGAGGAGGACGAGGCCGAGCCGGGGGCCGGGGGCGCGCCCCCCGCCACCGCCCCCTCCCCGCCGGCCGAGGAGGGGGACACCCGGCAGCGCTACGAGGAGCTCTGCAGCAGCCTCAACATGGACGAGCGCGCTCGCTCCGAGGCCTGGCTCAGTTACCAGAGCATGAAGCGCAACTACACCCTGGAGGTGAGGGGCGACGGAGCTGGCGGTCGCGCTGCGGCGGCGGGGCGGGGGGATCGGCCGCGCCAAGGTGAGCGGCCCTGGTCGGTCAGCGCAGCGGGAGGGAGAGAGTTAAGCGGGGGGGAGGGAAGGGGACGGTTCTTGAGGCGCAACGGCCGCTCCCTCACACCGCTCGGGCCTTCGCTCGCAACCGAGAGGGGGCACGTTCCCGTCCGCTCCGCCCACGCAGAGCTGGCCCCGGCCCGCCAGCCCCCGGCCCCGGCCCGCCAGCCCCCGGTCGGGGCCGCGCCTCAGCCGCGGGAGGAGGGACGTTCCCCCGGCGCCGCCGCCGTGAGCGGCCCCCATGCCCGCCGGGGAGCGGGGCTGCCGCGGGCCCGGGCGCTGCCGGCTGGCCGTGCTGCCCGGCTCTGGGCCGGGGGAAAAGCCAAAACAACCACCATTCCGGGCCGTAGCAGTAAAAAGGCGTTAAAACCAAACGCGATCGTATGGCTGTGGTGCTTCTGCTTCCAGCGGCGCAGCTGCCGGGCGCGGTGCGGGGCTCCCGGTGGGGGGTTACCGGGGCCGCCCCCTGCCCGCTTAGGTGCTCTCGGCTCAATTAGAACCAACGGGGTTTTGCGCGATCGCGGCGCAGAACTTCGCAGGCGGGCGAAGGCGGGCGGGGTTGGTAACATCGTTCTTTAAAGCGGTGACATGACGTGACGCAGTTTTGTTTGGGCGATGCCTTTTACCGGGTGGCGTTTTAAACGTAAAGGTGGCGCTGAGGGTGGCGGCCCGCCTTCGGCCCCCGGGGGCTGTTCGGGGCGTTGCGGGGCTCCCCTTGCCGCAGCCGGGCCGTTGGCACACCGGGAGCGGTTAGCCCTGCCGTGCCCGGGCCGTGTGCTCGGCCCGAGGGAGCTGTTCTGCCTGCGGGCACCTCTGTCACGCTGCCTCACCGTCGGGAAGGGGCTGGGAAGCTCAGAAATAAAACTTTCCTTTTGCTAAAAGCCTCTGCTCGTCTGGCCCTGTGACACCGCATAGCCCGAGAAACCCACGGCGTCGAATTCAGCCTTCTGTGCCCCGGTTTTTTAACTGTCTTTTTCCCATTAAAACATATGGGTTTTTAAACGGAAGACGGAGAGTATGATTCGAAAGGTTTTCGTTGGAATTAATTTCTCTCTTTAAGTACCAGACCGAGGAATGGTGGTGGTGTGCAATACAGAGAAAAACGGAAACTACGTTTTTCCGTTCCCGCTGCCTGTTCACGGCAGAAAAATGTTCTGACAGCAAGGAACTGGAGCTTTTAATAATATTTTTTTGAAGGCCAAGGCAGTACAAAACGTTATAGAAGAGCAGCAGTTCAAACCTTATTACTGGAGAAGAGCAACACCGAAAATATATTGTTAAACTTTGGGTCAAGTGTGAAATTGACGAAGGTAACTAGTAACTATGTAATTGTAGCAGTGACACTGTTCAGTATTAAGTATCTGTTTAAGCCCTTGTTTTTCCCTGTAGTTGAAAACACAAAGTAGTTAAAGAGAACTTTGAAACAAGGTATCAACTTTGTTACTGGTTGAAATTGATTTCTTTAGGACGCAGTTCTGGTCCTTCCCCTCTGGTCCTTCCCCCCCCCCCCCCCCCCATGGTAGGTGCATATCTGGAAGGGGTGTTTTCCATGAAGTCTTTTAGATGCCTGATGTTTTAATTCACAGGGAAATGATCTGCACTGGCTAGCGTGTGCCTTGTACGTGGCTTGCAGAAAAGCAGTTCCAACTGTGAGCAGAGGGACAGCTGAGGGAAATTACGTATCTTTAACCAGAATTTTGCGCTGTTCAGAACAAAGGTAACTTTTCTTTTTGCTAATTTTTACACACTTACAAAATTTTGAAGATTGCTTATCAGCTTATGAAATTTAGAAACTGAGAACGCAGGCTAAATGTCTTTCTAGTTTCCTGCTTTTACAGGCAGAATATATATATCACTGGAATCTTTGTGTTAGAGCTCGTTGCCACACAAGTAAGACACTTTCATTTGGTCATTACCGTGTTGCAGAAACACTGGTTTTCAAAATCGGAGATTGATTCCCTGTCTCAAAGGAGAAAGAAACTGGTCCCTGAGTAATAGCCTATTTTTGAAGAGTGTGCAAAGTGTGAACTTCTCGCATGAGAAACCTTTTTTAATTGATTGTGAAAATAGGCACACAATTTATCTCTTCTCTCTCTTTTTTTTTTTTTTTAAGAAGACTGAAGTTTTACTTGCTTTATGAAATTGCAGTGGTGTCAGAATCTGACAAACAAGTTTGTATCAAATATTTATATCTACAAAACAAGAAGAGCAGTTTCCTAAAACAGTTGACTTTATTTATTAGCAATCTGATTGTTTTGTAACAATTTAGTAGATTTGGAGCGGGAATGTTCTTATGTACTTTTTCTCCCTATCTCCTTTAGTGTTGGAGCACTGCTATCGGTTTAAACAATGCAAAAGTGTTTCTTTAAAAACTTAATGTTTTTTTCCCCCTGAATCAGAAATTCAGCAAACTGAATGTGGATAAAATGTTTCTGTGATCTGGGCCATCAAAGACTAGTAAGACTGAAAAAGTAGGTGTAGAAAAAAGAAGAGTGAAAAATAAATGAAAGCCAGATTAATGGAGTGAAATTTACTGAAACTTAGGGTTTATTCATACTTTGTAGAATCCTTTTAGCATTGTAGAATTCAGAGTTTGTTTTATTTAAGTTAATGAATTATTCAAAAAAATGAGGGAAATCTGTTTTTAATCTGTTGGAGTTGATTATGTCTTTGAGAAAAAGCCGGAACTGTGAATTATAGTTAACGTGGTCATCAGCCGAGGATTTATATTTTTATATTTTTATAGATATTTTTATAAATATTCTGTGAGCTGTCTGAGTTCATGGGTTATGGGTGAAGGACTAGCTGAGGGTACACTGTCATGTTTGCAATACCACCTTTTTATCAGTACCTTGGGAAGTAGAAATTTTGTGGAGAATGTGTATTTCTGCAGGAAAACAAGCTTTTCACATCTAACCCATTTGGTATTTTCAGTTTGATCGAGTTTTTTAACAAGATGAAAAAGTGGGAAGACATGGCAAATCTACCGTCCCAATTCAGAGAACGAACTGAGAGATTAGAGAGAAACTTTACAGTTTCCGCAGTAATTTTTAAGAAGTACGAGCCCATATTTCAGGACATTTTCAGATATCCTCAAGAAGATCAACCTCGTCAACAGAGAGGAAGGAAACAGAGGTACGTTCCTGTTACTTCCAGCCTGATTTTAGAGCATTTCTGTTACAAAAATATAACAAAGCCACTGGTTGTTTTAGTTGTATTTTTGACTGTATTTTCATAGCCGTTATTTATAATATCGGAATTGGTCTGTGTCCTGGCTCACAGTAATTTTTGAATCGTTTTTTTTCAGTTTCTCAGATATGACAAGGTGCAGGAAATCCCACAGCTGCTAAGTTTCTATGATTTGGGGGGGAGGGGGCAGGGAATTAAAATCAGTTTGTAGACGAGCGTAACATTAGTGTTTCTAAGCTGAGAAAGGCTGGAAGAATTTGATCACTGTATGATCTGTATAGCCTCAATAGCTCATAGAACAACTCGGTCTGTTTCACTGCCTACTCATTCCCATAGTCGTCTTCATCAATGCAGATCTTCTGGATATTTTACTTTATTGTAGAAGCTTTGTTTCTTTGTTCCTGTTCATATTAGAGGTGCTGTGGAAATTAGTGCTAGCATTTTTTTCTGGTTATTTTGATCTTAACAAGATTTCATCTGTTTGTGCCAGCACTTAGCCTGGCTTGTCATTTCTCCTGGTAGTTAGTAGAGACTGATTTATTCCCTTTCATTATTTCTTTAGTCTTTGCTGCTGTGAACTGTGTTTTTTTGGTTGCTTTTATATTGAGGGGTTTTTGGTTTGGGTTTTTTTTTTTGTTTGTTTGTTTGTTTGTTTTGGTTTTATTATTTTCTTTTTCTAGCATTTACAGGCTATTTCTAGGTGGGGGTTTTGGCTTTTTTTTCTTCTTAGTGATTCTTAGTGATTTTCTTCTTAGATTCACTTAGCATCACTTAGTGGCATTAAGGTGTTTGAATCTATAATAAAAGACAGGATTGTTCCTAAGTAATTTTGTTGGAGAATGCAAAAGGTGAGTAAAATCCCATTGGACTATAGATGGAATAGAGTTATGTATTGAGATCAATATTTGCATATAATGGTGAAATTAAAATATGGTGTGTATGTAATTCTATGATTAGAACTAGAGTAAACCCTTCTAGCTGGTTAGCTTGGATAGTAAGGTGTGAAGTAATTTTTAAGTTGGAAGATGATACTTACTTATTTTGGGGTGAAATGCAGGTTAATTTTGACGTTTAATACCATACTTAGCATAACCTGATGCAATAAGAAAATAAAAGATTAAGGCTGATTAAACTACTGGAGAAATGGAAAAGACTATGGCCTCACCATGAATTAATTAGGCCTTAATGAAATAATTTCCAACTTAAATACATAATACTGGATGAAATAAATAATACTGAATACAGTCTTATGGAGCAAGCAATGCTTCTAGAAACAGGAAACCTGATAAAAACTGTTTACATTGTGCAAATGCTGCTTGGTTTTGAGGCTCACATGCCTATTTTACAATCTAAATTAAAAAATGCACTTTAAAAAAAAAAAAAAACTAGAAGGGATGAGATAATATTGGGCAAAACATCTCTGTGCCACCTTCTTTCTTTGCTGCTCTAATGTTCTGCTGCCCTGGGGATGAGCTGCGATATATGAAATAGCACTTCCAGGGATATGGTATAACATGGTATATGGAAACAAGGAATGATGCTGTGAAGCTATAAGAATCAGTGCTGGGGGAGTCTTTTGGTGGGTTTTTTTGTTCTGTCTTTATTTATTTATTTATTATTTATGTTTATTAATATGTTACGAAGAACACAAACCAAACTTACTAGCCAGTAATACGAAAGTAGGCAGGAGATTTAGGAAAACTGTCCAGTATGTTATACATGATAGTATTAAGAAATAACAAATCCTCAATAGCTGCAAAACTTTTGATTTAAGAGCAGTCCTCATGAATGAGTTTTATTTTGTTTGAAAGTATTTAAAACTAAGACAAGCAGAGGAACTTGGTTCTGATAAAATTTAATATATTTTGAAATTCTTTATACTATATAAAGTTCTATACAAAATGCTTTACATCAGTATATAGATGACACACAGTTCTGAAAGTTTCGCCTGTGTGAATATATTAATATAAACACACACTGTGTGATGTGTTCCTCCAGGAACCTGTACACATGTTTATATTGCTGAGGTTGCTTATGAAGAAGGAATTTCAACTGTGGTTCTCAAACTATTTCAGTTGACTATATTATGTACCGTTTGTTGTAAGCAAAAGCAGAAATAACATTTTCTGTAGATTTTAATACAGATATTTGCCTGTTCTTTGGAACTCAGATCACACTTTTGTCTTAAAAGGAAACGTTTAGGCGAGCCATATTTAAATTTAAAGTGATTTTCTGCTCAAGTCTTGGCCTACTTTTAATGGAATCTGCTGTAGTGGTATTTGAATCATTACGTGCACGCTGAGACTGGGCTTCCACTTTGTGCCTGCACTAAACCAGTGTGCAGCTTGTTTTAGTGAGGTTTTTGTTGGAAGGGTGTAAGATTTTGGCCACGCTATTGTAACACTTAATTTTCTTTTGGAACGATTGAACGTTGTGTGATGTTCTATTGGTCTTAATTCATGGAGCTTATTGGGTGTCGTCTTGCTGTGTTTTTCCCCAAAAGGCGACAACCGTGTACTGTGACTGAAGTTTTCCAGTTTTGCTGGGTGCTGTTTGTTCATGCAAAAGGTAAGAGATTTGAAAGGGATTAAATCCAGAAAACCTGGTTTTGTTAGTCATTACATCAGTCCTTGAATACTGAATAGGTGCAAGCATTGCTGAATTAAGAAATGCCTTTGGAGAAGGAGCCTTCTCAGAACAGCCCGAAGTAATGAATTTCGTCTTAATTTCCCCAGGTCTCTGTTTTACCACACTTGTAGGGTGAGCCATATGACCAAACAGTTTGCTTTTATATGCAATAAATTAATAGGTGGCTTTTATATGGAACATTTTATACAAAGTTACCAGTATTGAGAAGTTTTATGCTGTAATTCAACGGAGAAAAATTAGCTTAGCATTTTAGTGAATTAATATTTAGATGTTGTTGTAATTAACATAAGGTGTATATGTATGTTTACTGGGAACAAAGAATATTTGAATTCCTCCTACCTTTCCAGCAACACTGAAAATATTTAATGAATTTTTTTCTACAACCTACTAAAAATTTATCCTAAAATGCTAGATCTGTATACTTTCCTGCTAGTATCACAGACAGCGTTCTAATTCTTTTGATAGCCTGTTTGCTCCCCTACCTTTTTAAAAAATGAGCACACGGCAACTGTACCAAATAACTATATGCATTACTAAATAGGTCTGCACACGCCTGTCTTGCAAGGGTGATTTTCTTTTGGTTTTGGGACATAGCACTATATACAGAAATGGCTGACTTGAAGACTGAGATTCCTTTGGAAGATGTGAGGGGGTCCTCTGTTAGTATGCTTCTGTAGAAATAATGCAATGAACAGACAATATATTGCAACGTATATACAACTTTTATCATAATAGCAGCCTTAAACCTAATAAGAATAGTAGAGGATTTCACAGTTTTTCTTGATAATGACTGATGGAGAAAAAGCCACAGGAGGGAACGAGATTAAGTCTTTATTTTAGGCCTAAGTTGTCCGGTCATACCACATGTAGTCCGAAGTCTTCCCTCACTAAACCTGTGTCTTAAAGAGTTTCTGCATACCTAGGGCTTTATTCAAGTACTGCTTAGATGGGTGTTCGCTGGGAATTCTGTATAGGAGAGTGTTTTGAGGAAAATAAAGACAAGATTTACATTCACTGAAAGAATGCCTTTGTAGGTTCAGGTCCATCGATAATTTCCAGAGACATTTTACATTTGTCCGTACCATAACTTCTAGTAGAAGAAAACTAACAGTTCCGTTTCTAAAAGAAAGGGATAAAAGGAGTTTTGGTTTGGTTTTGAGGTGTGTGGTGGGGTGTTTGTTTTCCGATTTAGAAGTGAATCAGTGTTAAGATTCCTGCAGTGTGCTGTAATTTCCTTAATTGGCTGCTTTTGAGGATAGGACAGAGTAGACTGTTACAATATTGAATTATCTGGCACTTGTTTTGTACAACACAGATTAGCCTTTCTTTCTACACTGTACCACATTGCAGGGGGTTGCCAGCAACTCCCTTTAGGAAAAGGTACTGGCCACATTACTTGGACCCTCACCACCACGTCTTTGGGCAAGGATCAAGAGGGGTGTGGTACTGCACGAGTGCGGTACTGAACATTGCATCTTATGTAGAAGATGCCGTTTTCCAGTAGGCTGCAAATTCCACTTCACTGGGGAAGAGGAACCTTTCCTAAACAAGTTGGTTGCTTGCAACCCTCAAACAGTATGATTGTTGGGTTTTTTCTTTTTTTTTCTTTCTTTTTGTTCTTCAGTCCAGTATAGCGCTCGCAAGTAGTATGAAATATCTATTCGTATTCCACTGAGTCCGGGGGAGAGTTGGTCCTGTACTTTATTTCTAGTCAGTCAGGACTTTACCTCTTTAGCATAGTTAGGCAACTGAGAGAGTAAGTAGGTCATTCTGAAAAATCACAGGGTTTTCTTTTCCATTCTATAAAATCCCTGCTTTTATGGGTACACTGGACAGTCGACAAGATGCAGAGGGACTTTTTGAGTCTTCCTATTGCCAAATTATTGGTTAATATCTTTGAGGAACTACATCATCATTAACTACATGTTTATTAGCGAGCAGTTTCAGATAGAAATTAACTTTGTACAGAATACCATGTTGATGACGTACCCAAATAAATGTGACAAGAAAAAAGGAAAACATACAGTAATTGTAAAGCTAGTAAATGACTAGTGGTACATTTATTCAAGTGTGGCAGCACAGAAATGGAAACTAAATGGTGATCATTTAAGGCACTTAAGTATTCATGTTGTTCACTGTGTTTAGAGGGTTGGCAGTAATCCTTATCATGGCAACCGCACATCAGTGCAAGTTCAGGCTTGTCTCTGATATTTCTGCAAGCCTGAAGATCATTGCGTTCAGTTTCACAAAGGCGGAAAGTACAGGTCTTGTTCGTGCCTTTGGTACGCGCTGCAAAGTAAGGCAGTGACTTTGTTTAGCAATACTGCATTTCTTAGGTACTGTTTTTAAGAATTTCTATTTAAATTCTTTACCTTGACTTTTGTCTTTCTTTAAAATGGAAATGGAAAAAAAATTACGCTGCACTGTGATAACTGTTTTTTTAATTGTTTAGTAAAAGGCTGTGAAAGGGAGTAGTAAGCTATTGTTTGAAATGTCATTGACAAATTATTTGTATGAAACTACTGGTATTGTAAAATTGGATTTATTTTTGACGGCTGACAGTAACAATTGCCATGCTGGAGTTCAGGGTTATGAAAATGAAGCTATATTACAAGAGTTACTCCTTGAAGATTCTGATTTATTAACATTTTGCTATTGTATTTAGCTTTCATTGCTTTGCTGTGAATGTTTAATGATTTGCAGATAACTGATAAATGTGTACAGGTAATTCAAATTTCATGTAGGCTTCATTGTTTTAAATAGATCCAGATATGTGTATTGGAATTATTTCTCTTTTAACAGACATGGAATCAGAAAATTGAATATAAATTTGAACGAAATAGTATGTTACTAGTAGAAAAGTAACAGCGTAATTCAGAAAAAATCTTTTAATCGTGTATACATTTTGATGTGTTCTAAGTGATTTTATTACTGTGTGTTAGATTTCTTCAAGGATTTAAAACTGTTCTTCATAGTGGGTTCAGCTAAGTGGTTTGGAGCTTACCTGAAAAGAGAGGAGGAAAAAAAAAAAAAGAGAGAGTAGAAGAGTTATTAGTATTGAAAGAGTAATAGAAAATCATGCTGTGCATAGAAATTAATGGAATTGTGATTTATGGTTTTAATTAATGGTACAGTTTATTTTACCAGACTCTTTTTAGTTATGGCTGTTCCTCTAAAGGAGTATCATAAACCTAAACGAGTTCAGTAAAAAGACGAATGAAGCTGAATATGATCTTTGTGAAAGGTAATAATAAGAGTGAAGAGGTTACAGGGATTCTTTTCTGCAGGAAGATGATAAATAAAAAAATACTTGCTACATTGTAAACCAGATCAGAGGCAGCCGTTTTAACTCTTTTTGTAAAGCACAAGAGATATAAAGTTAAATTTATTACTGTTTATAATGAGCATGCCCCCAACAACATTTTTTGTAAACAAAAGATTGGTAAAGAAAAATGACCTCCTGACTTGGCATTGAATATAGATTTATTCTGGAGAATAGGGCAGGGACTGACGGAGGGGGTGGTGCTTTCTTGTTCTGCGACATCTGAACGCTTGGGTCTAGCCTAGCTAACGTTACAGTTGTTTGCAACACTTCACAGTGATGCAAAATTGGGGAAAGGGAAAGTCTCAGTCAGAACCCATTCTTCCCCCTTAACACGCCTTTAGCATAACGTTCTGCTTCAGGCAGATGGAGTAAGAATCTGTGAAGGACGTAGCGCTGCCAGGCAGTGGGGCTTGTGTTGCCAGAGTTATGGTAACAAATTTTTCTTCCTTGAGGCAGTTTGCGTTATACAGTTTATACTGCTTCAAGTTATTTATTCGCTGATTAATCAGATTACTGTGCATGAGGGAGTCTGCAGTATCATGTTTATCAACATTTTGGTAAGGTTTGTTTTCAAAACAGCACAATATATTTGAGTTCCTGCACAATTGCCGCCGTTTCTGAAAACATATTTTCCTATTATATTGGCTATATTTTATTAAGTGTGTGTCTGGTTTACTACCTGCGTTTCTATCCAGATATTTATAGTCACCAGAGTCTGTATTTCCAAGACTCCATGGTTGATCGTAATACAAATATCAACAATTTCTTGGTTAAAAGAATATTAAGTCTATGTGAATTTTAATTAAATGTTGTATGTCTTTTTAATATTGAAGGTAATTTTCCTATGATCAGTGATGACTTGGTCAATTCCTACCACCTCTTGTTATGTGCTTTGGATCTAGTGTATGGAAATGCTCTCCAGTGTCCTAACCGTAAAGAACTTCTGAACCCTAATTTTAAAGGTATGCTGGAAAAAACTCTCTATGCAAAGCCTGCAAGAACTTCTAAGGCTATTGAAGCTAGTATGAATCTGTGTGGCAGAGAGCAAGTCGAATAATAATTGCTTTGAAATATGTGGGAATTAATATTTTGCATATCTGGCCACACAGATTTATACTAATGTAGTATGTCATAACAGACTACCGAATTTTGTCAATAATATAGTAAGTCAAGAATTTAATTTACAATGGAAATACCATGGAAGAAAGTTCCAGAGTAAGAATTTCAGTTGATGACATCGCAGTGACAGAGTGCCTCATGATGCAGTCGTTACTGCAGACAGTCAGACTGGAGAGTTCCCGTGAGGCAGCAGCTTGGGAAGATCCAGTGCTTGGATACGAGAGTGGCAAGCTGGTTGTTCCTCTCATTTCTGGATCGCTGCTTTTCTTTTTCTGAAAAGAATGGAAGTGTAGGTTGGCTTGATAACCACAAAGGCAAATGAATGGTAAGAAGTTTCCGTTGAATTTCTGATGTAATTCTTTCCAGGCTTATACTTCATTCTCAGTGCTGTACAGTATTCGCGTTTACTTTGTAGTGGTTTGGATGTGAACCGGGACCATTAGCTCAGATCTATTTGAATAAATCTTTTGGTTCACAAGTTTGATCTGTTTTTTTAGTTAGAATTTATATTTTAAATTTTTACTACTCGGTATCTAACTTTTTTTAATCTCTGACTAAAAATTGACTTTCGAGAACATTATCAAATTGAGTGGGCATTATATAATTAATAATTAATTCAAGGAAACTAATTAGTTTCCTATTTTAACTTCACACTAACTAGACTACACAGCATAGAATTTAAGTTTAGTAAGAAAACAGGATATGGATATGCAAAATAGAATAATACAGTATTTTTAATTATAGGTTTACCCGAAGACTTTCATAGTAAGGATTATAAAGTATCCTCTGATCCTCCCTGCATCATTGAAAAACTGTGTTCATTACATTATGGATTAGTTTTAGAAGCAAAAGGCATAAAGGAACATTTTTGGAAGCCATATATTCGGAAACTTTTTGACAAAAAGGTTGGTTCCTAAATTTGTAATGTAGAAAAAGTTCTTCTTACTCATTATCTTTTTAAGAACTGACAAGTCCATCCTTTGTTCTTATCTGCCTTGCAGCTTTTAAAAGGAAAAGATGAAAATCTGACTGGATTTCTAGACCCTGGGAACTTTGGAGATAGTTTGTGAGTCACTGTATTTGTGCTTTGGTTTGCATTAGCATCCCTCTCTAATACAATTGCACTTGCATTATTATTTGTATCTTAACAGTAATAGTAGCTAGCTGACTTGCGTATTTGTTGAAGTTTACATGTTATGTTGTGTTTCAGTTCCTTCTCTTTGAGGTGGTATGGTCTGAGGCGTATTTGAATGAGGAGTGATTCCTCGGGAGGGTGTTACTTGATGTCTGCTTTTATTCCTATGTTTCTATGTTGCCTCAGATATTTTTTTATTATATAACTCAAAGTGTTTGTATTTAAAAGATGTGGGAGCACACTGAATGAGTTTGAAGTGGGAGGGGAAAAAATGGGGTTTTGTGGTATTTTTTTCTGTATAAACCCAGAGATGCTTATGAGTAGGACTTTCTTTGAAATAGTATGAAAATGGTAAGCAGAGTTTATGGTGATGTGATGCTGTGTAAGTTTGGAGGAGTTTCCAGCCAAATACAAATTCTCGATGTTTTATTGTGTTCCTCGTGCAGCTATACTAAGTGGCAAGCCATCAGGCATAATGGGAGAATAACCTTCTTGCCACTGTCACGTTTGAGATGCTGTAGATTTTAAAGGCACTCCAATGCTTAATTCAGGGTTAAAGGAAGTTCTGAAGTAGACATCCAGCAGGCCAGAACTGTGTTCGGTAATAACCAAGTGAACAAAGCACTGTCTAAATACAGAGGGGTTTGTATCTGCCTTTTCCTTTCTGCTGTAGCAAAGCCATCAACAAGGCCTACGAGGAGTATGTGTTGTCGGTAGGAAATCTGGATGAGCGAATATTTCTCGGGGAGGATGCAGATGAAGAAATTGGAACGCTCACGAGGTGCTTAAACACAACTTCAGGAATGGAAACAGCTGAAAGAGTACAGGTGAAGCATAATTTGCAGCAGCACTTTGACAGGGTGAGTATGACACGGTCTGTGTTGCTGTTTCTATATGGAGAATAAGTTGAGCTGGTCTGTGTCCGACGAGGAGAAGCAGCTACTAGAAATTACATGTATGCCTATGAGTACAGAATGTCAAAACGTTCCTGAAGATGTAAAAGATGTCTTAAGGGAGGAAGGACACAAGGCAGGCAAATAAAAGAGGGATATAAGCTCTATTAGCACTATCAGATGACAGGGAGCAAAGGGGTAAAAAGTCTAGGTCACTGAGATAGTTAACGTGAGCTCTTCCCAGTGTGAGAATTGGTTGATGGCTTTCAACATTCTGGAGAGAAAAGATCACAATAACCTTATTTGCAACATCAGTGCAAAGAGTTAATTCTTTGCGTCTGATATATTTAAAGAAATAATCAACCACGAAGTTCTGCTGGTGTAGTTCTGGGTGTGTAACTCCTGTAGGTTTCTGTAGCAATGAAACGGTGTGGCCCCTAACACAGCAGCTCGCAGCTGCAGTGCTTGTGCTGTCTGTGCTCCGGGGCGTCCCGGCAGGGCTGGGGAGCCCTCTTCCCTGGCAGGGTATGGGCACAGAAGTAAAACACACTTAGGAGGGGGGGGGGGGGGGGGGGAGTGGGAGGAGCATTGGGAGCTAGACTTCATGGTGAAAAGACTGCGAAATGTAATGTAGTTGTTAAAATAAGGGAAGTGTTTCTTGGTTAAGTAATTGTGTGGTTAGATAATTAGAAGATGCAGTGGTTTTCCTTGTACACTAATTGAGGGAGCATCCTTGATGTTAAACTATTTTGATGTGATGGCTTGATCTGATGCAAATGAATTAAAATGCTAATCAGGAGGCCTTCTCACATCGGGAGTTACACCTGCTGAAAGGGAACCCTGGCTCAGTATGCTTTTCCTGTGAGCTACAGCTGTCTTTGGTGCTCAGGGGACGGGAGGGGGCTGCTAGGGGCTTTGGCGTTTTTTCAGGTTGGCCTAGTTGTTTCCCACCTCACTCCCAGTATCTGTGTTTGTGTGAGGTCACATCATCTCAGTTTATAGAAACAGCCAAGTGACGCGGAGAAATCTTTCATTGCTGGCTATTAACTTTTTCCGTTTGTTTGTTTGCGCTGATTGATTCCTAGCCAGTTTTTCCAGGCCTATATCATAACACAGGGTAAGAAATCTACAGCTTGACACTTCTAGGTTGTGACCTGTATCTCGGTTTTATAACAGCGTACACTTGTATGCTTATTTTTTGGGTTTTTTTTAGTCCAAATCACTTAGGATTACAACCCCACTGACTGGCCGCAAGTATATTAAAGAGAGCAACCCATATGTGACACCTGTTTCCATAGCAACGTACAGTTTGAGCCGCCTTCATACGATGCTGGCAGGACTGAAAAATGCCCCCAGTGAAAACCTGGAGCAAATACTCAGGTAAGTTTGATGTCCAGCTAATCAAATAATTCTATTTTTTAAATAGTTTTAATAACAACCATTAATGCTAACCAGTGTAATTTAAAATGTGAGTCAGTCTTGAAGTTCTGGAATAAAATAGGACCCAGCGAGACATTTAAATTTGGAAAGATTTTGTTCTCTTTATTCAGATACATTTGTCCTTAAGACGTTGATGACTGTAAGAACAAGCGGTTCTGAGCTGCTCTGACAGCAAACTGCTAATACAAAACTTTCAAGACTTTTCTTCTTCCTACCTAGCAAATCACTCCATACTGCAGGAGATGCAAAATAAAATTTATTCTCCATGCAGATAAACGTTGCTTCAGGTACAATATATTTTAAAACACTTTTTGTATCGTGTGGAAAATGGTGTTGAAGTATTTACCCCTTGTCACAAAAAGATATGCATATTTACTGCAATGGATATAATAACAATATGCTATGGACATTTTACAGTGCATGTACAGGTGGGCACATACGGGGGGGGGGTTGCTATGCAATATTTTTACAGTTTCATGCTTTCATCATATTACGAAAATAGCTGTGGGATTTTGGTTTTTGTCTTGGTAGGAAGAGTATGTTGTCAATGTTTAGTTTTTATTTACAGGGCATGTTCCAGGGATCCTTCTCAATCTATTGCAAATAGAGTAAAAGAAATGCATGAAGTGTACTGCCAGAGCGTGCAGTCTGAAGGAGAATTCAGTAATTTTTCCAAAGGTGGGAAACATTTTACTTGTACAGAAAAGAATTAAAATGCCTGTAAACGCATTGCTCTTCTGCCATTAACTTGTAATTAACTTACAGTTTCACTTACAGGTTATGCTCTGGCACAAGTGTTTCTTCTATTTTGTCTTTTCCTGTATTCTTAAGACATAGCAGGTTTCAACACTGCATACCATTTTATAATCAGCCTTAGCTTTAATCACTGGAATCTGATGATACTTTCAGTTCTACAGAGCTGAAATGAAAAGCACTGTTAAGGGCACTGCTTTGTCTCTCCAATACAATAGTGGTGGCGTGGATTTCTGGCATGAAAAACCTGACTAACTGTAGTCTTTAAAAATCCTGCAGCAATTTTGGCTTACATACAAGGGTGGATTAGTATGGATATTAAAATCCTGCCAGTGTAAACACAAAGTATTATTTGCAAAGTTGTTGAAAGTGTGTGAAGAGGGATTGAAAATAAGGAAGATGCTCTTGAGCTTCTTGTTTCTTAATAAGGCTTTACTCTGTTCTTGTCAGCAGGTTGCTTCTGTGTTTTCTGTTGCACAGTGCAAGTTGGTTCCACAGAGGCATAACTTCTCATTGTGTTTTCTGAACTTGAAATACGTACATTATATTACGGCAATGTTAAGGATTGTTCTTACAGGTGGTGTTTTCCTCAAAATCTGGGTTCAGTAGTAAGTTATTCTGCTCTGCATTCACAAGTCAGTGCAGCATGGGAGAAGGATTCCCAACTTAACCTAGGACTAATTGGTTTAGTCCTGACAGTATTGTAGCCGCAGCAGCATGGAAATCCACACAAGCTACTGAATTGCTGTATTTCTATAGCTTAAGATAAGAATATAATCATTTTATCCTACATCACAATATTGCTTCTATTTATAATTCCTGCAGATGTTGCCAGTAAGCATTTTCGTCGTGCTGAGGTGCTGTACTACAAGGTCTTGGAGTCAGTCATTGAGCAGGAGAGGAGGAGACTGGGAGATGCTGACTTATCTGTAAGGACAACTAATCAAATTGTACCTGATTTTTAAAGGTGGACCTACAAAAAAGGAAACCAGTTGTAAAGCAGACTAGGCAGCTATTTAACAGGAGGGTAAATCTCTGAAAAATAGCTTGTAAGTACACCTGAATGGAACAGGAAAGTGTACAAGAAATAAGTTGTGTTTCCAGACACAAAGACATGTGAGATTTTTAATGACTAAAGATGGCTCCTTTTGGATTCTCTTCTGTGTCTTGCAAGATAACGTCTCTTTTTATAAGCTTGACAATCTTGCTGTTGCTGCAGAACAGAAAGCATTTCATTGTTCTATAGTTACTGTAAATTAAGCATTACAATTTGCACCTCTCTTGCAGGCAATCCTGGAGCAAGACGTGTTTCACAGATCTCTGCTGGCATGCTGCCTCGAGATAATTACCTTTACATATAAACCACCTGGAAACTTCCCATTCATCACTGAAATATTTGACATTCCAGTTTATCATTTTTATAAGGTAAAAAGTGTTTGACAGCTAGAAATGCTTATTAAGCCATGGGTGCTCTGTTGACTTGTGTTAGGTCATCTCCTTGCCTAGACGTTAACTGGCACGTTACCCCTTCATGCTCAGCTTTGCCCCTCTTTGTACTGAAAAAATACTACCCAGGTGTCTGTCATTCCAGGGCGTGCCTTGGGCATTTTAAAAATCAAAATAGCGGTTTAATGCAGGAGCAGTGTCCAAGTATCTATATAGAAACTAGTGCTTTATCATTTCATCATGAGCTACTGTTGCAACTGTTCCGCAACACTGCCTGACATGTTTGCTTGTTTAGAAAGATACAAATACCCATCTTCGAGATACCATCTGACTGAGTCACCGTAATGCAGCCTTAATATTTCTCATCATCTCTTTTCCTTGAATATCGGGAATTAAAATGAGATCTTTTTGTAAGAAATATATGAAACAAGTACGTCATGTGGATCACGATTATCTGCCTTACAGGTAATTGAGGTTTTCATTAGAGCAGAGGACGGCCTTTGTCGGGAAGTGGTAAAACACCTTAATCATATCGAAGAGCAGATCTTAGAAAGTATGGCATGGAAACAGGAATCCATACTGTGGGACAGAATCAGAGAGAATGAAAACAAAGTTCCTACTTGTGAAGAGGTGAGGACTTTTTGCAGTGTTTTACCTAGTTTTTCTATTTGGAGAGGAGGGTAGAGAGCAGACGTTACCCCCTGAAAGAGAGGCTTCAGCTGTCCAGATTTCAGTTTCACCCTGCAACCTAACCAGTGCAGAGAAAACAGCAGACGGAGTGTGCTCCGGTCTGTTTGGGGACATCTCTACGGAGGGATCCAGCTGAGATGATTTTCACCCTGCATTTACATCCATTTACCGTGGCCAAACTGGGACGGCTGAACCAGTCACTCACATGTGAAAAAATTACTAGACAGGCAGAAATGTGGTAAAAAGTCCAGACTTTTAATTGTAGGCACAGAAAGATTATTACAGTACTGTATCTTCTGGAGTAGTACAGTCACAACAAAGTTTTAGTTAGGCTTTATTGTAAGTTTTTCAGCATTCCTGTTTTTATTTTTCCCCCCCCATACTGTTTCACTGTTCAAAATCTGTAGTACAGAAGCTTTTAGAAATTTGTTATGTAGTCCATGTGTGATACAGACACTCTAATAGGAGTATAAATATTTTAGGTAATGCCACCTCAGTACTTTGAGAGATCTGCTGGGAACAGTGTTGTCGGTTCACCATTGACACCAAGACGAATAAATGAGGTTCGTGCTGAAACTGGAGGCCTAGGAAAAGGTGAGACTAAGCTTCATAGATTTAAAAATTAAAGCCGTGGTCTAAGTCGTGCACAGCAAGGAGGCTGCTTTAATGTCAACGTACAGTTCATTGCAAACACATTCATAAATGGTTTTTCCATTGCAAGTCACATGGTTTCAGTGTGAACAAAATACTGAGTGCATTTGTCTTAACCACCTGAAAACACCACATCAGAACAGTTAGCTACATCAACATTATATAATATATACATATGTATACATACATATGCTATTTATTTATACACTACTTGTGCTCTAATAGGTAGCACTTGAACAGGTTGCTTTGCTGTTATACCAAAGTTCCACTGTATATTTAGTTATGTGAAGTCTCAAACTATTTTCTTCTGGAAAAATGAAACATAATATGTTTAGGTTAGAAAAGTATTAAACAAAGCATTACTTGAGATTAAGTTGCCTCTAAAAGCACTCTGTAAGCCACAAATGTAGACATAAGGAATTTAAAAAAAAATATTTCCTGAAGAGCTTTGCAGGACGGAGTTTGTTTCTCATTAGATTTCTGTCACATATTTGTCTAATAAGGGATTATACAACAAGAGCCAACTACACCGAGGGGGGGGGGGTGTTTTCATCCACAGGCCTGTCGTCCTCTCCGACTACCCTGTATGACAGATACAGTTCTCCTGCCGCCAATCCTACAAGGAGAAGACTGTTTGTTGACAACGACAACAACTCTGACAGTGGAACTCCAGTAAGAGTTTCCCAACAGCCCGTGGTAAACACCGTGCCAGTGCAGAACATGAATCCCGAAGCAATGTCCGTGACTCCAGTGCCCGGCCAGACGCTCGTTACAGTGGCCACTGCCACCGTCACAGCCAATAATGGGCAAACTGTGACAATACCAGTACAAGGTGAGAGAAAAAGCACAGCCAAATTATTCGACTTGTTCCCATCACAGCATTAGGACACAGCAAGGGGGAGAGGGGGGAACAGTCCGCCAGTGGAGGGGGGAAAAAAAAGAAGTATGCTTAAGGATTCATAGTGGGGAAAAATTGACTAGGTGAGCAGAATTTAGAGACAACCCAGGAACTTCTGGCTGCCAATGTCTATTTTATAAAAACCAGTTATTTCAGTAAGCCTTCCTTTCTCAACTGGCATAGGATAAAAGTTGTATTAGCATGAAAAACTTGGTCCAATTTCATTATCTTATCTCCTTATGTGGAAAATTCAGAGTATTTTAACAAAACAATTTCATATATAATACGCTAAATATAGTTATAAGCAACTAATAAAAGAATTACTGAATTAGTCGAAAAAACAAAATTAAACCACCCCAACCTGCTCTTACTTTGGACTCTTTTTTTCTTAAACTACAGGTATTGCCAATGAAAATGGAGGAATAACTTTCTTCCCAGTGCAAGTGAACGTAGGTACGCAGCCTCAAGCTGTCTCTGGTCCCATCCAGCCTCTCAGCGCCCAGGCGCTTGCTGGGACCCTGAACCCCCCGATGAGCGGGGCGACGCTGCAGTTACCCGGCCAGCTAACGGTGCAGCAGATCTCGCCCGGAGAGCAAAGACAAACCCAGCCATTTACCACTGCCACATCCGTCAGGCCTCGGAAGATGGGCTCACTGTCACTCTTCTTTAGAAAGGTACTTTTTGGTCTAATTTGTGCTTTGCTTAGTTTGTATTTCAGTAAGCCTGCAGTGATTTTAAATGGTATGCTTATATTAGTAGTACTGAGAGCGTGTTCCATTTCGGAGCTAATCTATGCCCTTTGTCTATTCACACCCCTACCTGAGGAGCAGTTTTCTTACGCAGGCACCTTCTCGCTAGCAAAGGAGTCCCGTCACCTCAGCTACTGCATCACTACCTGTGACGTAGATTATGTTCTTGGCCAGCAGGTACTCGAAGGTGTCCGTTTTCTTTAAGGCTCTTTAAAAGGAAGAAATTCACCTCTGAGATACCGTGGTTTCTCTAGGCTGTGCAGTGCCCTTCCTGTGGGCAGGACAGCTCAGCATTCCGAAGTTTCAAACAAATGTTGTTCTTAGCATCGATACCGGTACCGAGAATGTCTGCGTCTTGTAAGCCAAAAAGTTATATTTAGTGACTCTTCTTTTGGCTTCTCACTTGCACGAGTTCCACAGGGTGTGCGAGGCTGAGCCACTCTCTAGCCGGGTAAGAAAAGCAGGACGGCTGTGGCCCTAAGCACAGCTTCCATTTCAACAGGTGTATCATTTAGCTAGCGTTCGTCTGAGGGATCTCTGTGTCAAGCTCGATGTATCTGACGACCTGCGGAAAAAGATCTGGACGTGTTTCGAGTATTCCTTGGTGCACTGCCCTGAAATCATGATGGACAGACATTTGGATCAGCTGCTGATGTGTGCCATCTATGTCATGGCTAAGGTAAGGCGTGAATAAAGAAAACAAGCAAAAAAACCCCAAAACTTTAAGACTTAGTATTCCAAAGACTACAATTCCTCAAAAATGCCCCAGACAGCAAACCACAAAGACACTACGAACCTGTCCTGTTCATCTCCCCTTAGGTTACTAAGGAGGACAGATCATTTCAGAACATTATGCGCTGCTATCGGACACAACCGCAAGCCAAGAGCCATGTAAGTACAGCTGGCGTTACGCCATGTGGTAGCAGCTTTATTAAATGCCTTGGTTCTATTTCAGGAACGGATCACTTTTTGAAGTAACGTTTGACATTAAATAAATGCAGCCTGCGAGCCATTCTCCTCCAAAATCCTGCACCAGTGAAAGCTTTGTATGCTAAACCATAGCTACAACAGGAAAGGTCTTTACTTAGAACCTAAGGAGGCAGTGCCTATCGGATAATACGCCCGTTAGGAGGCTGTATTTTCTGCAAGAAGGAATAAGTTTCTAAAAGGGAGACAATGTGATGCAGACTGTTCTTTCCAGAGTATGTAACTGCGTATCTAGTCATCCTGCCTTTGCCACGCTCCTCTCTTTCCCCGCAGGTGTATCGGAGTGTCCTGATAAAAGGCAGGAGACGCCGGTGCCGCTCTGGCAGCAGTGACAGCAATAGCCAGCAGAACTCGCCTACAGACAGAAGTAAAGAAAGAAACAAAGAAAGAAGTGAGTGATTCCACATCCCAGATGTTTGGTTTTAATTCCATTTCCAAAGCAGTGTGCATAAGAGCGGGATTTTATGTCACCCCACCCCAAACAGTTCCTTCTTTGGTAAACTTGGACCCAATTAGGAAT
This sequence comes from Falco rusticolus, assembly GCF_015220075.1. NCBI lineage: Eukaryota > Metazoa > Chordata > Aves > Falconiformes > Falconidae > Falco > Falco rusticolus. The sequence goes on from NC_051201.1 coordinate 17,844,458, forward strand.
ATATCATTAACATTTAAAAGTTGCTGCAATTCAAGCTTAGCATTACACCCACATTGACAGTTTTGAATCCACGACATGTGCTTACATCAAGAGTTTACCGTGACAGCTGGCCTCGACTCCCCGAGTTCAGTTTGTTCGCCAAAGCAGGTGTCTTTGTAGAATGCAAGAAAATGAGTGCTAGCCCGCGTTCGGCCGCTTTTATTTCCTGCGGCTGCAGCAGTTTCCTTTAGAGTAGCTGGCTGACGGCAGCGCCGCAACAGCCCAGCCACCCGCAGCAGCTGTTGGGGCATCTCTGACATCCCTGAAGACTCTTTCCCTGGTATTTGAACAGACACATTTTCCTTGAAATAACATTTATACAGGAAAGCACGTAAGTGATGCTGTATACTCCTACCCCCACTTTACTTAAATAGACGGCAGTATAAACTGTAGCTATTGATGTTTTCTGTCACAGAGAGGCGGCAGGGAGGGGAGGAAATAATGATATCTATTTTGCAACTTCCCACATTAAACCAGCAGGAAGTATTACTAAGCCAAGTATTTCTACTACTAGCTGAAAAAGACTACCGTTCCCTACCCGAGGCTGTGCCAGCTGGCACCGAGCGAGACCAGCTCCTGGAAGTATAGCACAAATGCCTGGAAAATGGCGTTTCAGCTCTGCTTATATCGTGACGAAACTCACGCTTATGCAGAAAAGCCACTTGCAGTTTATCCAGGCAGAGGTTAGAAATCAAACACGTTTCTGTACACCTGCAGAGCAGGTGGTTGGTCTCGAACACCAGACTGCTTTTTTGTAAGGGAAGATGCTAAGGGAACAGAATTAGCGTCGCTGACACTGACACCGGGCTCGCGGTCACTACTGCGGTGCAGGACCCCAGCGCGGCTGCGTGCCTGGGGGTGAGGGGCCGGGGCGCGTTAGGCAGCTGTGGCTGCGTAACAGAGGGATTGCGCTCCTCTCGGCAGCCAGCAGAGACTCCAGCCCAGTGATGCGCTCCAGCAGCACCCTGCCCGTACCGCACCCCAACAGCGCACCCCCCACCCCGACCCGGCTGACAGGTGCCAACAGTGACACAGAGGAGGAAGAGCGCGGGGATCTTATACAATTCTACAACAACATCTATATCGAGCAGATTAAAGAATTTGCCCTGAAGTATACTTCAAATGCAGTAAGTTAAATTCCGTGCTTTTCATTAGTAATTCGTTTGGGGTTTTTTGTAATGTACGTGCAGTAAAATACTCTGAGCTAACCTCACCGTAAGCAAATTCAAAGGGTTATATTTTTACGACAGTAATTTCACCTCAAGGGCAGACTGTGCTGCTAAAACACCAAGTACTTTCAATGCCAATTTGCCGTTTCCTCCTGGATGAAATAGGCAGCACCGAGCGGTATCAACTGCCAGCCTCAGACAGGGTCAGAAAAGTAAATTAAGAAAATACTAATCTGGCCTAAGAACATGACAAAACTTGCATCTGTTCTAAAAACGGATGGTATGGCACCAGCAGAAAAACACTAAACTGTGTTTAAGGCAACCAACTCACTAAAGCCTTACTGCAGTAACACCCGAGACCAGGTACCAACCATCACGTGATTTTCATTTTCTCTTGTGCAGACCGACTCTCCTCCGCTCTCGCCCTACCCCTTTGTGAGGATTGGCTCCCCTCGCAGAATCCAGCTGTCCCAGAATCACCCAGTCTACATCTCGCCACACAAAAACGAGTCTACTCTCTCTCCTCGAGAGAAAATATTCTATTATTTCAGCAGCAGCCCATCTAAGGTGAGACTGCAGGGGTTTAGTTTGCTTTTATAAATCCTTACTTCGCTATTTTCTTTTTGGTAGTGAAATTAGAGAAGGTGGTGCAACACACCTTTCTGTTGACACCGTTTAACCTGTACTTTTTCACCTGACACTCTTCAAACTGTCAGTTCAGGCCTCTGAGAAGTTGTAAAGCAATTAGGCGTCCAAGGTACTTGTGTACTTTTAAAAGTTACTCTTGTCGCTGATCCACACGAACGACTGGGGAGGCGCAGCCAGGGCACCCTTTGCTTTCAGGTAACAGGTGAGTTACGTGGCATGGCCACCGCTCAGAGAGAACATTAAATACAGTCACATGCCTTATCTACCTAGCGGGGGAAAGAGTCCTCCAAGTGGCTCTTAACACAAAAGGACTTACCAGGTGGATACGTAACAGGCTGGGTCCTGTCACCTCTGGTCACCAGGAATGAAGCAGGAATCTTCCCTCAGAAGCATCTTCACTCTAGATGGCAGTGGCGGCGCCTGCGGGGGCGGGCAGCGGTCGTTCCCGCGGCAGGAGGGGGCCCTTCAGCTCTGTGTGCTGGAACAAGCGGCTCGCTTGAGCTCCAGCCGGGCTGGCGTACTCTAGCTCTGCAACGAGCAGTACGGGGATTAAACAGGTTGGTCTGTCACAGGCAGCAGATCGCCAGGAACAAAGCCTACATGATCCCGCTGTAACACAACTAACCGCCGTTCACTTTATGTTTTGCTCATCACAACAACGAGAGGTAATTCTGCTCCCCCCCCCCCTTTCTCCCTCCAGAGGCTAAAGGAAATTAACAGCATGGTTAGAACCGGAGAAACTCCGACCAAGAAGAGAGGCATTCTCTTAGAAGATGGTACCGAAGCACCAGCTAAGCGGATCTGTCAGGAGAATCACACGGCTCTGTTAAGACGACTACAAGACGTAGCAAATGACCGCGGGTCCCACTGAGCGCAGTGCCCCCACACAGGTATTCCCTCGCTGCTGCTCAGCCCGGGCAGAGCGTGCCGAGGAGCCCGGCCGGGCCCCGGCTGCCTTGCCCACCTCCAGGCTCTGGCTGCCGCAAGGGGCCAAGGAGCTGAGCGGTCGCACCCCTAACCCAGCTTTCCCCCCTGCGACAGGTATCGACAGCCACTTGCTCTAACCCGTCAACTCGCGCTGCTTGTGTCGGGGCTCCCCCGTCGCCCTCACCTTTGGACTGGGAAGTTACTCACGCGCCACATGTGGCAGCGCTGCACCAAGCTTCAGCGGCGTCTTGGTTTTTTTAACAGTAACCACCTCCACAAAAACAATGACTTACAGGTAATATTCCAGCAAAGTCCAGTTCTGCTTGGGAAGGGAAGATGGGAATAACCTTTCCAAGCCCCGAAGGAAGCTGGCCGAGTGGATCCTTTCCCTGTCCAGGATGTGCCGTGTGCCCCTGCCACCCATCATGTCATTCTGCTCCGCTGCTGGGGCGCCCTGTACAGAAGTAGGTAGCTTTGTGACGCCTTGGTTTTAGCTGTGCAATGTTTTCAAGTGAACTCACGTTCAAAGGTGGCACTTTGGTAGGGCTGTGAAGCACCACGTGTAAGGCAGAGTAGTTTTGCTGTATATTTGCAATGGCACTTTCTAAATGTGAATTATTTTTTTTTTTCCAAAGGCTGACTTCAGCTGTCTTTTCTGTATTGAAGCAATTTGATTTTTGTATTTATTTTCAAATTGACAGCCCATAGCTCCCCTCTTCAGCAAATGGCATTAAGGTTTCATTGTAGCGCGGTGCCTTTGCAGTAAGGAATGCAGGATGCTAGGGACGTCGGCTTTTTCCGAGGAATTTTATATACTTGTAACGTTCCTGCAGCGCGCTTTTCTTGAGAGTCAGGAACTGGCCACCTCACTCAGCAGCAGGACGGTGGGGTCCAGCTCTTAAAACATTTATGTAGCTTTTTTACTTTGTTTGTAAAGGACAGGGCTTGCAGGGGGTTGGGTTTGTTTTTTTTAGTGGACTAAATGAGGCAGCCTCGGAGAAATCTCTCCCCGCTACCAGGATAAGGAAGCGGCAAGTATATTACTATAGTTGTCTTATAAAATAGTTCCAAAATACCAGACTTAATAGGAAAGCATTAAACATACTAACACCTGGTACAGCAGGGCAGCTGACGGCTTCAGTGACACAATGGGGAACACCGGTGGCGTTAACGGAGAACGTAGCACACGTGGATTCCCAGAAGCTTATATAAGGAAACAAAAGTTAAAAGCTCTGTGTTTTTAATCATTCCTGCTCCTCTGAATTATTGGAAAACTTAGGATTTAATTCCACTGTCAATTCAATTCATGCAACATAAAAGCATCTTTTGTTCTTACCTGCGTAACAAAAAGGCTGAAGTCAAGAAATTGTGTAGATGTCTCTGTAAAAATATTTATGAAATTGTCAGACAATTCTTGTTACTCTGTACCATTTACGTTACTTTGTATGAAAATATTGCGAGTGTATTTTTCAATAAAGAACTTATAAACTCACACTCTTACGTGAAAAAAAGCAGCATGTGTGCAAAGCTGAAGAGAGCCTGTAGTTCTCAAATGCTAAACGTGCAAAAAAATACAAATTAACAGAACTATCATATATATAGGTGGAGTATACAAGCAGAAAAACTTCAGTCAAACATTGCAATTAATGGTTTAAAAATAATAATAATAAAATAATAATAAAATAATTATGCTTATTAGTCACACAAGGTAAGGATTTTCTCTTGTCCCAGTTCAGTCATGGCGTTTCCTCCCACGGCACGGGGGACCGCAGGGGGCTGGCCGGCCGCTCTCGGGGCGCAGCAGCGAGGCCGCCTGGCTGCACTGCGCTGCGCTCCAGCGGAAGGAGAATTACTGTCCTGTGCACCAGCCCACACCCTCACCTTCGAACTACGGGAGGGGAATTTCTAAAAATTCTTCATCAAGTTGTTGAGGGCTGCGGCTGCCGGTGGCCACGTGCTGCACCATTACCCCTCAGTACCTGCTGGATGTCATCTGTGTCATCACCTGGTGGCACTGAGCATCAGCAGCTTCTGTTGCTTCTGTCCCTTTCTGAAACCAAATAGTTCAGTAACCCTCAGCTGTAACAGCAGCACAGGGTGTTACGCTGTGAAACAAAAAAGCTACTTCAACAGAAGCACTCCAAAGGAAAATAACTCTAGTACGGAAACATTATTATTTAAAAAAAAAAAATCTGAAGTAGCTTCACAATATTTCTTTCAAGATTTAGTAGAGTCATTTGGTTGGAAGGGACCTACAGCAACCACCCAGGCCAAGGGCACACGCAGCTGCTGAAGCCTGCTAGCACAAGTTACAGTTTCTGAAATATTCTTTCTGGAGTTCAGAATTGCAGAGATACCATCAGAACCGCCCTTAAACCCCTGGCAGGGACCTCATCGCAGCTGTTCATTCAATGATACACCCGTACGGTCACGCCAGGAGAAAAAGCTCCGATCGCAGTGCTATTGCTTCAGTACTCATTTGCCTACCTTGCTGCTGGAACAGCTTCTTTTAACACACAAATCCAACTGCAGGAAGACATTGCCTTCTCTCCCCTTTCTCAGTCTACTAAAAAAAAATATATTATTTGGATTATTCTTTCTAAACAAAATTCCACATTCTCTACAGAAAAAAAAAAAGTCAAACTGCTATTAGCATGGCTCTAGCTTAGAGCAATCCAACCCGCTCACCAGACCGAGAGGCCCGTGGCAGCTCAAAGATAAAACTTACTTGACCAACCCTCATTTTTATTGCGCCACCCGAGCGCTCTCCCTTCTCCCTGTTTTTGCAGACTGCCGTGTTTCCTAAACCCCAGCAGCAACCAAAGGGAAACAGCAGCTGCCACATCTCTGAGCCCGCCACGGGCGATGCTCCCCAGGCGTTGCCTCGTATTGAGGCCCCCCAGCACCGCGGGGGCGGGCAGGAACACCCAACCGAGCCCTGCCTCTGCCCTGCTGCAGCTCCCGTGGGAGAGCACCCCAAGACTGGAAGGGATTAAAATTCTGTGCAAGCCCCTCACCTAAGTGGCTTAGGAAATTCCCAAGTCAGTGATTTAATACAGAGGTTTCTGAATAATTACTAAAAAAAAAAAAAAAAAGCTCTCTCATTGCAGTGCAGCCCAGCTGTGCCTCCCCACCCAGCCGGGACCCGGTGCTCGGGCACAGCGCGAACCCCATGTCCCGCCTCACACCCAGAGCCCTGCACCGAAGCTTTCCTCATGCCCGCTCCGAAGCGTTTACCTTTCGCCCTCAGCCTTCCCGGGAAGCGTTAGCGCAGAAACGTCTCCCAGACACGTTCCTTGGAACAAACCAACGCCCACACCTCAGCACCACTGCCCCGGCAACACCCGCTCAGCCTTCCCAGCGCCTCCTCCATCGCCGTTTTCTATCCCCGACTCGGAAGAGGCACCGGGCCATGCCAAGGCACTCGCAATTCCGCATAACCTGCCAGGTGTCCCAAGGGCACCGGCTGGCGGGGGCTTGAACGCCACACCGAAGGGACCACCAGCTGAGGTATGCGGCACGGAGCCACCCCCTCGCCCTTGTACCGGGTTACAGAGCAGCTGGCTGCTTCTCTCATGGCTGTTTACACGTCGAACACTGCGTTAAAGCCACTCGGTGCTGTACCCCGTTCTAGAGACTTCCCCGGCAGCAAGGGACCACTGAAAGCAAGCTGCTCCACAGCAGGGCCGTGCTCGACTAAGGCCATATGTCTGTTAGAAAGGTTAACAACCAGCCGCACGTGACACGGAGGATGGACTGGAACTGAACAAGCGCATATTTAGGATTAGCGGAAATCTGTTCCCTGAAATGCAAATAACAAAACCCAGGAACACTATGAAGGATTATCATCGTCGTTATTTTTTAAGCAGTGAATCAGCTGCACAAGAATCAAGAAAAAGGTAAGAGAGCAACCAAAGAAACATTTTCTAACTATTAAGCTAGCTGCCAAGCAGCTCCCAGAAGCTGTTTGATTGAAGCCCAAGACAGCAGCAGCCGCGGCTGCCGCCAGCGCTGCCCTGTGCTGTGCCACACACCCGCCCGCCGGCACCAAGCGCTGGGGAAGGCCAGGCTGGATGGAGCCGCCTGGGGCCCAGACCCTTCCCAGCGCCACGAGGGGCAGGGCGCAGCTCCGGTAAGAGCTGCCGAGATACCCAAAAGCAGCGGAGGGATCTCGGCCGCGCGAGGGCACGGCTGGCCTGCCCGAGGCCCGGCGAGAGGCCGCTCCCCACGCGTGGCACCGCCAGCTCGGCCCAGCCGCAAGCAGGGAGGAGCGGAACGCGGCCAAGCGCGCTCCAGAGCGAGGGGGTCCTGGGGCAGTTCCTTCAGCCCCGCGCTGCGTGCGCGCCCAAGGCCTCTGCTTCTACCAAGCACCTCAGAAGTGCTGGAGGCAGACGCCGGCTGAAGCCCCACACCACAGCTGCTGCCACAGCCCTGCCCCACCTACCAGCCTTTCCTCCTGCTGCAAGAGGGAGGCCGAGCAAGAAACCGGCTCCCGCTACCGCCTCCCCTCTCCCTCCCTCCCGCCCTCTCGAAGGAGGGGATCAGCAGCGAGACCACTCACCCTTTTCCACAAGGGCTGGACACAGTCTTCGATCCCTTCAGCAAAGATCCCGGGGGGAAGCCATCGCACCCGTGCTGGGAGACGAAGCCAGGAGCTGTCTGCAGAGCTTCACGTGGCCACGCCAGCCCAGGAGACGCCGCACGCGCTGCCAGCACACACTCACCGCTGCACCCCGGAGCGGGCACTCGCAGCCTCCTGCCCCGCAGGATTCCCCTCCCGCCAACGGAGGTGGGCCAGACAGCTTCCGTGGCTGGCAACATGGCGTAAAAATGGCACGCCGTGCTCCGGAAGACTGAAAAGTTGAGCTTCAAACCCCTGTTTTACAATGGCAGCAGCTCCCCAAGGCCGCTGAATGAGGAGGACCGGAGTGGAGAAGCGCTCCGTGCCCAGTTACTGGTGCCTTCGCTCACACAGGAGAGCGGCCACACACACACGCATGTACTTGCGCACGCTCACGCTCTCTGGCACCGTTACTGGCTCTCCAGGAACAGCTGTGGCACTAAGCAGCTGCTCCAGAAGGCTGGTGCTTCCTTTGGCTTTCCCATGGTGGGCAAGGAAGAGAGGGAAGGACAAAGTCTGTCTGCGCACGTTGTCACCGAACTGAGAACGTAACAGAGAGAATCGCTTGCCTTCTCCCGTGATCCACAGGTTTTTCCTTTTCTATACTGATACATGTACAAAATTACCGAAGGGTTACAGCTACCTGCCATCCAAATCCTGTTCTCACAAAATACCTAACTTTAGCATGCAAGACAAAGAATGCAAAAACCATGTGAGAAAAAAAAAAAAATATCTTTAATTCAGAGGTAAAATGTTCCTACTGTAGGAAAGGATACACAAACCAAAGTGCCAATTCACAATTTTGCGCTCTCCTCAAAGTTTTTGATCTGAAGGCAGGACTTAACAGTTTATATTACGTATCTTTTTCTAAAAAATACTTAGGAGTAAGAGCAAAGCTCTTGGAAGTCCAAAGCCTTTTCCCACTCCTTCCTTCCAAAGAGGCAGGAATGGGAGAAAAGAGAAACCGCCATTTAAAAATGTCAAATCCCTTATTTGCACAGGTTTATTTTGAGGTTTGCAGTGGAACATTTTGCTCCAACAAGCCATCAGCATCAGCAAGAAAGCAACATTTAGTTTGATGTTACCTTGCTGGCGCTGGTTTGTAGCACTGCTATACTGCTTCCCCCAACAGCAGCCACCGTTTCAAGGCTCAGACAGCAAAACGTCCTACACCGAGTCTGTCGGCTTTACCCTAGTTACTGATGCATCAAAGCACCAGGGTGTGAGGAGCTCCCCCGGGGATGCCGTGGCTATACGGATGCAAGTGGAAACACACAGAATTATTCTCATAACAATTTTGCAATTGTCTGAAAAGGTATCAGCAGCTACCGTCAGCGGCACTAAAGGCTGCAGACTTACTCTAGATCTCCCCATCCATTTTTAAACACCACTGCCTTAACACATCATCTTCTCAGCCTCCCAACAAAGTCGGATTGAACTCTGAGCTAGCGGAGATAGATTTGTATCGGAGACAGCACAAACCGAGCCTACTTGGAGTTAACTGCCCTACAAAATCATACCGAGTCACATACATGTCACTCACCGACTGACTCAACCTAGGCCAAAACGTCCTTGGGAAAGATCTGCACTCAACCACCGCTTAACACAGCGCAGTTTGCAGTAAAACACCACAGTGCACTTAAAGCCATTAAATATGTTTACGTCTGCTGTACTAATTCACATGACCAGAGCGTGCCAGAGCCTTCAGTTTGGCTAGGCCCACACCTCACGCACACAGAGGCAGCAAAAGCTTTCAGAGAGCCGAAGGCAATAGCTCAGTTGCAAATACCTTGTTCACAAGCACCCACTTGGCAATTTAAGCCCTTACTTTTAACCTCAAATTTGTTTAGGAAGGAGCCACTCTAAATTACATTTCTCTTATTACACCACGTACAAACAGATACACTAAGGTTTAGAAAGCACATTTTAGCATTAGTCAAGGACCCAGGTCCTGTAACAGACACTGTGTAAGATGAGGGGAGGTAAAAAGAGGAAAGAGTAGCCCCAAGAAATGCACCTCTGGATGCACGCACGTCTCTGCCTTAAAGAGGATCCTCGCTCACCACGTACCCTCTGCTTTCTTCTGGCTACAGAGGCATTCCAGCAGTACTAGGGACACCCCAGGCAGCCCCAGGAAACCACTGCATCTCAAAGGCAGAACCTTTAAAAGGTTGAAGGCAACATCATGCAGTAAGATTTCAGCGTTACCTAAAACAAAGTAATTTATACAATGTTACATGCTGCACAGAAACCATTCAAGTCATCCTTCACAGTACATTAAATTAATCATTTAGTATATGGTAGCATGTTCCTTGGGAAGTCTTTGTGTATTTCTTTAAGAGCCAAGAGGTTCTTCTCAAAGAGAAGAGGGAAACATTGTTACGTGACAAGTGGATTTAGCTTGTCAGATAGAAACAAAAGAGGAAAAAAAACCCTCAAAACCCAGGACATGCACCACACCGCTCCCCCATCCTCCCCAAACACCACTTCAAATACTACCCCATGACAACAGCAGGCTCTGCACTAATGCCAACATTACAGGTAGGAGGAGCTAAAGAAAAAGCAGCCCAGCTACAAAAGGGTTAACATTACAGGTTTTGATAGGAAAACGCTATTAGGGCAGAATAAGGTGTTATGCTAGGCTACGACATTAGGAAGACTCTTGTGAAAAGCAACAGATTCTGCCCCGAGCTCACACACGCTTTTGAAAGATCTTCCCATGAGTGGAACACCACTATTTAACCAGCCTCTTTGGCACCTAACGTCCTGCTGGCTGCTAACACCCTGAACACACTCGCAGGCAAGTACGCGTGTAGCCAGGTGCTTCCACCCCGGTTCCAGTCTTTGCTAAATGCCTACAATATAGACAAACAGAGGGACAAAAGCTAGATCATGGTTTCTTTTTATTTTAAGATGTCACTACTAACACACATTAGTCAAGCTATCCTAAGTAACCCCCCTAGACAACTAGGGAATCTAAAATCTTCTAAGATTTTATTAGCTCAAGAGACCACCGTTAAAAGCTTTATTTTTAGTGTTTATGTAATAAAAGTCTAACAAGCCTGACATTCTGCATTCGCCCTGTCAGACTAATGTGCGCTTTAGTGACAATATCCGTTTACAAATCAATACTACATCATACATCATCCCCACCTTTATCTCTGGAAAGTGCTAAATGGAGTCAATGGACCAACTATTTACAATTTCAAATCCTAATATATTTACAATAGAAACCAAAAGTATTTAAAACCATTAAATATAGTGTTTAACTCTGCTATATTAGTTTACATGAACACAGCTTACCTCTGGCATCATATTTCCAATACTAATATTTCTGCCAGTAATTTTAGATTTTTTAAAAAAATTGCTATTCCTGGAGGGAAAAAATAAAAGCTTAAAAACCAACCCAAAACCTCCAGGCATTTCAGAGCCCTGAGGAATTACCCACCCTAAACAGTCTTCAGGTAGAAGTACTGCAGTGTTCGAGAGACTTCCAAACTCCAGGCAAGCCTTTAAAACCTAATGCATATGTAAAACATTAAGAGTCAGTAATCCCTTGAACAGGTTTACTGGAGTCACTGCTACCATTCTGTTTTTACTAATCCGTAGTCAAGAAGGAAACTGCTGCTTCGCTGTTTCTCCCTCCATTACATTCCCTCCGCCCACAGAAAGTGTTTTGTGCACCATCGTCCGGAAGAGCTAAGTAGGCATCGTCTTCTCTTCTTTGCTGAAAGGCTGCACGGAGCCAGGCTTTACCCACGACAGGCCAGAAACGTGCATGCTTTTGCAGTGCTGATCGTCTGGCTTCTTCTAGGTGGAAGAAAGTCACAGTCAGAATCATTCGGTACCCCAACCCCCCCCGAGTCCCACCCCATCCATTTTCTCTTTGGCACGTACAGGCATAGAAGAGGCTAGCATCGCTTCCCCTGCTCAGAGGGGAACAGCCAAGCGAGCACTGCTTTCATTTCTGGGAACGTGTGGGGTGTCTGTAGAAACACCCTGATGGTACAGGACAGTTTTACCGACTTAGTCCTTGCACTGCCACCCTATCATACCATGAAGATTAAAAGATACTTTTTGAATAGTGCCTCTTGCTTGAAGGCCATGGCCCGGCACCACTGCACTGCTCTTTGCCCAACTGCTCGGTTCTACAGAGAGACGCACCGACCCAAATCCGAACACTTCTGTCATTAACCTGAAGTCAGAACCATCGCATAGTACCTTGTGACGCTGGGCATCCTGCGGAGGAGCACTCCACCACCCTGAAGGCTTCCCAACACACATTAACATGGCAAAGCAGCAGCTATATATATATATACACACATATATATATACACACACACACACACAGTTGCTATACCATGGAGTTTCCAAATGCCTTCCCAGGATGGCTCTTCCGAGTATTTATCGCAGTTAAATGCTTCAACAGTAACTATTCCTACCCAACACCATGCAACAAACATTCAAGACAGACTACTGAGATTTCGAAGACAAATAAGTCTTCAAGCTGAGGAAGAAAGATGCAACTTCAAGCATCTGTAGGTTTAAAGTAGTTTAAGATGAGTCAATTGGATACATACTCTAGCAGGTCAAAAACAGAATAGCTTGCAGGTGTTTTTTGCATACCAGGAACTAGCCCTGCCTCCACGCTGCTATGGGCTCATCTGAGCACCTCCACACCGAGCACAGCAACCCTGGAATGACGCATCAAGTTCTCGAAAGCGGTAATTACGTGAGTAGACTTTGTCACACTACGGCAAGCCCTTTGCCTAACAAAGTAAACTAAGCCAGCAAGAAAACTGAACCTGCACTTCCTCTGCCCCTCCCCACGTTTTGAGTAAAAGGTGTAAAAATGCTGACACAATTGCCATACCACATCAGAAAACGGCAAACAAGAGGGACCAGTTAAGCCTGAGCCTGGCAGAGTAGCTCCTGCACACGGGAGACCGTCTAGCAGAAGCCAAGTGCTCAGCAGGGCACCGGGACACTCGCAGCCTTCCCAGGGCTACAGCTCTAGAATAGCCCAGCCGTTTCCCAAGGCACAGGAATTACACAGGTAATAAACAAGGACCCAGGATTAGGAAACTTCCTTTTACAGGGAAGGAAGAGAAAGTTCTCAGCTGCACTGACATTTTGGAACAAATCTAAGGCACAGGAGCTGGGCCGTTCTTGCTACCAACGAACTACTCAAGCACTAAAGTACCACACATGCAACAGTTACTGAAGACACCAGCATTCACTTAAAGAAATTAACATGCATCTCCAAAGAAAAAAAGACAAAAGAAAAGTCACTGTTTGCTATCAATCTCCAAGACATCATACCCCTTTCATTTCAGGCACCTCAACCTGTTCTTTTTCTTTAGGTCTTTGATTTGAAAGGTAATAAGGAGGTAGAGAATGGAGGAGAGGAAGGGGGGAGAAGTCAAAAGTATTTCTTAAAGTTATAAGAACATCAAGAACCTGATCAAAATGTTTTTCTGTGCACTCTAAGGCTGGAAAAAGGCCACCTCACCTCTAGCCCTGACTCTGGCAGTTGGGAACATTGCTACACTGAGTTTATGAGCAGCACATTTTATTAAAATCAATGTAAAAATCTCATCCATGCCAGAAGACATGCAAAAACACGAGTTAAAAGCTTGCAGCAAGGAAGACTGAGGTTTGGACTGACAAAAAACCCCCCCAAACAATTAATTAAAAAAAAAAGCATCAAACCACACCACAGCTCTAGAGCAAGGAGCCCAAGTCACTAACTAAACCACGTAGAGGGCATTTCCTTGCATGTCAGGCAAAGGTACCAGCCACAGTTTCAGAATCTTTAGGCACTGCAAGTGGAGTGGCTTGTCATGCCACTCAGTGCAGACTCAGAATTGCTGTGTGACAGCTCTTGTCAAGGGCAAAGAAATAATTTCAAGAAAAAGACCCCAACAACAACCACCTCCCCCCCAACAGCAAAGGTGTTGCTCAGGTGAAAGCTGTACGAACCAACACATCCTTGCTGTGTCAGTAGTAACTCTAAGCACCCTTCAATTAGCCGATGTCTTCATTAGACATCAGTAGCATTGGAGAGGTGAGCAAGGTACTCTGCTTGTGCTCTGGTTCAGTTGTGAAAGATCTCACAGCAGAAGAGAACAAAGACGCTGGGGGCTGCCAGGTTATGCAGAAGCGGTAATGGCCATGACAAGTGCAGGACAAGCTGTTAAGACTGTCAGCAAATCTCCTCTCTCCCCTTATTCCTTCCCTTCCATCCCTAAACAAAACACATCTGCCAAGTGTGCCAACAACTGTACGGACAAAGCTTTCAAGCTAGCCAAATGATTAACTGCTTAACACACTGAAGTTAGAACAGTGACATAACTGCTTAGTTAGGAGTCCGAATCTGTTCCAGCACGCCAGCTGATCCAAAAGAGGGGCAGAATAAGGTCTGTCTCATACTCATTCATCACAAACAGGCAGAGAAGCTTTTTTCCCTTATCAGGCAATAAACCCTTCCTACAGCGAGGATCTCGACCTTGCGCATACCTTCTGAGTCAACATCTTCTCTCTAGCTTCATCATGTATAGCTGGATTCCACGGAGAAAAACTATGGAGAAAGTAGAGTTATGTCTCACTTTGTATTTTTGCAAACTGCAGCATCATGTAGAAAGCAGAAGTCTCCCTTGGGTTAGTTCGCTGAATTTCAAGTAAACTACAGGTCTGAGTTTTCAGTGTTAAAACATACACCTAAGAATTAAATTTACATTGTCATGGATCTTTACAACAAAAAGTATTTAGGTTTTTGTTCTTGTTTGCAATGAGAACCAGCAATTCAGCAGGTGCTATGTGAAATATGTCTCATATTCACCATGGAGCTGACTGCTCCATCCCCCATGCAGTCAAGGTCAGAAGTATTTAAAAAGTGTGACCGAAGCCACAGTAATGCAAACTGAGTTCAAGAAAGCCCAAAAGCAGCATTTACTCCATGGGTACCTCCAAGAGAGGTGGGGTGTTCTGGGCCTTTTTTTGTTGTTGTTGTTCAGGGGTTAGTTGACAGTTTTTTAACTCTTGGTTGCTTAGTGAAAAAAACCCAGCAAATACAAGCATCTGATTATATTTAAGATTCACTCAACTCAAAACAGACAGAAATGAGGGTAGGAATATTCAAAATATTGCTATACATGTATGAAAAAACAGGTCAGAACTTGGCAGCAAAAGGCTTCAAACCAACAACTATACCAAAACCTGTTGTTGAACCATTAGGGCATGGCGAATTTGCTCATGGGACTTACATGATTGCATAGGGATCCTCTATTTTGGGCTGATCAAATAAATGACTGCTGCATAGTTTGACACTGTCCACCACTTTACTTTTGAACAGCTGAATATCTTTTTCATACCTGCAAGAGAGAAGCAACGTTAAGTATTTGCAAGGAGGCACAGGTTTGCTCTAGAAGCACAGATAGGCTTGTCAAAGCCTCAACTTGAGTTCCTAGTGCAACCAACTGTTGAGGTAGAGACCACGAACTCATAAACTATTTAATAAACCTCTTGTTTCTGCAAGTCTATGCAAAAGTCTTTTAGAAGACCATGTCTGTATGCACTGAAGATACTTACAGCACTGCAGCCTCAGGATTCTGAGGACTAGTTGTATCAATCTTGTAGAAGACTCTGCGAGCATACATTAACACTTGCCAAATGTGATTATGATTTCGCCTAAAAAGAAAAAAAAAAAACACGCAATGAAGAATGGAACAAACTTCTTTCCAATTATACATCAATATGTTACCACTAACCTCCATTTTGCAAATGCTCTTTTCACATCCAGTTCACCAGATAAAGGATCCACTAGTGGATGGAAGACGGGCAGATCAAAAACCAAGCGCTGCATTAGAAAAAAGTAATTTATTATGCTAAAATCACTGGGTGAAGGTCAGTCAGATGTTGCTTCCAAATACTAATTGTTTCTGTGTGAAAAGAAAGCAACTTGAAGTGATTTATACCAACTGTGAAACTGTAACCCAACACACCCATGTTACATGCAGGGTCTTGTCCTCTCTCACATGCTTATCACCAAATCAGGAAACTAATCCAGCTAACTGCACAGGCACTGGTGCCAGCACAGGTAATAATATGAGATAAGATCAGATTAGAGGAGTTTTTCTGGTTTAGCTATTTGTGACTGAAAGCTTTTTACATACTTGAGCTACAATCAATACTTTTTTTATCCTACACATTTGCAAGTAAACTGCGCAGTGACATCGCGGTGTCTCCAGTTCCGTACAGCTAGCTTCCTCTCGTGTCCGTGCATTCTTCCAAAAGAAAACTTAGTTTAGACAGGAAGGCTTTAAAGCCCTATTCCAACAGGAGAATGATGGCTGTACCAGAAGTACTAAAGTCTAATCTTCAAAAGAAACTGTTTCCTACTAGTTCTGTCCTTTTAAAGATGATAGCTTTACACAAAACTTGACACCACACAGACAGCTTCCTGACATAGCAACTTGTTCTCAGCTACAGCAGTTACACACACATCTCCCAATCCTCCCCTTAAAGGAATTTGGCCAAGGGAGCCAGCTGCTCTGCTCTGGAGAGTCAGATTGGCACAATATTATTTTATTTTTATTTTTTAACTGATGTAATAACTCTAGATACTTTTCCTTAGAGAAAAAAGAGAAAGCAGAGATAGAAAGTAACACCACACCATCTATCTCCTTCTCCCTTTGTTTCACCAACATTATCCTCAAGTTTTTTTAGTTCTTTGTTTCAACGTAATTTAGAAGAAAAACAGGCAAAAAATCCTTCAGCACTACAGCCGGCGTGCCCAGATTTTATGTTCCATTCTATCACTACTCAGAATTTGGATACTTCTTCAAGTGTTTCAGCATTGACCACCTTGCTGAGGAAGTAGCAGATCAAGAGTTGAGGTAAAGAACTGGTTGATTACTTAAGACTCTAATGCATCTAACCTCAGGAAGTTCACTCTACACCAGTCTCAGTAATCAGAGTAACAGGATTCCTCCACAGATATTAGGAAATATGTATAAGGTATCACAAATGAGTGCAGCCAACTGAATAAACTTAGTTCAAGGAAACGAGAAGCTAGTCAGTGTATCAGCTTTAACAGAAAGTCATACCTAGAACACCAGAAAAAAAGAAAAACCCAAGACACACATAACCACTTACCGGGCAGTCTCCATCTGGGTAATTATCAGGAATATAAACAGTAAACTTAAACACACCATCCTGGTACAGCCCATGTCTTATGAATATTACACCAAACCACACTGCAAGGGAAAAAAAGTTTGCTTGAGTGAAAGATTTTTTACCAAAAAAAAAAAATCTACATACATAAAAATCTTAAAAGTTTAAACTTACTTAACGCTGATCGGTAAGATGGCTGCACGTAGACACCTGGCAATTTCTGCTTTACAACCAAGGTACTGCAATTAAAATCGGTATTTAGAATAGCCCCACAACAACACTAAGCCTACAGCAAGCTGACAACAGTAAACCCAGAACTTACTAACAATAGCTTAACTGGGGACTTCTTCCACAAACTTACACTCAATTGCCAAGGGCAGATTGCTCACAGAAGGAGACTGAAGAAAACCAGCGAAAGCGTGTTCTTTAACTCTTGCTGTTCCCACCCCTCCGCTTAGAGTTACTAACGTGAAACATTTTTTCTCCTGATAAAACTGTAAGTAGAGAAATAGAAATAAATTCTTCCCCAGTCAACCCATTTAGGTCATGTCAGTATCAAAATTTCCACTTTTCTACTGAATCCTCAGTTTCAAAGTAAAGAAGGAAAAAAAAAATGTAACTAATTTTGAAAGCAGATCTGCAGTCAGTTGTAGTTAATTCTGGAACGTGACCAAACTTTAACTTCAATTTTAAACAAGCAGTCTTTCAGTTTCAGATGAGATTATGCTGCAGGTCAAACAAATTACACTGGCAACTGACAAAACACAGTAACAGAGAATAAAAAGGACAGTCAAGTAGCAAGGTGTATTACAGATCCGGATCGACCAACCTCAGGCATCTCATTAACAGGATGGACCAAGCCATTTTCTCAAACTTGCGCTTATTTGCCATTTCACTTCTTGCACTGATAATGCAGTCACAACCTTCAGCCATCAGTGACTGGTGCACTATGAAAAGAGTTTCTACCTCGTCCTTTGCCTTTTAGGTAAGTCCACTGATAATTAACAGTGCTACTGGGGCAAAATGTGCTATTTTTCCCATTTTTCAAACCAATGAGCACAAGAAGTTCCTAGTAAGTTTAACCAGCTGTAGCTGTATGGTATGCAGACACTATTGAACACTATAAGCGATAAACAAAATTATTCACTTTGTAGGTTTTCCAGTTACTTGGCATACAGGTCCATTACATTGAATTCCACATGCCTGCGCAAATACACAATAATCTTCAAGCAAAGTATTAACACAGTTCTCTACTTACAATTGCCATAAAATTCATTACTATTTTCTAATAATGAATCTGTTAAACTAGAGGAGTTTACATTAGGGTAACAACGTATTTTCGCATGCTACAGAAGAAAAACATCTTTCTTGGACTAAGAAGTCTGTGTCAGTTCCCTGAAAAAAATAAATTATTGTTTTGAGAGTTCTCACTTTCAGCTGAATGGTTAAACGCAAAAACAGAGTGTTGCATAAGGACTCCAGGGATTTTGTTCCAAAAAGCACTACATACTTGAGAATCCAGCATGTCTATTACAGAGGAAGTCCCTTCAGCTTTGTAGCACAAAACAGTTTATGTAACTTTATATAACTAGAAAGTTTTGCAGACAGAGATCTGTATGCTCCCACAGCAGTCTACAAACCACTAGATTGGATCAAATGCAACTGATCCAAAGAAAGCCATTTAAAATCACACTAGCTCCTCCCTCATAAGTTTCATGTAAAATATCACTGGTAGACAGGAAAGAATATAGTCTTTCTAATATCCGCTTAAGCTGTATCAGGCGGTGTTCAAGTGTTCCATGTAACAACCAAAGGAAGCTCCCACATCCTAACTCCATTAAGACAGTACCATATATTCATAACCATCATCCCACCAGACATCTGCTCGCTACTATGTTAAATATTTGTTTCAAAAATTTGGTATTTCTGACCAAAAAGCTATTAGGATACCTGGTCAGGATGCCTAAACCCAAAATGTGTTCACTTCAAGGCTGAGCAATACAGTGACTAAGAAAACCACATCTAAACGCACTCCTGAAAATCTCATCTCTTTTCCTCTCTCCTTCTACCTCAAGAGATTGAGACTGCTGCTCCAGAAGACTTTTGTGGAACTTCAGTTTTACTCCAAGGACTATGGAGAGGCACCACACAACAATTAGTTTTTTCTCCACTGAAGCATAAGCCCAGTGACCTAAAAAGAAAGAGGAAAAAAAGTGAAAACCTACAATTCTGCAAGGAGGGAATACTCCAAATAAAAAGGCCCATAGGAAGCATGCGTTCCATTTGTCGACTGGGATGACGTGGCAGGTGAAGCAGGCTTGGTTATTGGCACAGCATTCTTTGGAATAGAAGGCAACTGTTTCTTTGCAGAGGCTCGTAGAGGACTGGTTCGCAGCTCTCCACTCAAAGTTTTCTCTTCAGCATCAGGTCTCTGTTAGATTAAAAGAGAACCATGAAATTACAGACCGCATCTCATAAGTGTTTAAGATATGAACATATTTTAACACAGGTTTAAACCCAACTTTGCTCATTACAAGCTTGGCCAATGTATCTTGTGTTTCAGTGTTCTATTGCTGCGGGGGTGTCTCTGGATTTTGTTTTTAAACAGACTTTTATTCAGTCAAACCTAGCCTACAAGTACAAAAGTAATCAATGCTAGATAGGAAATCTGCAGATTAGGACAAATACTTAAGGAGGCTTACATTTATTTAGAAACTGGAACCAGATAGCATGTAACATCAGCTTAGAAGTCAATCTATTTCTAGCACACAGTGCATCAAGATAAATCATTTCTACTGACAAGGATCCTCATGTTCTAGACTTCAAAGAGTCCTTAGAAGTAGCACAGTAAAGCCGAGATGAAATAAGAACTTCCTACAGAAAATTTCACGTTATCGCACTTCCTGCCTGTGCTTAAGACACCAACATCCCACTTGGAACTGATCATACAGCCCACTCCCACCGTGAGAGAATCACCATTTGACAGTGATACCAAGTTTAAATAGTTTTGCTCCAGGAACATTTTTATGCTTATGTCATCTTCTATCAAAAAAGAAAAGAAAAACCCAGAAAACTTTTTGACTTAATTGGTCACTGCTAGCAAACACCGTACTATGTACATTCTATAGGTTGCCAGGACAAACCTGCAGGCTGCAGACTTGCGATTAGGCTAGCTGTGGCGTCTAAAGGCATAATTTAAGCTACAGTGTTTTGAAGCACTCGAGACATGGACTAGAAAATACTACCTGTGTCACAAGCATCATCGAAGTTATCTCACTGGCCCTAGCACCGAATACCTAGGAAGCGATTAACCCTAGAACTATGACGCTTTTATCACTGCTACGATCTACAGAAGCAATAGCATTATGGAGGCACAGTTTTGTCAACATCCCTCCACACGCAGTACCTGGCTGAGCTCTACACAACAGTAAACAAATGTCCTAAGAAACAAGCATCACAACCATTTGAACAAGGTGGTTTCATTTTTCCTACTTCAGATAAGAAAAAAAAAAAAAAAAAATCAACAAATTCCAGAGTAGACTCCATCCACAGGTACATTGCAGGTAACGCAGCTCAAAGCTAGCTTACACTTTTATTGAAGACAATTCACAGTTCTTGGGATAAACGGCACACTCCAACTTCATTTATAGATCATCTGATGGTCTTTCCCAGCACGGCTACCACCCCTCAAAGCACGTTAACACCTTACGGCATCCATTCATTAAATACCTTGCGCACAGAACTCGTAGACATGCTCCAGAAAGGGTTCATAACGTGTATTCCAAACAAAGGCCTGCAACTTCTCAGTGTCTTCAGAGAGTCCTCGGGTCCCTCTGTTTTACACCCTAAAAATAGACACAATACATAGGCATTTATAACAGATAAACAGGACTCAATATATAAATAGGATTCAGATCCAGTTCTGCAACCAGGCTGACATTTCTGTCACTTCAGAAGAAAATTTATTGTAGTTAAAACTGCCAACAGTTAAAATTGCCAAAGCTGTATTATGTATTAGACTCCAGGACAATATTACAGTGGTCTATGAAACCATTTTTGCACATGAATCCCTGCCTTCTTTCTGCTAGAAAGAGACTCTACATTCTGCATTCCATGTTTTGTCTTGCTAACTGGAAAAAAACAAAACCATCTGTTGGCTCACCACACTCGGGGAAGATCCTCTACACAGAGAAATATGAAGTTATCACTTCACCTTCTCAGTCCAGCACCAGACAGTACCACAGTGTCTGACTCCTGGAGCACAGTTAAGTGCTGCCCCTCGCATATGCTGCTGACTCTGAAAGTTCTGAAGTGCTCCGGTTTGAAAAAAAACCCTCTGTCATTCCTGGTGAAAGAGATGATCCTCCCATTGAGTTTGCATCACGGATGTGTCATTTTGTTTTCATCTGCATTGGAACACCACCAGGAATAGACAAAGCCGCAGAACACAGAAGCTTCTCTGGAGCTTATTTAATGGTTTCACTACAGGCACCACGGCTTAGAGCTCTTCCGATCAGCAGTTCAATAACAAGGACTTCAGCAGTATTTGGAGTTTCAGTGTGTCACCTACTGAATACATCCTTGGTCTACTCTTCCCCCCCAAAGTCTTGCTATTGTTTGTGCAAGAACTCTCGACTACAGCACCTCTTGTCTGGCATAGCCCATTTCCTCTACTCTTTCTTCTCCGGTTCTCTTAGTTTCCCTTCCCCTCCCTAAGGGCCACTCCCCAGCCCCCATTTCTGGCTACATTAACTAAGGTTTTGAGACAATCCACTTCATTCAATTTCTTTAACAGGAGGTTGTACAACATTGATGAAGGCAATTCACAGGATGCGAGAGAGAACAGCACAGGCTATTGTGGTCCACACTAAGTTTTTCTGCAGTAAACGGCACCACCTGTTCACCCATTGCCGTGATTAGTTTAGAAAACATGGTGACATTGAGATCAAAAACCTTTCTGAAAGGAAAGCAAGTCAATCCTGTTAAAAAATAAATAAATAAGCCAGACAATTTATCCAAAGAAAGTCTAGCAATAATAATTTTTTAAAAGGATGACTGACAGCAAATTGTAGGTATCCTTCTAGACTATATAGCAGCCAAGCATTCAAAAAATGCAAACCTCATTCAGAAAAGTGACGAAAATTAAATTACCCCACCCTAAAATTATCTCAAACATTCCACATGATTCTTTCAGATACTTTTTCTCTTCAGCAGCCAGAGAGAGTCTCTCATCACGCCGAGCCACTGAAAACCAAGTCAAGAGATGGCTACTGCACTGAGGCATGCCCTATGATAGCAGGAAGAAAATGTTTTCAGTTTTCCCCATCCCCTATGTGGAAAGCTGAGCCAGGCCACAGGGCTATGCCAAGGGCCTTTTCTCTTCCATGAAATCCAGCCAGACTAAATAAGAGAGCAAGACACTGGGCTAAGAAGGTACAAGATATTTTCTTGGGAAACTTCAGTGTAACCAGAGGGTGGAGGAACTGACGCACAAAGAGAGCACCCGAGTGCTAAGGCTTCGACAAGACAGAAAAGTGCTGGAAGCTGAGGTACAGGTTGGAAGACAATTAGCTGGAATCTAGAGTGATTATGGGTTTGGATTTTTTTTTTCTTTGTTTATTTTAGCCTAGTGGCTTTTTAAGACTAGGTAATATAAATCGCATTATTCCTGAAGCAGAGATATGAAATACAGGAGTTAGGCAGTACAAAGAATGATGCACGTACATAAAAAACAGCCTAACCTATTACCAGTAAAACAAGGAACTGATCTAGAAGCTTGATAATTGGTGCTAGAGGAGTTCAGTCACTGACTCCACCTTTCAGAAAGTATGCACCTCAGCAGACTTCCAGCTTTGTTGAAAAGCTTTTCACTACGGAGATGCCAATTTACAGGCTATTAAGAGCAGTTTATATCTCCATATCAAACACTACTTTAGCTCTCGCTAAACTACAAAAAAAAACTCCCAGAGACTATCCCGTACAGAGATCTTTTATCCAGTTGCTTGCTAGTAAAAAGTCATACATGATGTTGTCCTAAACTTATTGTTAAACTGTCTCCAGTCTCATTTACCTGTTAAAACACCATTTACGATTAAGAACTAATAACCTTAGAGTACCAGCTTCCCAGAGAAGGGTCATTTAAAAAGCCTTTCAAGACTTTTTAGAGTTTGTTTATTTCTAGTCACACTCACTCCTTCCAGCTACACTACCTGGAACTGGAGAATGGCATCAGTACAGGAAACTTACCTGCAACTGTTCATGTTCTCTAGTGGCTTCACCTCACAATTTACTACCCCACACTGATCAGGAGAATAATGAGGAAAAAAAATAATCTACTAACAGCACATTTAAGTTAGTTTGTTTATCCTAGCTCTCTCTATGCCAAAGGTCTGCATCAGACAAAGAGCAAAGTCCCAATGTCATTATGTGCAATTTCTAGGCAGCCTAGTCATTCAGTCTTACACGGGACTAGAGCATTTTACCATTACAGCATCTTACGGTACTGTAACTACCAAAACCATCAGCCTTCCCAAAAATGCCTATACACTCTCCTCATTTTATGAAAAGGGAATAAATACATTAAAAATCATCACCCTGTCTCCCTTTACAGTCATCATTCACAGTGCCTCACCTAAGAAAAGGCTTAACAGTACTGCTCAGTAATACTCTACTAATTTCCACTAGCTCAAGAATAGAACGTAACAACAACCCTCCTAACCAGTCATCCTCCCATGGGCTTTTTATAGATATCTTTTTCTCTGCTGCAACTAAAAAAAGGCACAACACAAACTTGTGAAGAAACATTATTTCAAACGCTGCTTCGTGGAACAGCCTTCCAACTTCTACACAGAACTGCGTTACTAAGGTCCTATCGCACCTGGGCCAATAAAGCCCCCTGCTGCCAGGCACAGCCCCTGTTGATGTTCACCAGCACTGAGGTACACAATCTATGAGGGCAGTCACAGCAAGTGTAAACTCATGCAGCGCTTCATCACCACGCTGACACGTCAAAAACCAAACTCACCGCTGATGAAAACCAAAATTTTAAGTACTTGGGTTCTGCACCTTTTTTTTTCTCTACAGTAGTTATTCTCACTAAAGGTTAATTCTATGATTTGTACCTACCGCCATATCATGTGTCATATTTTTCCACTGTCATCAGATTAAATACAACACTAAGTCAATTCAACAAAAACTCCATCTGCCTGGAACGGAGTACTTAAGTATTTTCTGGAAACAAACAATTCCTCAAGAAAAAGAAACACATATGGACAAATCTATAATAGAGGTATATTTCTATGCATGTCTTTTGATGCATTTTGTTCCCTACCTAGAAGGAAAAGGAACCACCTGTACGCCTGAGAATAAACAGAGCTGACTAAGCAGAGCACTAGAGAACAATACGTGTTGATTACAACACTACTGCATGGTTGTCCAGCAACTGTAACCACCAGTTTACACCAGAACTTATTTCTCCTCAGCACACCTACCCCCGATCTTCTTAGGGCCCAAGGACTTGGCTAGCCCACCCCTTAACCCGCTGGCCAACAGGGGAGTCGCTGAAGGAACAGGCATGCTGACCAGTTGGGCCTGTTCGCCAACCCTTCCTCCGCAGGTGGATTACACCTTTCAGGCCAACACCTGCTGCTACGGCTTCATCTTCTAACGCGCCTCTCAACGAGATCGGCACCGGCCCCTATACACGGGCTGACAGCCCGAAAGGCACCTGCCAAGCTCCAGCGGGCAGCTGGGCACCCGGAGGGGACTGTCAGCTGGGGGCCCGGTGGGTCACAGGAGAAAGAAAAAATAAAAATAAATAGAAACACCTGCGAAAGCCCGAGCCGGGCCAAGTCTCTGCCCGCCCGCGGCGGGACTCCCGACCGAGGCCCGGGCTGCGCCTGGCCCCGCACAGCGACGCCACTCACCAGGGCGGGGAGGAGGCCCGGCCCCGCTGCCGGGCCCCGGCGGGAAGGGCCGGGGGTGCCTCACACAGCACCGGTGCCCCTCCGGGGGAGCGGGCCGCCCGGGCCGGCGGACACCCAGCGCGGCGGTGGCAGCCCCTCACGGGGCGAACGAGCGGGCGCCACCCGGCTCCTCACGGCGACAGGTGACGGCCCCGCGGGGCGCACCGACGACCCGCGGCCGGAGCTGTCCGCTGCCCTCCCGCGCCGGCGGGCACCGGCTCCCCGCCACCACCGCCGCGCCCGGGAGGGGCGGGCCGGGCCCCGCGCTGCCGCTCGCTCACCCGCGCCGAGGCTCCCGCCGCTCCGCTGCACGCGCGGCCCAGGCCCCGCCGCCGCTCCCCTCTACCCCCGCCACTGCCCCATTTAAAGCCCGCCCCTCACCATCGCACATCCGGACCCGGCCTTCCCCTCAGCCAATCACCGCCCGGTTCTTCCGGGAAGGCTCCGCGGGGCGGGGCGCGGGGAGAAATCCAGCCAATCACAGCCACAGTCCTGTCTGCGGCGCAAGAAGGCCGGCGCCTCTCCTGTCAGGGCGCGGGGCGTGCGGCCGCCGAGGGCGCCGCCCTGCGGCTGCGGAGTGGCCCGGGTGCCTGTCCGTCTGGGGCGGGCGGGCCGGCGGTGACGCACCTGCCACTCTCTCAGCGGGAGGAAAGCGCCGGGGCCGGAGCTTAGGGAAACGAGCGTCTCCCATTGGCCGGCGGCGGGAGCGGGCAGTCGCGCCATTGGCTTCGGGCCGGGGCGGCCATTAGCCTGCGGCCGGTCCGCAGCTGCCTGGGGGCGCGGGCTGAGGCGGGCTCGGTCGCTGCCGGACGGCGCCTCTCGGGTCGCGGCCGGGGCGGGGTCGCCGCCGCCGGAGTTACGAGTGCGGAGAAAAGGCGGCGAGCCGGGCGCGGCGGGGCCCGTGAGCCGCAGGGCAGCGGGAGCCGCTGAGGGAGCTGCCGGGGCCGCTGAGGGAGCTGCCGGGCGGCGCCCCCCTCACATAACACGGGCGCTGCCGCCTCGCACCCGCGCCGCCTCCCTCAGCCACAGACCTTCGCCACGATGTTAGCAGGCTTCTAAAACCGGCGTGGCACCCGACAGTTCAGCTGGATTTTTCCCTCCTTTAATTTAATACTACAGATCAGCTTCCGATACTGCCGCTGAGAGGTGTACATACACACAGTGTTAACTTAACTACACAGACACGGACATACACATACAAAGTTTAGCTGCTGAAGAGAAGGCATATAAGAACAAAATTGAGGCGTTTCTGTTTGTAATTAGACTACTGCTGAGCACAGTAGAATTACAAAAATGCTATAACCAAAACTGAAGCAATTTGTCAAGGTTGGGAAAATGGCAACAAAATCCATGCTATGTCAAGTATAAAAAAGTAAGAGAAAATAAAAAATCAGTTAATACAGGGCAGATTTCTTTTTTTGTTCCTAAACTGTGACCAAAAATCCCATGCTGAGGTTATTCCATTGTCTCAATTACCGCAACCTGCTGCTATCTTCCTCTCCTCACAGTGCCACTTTAAAATCTCCGGTCAGTTAATAACGTTATTATTCTGGCCAAACCACTGTCTCAGTTCCTAAAACCCTTTTGCAATTTCCTGTTCTTCAGTGTCTCAAATGCAAGCGCCTTGCCCGCACCTCTGAAGTGCTGTGCAACTTCCACTTGGGTTCATATCCGAAACGATCTACCTTCTCCCGCTACATGCCGTAGCGATCACCTGTTACCTCCTTTTCTTTCTGAATTTCTTTCCTGCTATATGTATTTTCTTTTTTTTTTTGCTCTAAATCTTTTCCCACCATCTCTCCTTTGAAGGTTGCATTTCCAGAAATCTTTTTGACATGGTTACCTTCATCAGCGGGCTTTTCAGACGAAACTTCCTTCAAAGTGTCTTGGCTGTATTAGGTCCTGATCGTGCTAAGGCAGGCAAGATGATCA
Source organism: Falco rusticolus (assembly GCF_015220075.1). NCBI lineage: Eukaryota > Metazoa > Chordata > Aves > Falconiformes > Falconidae > Falco > Falco rusticolus. Next base: position 17,870,932 of record NC_051201.1, read on the forward strand.
TTAAATGCTCATTTACGTGTTATGCAGATGTCAGAGATCTCCTACCGCAAAATTCTGTGGCTTGAACAGAGTCTTAGTGTTACTTGAATATACATGTTCAGGATGTTGCAAAACTATGTCACAATCATAGTGTGAATAATATTTTGACTCTGATACCACCAAGGGTTGAGAGGAATACTTTATCAAGCCTTTGAGCCTAGCACTGGCAATCCTCCAAACCGCACTCTGCTTTAGTTTCCTGCTTTGCCAACTACACAAATAATACTTTGGCAAGAAAGAAGCAAATTTCTGCCTAATACGTATTATTAAATGCTTTTTTTCTGAACCACTGATAAGGAAAACAGTTTTCTATTATTTTTTACTAGAAACACCCGTAATTATTGTACAGATCTACACCACCAGCATTTATGTGAATCCAGAAACAGTATTTGTTCGCAATCTGGATGGCAAGTCATCACTTAAAATAGTGTCTCTGTGCTCAAATGTTTTCCTAAAATATCAGAGCACTCTGGCTTAGGCCCTTGGATTTGTTGCATCATTTTGTCCTGTGATCATGCGAGGAAACGTGAAAGCATGGCCTTCAGTAAAATGTGGTGGTAAATCCTTGGACAGATGCATAAGCCTCACTGAGCAGTACTGATCGTACAGCTTGTAGTGTAATAAAACTTACTCCCTCTTTTGCTTCTGAAACCCTAAGACCACTCAGATGTCTGCAGGTGAGCTTTACACATTGGAAAGTTAGATGAATATATAGTTTACACAGTGGTAAATCGAAAATACCAGAATAGCTAGGTCTAAATATAATGACTTTGAAAAGGAATGCAAAAAATTGACCTGCCAGCTGAACTAAAACACAGAAGTCTCAAAAAATTATATGGTAGACTATATCCCCTTCTTAGTCATACCAGGTCTGAATGAACGCCACAAAACCTTTGTAATTTGGCCGGTATCAGAGGATAACCTGTCTAGAATGCTTTTTGGATATCGCTTACCTTCTGAAAGATTTCTTTCCCTATGGCTTGGTTACCTGTAGAAAACATAGTATGATTAATATGAGTCTAAATAACTTTTAGATACTTTTTTCTCCCCTACCTTTACATATTTCGTACCCGTTTTTTCGAGAAGTCTAAATACCATAATGAGTTTCATTTCAAACAACGTTTTTAGGCTAGCATAGGAAAAAAACTATTGGCCATGATTTTCCGTAATATGTGCGTTCATACCCCAAACCCATGTATAATCATAAGCCAAAACCTGAAGCTGCCCAGCACCTACCTGCACCTTTGCGGGAGAAGGAAGAGCGCGATGGCCGCATCGTTTCGGGTATATTCAGTATCACATGTAACTGTCATTTAATTTACATTTAATAACATGTAATTTAGTCAGAATGTCACCTTGCGGTGGCGGCAGCTTGGGGAAGTGGCCCTGGACGAGGGAGGTGGAAGTGACAAGGTCTCTCCCAGCCGGGGGAGGTCCCGGCGGGCACCGCGAGGTGGCGCTCCGCAGCTGCGCTCCGCAGCCCGGGAGCACCGCGGGGCGCCAAAGGGCGCGGGGAAAAGCGCCCGGTGTCCCTGCCCTGACGTGACCGCGCCTCGGAACTACCGAGAGCAACGGGGCATTTTGCTCTGCACAAACGCAAAGGTGGAGAGAGATGGTGTGTGCTGTCTTTCAAAGCGAAAACGCAGGGTTGCAAACGTGGTTACAACCCCCAACCCCTGAGCGTCTTTTTTGTACTTTCAAGTGCAATTCCTTTGTGATTTGTATACTAGAAGAACACACTGTCGACACTTTAGAGAACAATCTACGTTAAAATAAAAAATAAAAGCAGCCATCAATTTAATATTTTTTTTCTTTTTTCTTACCTTTGTGGAAACAGTGTATTCTGACGCAGGCATTATTTTGAATTTCTCCATGCTGGTCTCTGCACACATACCCTGATAACAGGGTGCCTCCTTTCAGTAAACCAAGATAGAGAAATTGTCAGCTCCCTAAAGTATAATGATAAACATACAGGAATATTTAAAAATGGTGTTTTCATTTAAATACATCTCTCAAGCAGAGAACGGAAGGAGGTCATTTCACAGTGCACAGCAACAGAAGTTGTCCATAAAGAGGAATAGAGCACATCACAGTTCCTTCATCGTTCTGAAGGGCAGTAGCATAAACAATATCTGAGTAAACTGTTTGGAACTGGTATTTTCTGGTAAGGCTAGAGCTATTGAACATCCCCGGCCCTTCTCGCTAGGTAATGCCAGGTATAAGTCAGAAAAGTATTGGATGTGGGAAGGCCTCTGTATAACTTATCACCCAAAACACTAGTTCCCACACAGGCCTTCAAGCCTGGCAGAAAATGCTGTCCGGGTCCGTGGTTCCTGTCCCGTGTGCTGGAGTGGGGGTCTCCCCAGCTGCTTTGGCACACGGCTCCATTTGGGTTTGAAAGTAAGTCCCATTTTTCTCACTTTCACTCAGATTTACCGTAGCACAAACCAAGCCTGTTAACAAAGCGTAAAGAAAAAAAAAGCTCAAAATGAGTAAAGATTAATTCTAACTCGGGGTTTTTTTCAGGAACAAGATTGGAAACAAACAGCAAATCAAATAGAAGACCCCCTTCTAGCTTACACTTGGACTGTGTGATATTTCTCTGGTTTCTTTAAACCAAGCATAAGCTGGAAACTTTTTCTTATAGTACTGTCAGTTAAAGATGTTGTACTTATTTTTCCTAATGTTTTTATTACAATGAAATTGCTAGAATGGATGTAGCTATAGATGCACTAACATAAAAATACTTTTGACTGCATATTTGTTTTCCCTGAAGAAGAAATAAGATCAAACAGCACTAACTGCTCACCAATTTTGTTATTTAGTTCTGAGAACAGAATCGCAGGATCTACTGTTGGTCTCTGCACAGTCAGCAGCAAACACCCTGTAACAACAGAGGGGCAGAAATAATAAATTTACATTTTCCCCATAGGAAGCCTCCTATCTACCTAGACCCAACTTCATATAAAAAAGAACACACATGTATATAATATTCTTTTGTACATTTTTGTATTTGCATGGATGTTGATGTATTTAACAAATTGGGGGACTGGCAGTATTAAAGGTTCCTGGATAGCAGAAGCTGTTTAAACTACACTCCTGTCAATATGTCTCACATTGTGGAAAAAGTACATTAAACATTTAAATCCGAATGTATTTCGGATTCCTTAATTTATGAGCTAGAAGCCTTACATATTGTGAGTCCCAATGTGCAGAATTCAGAACAATGAAACTTCTAAAACTGACTTACAGTACTTTTAAAAATCCTTTTTTATTTGCTTACCTAGTAGCTCTTACTTGAATGGTGAGAATTACAGTTCTGAGATGAATTTTGATTCTGCACAGCATGATTTTGGAAGTAATTCCCCATTTTGAGCATAGGAAGGACTACTTCATCAATTATTTTCTTTTTTCAAGTTGGATTCTTGAATCTGACTAGAGGCTTATACTGTCAGAATAAATCCCATAGAAGTAGCCTCAGATCCCAATTGCACTGCTTTCTTGCTTACGAGAATACTTGCTTATAGGGTAAAATATCCCAGAAGAGTGGTTGAGAGGTGCTTAATTTGTTTGTCATACATTTTGAAAATATGTTCCATGGGTATCAAAATCATATGAATCCTCTGCCTTGTAAATGCTAACATGTAAAATTAATCTAAAAAGTACAAATCCGTACAACTTACTTCTAGTTCGACGTTTTCAGGATAAAAGCCTATATTTAATTCTTACTTACATATGTCTACTGATGAATTCAAATTCATTTTAGATTTTTACAGCCATTTTTTTGATGATTTTCATAATGGGTTAATTAGACTTACAGCTGTAATTGCTATTTCCTTATAAATCACATTTTGTTTTAATTTTTTTCCCGATACCTTCCTTTCATGAAACATTTTGAATCATAGTCATGTAAACATACTTTCAAACAAACGTGTATGTAATCTCACACTCTCAAGAATAGCTAAGTTTACAGAGCAATCAGCATAAAGGATCTTTCTGAAAAAACAGTTTTGCAGAGAATAGTCATCAAAGTGCATCTGTATGAGACACCTTTGCAAATCAGTGAACACAGTCCGTGTAAACAACCTTTGATCAGCAGTTTCCACAATATCATTATGAACTCCAGTTTTTGCTGTAATGGTATGATATGATGAGTGAAAGGCAGACCAAACCCAATTCATACCATAATTTTCCATCTGAAAATTAATTTGTTGACTGAAAAATACCTACATAATTTCAAAGATGATAAGACATAATGAAATAGGACTATTATTTTTTTTCTCCACTCACACCTTGAGCCAGATTTCTACACAAAAGTCACTTTCCTCCTTTCATCTTCTTATTACTTTCCTGGTAGAGTGACATATTAAGCAGGTGGGTAAGTGGTTGGTAATTTTAAAAAGCTGCATATTTAAAAAACTTAGTGTGTGATTGATCAAAGAACTGAGTATGAAGAGTAAAGACTGGAGAGAGAAGGTGAATATGCAAAGGAAGGTATCGTATTCAATGGGAAACAGCTATGAAAAGCTACCAAAGATTGTGTCTGCCTAGCTCAACTAACACAGTTCCAAACAGAGATGATTTAGGGCTCTTTAGTCCAGAACACAGCGGTAAGGATAAGCAAGATCTGATACTTAGAGAAATGATGCAGATCGTCCTCTCTTTGTAAAAAAAAAGTATCACAACAGACCAGGTAAACCTCACAGCTCAAATACGAGACTTTAAAAGATGACACACACTATCTCCTCTCAGCTAAAACAACCAAACACATCTCAGCCATATGAAACAGTACTGGGCTCCCTGCTTCAAAGGCAGAAAGAAAAAAGCAGGATACAAACATGTCATCTAGTAAACTCCCAGGCAGAAAGAAATGTGCTTAAATAAACGGCATGCCACTTAGCAGCACCTTCTGTCCCACGCTTCCAATTCATACCATAACATCGCGTCTTCTTTAGGGCTCATCCAACCCCTCAGTGAGCCAATCTTGATTGCTACCTGCCCTGTCGTGCAGTCTAACATGTGAGGTTGGTGACCTCAGTATTCCAATAAATGACAAGTTTGTCAGAAAAATCGTTTCTCTTCCCTCCATATAAAAAATACAGCCAACGCTACGGAGTTTATAACTCAGGACAGAGAGGCTACATTTGCAAACATAAAGGACTGAATGAAACCTCAGAAACACCCTCTTGCTCCCCAGTTTTGTTCTAGTTCTATATTCTTTACAGATATTTCTGGCTTAAAGTAAACAATTTAGTATATAGTAGGCAGTATATAAAGAAAAAATGACTACATTTAGCTCCTTCTAAAGCTAGACTGAAGACAAAGAGAGGTAAAAGACTTCACAGCCCAGCGTCTTCCCACAGCCTGCACATCCTGACGTTTAGGGTAGAAGTAGGTGTGGTACAGTCATCATTCCTCCCCTGGAAACAGGCATGGGGGAGCTGGTTATGCCTCACATTTGTTCTCAAAGTTTTAGCCAAGACAAGCTGAACTGATGGGGGGAGGGGGGGGGGGCAGGAATAGAGTAACATTTTGCTTCCATTGCAAATGGATTCCTTGCAATGAGCAAGAGAGAAGCAAGGAGAACACTGACTCACATGGCTAACTATCTTGGAAAAGCAACTGGATTCAGGGTATGGCTCAGAGAAACAAACACTGGCATATGGAAAATCAAGTATCTGCTCAGTAGGAAGCAATTTAAAGTCAAATAAGATTGTTGTTAGCTTCTACTGCGTCATGACCAAGAAACTTCAGTCTACCTCCCAGTTCAGACTATTCACAACCAATTTGACCAGTCACAAATTAATGCTTTCAGAACATTATAGACCAATTAAAAGTATTGACAAAATTCCTGTTAACTTCAACAAGATATCAGTTGAGTCACTTTATCTATGAATAAGAACTTAGGATGGCAAAAAAAGTCTTCAATAGAATACCTCTGCCCACATCTGTTACAAGTTTTTTAATTTTTAGCTGAAATGTGGCAGCCCTTCTATGCCACCTGCAACAATTTCTTTATAGGTTAGTGTATTTTCGTACCTCCCATTCAGTTCTTTCTGTTTCCTCAAGGTACTGTGATTCTTATTTAACTCAGTCCTATCTTCTATCCATTTGATGGTTACCAAAACCGCAGGATGTTGAGAAGTTTAATTTTTCTTCTTCTTTAAGGGACACAAGTAATGTCTCTGCAGTTTTGAAACGTGGCTTGGCTCTTTGTGGTTTCCCTTCATTACATAGAATTTCATTCTAAAAAGCAAGAGTATGAACTGAGATGAGATTTAAACCGAGTATTTCCAAACATTATGAGAATTCCTCTACCAAATAAAACTTCCATCTTAACTACCCTTAAATAATTTCCATTTTCCAAATATAATGTCCCTTTGTGCCTTTAGAAAATGAAGATTATGAGAAAGAGACTGTATGAAGAGAAACATGTCTCATTTTGCAGAATTTTAAACACGTTCTTTCAGATAGTAAATCTAATGTTAATTAATAGCAGGGTGTAATACTAGATTCCTCTCTCTTAGGAATATGTTCCCTGATGCAGTATTTTCTGTTATTTTATACATTGGTTCTAATTTATAGCAGAGCATATTGCTAAAAAACCGTCAAGTAACTTATCCAATAGCCAGGCAAAGAGCTACTATCACAATTGAATTACTGACCATTTTTCAGGAGAGACTGTGTAGTTATAAATTAATTTCTCTTTTCAGTACCTCTGAAAATCGTGCCCACCAAAGTTTTGAAGAGGGGCAGGTGCTTTGGGTATGTGGGCTGCAGGGAAGTTCCCAGTCGTCTTTGACATATGATAACCTAAGTCTGTGTGTATGTGTAGGCACAAGTCTGCATATACAAATGCACAGAGTCCTAATCCAAACACACCAATACCTTACTTAAGTAATTATGGCAGCTGCACACCAAGCTAAGCACCGTATTTTTAGAAGAAGTCATCCTCTTTTCATTCTCTGTAATACACAACTCAATATCCTATCAACTTCTGAAAACAATTTGTTTAAAAAGAAAATTTCTCTACAAAAAATCCAGGCAACAATGTCTTTTTAAGACTGTTGCTACTTCCCACTGTAAAGTGCATAAGCATGCTCTTAAAGAGGAACAGGCAATGGATTGTAGACCAAAAAGGAGAAAGCGAGCCAGCATTAAAATAATAGTAACACAACAGTTGCACTTCCACATGAAAAAACCATTAAGCATACAACAGTTAACATTTCTTCCAAATACTCATTACGTTTCCTAAAGCCAAATCAGCCACCACAACAAAATAAGCATATTTAGAATTCAGAACATTTTAATATTAGATTTTAAAAAGGATCTACAAATACCATAAAGACAGGAAAATTAAACTCTTCTTCCTTCCTCTCGGAGTGCTTCTGTGATTCATCTGAAGTAAAAGTTTTGTTTCAAAACAATCTTTAGGGCTTGGTCTTCAAGTTTGCTGTGGCTTGCCTCTTTAGAAATCTGGTTTAAAACCTACCTAGCATTTAATTAGCAGAAAATATTTTCAGTCTGCTCCTACTGACTAAAATGGCATGGAATTAGTCAGGCCTAAAATCAGCCAAGTAGATCTGTATTTGGTAACACACCCCCCACCACATCCCTCCAAAAAAACCCCCAACCTAAATAAAACCAACAGAAACCCACAATACCACAAAACAAAACACTCAAACCCAGAAACAAAGAAACCCTAACAAAAATCAATCAGGCAAAATGAAGTTCTTTAAAACTGGTAACGCAGATTAATGTTTTGATCTCACTATAAAATTATTCCCTACCAGACTACAACAGTAAATAATATATCTTTATATCCTTTATATAAAGAACTTTTACAAGTCTTACGGCACTTTTGTGTGCTTGAATTACAGAAAGGATGAAGTGGGAAGGGTCCTCTGGAGATTGTCTGGCCCAAACCCTCGGCTCAGAGCAGGGTCACCTGGATCACTTTGCTCAGGATCACATCCAGCTGGGATTTAACTATTTCCCAAGATGGAGAGACACCACAGCCTTTCCGAGCAACCTGTTCCACTACTTCCTCACAAGACCTTCAGTTTCATGATCTGTTTGTAGAGGCTACTGTGAAGTAGTAGCAACAGCTGGTCTGTAGTGAACAGCTATTTGGGTCAGAACACAATGTAAAAGCAAAGGCAAACTGTGGAAGGCGACAGGACGAGGAACTGTATTCTACAGAAAAAAAATGTTGTATAAACTGTAACAGCCATGCAGACTGGTGAAAATATCTGCAGTGGTCTCAAACTTAAGAGAAAAACCTCACATTCCTACTCACTACATCTCCATCTGTGGATGTTTAATTACCTGAAGGAAATGCATATGCTTTTACCCATTTACTTTGATGAATATTTTGTTATTCAGGAAGAATAATGCAAGTTCGGAGTTAGAATAAATGTGCACTGCCACACGTAATGTAGAAGAGGAGCATCCAACATCATTCATGAAGTAGAAGCAGCCTTGGCAAGTAACGTTCTGGCATTTGGCTAGAGTGTGCTTCTGATACCTACACCCCGCACGGCGTGATCGGGTACCTCTGTATCACTGCAGCACACGGTCCGGCTGAACTCTGTGGCACAGGCTGTCAGATTTAGAATGTTTTATATCATAACCTGTCTTAGTGCGAGAGATCCCAGTGCCGGGTTGCTAACACTTTTCCTTAGGAAACAGAAGTTGCGAGCATAATTAGATATTAAAATGTTCCATCCATTCCACAGTGGTAAATAACGAACAAGATTATTGATCATTGGTAAGATCAAGTGGTAAATAAAGATCAACATAGTCAAAGGGCGATCACAAGTGCTTCATAGCTATGGTCATTCAAACAAAAAAAGAAAACTAAATGTTACAGCAAAGAAAAAAAGAAATGCAGTCCTTTCTTATATCAAAAAAAAATACAGAACTAAAAAAACTCCATATTAGCTGCCTGTTACAACTGCTATGCCTCCCTGCCCCCCCAAATAAAGATTAATGTTATACCAAGCACTGCTCAGATATCTGATGTCATTACTTACATTTGATAAAAACAGAGAGCCACGTATGCATAAAAAGCTGGTGAAGTGCCATATTAAAGGATATGTTAATTTTGCTAAAAACTACTGTGAAAGAACTCAATTACAAGACAAAAGGAAACAGAGAGAAAATGCTGGGAGATAAATATCTTTTTAATCTAGTGTGGAAAGCCGTAACAGGAAGCAATTTCAAACAAGACATTCAGCGAGTATTTTAAGAGTGAGAGTGATCAACCACTGTAACTACTGAAAGGGGTTATTTTCTATCTCTTGATTTCTTCAAAGGGAGTTTGAAAATCTCACAGTCTAAACTTGTTTTATCTCGCAACTGGGTTCAGTATCGCGCTGACCAGGTCAATCGTGATGGCCCGCCGCCCTACCGCCAAGGCTGGAGGTGGCTTATTAGGCCTTTTTTGGTCTTCTGTGAGTTAACAGGCTCTTCTGTTTAAATGTGGACTTTCTGAATTCAGGCAGCTAAAGAAACACTCCCCATGTTAATATTATAACTAATCACTGTCTCTTTCAATATCTGAATACTATTAGACAGGGCTTATACAAATAGAAAATATGTCCCCAAGTTCAGCTGCCTTAACATATTAGTACTTCCTCTGACCTACCCACAGAGTCATGGTTAAGCTCAGTGCAGGACTTTGATAAAAAGGAAGCTGAACACAGACATATTCTCTCATAGAATTTTACAGTATTTATTTATGGAAAAATAGATTTTACAACTGTAGTCTGGTTTTTCATTTTCCCATTAAGTACTTGCTGTTTGGAATACAATTGAAAACACCAGTATTGTAGGCTCCTAATGAGTATGCCACTGAGATGGAATCACCCAAACCCCCAGGACTATTATTATCGTTATCACATGGCAGTGACCGCTGTATTAACTGTGCAGCGAAGGTGCTAAGGTTTGTGCTACACGGACAGATTCCTCATTTTTACTTCCGCCATCCATCGTAGTAGAATCTGCTGGAAAATGGAGTACAAATCACTCACAAATTTACAGCAGTAAGTTGAGCTAGTTCTGTGCTATATCATTTCTGGAAGTGAATGCCTTTGTTTTGCGCCCTAAGGGCTGCTCATATGCATAAATAGACCCCTTTTTTCTGTTTCTGAATCACAGTGTCCAGCCAATACAAAACAGACTATGAAGTATGAAAACTGCACATATCTCCACCACAGAACAATAACAAGATCTATACTTTGATTTCCTGGGAAATAAAAATTGTAGCTATACTTCCTGTCAGCCCATTCCTTTGAACATGTTCTCTTCATAATTTGGATTTTGAATCGAGTTTAAATGGCAGTTAAAAATTGTATGTGGCAGTACACAATGAAATTTAGCTTGACAGCTTGGACATCAAAACTAAAAATAAATGACTTCACATCCAAATAATAAGTAATAACAATGTTAGCCTGCATAAGAATAGCAGGACTGGATTCAAATACAATATTAATTTTAGGGATATGAGTGACTAGGGAGAGACAGAGGCAAAGAAACAAATCCTTCATATAGCAATAGTCTCTTCTTATCCCCCAGGCAACTGGCTGCCTTTCACCTCAGCGGCAGAGCAATTATGTGGCATAATGACTGCAGTGCAAATAAGCAGAGAGATTTTATTAAACCAAATGAGCAAATCATCTGCGTATTATTGCGATTTGATTGACAGTGACAAGTGTCGAGCAGACACGGATGTGAATATGATAAAGAAGCTTGCAGGAAAGCTCTTGATAATGTTACTCTTGATAAAGTTGCTCGGCAAACCTCTCTAAGTAAATAAAGGGGAAAGCGTATGATGCATATTAATTCACATAGTTTGCAACCTGCCACAGGACTAGAGGAAAAGTTGCAATAGGTTTAGCACATGGCATTTCATATGAATTCTAAAATTGCATTTATGAGTCTCATAGACTTTACAATAATATATTAATATTAAAAGTAAAGGTCATTCCACGTAACGGTTAAGCTGCCTGAGCTTCAACCTTTATATCAATAACAGGCTCCAGGCTGGGGGCACGAGGAAGAGGAAAAACAAGCGGAATGATCTGAATAATGTTACTTTGAAAGATTGCTGCCTTTTGCTGGGATGTCCATTTACACATTTGCACTTTCAGCGGACAATTAGGTTTCTGACAGGCCTGCCATCGCAATGATTAAATCAATACCTTCCATATTAATTGGCATGGGCCTTCAGGCCTCCATCTAAGCCACCCTTACATTAATGACTCCCTTATGACATCACAGCGGCACAGATTCCAAAGTTTCACATCGTTGCAGTCAGTGTGGAACTTAGGATAATTACTTTTGGCACATGGAATGAATTAACCAAGGTGACTGGGAAGCTTTGACAGCAACACCCGTGGAAGAAAATTCGCAGCGGGGATAAAATCACCTGTGCTGGAATGGTACTAACATCATGAATAAATTTGGGTTTACAAGTTGAAATTGTTTTAGTGGATAAACCATGTGATAAATAGCTTGCTTTCCTCCACTCCTTTTTTTTTTTTTTATTTTAAATTTGAATGTGAACAAGCAACAGCATTATGCCACACTTCAGTTAACATTCTTTTGCCATCAAGTACCATCAAGCTGAAGATTTTCACTCTTTGAAAAAGAATTATATCTGAGAGGAAATGTTCTTGTCATATGAAGTGCACTGTAAAGTGTGGAAAGCATTTCTGATTTATGCTGTAATACTGATCTGAATATCTATTTGGACGTATTTCAAAGAGACCGGCTCTGCAAGGGTCTGCATACTCTGAGCCGATTCCTACAAATTTTGTGCTTGATTTTAACTATGCAAGTAGACTTCAGCAGAGGCATTCAAGAGCTGACATGCTCAGAATAACTGAGGCTTGATAAAAAAAACACTGAATTCCTCTATAACTAACTTACATGAAAGATATCACAGGTACCTTTTCCATTGTGTAAGCCCTCAATATTCTAATGAGCAGTCCAAAAGGTATGAACTAAGAAAAAAAGTGACAATACAATAAAATATTTAGTACAAAATCATATAATTTGTTGTATAATCCATTTGTTACAATAGAAATTGTGCTCACACAAATATTGCAATTTATTATTTACAAGCATGAGATGACATTAATTCCACAAAAAAAGAACTAAAGCATTCAGTAAAATAAGTCACTGTACTAACCTGGTCCAGTTGTTGGAAATTAATTAGCAATTTGTTGTTCCCATGAAGATCAGAATGAAATTTCATACAGTTGCAGTTTTGGGGCAAAGTGTAGCAAAAATATAGACAGCACTATCTACACAGCAGGAAAAAAACTGTCAGTGTAATAATTACCTATGCTCTAACATTGCTGTTTGTGGGTTTGGGGTTTTTAGTATTTTGAATATACTTTTAAACTTTTTTTTTTTTTGTAAATAGGTTTAAGAAATAACACAATATAGACAATTTTTGAGTGTTCTTCAATGTTCTTCAAAGTGTATCCAAGTTGATGCACCCTAGTCATTAAATATAAAAGTAAATACTCTGGCTACCAGTTTTTGATCATCTTCAAAACAAAATTACTGATATGCAGCATTTTTAACCACAAAGCAGTTAAACAAATATCTAAATAAGTCAATTGAATATCCAAACCATCTCATTCAAAAAAATAATTTTCGTCTAGGAGAAAGTCTGATATTTTACAATTACATGATTTTTTAGATATTACGATTTAAATTTGAAGTAAACTATTTGATAGGTAAACTAAATCTCAACTACTTAAAACAGTTCTATGATTTTTCTTAAAGTGCTTGTGAGCCTTCTGGTGTAAATTATAATCACATCATTACTGTTGCTTCCAAAATAGTGCAAATGCAAATCTAAAATGCAGAATTTCTTTTTAAGAGACAATTTAGAACCTCTAAGCATTAGAAACAAAAATATTAAATGCATTTTCAAAGTTAGCTGACACAGTGATGTTTTCTGAGGCTACAGAGAGTGGATTTGAGAAGAGTGTTAACCTCTATTCATTTTACTGAGACTTAAAGTTTTTATAGGAAAGTCAAGTAGTACAGAAATTTATTACAAAAATCATAGTAATATGTTGTCCTGTTGCCCTGACAATGCGGAAAAGTATTAATCTGGAGTACTGAACAATTTCAAGACTTTGCCAACCACTGGAAAAAAATATCTTTTGTATTAAAATTATTGTCACTTCTGTCACACTTAAAAAAAAAAAAAAAGAAAATAAATAACTCTTCTTAAAAGAACTGAATTTGTTGAGTGGTGAAGCACTACCTTCCACTTCCAGTGGACAGCTAGAACTTCCCATGTCCCTCCTTAACCTGTTAGAGTATGTCTAGAACTTCACATGTTCCTCCTCAACCTTTAGGCTCCTTTAACAGTGTCAATGAAATGGCAGGTGTGCACATCTTCAATTTAAATTTAAGTAATCCTCACACACAAAGCTATTATTTTTCTGAAAATTTAGTAAAGGAAAAAAAATCCTGAACTTTTTACAGTTGGGGAAACAAGACTGAGAGGATGAATGAATTCTCTATGGTCTTACTTCTTTGTAAAATTATCATGATCCCCTTTAGAAAAGTAAGAAGAATGTCTGTGCTTATAGTGGAAACCTGAAAATTTTGGAGAAGACAACATGCAGCTGTTCACTGTGAGGAAACAATTCAATTATATTTTAAAAAATCATGTCTGTATTTTCTATGCAAAATGAGTATTGATATGCAAGTGTGTAAGTTGAGCAAAACCAGGCATTAACTTAGCCATGATTGCAGAGCAGATCAAAACATTGACTCACTTTGTAACCCCACTTTTCAGGGTATGCAAATATTAGGTAGCCCTTTGGGGATACAGTCTTCATTCCTTGCTTTTGTGGAATCAGAATTGATTCTAATGCGTAGTAAGGCTGGCTCTCCTGCAAGGAAAGAAAAGGAAAAAAAATGAATCAAACAAAGAGAGGACAGATTTTAAATCCTAATCCAAGAGTCTCAAGTTCTTGAAATGAAGTGTGGAGCAAGTAGCATTCACTGACAATACATTTTTTTCTATCATTAAAATCTTACCTATCTGACTATTTTAATACAATATTTATGAGGATCAAAAATTTGCTAGTAGTCCAGTACTGGAAAAGAAATATTTCCAGAGCTAAAATATGAATTGAAAATATCTTACATTTATTTTCTAAAAATATTACTTCTTAATTATTTTCAGGGATCACTTTCAGGGAGTTAACGAGATGTTACAATAACCACTATCATAATGTTTCTCTAAAATAATACTTCAAAGCAGAATTGCAACCTAAGCGATGTTTAAACATCATGCCAAGCCTAATGAATTTTTTATTAAATGTCAAACAGCAAGCATCTTCCAATGCTCCATTTTTTTTTCTGAAAAATTAAACTGCTTTCCTTAAAAAGTAATAGTAATTAAGGACTTACAAAAACACTAACATTACTGTTAACTTTCACATTCAGTATTCCCACCTTTATTTAATGAATTGTTTAAGCACACATTGAAGAGTAAGCATGTGCTAAGTGTTACTTTAAACTTGTACTGTTCTGGAAAACCCGGAGGATATAAGCTATTGAAGGACAAACCAAAACATATTGTGGGCTACCTGTTTGTATAACCTAACCGATGGCTATAGAGATGAAAAGGCTATGGCAAGCAGGAAAAAGCACCCACAATGCCAATGCATCTGGCCCTAGATTCTTAATCTTTTAATTAGGCAAAAGCTTTCATCCTTCTGGAGTTCTCACAAAGCTTATTGGAGAATCCCTTGCAATCAATGCACTGCTGGTAATATAACTGACTATGCTAGATATGGGTCTTAACCACACTTCTAAATTGTTATCTTTACAAACCGGAAGATGATGATGTGATGTGAACTAATAACAGCAAGTTTACTCTTAAAACCAAAAATATGAAAGTTACCTATTAAGATTGTTCTGGTATACCACACAATTTGTTTTGATGTTAGATTTTTAACTTGGGATGAACATGTTATGAGAAGAAGTGTACCTTTAAGATTAAAAAATACCTTTTCTTCCATCATGGAGATAGCATTGCATCAGATAACTTCGTTACAACAAGCCAAATTTTCTTGGTTATTAAATCCAGGTATCAAGTGCCTGTTCAGCTAAATAGGTTGCATCCAAAATAACTTATTTTTAATCAAAAAACCTGAAAGAAAATGTAGTTGGAAAAGAAGCACTCAATCGTTAGAGAAAACTACATGTTGAAATGGACCTGGCCACTAAATCCTGGCCTGGATTAAGTAATATATATATTACTTAATATATAATGTATTTCTAACTGTAGACAGAAGAACTTGACTACTGTTAAGTAGGTAAGACAGTTAGATACCAAAGTAATTTTTGAATGGGCTTTTCTTACCATACAGGCTGAGGCTGTTGAAACTCACAGTTTGAGGAAAAATCTCAAGGTCACAAGAAGATGAAAATATAAACACATTTCAAGTCATTTTTGCATCATACTATCCAAGCTTGGGATCACATGCTATCAGTCCTAATCTGCATTGTATGTGACAGTCACCTCACTATATTCATTATAAGAACTAAGTATTATGTCCATAATAACTAGTGCCAAGCAAAAATTCGCCATTTAAAAAAATAACAGAGAAGCGTGCAAACCAAATAGTTCCATTGCACTTCAGAAATAATGAGATACTACAGACAGAAGAGGCACTGACATGAAACCCTCTTTGGGAAGGATCACAGTATTTGTTAAACTGTGCAACATTTTAGAATTAAAAAAAAATATGTGATCGGCTAAATTACCCTTCAGGCAGATAGTTTATCTGTTCTGTGAACTGTAGCTCCACCTCAGCTCCAGATAGTCCAATAATATCTTTAGTGATGGGAAGTAATTATTAGTTTCTGTTTTACGTGAAAAACTGAAAATCTAAAAGTGAAATGCTAGGTCAGGGGTTGCCTGCTAGCTCAGAGGGTAAAGTGGTGCCTCCTTGCAGGTATCCAGTTCATAACTCATCTCACATGACCTGTTAGTTTATGAGCTCTGACAAGATCACTGCCCGAGGTAAGGTGGTATGGCTGGAGGCCATAACAAAGTGTGTGAGCAGTACAGGCGTTCCAGCTAGGCTACAAAATTCTCAATGACGTCTGTAAGAAACAGCACCTTTCTGAAACAGCTAATGCAGAGGTCACAGGCAATTTGTAAACTTAATCAAATTGGAATACATCCTGCACAATGCAGAATAGTTTGTGAAAACCAAAGGCAATCATAAAACAGACCATCAGATTTTGTCTCAACCCTTTCATCTTTTCCAATTAAAAGCACCTTTAATTTTAAAAAGAAGTGAACCATACTCAAACACATTAGTTGCTCTACTAGCACCTGTCATTTATATTGGTACATTCTGCGATACTGACACTAATGAAATTTAATAAAGATGCGTTGGGGTTTTTTAATTTTTTTAAAAAAATGAAGTTATGACACAGAACTTTTGAGAAAGTAGGAAAGCTAAGAACTCACACTACACAAAATATAAAGCACAACTACAACTTTTAAATTGTTTTAAACATTTGGGGAAAAGCTAGTGAAACAAAGGGATGACTATTTGGCTCAAAGTGGCGTTAAAAAATATGTAGAATCATAGAATGGACATTCATTATTAATATTCTACCTCCAACAAAAAAAAAGAGGAAAGAATCTGAGTTAGGAGAAAGCAAAATAGGTAAGACAATTGTGTCTAAATCTCAGCATTGCCTTTGTATTCAACTGGGACACAGGTGGGGTCTCTCAGCCCCAGTCATACCACCCGCCCCACCCATTGCCCTCCTTCCCAAGTTGTACAGATTGCGGAATGACGACTTAGACAAGTTAATCCTATTTAAATAATTTAATGTTACACGTTAAAGTTGTGTTCTATACCAAACCCCCTAACTATTACCAGTAATATCTCAAAAGAACTGAAGTAGGTGGTTGACAATAACAGTCAAAGGGATTTTTTTTTTTTCTTCCTTTAATTCAGACACTCAGAGGGAGAAAAACATGCCTCCAACCCAATGAACATGCAATTCTACTAAATCCAGCATATGCTTAACCGGTGGATGCATTTCTGTTGCTCAGGGTGGCACCAGAAGTTACATGTTATATTTTTCATTCTTTCCAGCGGTAATTTCTTCGTCATTTACCTCCTCGATAATAATGTTTAGCGGAGTAAAACAGTGCTTTAGGCTCTAAGTCTTAAAGGTTCTTCCCCCTTTGCCCCCCTCAGTAGGATGACTGATTTCAGCCCTTTAGAAAAATAAGCTTACTTATGAGACATTAGTGGCATTATTGCCTCCTTTAATATTCGCGACAGTCTCCAGCAAATGTATCACAAGTTGGCATTTATTAGTGCTAGGCACAAGTAAGGGGCATGTTATTTGATTTGAATAACAGCTTGGAGCTACAGTTTGAGTCCAGAAATATATTAGTCAGAAACAATCTCATTTAATAACACAGAAACTAATAAAAGAAAAGTATTCCAACTGATTCAAAATTGAATTTATGAATATTGCTTAGCAGGATTAATGATCAAAAACTGAACCTGTTTGTCATGTTACAACAGACTTTTCGATTTAAATGCAAAACTAGCAGTGAATGAGTCCAATGGATTGTATATTGCTTTGAAGAAAACCAGTTCATTTTACACATAAGCTTTGAAATTGGCAATAAACTTTAATTACAGGGTCAGATAATCAAATTATAATCAAATAGCCTCACATAAAATCTATGTTTGAAATTAATGAGATACAATTCTACTAGTCTGTAATATTGTACCTCTGAAACTTACTAAAAGACATTTCATTTTCATTTAAAAGTCACCTTAAGGACTTTTCGCTCAATTTCTTCTGCATAGCTCAATTTTATTTGGAAATGTCTCATTTTTAGACCACACAGTTCTAAAGATTTTTGCATATGGAAAAATCATTTGTTATTCTGCAGGATTTTTTTATTGATAATAAGAATTTTAATACAGCAATATTAGAAATCTTTCAAGTAGATGCATATTTATGCATTTTTAGAGAAAGGCACAGTTCAGATAATAAAACTGTATAGTTGTTCAAATGCACATACTTATTAAAATTTTCATTTAATATGAAGTTTTGATGACTAATCTTAACTTGCAAGTGCAAACATATATGCTAATATACACTACTGCACAATACATTTATTTTCTGGGGTATGCAACCATGATAATTTTTTCCTACGTGTCTTAACTTATTTGGAAGAAGAAATATATCTTATATTTAAAACAAAAGATAGAAAGAATATATCTGGACCCACACTGGCTTTTTTAGAGTTGCTGTGTGGCTTCAGGCAAGTCACGTTACATTTTATAGCTAAGCTTTCTCAAGTGAAATGGCAGTTACACAATGGTACAACTTTAGTACAACTTCATTGTGTTTATCATAGGACCTTACTAATTCTACTATGATTACAAAAATGAAGATGCAACATTGTTAGATAGATATTGTTAGACCTCATTAAACATGCAACCATAAAAGTACAGAAAATGTCAAATAGTTATCATTCTACCTAATAGCAAGATAACTGCTTGATAGCGCACAATGTGTTTTTAAAAAAACTATGCCAAAATTAAACTTTATACAAGTACAGAAGTACAATTGAAAAAATCTTACTACTAAGCAAAATATTTGTACTTTTAAAAATCAGGTTGTTCAGAGTTAAAAAATAACAATTGACAAAAAATAACTATTTAACACAACTAATCATTTACTGAGATCGACTACAATAAGGAAAATTAGATCTGTTGCACAAGAAAATCACTACTCAGTAAACTAGCGTATGAACTTACAAAGGAGTAGTTAAGTTGCCACATCTCAGTTAGGCCCCAGGAGGGTGCTGTAGTCTCCCTAAGCTAGAAAATCCGTGGAGAGACTGGCTCCTCCAGGTGAACTAGGTCTGGACCTGGCTCCCTATGCAAATCCTTGTACTACATACCAAACACGATGGACTGAGCGGCATTAATTAGCAACTATGATGCACATGCTTGTAAAGGACTCCTCTGAACAGGCGCCTTGCTGCATGATGCACTTCCCAGCTGCAGACCCATACCTGCAACCCCTCGCAGGCCACGGCCCCACGCCGGACTGCTCTCCCATAGCAGGGGAGGGCAAGTGACCTTCTGTGTCTCACACGTGGTCTTTAAAGCAGAAAGACAGCACTGCTGCTATGCAATAATACCAACTGCAAAGGAAGCTGACTGACAGATCTATAGGTGTAGGGTATCTTAAATGTCTTTTGGTAAGCCGCAAATTTGGTACATTCCATTTACCAAGAACTAAGACCATAAGCACAGCTTCTGGGTGTAGAGCAGCATCTCTTCACATGCCCTAAAACTCTCTTAATACTGGCATTTTTTCAGAGAACACAAATGAAGCTTTAGAAAGTTAAAGGAATAACACAACAATTCCTGTTGATTATTCTAGTGAAGAATCAACAAAGTCATATTCAAATCACAACAGAGATTTTAAAGAAGTAATTGTTACTTCTTTAGCGTACAGTTGCTCAAAATTGTTAATATCCCTGATTATTACAGGTCATAGTGTGAAATGCTAAGTACTGAGGTGGAGTAGGAGCCTTTGTCATTCATAGTGCAGCCTTTTAGTCTGTCCCAGATTATGCCTGAGAACATGCATCATACTTGGAATAGTTTTAAAAACACCTAACCCCTTTTGTGAAACTTTACACATCTCATCGTTAGCTTCTTGTCTTTCTTGAGTGTCATCTACTTTCTGTCAGTCTCATCACTTCATGGCAACGTAAGCAAACATCATCTGTGACGTTTACACAATTCAAATATTAGCTCCTTTCTCTCCACCACATACATCTATCATTGAGCCGTGTTATGCTGGCTAATACATTCAAACCAACCAAAATCCAACCACAAAACTAAGCAGATTGAATATGTATTGTTTAAAGCAGAACTTTCTTCTGTTTGCTGATAAGAAAGCTGTTGAAAATGTTCACAGTTATTTACATGGTATCTCTGCTTGCCACAGGTACAAATGTCTCATGGTTTCAGTCCTAACAAACCCGTGTTTTGTCCCCTGTATTTTCTGTATACATATTTAAGCAGAAAAAATAAATGACAATTAAACTTCTGTCTGTAAAACATTTGACTGGAAAAGAGCAATAAGCACACATGCATGCTAGATTTATGCTCCCACTACAGTATCAATATAAATTCAAAGTAAAACTATCAAGGCCAACCATACAACTGCTTTAATTCTGACTGAAGTCTGTACATCATAATGGTCTTTCCTGCCTCTCCCCTGTAATGTTTGAAAGCCATATATGTTCCTCCCATCTCCATCAGTTTCTGAGTGCTTTACTTCCTTGCACAGGACAAAAGCCAGTAAGGACAAATACAACTTACCTTGTAAACATCTAGAAAGCTGCAAACAACTTCAATTGAGCTTGACACATTAGCACTTTAAGGCAACAGGTCATGATAGCAGACGAAAGAGGAGACAAAGTCGAGACCTTGCTCAAGAGACTTTTATGAATCCAATTATACAGCAGCAGTTTGCTGGATGCTTTGCAGAGCAGAGAGAAAGACCAGTCAGACACCTTACGTGTCAAAGCTTTAAGCATTCTTTTTAGATGGATGCTCTGCACTCTAATGGTAACAAGGCAGATTGATTTGAATCATGCTGGTTAAAGCGTGAATTTTGATGTTAAGATCAGCAAGATACGTCAAGGAATAGAAGTTTTCCTACTTTTTCAACTCTTCTCAGTTTTCAGTGAGCACTAAAATTAATTTGATAGCACAGTTTAGCATTAAGATCGAGTTACTGCAAGCAGAATATGAGCAATGGTTTAGGGCATGTAGAATTTTCACAGAAATAAAGCTGGAGAACGGAATTGTAAAGATCTCGCTTGTATCATAGTGATGAGGTGATACTGCAGCTCTATGCAGTGACTGTCACACAGCGTAAGAACAGCGCAGAGTTCACAGGCAACTCACTGTTCACCAGTTGAAGCATCCTGACATGTTTGTTTTGTACAAAATTTCTTTAGCTTCATAGTTTTGTGTGGGGTCCCCCCCCGACTTTTACAGGAAAACATATGTTTCACATAGGAATCCAGATTCTTTATGCATGCAACACCAAGTTGTTACTATTGGACTTATTATTACTCCATTCTTTTACCTGAGTTTTGAAAAAAACAAACAAGGAAAGAAAAAAAAAAAACAACAAACCCACCAAAAGCACTCCCAACAGCCAGAAGCTTACTAACCTTCATTTGTTTCCAGTTGAAAAGAAACAGATGCCAAAATCAGGTGGTTTTTCCCTTTAATCCTGTGTATTTATAAAGAATGTGCAACATTTTTGAACAGATGGAAATTGTTTCTTTGCTTCTTGCTTCAAAGTCTTTGTTAGTCAGCACATCATACAGTTATTATATTGAGGCAATTTTACTGAAATCAGTGTTATCACATCATCTACTCCGTATGAACAATTCTGAATAAAGTCTTGGGACCTAATGTATCCTATTCAATACTTCTTATATATGTATCAGTATTTTATTGGATGCCTCAAAGGAATCCTGCTTTTCTTTCTCCTAGGATTGTAAAGTCTTTTGGAGACTTGGAGACATTATAAAAAGTACAACTACATGTTCTTACCTGCTAGAGTGGTTTAATTTTTGCAGAAAGAAACATGACTTTCATCTACAGTTCTCTACATCATCCAAGTGTTTTTGTGTGGGTTTTTTTTTTTTTCCTTTTTAGGAACTCCATCCATGAGAACAATATTTTTTTCAGTTCACTAGCAGACACTGTATTTAATCTCTTGAAGGTAAAGGGTATGCTTAACCTAGTGGTCCAAGCCCTCTTGATTTCTTCTCCCTGGTATGAAATGATTCCACCCAAAAGGTGGTCTGTCAAGCTCCAGTTAAATTCCTGATCTAAGTCACTTAGCAAACAACCTGCCTTTCTCTACAGACTAAAGAGCTTGACAAACTTACTAAAACAATTTAGGTCTTGCATTCAGCCCAAGTGCAACCAACTTCTCCATGGCTTCTTAAAGGCCGTTTTGTGAAAATGTCCAGTGTTGCTAGACCCTGAGAACCTCGCTTGGGTCCAAGCATAATGTGACAAAATGCCAAGGGTTCCTGCAGTCCCACAGTTTAGAAATCATGACATTATCTCCTTTTTATCAAAAAATTATGTACAGTTTAATGTGACAAGTACCCATCACTGGAGAGGCCCAAGCAGCATAATTAAAATGAGCCCATGCTTAGAGGGGGCAGATTCTATCATCTTTCTGTATGTCCTGTGATCTGACATACCAACAATTACCTTTGCACACCAACGCCCCCCATCCTTGCTATCATCAACTGTTCTTCATCTGTGCAATACTTCATATTTCAAATTGTGAACAATAAGCTTTCATTGCGATAGCTCAAAAAGATAACTTTCTCAAGTAAGCAGTTTACCAACTGTTTGTTCATATACAGCACAAATTTCAAGATTCTACTGTCAGTTTCAGCAACTCATGGGTCTAGAATCAAAAGGCTTTTTTTTTTTTTTTTAAACCAAGTTCCCTCATTCCTGTTTATGGAAATACTTGCAACTAGCAATCAAAATGCCATATAAGTGCAACAGCAGCATTGCCATGACTGTGTTCAAGTCTGCAGCACAGTACGGTAGATCTGTAACTGCTTGGCAAGTTTCCCTCAGAATACCTGAACCTACAAAATCATTGAATGAGATGCATACTCTATCTTGACCATAAATTTCCAACTAAGAGAATAGTCTTTAACTATAGTTATGAGTTACTTTTGCAATAATTTGTCTTTGGAAAACTCCTACCTCTACACATCCGCCCCGTGACCTCCCCCACCCTGGTAATAAGCTAGCAATATCTCAACCCCTTTGTATTCCTGTGTCAACACTATCCCCAAACTGTAAGTGTTAGCAGCTGGGCACAATATGAAAGGGTTTCTGAAAAGCAGGGAGACTAAAACAGGAGCAATCACAAGAGCCTCTTTGACTCTCAAAATGCTAAATCACACCCTGCTGATCCCTGAAATGGTTTCCTTTCTTTACCCGACTTATGTAGTGGTTTTGCTGTTCTGACCAACCTACAAATGAACTTTTTGTAACAGGAGGCCTAAAAACCCTTAACATCTGTGAGCATCCAAAGAGTTGGCAAGTTTTGGACAGCCTCTGCCTACTTTTCATTGTCAAAATTTCTGCTTGTTGATTATATACTCAAAATATTTCACTTGTTTTAAGAACTATTCACATGTCTTTGGATTAAGTTTTAAGTTCATACTGTAGGATTACTGTGTTTATAAATATATTGGTTCCTGCTCATCAAAATTTTGCATGCATCAAAATATAATTTAGGGAGGTTGAAATACAAGGAGTGCTTCAATGTTCTGTAAGCTTGTAAACATGGGGACACTTACAACACCACAAGACAAAAAGCCATTGCTTGAAATGACCACAGACCTTGTCCTTCTCTGTAAGCAGGTTCTTTCTTGTCATCCACATTTTCTTCTAACTGCTGGTATCTTTTTCATAATCTACTCTAGAAGAACAACAGAAACCTGCCACAGTGTTAAGGATATGATCTAATCATCATTAAAAAAGAAAACACAACCAAACAACAAAACCCAAACCCAACACACAAACCCTTCAAAATTATTTTACTGAACTTCCTATAGTTCACCAAAGACCTAATACTGAAGCTTTTTCTTTAGTTGATCTGCGGGCACTTTTTGTGCCTCTCTAAGAACTGTAAAGAAATTTCCCTTCCCCCTACTGGCAAATAGCGACATAACTGCACTGACAACTGTTTTTCCCATATTTTCAAATGTACATTTGCTCAGTCTTGTTTATCTGGAGCACTACTCCTGATTTTTAAGCAGGGAGTTTCTTTAATGATTTTGCTGTTCCTCATGTAAGTGGGGAACACTGCAACAAGACTAGTCTAGAGAGATTTTCTGGGAGGCTCACATCCAACTCTCTTTTATTTACAATATTTTCCTATAGCAGCATCTGCTAGAGCTGCTTCACAGCTCTTGTTTCGTTCTTTTCTTACTTTTCACAAACATTCAGAAAACATCCATTCCAGTTTCAGATTCACAGGGACATTAGCAAATAATAGTTTTGACACACAGGTTACCAGAAGGTACCATCACCTGCTCCAGAGTAATCCTGTGTGCACTCTCCTACTGTGCTAAGCCTGCAGTAAATAGGAAGTTAGTGTACCTTGCTGCTCTTGCTTGCTGGAATTAAGCGACTTAAATTCATCCTCAATAGACAGCGATTGCTACAACTTTTGCAACTGCATGGAGGACTGCTGCAAATGGATGCAGAGGAAGCATTTGCTTTGTGTGAGCTTTATTTTAGAAGAAAGTTGAGAACTGGATCTTTTTCTGTGCTATTTATTTGAAAAACTATCGACTGTTTTACAAAAAAAACCCTAAATAATTATTTGCTTCTCCATTATTTCAATTACTCAGTTTTTCTTTTCTAATTAGGAAGATCACCGTTCAACCTTAGTTACTAGACAGTTGTCACGTTCTTTAACAACACTCTGTTTAGACTCTTACAACTTTTTAACATGCTTGGTCATGCCCAAGCAAATGGTCACTGTTCCACCCATTTCTTAGCTACTATTAGGCAGTCAGGAGATGAACTCTCACTCGTACAGATTAACTGTTTATATACAAAATCTGTGAGACTGATCTTTGTACCGCTAAGCTGTGTCCTATCAACTTCATGTGTCTATTTGCTTAAGTGTGAGACTTTCAGTAAGCCACGGCAATGCTCTCTATTGTCCCACGTTTAGCCTTCCTTTTTATTGCCATTTTTTATATTTAACTATTTCCCCTAATCTACTACCTACTTCCACCTGTTTCATAAGTACATGATTTCGGTATTTTTTTGTTTGCTTGTTTTTACTTATATAAGATTAATTATTCAGTAAATTAGCATACAGACAGTAGTAGAAAAATAAACATTCTTGCACTTATATATTTGCACTTATATATTGTTCAGCTTCCGTTTACCTCACAAGTGGCTCTTCTGGTTGCCTTTTCCGAAGAAATGGAAGACCTAAGGCAAATTCCAATTCATATGTTGCTGGCAAAATGTACCACATAAAAGAGCACTATTTCAGTTATTTAGTTATGTTAAGTACTATAACTGCTTCTATATGTTATCTTAAATCAAGGATGAGGATTACAGTCAATCTATTTTAACTCAAAGTCAATAGTGGCTTAAAATCAAAAGAGAAGCCCATTAATACATTTAGCTTGAAAGTACTGGAATGGTGCTCAACATCTGAGGAATGACGTTCTTGAAGAGCTCCTCAAACTGAAATAGTGCGGGGGAAAAATCCTAACAATGTTAAAAGTGGAACTCAACAAATTTGTGAGTGAGATCATACGGTAAGATTCCCTGTGCCTGCTAGCCTTTTGATAATAAAACTACTTGAAATTTAAGCCAACCCTACCAGAACACTGGCATATAAAGAAATAGTTAATATAAACTTATTTGCTGCTTTACTAATTAGAGATCAGATACGTTAACTGTGGCTGCAAATCAGCTTGAAGTATGCTGACCCAAACAAAAGGAGAGAGTTTATTATGTTAAGCGTGGTGAATCAGTGAAGCCCCAGAAGCAGATAGCTGCCATCAGCGGTAAGATTTTCTTCCTCATAACTGTAGATGGAGCCCTAACATAAGTAAATACCCTCTCAGCAATCCAAGTTTGGAATTCTACAGAATCTGTTCAGAGGCTTTCAAATATTTTTACGTTATTGAGGTTTTCATTTCGGACAAACAATGTGAGGAGCCCGCTGTTTTCCTGGTTTCTCAATATTCCAAACTGATCCAGTTCTCTGCAGAAATCCAGAACAAAAGAAAAACAGTTGTTCAACTTTTATTCTGTCCTGCAATTATCACCTAATCTAACCTTCTCTAACAAATTCTCTACTTAAGGGCACCTCTAAGGGCTGTCAGTCCAGCTGAATTGATTTAGGAAATGAAACCCAAACCCAGCTATTCTGATTCATCCCCTATACCCATTAGTCCTTTCATAATTTTTATGCTACTGTACTAAAATGCAAGGCAACAGCATATTTTGTGGATTCTATTGTATTACATATAAAACATGCTGCTGAAATATGAGATGTAGGAATCTTAGTGAGGAAGGAGGGATCTTAGCACCATCTGACTGAAAGATGTTAGATAAAAGAGGAGTTATTTATAGAAGTAAAATATGTCTACAGTTATCACCGTGGCTAACAATACAGGCTTCATGAGTATAATTAATCTTTTCCTTCCTATAACTCACTTCTTCAAAAAACAAAGTATTTCTTCATTCCTTGTAGCAAAACAAACTTAAACCTCCACAAAACAAATAAGCAGAAATATCAAAACAATGCATTCTTTCATACTTCAAGGTATTTGGTCTGTTTCAAGCTCTAAGAAACAACTGGTATCACTAATGTTCTGGAAGTCAAAATATATACGTAGGGGCTGTTGGTATCGGACTGGTATGTGGAAGCGGGGTCTGTACATGGAGAGCTGTAATTACTAAAACACTTTGAGAATACTATTACTAGTAGTTATCATTACAATTATTATTTTACCAAGTTAATGAAAACCCTGAATTTAGGTCATGGTTGGCAAATCTCTCTGGTTCTAAAAGCTGCATACCAAAAAGTTCACACGACCGAAGGTCACTCGAGAGCCAGAGCGATAAAAGGGCAGGAACAGCACAGCTTCCAGGTAGAGTAGAAATAGGGACCCTGTACTGCACTGTGGGATGGGATTCATTCACTTACTACCTCTTGAAGTCCACAGTTTAAGGTAATCCCAAGCCCATATATTGCCTTCTCTATTGACATTGACATAGCTTCTTGACCAACGCTTAAATACATATGAGCCACAGGTGATGTAAAAGATAGCAATGGATCGCAAATACTTTATATCCCTTAATTTATGTGAAATGAACAGGTACATGAGTTCATTTTGAGACAGAGGTTAACTTTGGGTACACATCTGTGAAATTCACAGTTTTACCATGCACTAATTGTCAAAAAACATTATTTTTTAGTATGTGTTCATGAAAGTGAATTTCTGATTGTATGGTAAAGTTGTACAACTATCAGTTCATGTTACACTACTTAATAATGGGACAGATACCTCAGTTTGAACAAGCCAGTGCTTCCAGGTTCACTACATTTACATTGAATATAGACAAATAAGTTGAATATAAACTAGAATTCAAACTACAGTTTAGTTGGGTCAATTACACAGCCTATGTATTTCATATAAATTGTATATTTAATATCAGTAGTTGCCGTGAAGATGATTTTCAGAGTGAAAATTATTTGCTGATTCAATTAACATGTTACGTTAATAATAAAAGCACTTGGGAATACCTAGGTTTATTGCATGATAATGGATTCTCAGAAGAGGAATACAATATATCCTATTCATTATAAATTGCTTCTTTCAGTTAGATTTGGACTATAAATGTACTTAAGGTTAAGAATACACTATACTGATTTGCAGATTGATTTTGTTAATTTACCTCATTTTAGAATCAATTATTTAGTAGCCATTTACAAAATACAAAATTGTCTGTAGGGAGGTGAATTTTTTTAAGCCAATGAGCTAACAGTTACCTTCTCATCACTCAGAAAATTTCCCTAAATGACTGATAATAACCCTCTTCAGCTACTTTAATTTCTTTATTCAGTCATGAGACAAGGATATCTGGTAATTTTTACATACGATTTTTTTTAACTCAAGGAAAAGCAGTCAGTGCAGATGAATGACATTAAATTTAGTCTTGTCCAGATGCTGAAATATGCTCCAAGTTACCTTGTACGCAATATCATAGATGTTTCTGTGTTCTATTTAAATACAATTTTTCAGATTCTCATGGATTAAAGTTACGTTGCTTTTAAAAGCTAACCTGTCCAAAAGACAGCCAATAAATTCCTAGGTGAGCTATTTATCAGTTTAATCTGTAATCACTTATACAATACTGTCCAATAGATGTAGATGCTCTATAACATCAAGACCTATTTAACTCTCTCTCTTTATAAAGATAAAAAAAGAAACGAGCAGAGAGAAAATGAAGAAAAAAGGTCAGTTCTGTCCTATGGTGGCAGAATCAATATATTTAAACCAGCACAACATAGTTCGGAGAACTCCCCTTAGAGCTCCAGTGTTTGAAAGCACTTATCTGAGCTTCTACTTTGTGACTTGGATCACATAAGCAAAGTGAGGAAACAGGATTTAAATGAAGCATCTTTGGGTACCTGTTGACCCACAGACTGAATTGTGTTATCTGTGGCTTCTAAACCCTGGAGCAAATACGTTACATAATTAGGTGTAACAAAATAATCTCATATTTCAAAAAATTCATTAGCCAAATAAAAGAATCCTTTAAAACAGTTATAGCAATTTATTTTATTAAGGTCAACATGTTATTTATTTATTTCATAACTCTGTTAAGGCCTTTTTAAATATATGGCAGTAGAATTTGTTTTCTGGTGTTCTGGCTTACATTAGATAGCCATTTTTTGATTTTATGCAAGACATATGGAAAAATTCATCACTGATTTACTGCACATTTCCACACACAGTCAAACTAATATCTGATCACTATTGAAGAAGCTAAACCCTGCTTGGCAGTGAATACACAAGCAAATTTCCAAACACATGGATGTGTGCAGCCTTGTGCAAGAAGGCCTCTGATAGTCAAAATACAAACCAATACACTGCAGCATTTACTGGGAAAAAATAATGGAAAATTTAAATTGGGATTTATTTTTACTTCAAAAAATACAACTGGAACATCTGCAATAAAATCAAACCAAAACATTGCATTATCTATCTCCAATATTTTGTATAACACATTTTGAGTTTTACAGCTTATCTAATCTATATGATAACACTTGCGGAACTTTTTCTTAATTTTACTAACTGTAGAAGATGACAGTTCTGAATGATAGTCATGAAAATGAATCTTCGGTTATCAATTAAATGTTTTTAATTCCATTTATGCTTTTGGATAACAGCTTGCAGTTATCCATACTTCTGTTTCCAAGAATAAAAGGTATATAATCTACCTCACTATTGTTCTCAGATTTCTGTCCTACCCTGCTTTTTTTGTGAATTTCAGTTAGGCCGACAAAGCCAGTTTTCGTATTGCCGCAGCAGGTGGAATGACCTTTACCCTTCCTATTTTACAATGTGTTTTTTGAGGCTCTTGTCAAGTTATTTCAGAGACTTTTAAGAACAATATACTGCAGAAGTCAATGTCTTCTGAAAGTAAGATTTAATTATTTTCACATTTTATTACCAGAAACCTAATAATTAGAAGGTGTCATTTCAGTTAATCAGAAGTCCTTCCTCTGTTTAAGGACTCATGCAATTTTTTTCCTTGGGGGAAAAAACCCAACCAAAACCAACCAACTAAAGAAAACAGTGACTGCTAATACTGATTTGGGAAGTATTTAACTGCAGGGCATGGTTCACAGATGTTTTTGCATCCTCAATAGCTTTATGAGCAAGATAGTGAACTTTGATGATATGAAAATGTCAAGAAGAATTATCAGGGAGAAAAAAAATCTCAAAAAGTTTTCTGAGGTTAAATGGCAATAAGGAGCCATCTTTCTTCAAGAAATAGAAGCAAGTATAACCCAGTTGTGATGAGCAGATAGATGGTCCCCTTGAACAAAAGGAGAAGTCCACTGGAAAAAAGTATTTGAAAAGCAAAATCATGACTCTTGCTAGATATTTTCTGTCATGTGTACATCGTAGTTAATCCATTTTTTAGCAAGATTAGCTGTCAGATTAACACGTTATCCATGTGAGTCACACTCCAGACCAAGGATGTGCCTGAAGAATGATGTGCACCCACATGAAGGAAGGTTTACAGAGGCTGACTTACAACAGCACTGTGGAATGCAAGCCCTGCTTGCTTTTTTTTTTTTTTTTGCCTTTTTTTTTTCCCTCTAATGCTGACCAGAGCTCTACAGACAGCCATTCTCAATTGCTGTATCATGCTGAGTTGATACAAGCCTTGATGTGGATTTGAACATCCATATGCAGGCCTTGCATCTGCCACACACATCCGTGTATTAACTCCAGGGCATATATGCCTCTATTGTTCTGGACAATATATTAAGACGTTAAAGAATTTACTTACTCAATATGCTCTTTAAATACAGTGGTTTTATCCATTCAAGAGCATTTGACCTCTTCTGGAAAGCCGAGTTTAAGTAAATTCCATTTCGTAATAGAACAACAGGATATGATCTGTGAACAGCATATTTTCTTATCAATCAAGGGAACACAGATGGAAGTTTTCACAAGCATCCAATAGGTGTCAATACCCCATTTGAAAACATACCCTGAGTACCTGCTGTTACATCTCTCAGGCACTGGGTAAAGAAATATAATAGGAGTAATTTCATCTCAGTTCAATGATGGTCCATTTGGAATAACTCGCTTCTGGAGACATCTTATAAAATGCACAGACTGCAGTGACTGCAGCTCAGAGTTAAAGGCCTTTCCTCCCTCACCAACATTTCATTTCACAGCACTATTTTTACTCTCCATTCTTATTCAAACAGTGGCTTTAATTTTCACCCTTCAAGCAGGCCAACAAAGCCCCTTTTTTTGCACAGCCTGTATCTGTATCTTTTTATAATCTTCCAAAGTTAATAATCAAGCTAAATGAAGGCAAAGCCTGCTCTGAAACAAGCTTTGTTCCAATACATGAAGATTTGGCAAGAAAAGGAAGCCTTCCTACAGAAGCTTCTTAGAAGACAAGTCACAGCCAAACATTCCAAGTGGTGTCTGAAGGATCTGAAGCTTTCATGCATAGTCAGTGTTTGCTATCTATAGGAGCAGCTAAAAGTAAAGAAATAAGCTTTCATTTTCTTGCCCTTGGCTCTCTGTATTTGGTCATGAACTATCTAAACAGTCCTGCCTTATCTTGCAGGCACACGGGCCAGCTGGTCTCTACGGGCAACCCCACATAAGCACTAGAGCACAGGTCAGAATATGAACATTGTATGTTTATAATCTAAGGACACTCGACTGCCATTTGAGTATAGTTCACAGCTACTTGTAACTAGAAAATCTGTAGAAGTCAGCAGAGCGAACTCTAAAACAAAACAACCCAAAACTTTGTGTGTACAACTGTATTAAGGAACAGAATTCACTCAGAAATGAGTGAGCATCAGATTTTAAACCAAAGGCATTAGACACGGAACAGATTATTTCATGCAGCCTTTTGTATCACAACAAGGTTGTTGAAGACAATTCAGGTCAGAAAAGATTCTAAAATTAGATTTAAAAAATCTGAGGCAAAGTGCATCTTAAATAGGAATTTGGAGAAGACAAAAGTATTTAAGTGGTACATCTAGTCTTGCTTTTAAAGCCAAGTACAGAATATGAACGCAACATGACATACCCTTTGTCAAAGCAATGCAATTTCTGATGGCGTGAGAGTTAGCTTGTAGTCCTAAGTCTCTTCAACGTCATTAAAAAACAAAGAAAGAAGCAAGTGAAATTCCAATCAAGTATTATTCCAATCATCCACACACAGTGCGCTGTGATAAGGAAACAGTGATGTACTTACAGTCTTACTAATAATAGGAACACTCAATATATTCAGCTAATTAATACAGATGTCCCACCTATTTCACATTCTCTCCAACTCCAAGTAACAACATCCTTAGGTCAATAAACTCAAAAGCAGTAACAGAAACGGCAAACAGAGACACAACTTATGTTTGAAGATTTCCTGAATTCACCAGGAAACTAGAATCCATGTTAAGATCAACTGAGATTTGGTATTGCCCTGTAACTTAAGGTGTTCAACTAAACTGGTAGCTACTGCATCGAGCATTTATCTCCACAGATAGAAACAATAACTACTAATTCTCTTCATCCTTTGTTCTAAAAATGAGTTATTGACATAAATAGTATCCCAGTACAAAAGCTGATGTTATTTCATGTTGATAAATGAAGGTAGTTCCTGCCCCTTTATTTTATCTCCAAAGCGCCAGTGTAGAGGTGGGGAATCATCTGATTTGATGTAGATGATAATGAAATAGTAGGACAACAGATGAGTAATGAAAACCGACAGGTTTTGTATGTGTTTGAGGTAAGGGATTTTTTTTCTTTCCTTTTTTTTTTTTTGTCCAGTAGAAATGTTGTTTGAATTGTTTCCCCTTATTTCGTTTTACATTTCAAAACAACATTCTTTTCTAAGTAGACAATAGGAACCAAGGCAAGAAACTGCATTAAATAAATCTCTAAAAATCTTTCTAACAGGCTTCAGGCTACGCTGTACTTTTTCTTTCAAATATTTCCATGTAAAATCAGATGTTAACTCTCTGAGTGAACCCATGTGCAAACTCTTTATTCATCAGATTAATGGCTGTGGAGCAACAGGCAACTGAACGCATTTCCACTCACATAAGGTATTCATGACTTTCCAGAAAACTTCACATTATTGCAACTATTCTTCAGTCAAATACGTTGCATCTAGTGAATAAGGAAATAAATTGCACAAGGTTTAATGGGAAACTACAGTAAATGTATTGACACAAGTAGGAATTTGTTTCTTTAAACAGGACCTTGTTATTACTTTGACAGACAGATTTTTGCCTTGCTATACATTTGATAACAAAACAAAAACCAGCCTTTGCCCTGGGATACTTCAGATTGCCCGGTGTAATATCTCTCTTTGTTGCTGCTTTTATGCTGATCCAAGGCACAATCGATAGAAGAATTTACCCAACGTCTGTGCTATAGCAGCTCAGGAATATGTTAAGATTGATAATCTATAAGGTGAAAATAGACAGGAAAATACAAAAAGTCAATAGTCTAGATCACATTTGCATTTATACTGCATATTAGTACATGCTTTTAAATTTATACAACATATTGTCTCAACTGTACACGGCTACATACACAACTAATGGTAGGGTTTCACTTCTGGTCACTTTTATCAGCAGGAACATGGTAGATATAGGCAAGATAAAACACACTGGCGATGATGCTTGTGCCACAACAGCAATGCACTCAATAACATTTGATTTAAAAGGTGACAATATAAAAGTGAAATTAAGGAGTGACTCAACATTCATACATATGATAAAATCTGAATTACAATAGTAAATGTCAAAAAGCTAAACCCTGGAACTTTGGAAACATCTCTTCTTCAAATATCTGGTCAACCTTTAAGGCTCTAGGATTAATATACTTCTTTTTCCCCCCCCTTCTTTTTCTGAGAAAGACATCTGTAATATTGCCAGATGCCCGCTTTTCAGGTGGTTCATTCTACATCCTTTCAGAAATACTGAATCAGATCTAGTTCCTTGGACTGACCCTGTTTGTGAATGCTCACAAATATGATTGCTATGTTCTTTTTGGTTTTAATTTAATGCAGATAAATTTACAATGTATGTTTGGGTTATAATGAAACCTTGTTAAACTGAACATTTTGGGACCACATCACAGTTCAAATGAGAGGAAGTTCAAACTTGCGCAACAGTGGCTGCTTGTTGAAGTATGTATTTTCACATATACTAATGACTTCAAAGCATATGTTCTAAACCCTAAATTCTTGAAACCGTAGTAGTGGCTTGAAGAACAGAGATAGTGGCAAATCAGCAAACCACAGAGTGATAATTTGATTACTGGGTTACAGAATAGTTAAGTTCCACTGTGACCCCAAACTTAAACTGTGTACAGTTCACGACCTCTGGCATGCAAGGAATTCAAGAAGAAAAAAAGAACTTGAGCAATTAGAATACATGACCTGTATTGTGCCTCAGTTTTCATAGTGTCAGTTCCTGATTGCTTTTTCTTTTTCCAGTTTAAAAGCATCTGCTATACTGTTGTCCCAAGGGGGACTGTGCTGAATGCTGTATAGTATTGAAAAGCTCTTCTGAGCAACAAAGTAGAAAGCCTAACAATCTACTAACATATAAGGCTTAATTTTATGTTCCAATCTAAATGACTTAAAATTTATATTGTGGAGTCAGATCAAAGGTTCGTCTAGCTGATTATCCTGATTGCTGCAATGTCTAAGAGTGCCTAAATAATAACAACAGGAAAAAAATAGATAACACATCCTCCTAATGTTCTCTCACTCTCTGCCTATTTTCAGCTCAGGGCACTTCTGAGCCACAAGTGGTTTTAAAGTATTTAGGAAGTTTCCGTGGATTTCTGTTCCTTAAACTTGTCCTGTTGTCCCCTATAGGCATGCAAAGCTTAATATTTAGAGGGACATCAAGGAGAAGCTGCCACTCCTTGTTGATATATTTCCGAGAGTGCCAATGAATCCTCAAAAAGGGAAACGGGTCTTCCACAGAAATTAAGTAGTACAGACGGGAGCAACAGGTACTAGGACTGAGAGGAAAAGAATATGCGTTGCCTTCAAAAATATACCATTATCCTGCAATCTCAGTCCTTGTACAGTTGTGTTGCCACTTCGTCATTGACATATCTTCAATTCCCACCAACTGCCTCCAGGCATATTTTTTTTTCTACTTTTTGTCTTTTCAAAATAATTTCCATGTGCTATACAGTTTGTAAAATGCTTTAAGGATTCTTTGTTGGAAACTGCAAATCAAAGACCGGATTTGAAAAAAATGTTATTTCATAAAAGTATCCAACAAAAATGGTACCTAAAACTTAATAACAATGTAATAAATATTAATAAGATCAATATGATTCCAGTTGTCATCTGCTGCAATTTTATGTTTGGCATTTATTACTGAATCATTTAAGATCCTTACACACAAATTGTTCTGACAGACATAATTTGGAAGCATAAACATTGGCAATTGCTTTGTTACCACTGTAGCTGTTTTCAAGTACCATTTGTGCAGTGTAAGTAAGAACACACACTCATATTGTGACTAGCACAATGCTTTACAGGCTTCCCAGAGGTTTGCTATTTGTGATTAATTTCTTCTCAGTCTTTAAATCATTTAACGCATGCAATGCTTGTGAACAGTTAACTTCCTTTGCTGAAAAATTCTCAGTAAGCATCCATAGGTAGTTATGCTGAACTAACTACTACTATTTAAGGGATAAACAAAAAGTTAATTTACAGTATTCTGAAAACGGTTGTTTAAAAACCCTAAGAGCTTGTATATTTCCTTCTTTCTTAATGTCCACAACGATTTCACCAAAGACAATCACTCAAATTAACCATATGTGGTTGGTATATCACAGAAGGATACTCTATGATTACTGTATAATTGAAATAAGAGGTCAGAAAGGGGTAGTCTACAGGAACTACCTAGACACTGAAAATGAGTATTTTAAACAAAATCCATTTAAAGGTTCATAACACCAGCATTGATATAGATTCCCTAAGAATTACACATATTTTTTTAACTCCAAGTCTTATATATACGGAATAAACCACCAATCAGTATCTCAATAATGTTTTTGTTAAGTACACATTTATTTCCTTGTGTCTGTAATCTCTGTTTTCCTCTCCTAAACTGGTTTTTCACCTTTTATCTAACATTGTATGCATTGAATGGTAGAGTCACACTGTGCAGAAATACATGAAATTCCCACTGCAATAAACAAGTAGGAAAAACAATACGGTCATTTCAATTTAATTCCTCCAATTTTATATCTATCTATCTATCTGTCTCTAAAAATTGAATGCCAGATCTGCTTTACACGCATCTACAGGCTTAAATAAAACTGAACAGATCATTTAATTGTAATACTTAATCTGCTCAGTGCTACCTGTTAGCTTTCACTGGTGCACACTTCGAGCTCATTTTCTTCCTGTAACACCTGATCTTGCATGTACCATATATCCATATGATAATCTGAAATTCAGAGTTAAATTACGTTCTTTAAAGAAACAATAGACAAATTAATTTCAAACTTTGTGAATTACTATTCTGTATGCAAATGGCACATCAGACAGTAGGGGGCAACTTTCACCCACAAGTCATACTTTATGCATCCTTATATATAACACAATGACATGAAGCCGGTACTTACCTAAGTATAAGTACTTACCTAAGTATATTGTGTGGTCTATACCAATTTTCTAAAGTGGAAGGTTTCATTTTTAAACTCCCATTTTGTTCTCCAGGCAGTGCACTGAAGAAATATCTGGTTTACATACTAGAAAAATGCTGCAAGATAAAATAGCAAACTAAAATCTCAAAGCTGTTGAGAAATGAAAGAGAAGGACAATTATCTTCCTCTAGTTTTCTGTCACAGGATTTGTGATACACCAATCTCAAAACCATTATTTTTCCACACTTACATTTTGATAAATAATTCTTCCTGGAATAAGCAAATTATAAAAGCAGTAATTTAATACCCTAAAAACCAGAGCGCAGACTAATATGAAAGTTGGTATCAAAAGCAAAATATTCATTAATGATATTAACATGCATAATTAGAGTATGTTTAACAATAAATCCATATTTAAGAATTAATTGATGTTCTATATTGTTTGTCAAATTTTGTATCACTTGAGAAATGAACGTTTTGCCATGAATTTCCCCTGACAGCAAATGCGAAAAGTAGGCATGCCATCAAAGGAAAAAAACAGTCACACAAAGTAGTATTTTTTTCCACTCGTGCTTAACTATATTGTATAACTATTATTTGTGGATTAAAAGTTGATAGAATTTATATAATATGCAACTAATCATTTCCCTTTAACGTTTATATTTAATTTTTAAAATGATCAGATTGGTGAAAGTAAAGAAGTAGGGTAGCACTGAAAGTATTTTCACACCAAACATAGTCAAGTAGAACAACAATACTTGTAATAAACCCACAAAACTAGAGCTAGTCTTGCTATAGGGTTCACAGAATGAAGTGGTTGGGCCTAGGGTGAGCTTTTAGCAAATCTGGGCAGAAACATGATTTCAAGTGAAGGATGTCATATACTGGGAACCAAATCATACAAAATTTCCTGCTCCATTTAAGCTTCAGACTTGAGAATAAAATACAAACTGCCGTAGCAAAGTGAGAAACTGGCTGCAGACCTTTCTCCTGAAGTGTCCTGAGATCCTTCATCAATTCAGGTCGGTAAGTAAATGCAACAGCCTTTGTTAAAGGGTCAGAATAAGTTACTAAGAAAGCCTCGTCTGACTTTAAATCCAAAGAAAACACTCTATGTATTTGTTTTTCTCAGTGATATGGCCAACAGTGATTTCTTTAAACATAACCCCACCTTAAAATATAAATCTCCTGTTTCAGTTAGTGCACTTAAACTACATTTTACTTATTAGACAGAGCATAACATAAACAAAGATTACAAGATGTAAAAAACATCCACCCTCCAGCAGTTCCTGAAATGAACTTACATTTTCATGTTAATACTCAGACAGCATGTGTGTGACTGGTATCAACAGTACGACTTTACAAGCAAAATTAATCATAAAAAGCATAGTAAAAAAAGCGGAGTAGACGTTTTACCACAAGAGATTACTGGAGATTACCTCATGATCCCATAATTTGTGCTGTTCTACAAATTACTGGGTGGGGTTTTTTTTTCTTGATTGGTTGGGTTTTTTTGGTCTTCTGACCTATGGCTCAGAAACATCACGCTGTTGTAACACTGTGTTTTGACAGGACTGAACTTCAGGTGAAACCCAAGAGTTGATATCCACACCCTTTTCCTTGCCCTGACTATTTTCTCTCTGAGGGCCCTCTCCGGAGCTGTGTGCCAGGAATCAACATCCCGTCCATTTGCCTCCTCACTTGTATCCAGGGTCTGACTCCAAATGGACAGTAGGAAACATGGTTCCTGAGATGGCCCTGAAAAAGGTCATGCTGGGGGGACAGCCAAACGGACTGTGAAGCGCAGTTGTGGCCCTTCTCTTCCCTCAGCACAAAACAACTTATACATGAAAGACTTATTTCTGTTAAAACCCTGACAAGTGTGCCCCAAAGGCAAAAATGCCAC
Organism: Falco rusticolus; assembly: GCF_015220075.1. Classification (NCBI taxonomy): domain Eukaryota; kingdom Metazoa; phylum Chordata; class Aves; order Falconiformes; family Falconidae; genus Falco; species Falco rusticolus. Next base: position 17,909,004 of record NC_051201.1, read on the forward strand.
AGAGGTTTATAGAAACCTCCTTTTTCCTGACGTAAAAGCTCCAAGAAAACAGGCTCGGCACTGAAGCAGGCCAACAGGCAAAGCCCAAAGCAGGCTGGCATGGCGGCCTGCCCGCTGCCCCGCCAGGGCTCCTGTGGAGCCCCCCGCTCCGCGCCTGCAGCCACCCGGGTTGCACCAGCTGAGGAGCAGCTCAGTCTGAAAGCTCACTTTGTACTGGACACCGACATGTTTACTTCCCTCTCCATTTCCTCATCCTATTTTTTTCTCCTTCCTTGTCTCCCAGGATACCTTCTGTATGACTTGCCCACCTCAGACCCACCTTTTCCCTCTATTTCCTCACCGATGTATAGCAATCCCAAGGAGCCCGATTTCCTCAGGCATTCAAAAATCACCACAGCCTTTGCAGCCACCTAACTTCTCTAGGTAGACATTAACTTTTAAACCTCACAGGTCCTACCCTCCACTTTCTTCTTCACCAGCTGGTACCGCGGCGCAGGTGGGCCGGCTGGTGAGGGCAGAGCGTGGCCGTGCCGCCCATGCCCAGTGTGCCATGGCTGGAGGACGGCACTCACCGGGCTGCTCCTCCAACGGCCCCAGCAGAAGTGGAAAGCTTGGGACAGATCGCTAGTCCCTTCTGCTTTCTCCCAGATGACTGGTGCAGAGGTGTACGATTGTCTTAACTACAACAGACAGTCGCAAGTCGCTATGTTTCTTCACTCATTAATTAGAAAGCCTCTTTTTCTCACATGGTAAGCATAAAGATAGAAGGGAAGCTTCCAGAAACTGACTATTTTCACCTCTCATTTGAATAAAGGCCTCTAGTTCACTAACACCTCACATGCTTTTATTTGGTACCTTTTCAAGGATTCTTCTTGTTGGGAGGAAAGGAACCTTTTGGGGAAATGGTGGGGTTGGATGAAGTAACTCCAGAGGTCCTCTCCAGCCTCAACCTGTCTGCCATCCTGTGATTTTTGAGGCAGTGCGCTCTGGTTAAAAAGAAAATATCTGAAGTCATTGAAAGTGCAACAGGAAAGAAATTCTAACAGATAATATTGACAATATAGAAATACCCCAATCTGTTGCCCTCTGAACTATTAAACTAATTCTATATCCCAAGAACTTAATCTTTTTGCTCTGTATCTTTCTGAGCTCTATTTTTTTCTGTCACCATTGCAACTTGCCAAAAGTTCATCAAAACTGATGATCAACCAATTGCAAGAACTAAGGTTATGGGCCTGACAGGGTGTGGACTTGCCACTTACTAGAATGCAAGTCAAATGCAAAAAGTATTTTGATTTATAGCAGCTAAGGATTTCTTGTCCATTTTTCCCAAAGCCTTTCTATACGTTGATTTAAAAAACTCACCTTTAGTAGAAAAGTCTTCCTTCCACTTACCTGCTGTAGGGAAACTGTCCCCCAGAGAACGATGAAAATGGAGAAGCAGCGTGCCTCATAGCCTACAAACCTCCTAACAGTCAACTTTTGTGCTCCCCCTGAACAGGCCAACTCAAAAAGAGAAGATGCTGATGAGAGATTTAAGGACGCTGCAGTAATCAGCGCTTTCCACAACATGTAGGATCCATTAACAGCTGTAGAGGAGCCATGTTACAGGCCCCTATCCTATTTGCCTGATGTTGTGGGTGGAAACGTAATCCCTTTTTACTCTCACAAACTTCTGTGAAAAGCTCTGTTACTAAAGACTGAGTAGATAACTGTAAACTCCGCTCTAAAATAAATTACAAGTTACGCTAACTTGTTTGACTCAAATATAGATAGGCTACAAAAAGCCCACATGCATTCTTGCTCAGGTTATATTTACCATATGCTGACACACAGCTGATACTGCTTTACAAATAGTTCCGTTTTTGTGCATTTCGTTGAAGATGTAAATTATACTATTGGCATTACCAATCTATTAGAAAGTTTCCAAATGGCTCTGGTTTTGGTGTACTGTAATGACTGCTTAATGCAGAGGAATGAAGGTTAAAGAATGCTTTCAAAATGTAGAAAGATTTTCTGTATGTTCTCAAGTTTACTGTGTTTTATATACTATTCATGTACTGTGTGTTTGGAATCAGAAGTTGATTGCTGTTTCCACCTTTCATTTCTCTAGGAAAATTGTCCTAGATATAGTAAAACACCTTTGTTCTTTCATTATCACTGAAATCAAAACCTATCAGCTATTGTAGCTATTTATAAGTGGGTAATCAGAATAATCACTGGTTGCATGACAGTTCTTCAAGAAAAAAAACCCTTCACTTAAAATAAAATTTTTTAAAAAATCAATTATCTTTTTTGTAGTAGAAGGACCACATTTTCCCAATGATTTTTTAAGGAAAGTTCAGTTCCTGCAGATTTAATGTGTAAGGAAATAATTTCGCATTCAACAAGAATGACAGTTTGTCTAAATAGAAAATAGAGTCCTTTCCAAATCCACAAAAATGTTAAACAAATCACTGGTAGATCATGTGCAAGACCTGTCTTGCACTGTTGCAGCTATTGATGTAGGACTACTGAAGTAAGATATATTTTGATACAGAGGGTGGGCGTGGACAGAGGTTCCAGGTTTATATCCCTGTTTCTCACAGCTCAGGAAACACAGTTTCTTAGTAAATCTACCATGTGTTAAGAATTAATGAATCAGGGTCACAAACAGTGTAATTTCAATGTAAGCCTAGTCTTGTTTGATTTATCTGTTTGTTTTCTTACTCTTAAAATAACGTAAGCTTAATGTAACAAAACTAGGACTAAACCACGGTAAATTGGTTACTACTGGAATCTACCAAAACATTACCTGAACAAACCACACTGTTAACAACAACACAGCTATTTTTTAGTCAACTGCTTCACAAAACTGGATAGAAATTTGATGGCATGCAAGGCAATAGGCATAAACCCCAACACTAAAACACCTAGTTATTTGTATTTCTGTGCAAAACGTCACGTGACTGAAACAAACGACAAACTAAGTCACGTTTATGCCATCCATAGAATGAAAAAGAATAAAGTCATTAGGTGGTATATTAAGTGCAAAAGCTGTTTTCATGTGCTTAGTTCTATATTTGGCTTCAAACTAGACTGAAGTAACGTACAGAAATGTATCTCCTTTTCTCACCCTGGGGACAGTCAGGCATTGGAACAGGCTCTCAGGGAGGTTACGGAGTGTCTACCTTTGGAGGTTTTCAATGCCAGATTAGATACAGCCCTGAGCAACATGGAATAACCTTACAGCTAATCCTGCAGCAGGTTGGACTGGAGACTGCCTGAGGTCCCACCTATCCTGAGCCAGTATTGTGGTAGAACTACTACTACTAAGAACCTATAAGCATTTATTTGAAGGTTCATGATTGCTTGTTCTATTCAGACAAAATATCCTCAACTGATATTTGGTAATTTACCATCAGGTTTCATTCAAAATGAGACTTTGTTAGGACTCAGTTAGACCTTGATCCTGTGAAGCATTCAGAGCTTGAAGCATGATTCAGCAAGAACCTTAGAAATAAGAAAAGCTTTCATATACCTCAAAAACACACAGGCGCATGATTTAGGAGTTTAGTGCTCATGAATTAAGATCAAAGTTTCTATGTGAATTTCAGGGTCATGTCCTGTGAGTGCCAATATTATAGTATTATAAGGAACAGGATAAAGGTCAAATTCTTCTCTCGAGAATTTTGATAAAATCAAGTTCTTCAAAAGTTATTTCATCCCATTTTGAAAGATACAAAGAGAATTAAAAATTGTCAGCAACACTAAAAAGGAACTAATGAAAGGTACAGAGCAGTACACCTGTAGCATACTGTGCCAAAAGCAAATTTTTGTCACATGCATACAAAGGTATCAAATTGAATTTCTATTCAGCAATCATTTCATACAGGCAACATAACACATTCAATGCGGTATAAGTTCAGGATTGCGATCTAGTCCTATTAACAGTAATGTTAAGGACGTCTTATAACAGGTATTCTGTTGTGGAATATCTCAAAAACCTGATGGATAAATATCATCACCTGCAAAAAGACCTGTCTATCTAACTGCAACATAAAATATTTCTTTGGCTCTGAAACATGCAATAAGGTTTGTTGCACAATTTTAAGTTTGTATTTGAATTTATTTCTCAGTTCTAATACAAAACAAATTTAAATTTAACAGCTAATATTTAGTCTATCTTCAGTGACTTCTCGAGTTATTGTAATGATTTACTATGCCTTGAAATAGTAAAAACTATTTTAAAACAATATTAACTTAAATACTGACCTTCAGTTGCAGAAATTTTGTGAGGCAAGTTATTATAATTTTTTATCCTGTTTTATCTACTTTTATAAGCATATATCATAATAAACTGCAACTTACTGTACAGCAAAATTGGTTGAGTTCACCTTGGTTCATGATGTATTTGCTTTTATAACTTCCATCCCTAGGTTAAGGTTAAGAACGGTTAGAACGTTAACAGGAAAAAAGAAAAAAACTAAACTCAAATTTCCATCTTGATAAACATACCCGGGACACCTGGAGAACAGCAGCTATTTTATCACATAAGAAGATATCACAGCAAAGCTATAAGCTGTAACAATTAACAGGGAAAGATATTAAATAACAACAGTGATCATCTGACCCTGCCCAATTCATCTGATGCAGGACCACTGCTGAACACAAATTACACCATAGAAAAAATTTATCTATTCTACAAAGATCAGTTTTAATTAAGTAACATTTTAATGCTGGGTGTGATAGTACCCAGCATTAATAAGGATTCTGTTTTCAAATGCTAAAAGGGTTGGGCTTACATACTGCACACAAAAAAAGGGTACTTTCTGCCTTAGGCTAAAGAGTATGTAGATGGAAGTTTTCTTCAAAGTATTCATAGCTAAAATCCAGACAAAGTAGTACTAGATTATATTTTCCACTTTCCCTGTACAGTGTAGCATTTAGACTTATGATTTAAGAGCACGTTGGAAATACAGACTACTTAATGCAACAACAAAACTTTCTAATATGTTTGTATGTTTATGTTGCATAAGATAATATAATACATCCGTCGGAAAAATCCTCATGGAATATTCTATCTGTCTTAGTAATAAACATGAATAGAAATCAAGATTTTTTAAAAATCCAAAACTGAGTAATAGTGAACCCTACAAAGAAATATGTTTAGGAACCTGAGGCAAATTATACATGTTAATGTTGGAGTCACTGAGAACAGTTAACACAATGTAACCAAATGTCAACTGGAGTATTTTGCAGTAACTTACTGAAGAGGTCTGTGTTTAATGAATATATGAACGCTTGGTTTCTAAGTTTTCAACTTCAGATGGAGAAGATTAAGTGCTAAGGGTGTTACTGTAAACGTTTAAGTGAGATGAACATCACTGATTTTCTAATTTTACCACATGGTTTATTTCAGAAGAAAACAAGCACCAGTTACATAGTTCTCCTGCAAGTCAGTAAACAGTCACACAGGAAAACTCAATACAATTTGCTTCTTTGTTTATGTGCACGATATTTAGTTTGGTTTGCAAAGTATTAAAAGAATAATAAGAACCTCCTGACACAATACCGCAACTAAATTTCTAAAAAGCCACTCAGTTAATCTCAGTGTTGAATCTAGCTGTTTCAAATTATTGTAATGTATAATAACAGTCTTATTGACAATATAGATGCACAGAGCCAAAAAAAGCTAGAAATAGTGGCCAAAATGATGAACTAAGCGCCAGCCCAAATGACAACAAACACATGGCCATTAACTGAAGAATGGAGGGGTTTAGGAATGCAGCTGTCTGTGGTCTCGTACAAGTTCCAGAGGAATGAAACACTGCGAGGACTGGCAAAGTCTGGATGAGAAGTGCTGCTGAAGATGGTAGGTCCTAAAATGGAGTCAACCATCGGTTCACATTGGAATTCAGAGATTTCTGTGGTCAGAATATATTCATTCCATTGGCCTCATAATGTACATCAACAAATTAATATTGTATGGATGTCATTTCAAAGCCTACTGAAGACGAAGAGCTATTATTGAAGCCATTAGAGCCCAGATGGTTCAAACTATATGCAGATATTCATACTTGCATTTCTGCATTATAGCTGGGGTTTTTTTTTCTGTTGAACTGTAATGAATTGTCTCATAATCTATTCCATCTTCTTGCCATTAGCAGGCTTTGAATGTTCACAAATAGGAGCAAAGAACTCATTTTCCAGAGCTTTAATCACACAAAGAGGGAATACCTAATTCTCTAAATGAAATGGTCTGTGATCACTGAAGCAGAGATTTAATATATCACGGCAAATTAGGTAGATTTTAATAAATTACTTATCTCTCTGAATACTTTACATATGCTTATGAAGAAACATAGCCTGTTTGCAAACAGTGGAAATCCACAGCCTATAAAATCCTTTGAAGAAAATGACAAATAAAAAAGTAAATTAAAAAATGAAATGTATTATATCCTCGTTCTCAAGAGACAATCCTTTTGCAGCATTGATTCACAGCTCCATTAAAAATATCAATTAAATCCTTCACTGAGATTGGTTAAAAGCTGGAAAATTAACTTTCCAAGCCAGACACTGGTTATTCAGATACAACAATTCATTGTATATGTTTGATGTAAGTTCTAAGAGTGACAAAAACCAAATGAAAACACAGTTGCCTGTCCCTACAGCTCAAACTAGGTGAAGCAAAACCTCATACTCTATGGCTTCTTTTTGTGCTTTGACAGATGTTGGCTGAAAGTAAATCTTTTACTGTACAGAAAAATGATTGTGCCTGCCCTTCCCCTACTTCAAATCATGGTAATCATAAACAGCTGATTATAATGTTCGTAGAAGGGTAAAAGTTATTTAAAAAAAGGTTGCAGTAATTTAATAAGTCCTGCAACTAGCTTCATTTTTTATATTTAATTGATAGGAACTGCATGCATCAAAGAAAACACATACTGAGATTTAATGTGCATAAAATGGATATTAGCATTTTAAAGAGGCAGATTAACACATTAATCCAAGTAATTTTCATATATTGCTTTTAATAAAATCTTCACAGTGTAAAATTCTTAATGAGGCTAATCACAGGCATTCCATTTAGTGGGGTGATTAGGGATAACATAAAAGTATTTTTAATCAGTTTTCTAAGGCTTATGGTTTTTTTATTAAAAATTAAAAATTTTACTTGCATTTTTATTACTGTTTTAAGTAGGAAAAAACTTGAAAATGCAAATAAAGCACAACATTCAATCATGTAGGTATTAATTATTTACAAGACGTTGTCCATTGTGGAGAGACTCGGAGAGACTCTTAGCCTTAGGGGGGAAATATAAAAACAAACAGACTGAAAAGTATACAAAACTTTACAACTACAAATCAAGCATCCTTTCCATATAAATTATACATTAAATATACTGTAAGAATTACAAAGATCTCATCTTTGAAGCACTATCAAGCATGTATTTACACTGGGAGACGGAGCTTCTGTAGGCAAACTTCCCTTTCATGCCTCCTAGTCATCTTTGCATTCCTCATAGATTGAGCGCAGCGTATGGAGGGCTTCCACTGTTACTTTGAGCTTTCCAATTACTGCACTATCATCTTGTGAATCGAAAACTAGAAAGGAAACATCAGAAAACAGCATTAGCAATTTCATTTATGGTTTTGCTTTTGTTCTGATAATTTTCCTTAGCATTTGGACAGATCAAAAGGCTCCTAGCGTATGCTTAAAAAAGAGAAAAATAAATAAATAAGAAATCTTCCAGTTCAGGCACTCAGCCTACCAGAAGCAGAGCACTCCAAGAACTAGAAAGTACATCAATAAAAGTATAGTGTTGGAATTATCCTTAAAATAAACAATATTACCTGCATGATAATTGCCTATATAAATTCACCATTTTTCACAATATGTAAATATAGAGGTTCCATTTTCTGCTAAAGACATATACAGCATACTTATAAATAGTTATAAGCAAAAAAAACCCCAACCCCCAACCCCAAAAATACCTGATTAGTGAATTTTCTACACTGTGTGTATGACTGGTCCAAATCAGCTTGGACAGTTACTACTATGTAAATTTTTACAGTTGGTGCAATGCAAAATTATTCTTATTCCAGGCCTCTATGTGTTGTAAAATCGTGAAGTGTAGATGAAGACGGTACTTCGCCTAGACAGAACCATTTAACTACCTTCATCTTTGTGTATGTGGGTTTTAAAGGACTATTTAAAATTTCTGTTTTACAGAAATTAGCGAAGATGATTTTAAACTGCACTCTTACAACATCTAAGCCCAGAGAGCCACAATCTCTGCTGCTGTCATTAAAAGCACACTGATAACAATCAAAAATGGGGGTCTTTCCCAGTCCTGCATAAAAAACAATGAGGCTGCCTAACATGACTCTAAAAGGAATTTGAATGAAAACAAATAATCTTGACAGCACATCTTTTCAAAGCAAATTATACAGCTGACAAATGGCAAGGTTATGCATTTACTGTGTAAACTGGGGTAAGTACTCTGGGACATGCAATGATACTGCATGCTACTACTACTTCTAGGCCGCTGGGACAGCTCAGAAGAGGTTTGGAAAAAGAAAAACATGGGATAAACCTTCCATCGTTTACGTTGTTAATGGAGCTATTACAGGACAGACTGGAGGCTATTCTGAGAGGTCCAAACCGTTTTGTATATTCTTGGACAAATCACTCTGTGAACTGTCAACGTGAAGAGCAGACTTCAGGGGACAGGCTTCTATATTCTTTTTCATCCAGCCTCTTGCTGACCCATTCACTTAATTGCTTCAGATTTCACACAGGCCACTTTCACACCACCGGCAATGAAAGGAAAAAGATATGAAAGGGATATATGCTTGCGGCCCTCAAAAAGAATGAAGTTTATGGTATCTAACTTAAGTATGATTAGATCGTCATGTGGTAGCCTCATATGAATTTCCCTGTGTCTAGGTTTATTCTTTTTCCCTCAAACCAACATCTACCTCAGAGAAAGTGTGCAATATTGTTTAGGAATTATATTTATTGTGCTATTACATGTAATTGAAGTCTGTGTCCAGATCTTACGAGCACATCATTTTACAATGACTTCATCCAAGAAAATATACTGATTTATTCTACCTTTGCCATGATCTGACATATATTATGGTGAAATGCATTTCAGTTCTCTGAAAGTTCTACATTTTCAGAAAATATGGTTACAGATGCAATAAAAATACCTTAACTGTACAACACCTACAGGGAAGGGAAGAAGCGTGGACAGGAATAAGAATAAAAATATATCTATGAAGGTGATAGTAATGATAGGAATAATGTACATAAGTAAAAAATAGTTCAAATGTTTTATAACTAGGGGAAGAAACTCCCCTCACAGTGTTGAAGTAGTTGTCGTTACATAATAATGATTACCTTTTGATGGAACAACAAGTAGTAACAAAAACTGTCCCTGTTATTATAATTATCACAGCGGTGACAATCAGTTCTAAGTTTTGTGATAGGCGACTTTCAAGGGTAAAAAATTATATTTATATCACTAATCAATCTTATCAAATGGGAATTATGTCATTAGGAATTATGGCCATAGAATCCAAAACAAAACCTATTTTCCAGTGAGACACTATGAAATACCTTTTTGGAGATGGGCTTTCATAGAACTACTTAGGGAAAAGTTATTGGTGGATAAAAGATTAAGTGGTTCAGCCACAGTAAGAAGTGCATCAAATCTGTATATTATTTTTCCAGGGTATGGAAATTTGATTCTTCTTAGAATTTTCCTTATCGTGTTCCTGGAATTTTGATACATACTTTGAGTATTTTAGCTACAGCATGGATGCAAATCATGCATGATAATGCAAATGGATAAGAAAGCCTGTTTCTTTTCCTCACTACTCAGTTCCCTGTCACTCAAGGTATGGTAATTAGACACAGCAGTAGAAGTCGCAAAGTCACAGCGTTCTACTAGGGCTAACCAGAATGCTCGCTATCACAGAGTACCTTGTCAACATGGGTGCACTGCATCTAGTAATCATGTGCGTTCACTTGCTGTTATAGGAGACGAATGGTTTTGTAAGTTACACTCACAGCTTCTTCACTGAGCTTTACCACAATGGGGAAGGAGGATGGAGAGGAGCTGATAAGGAGAAAAATGTACCATTGATAACCATGTCCCTGCTACCACGGGGAACAGGAAGGTCTAAGCAAGCAGAATATTTTCCTTCACTGTCTATGAAAGGACTGAGTAGCCTTCTCAAGGCTTCCTATCAGCGTTATAAAAATGCTGCCGTAAGACCCAGGAAATGGAAGATTCCACAGCTCCTACCCACCTTACCTTGCTTTCATGAGTCACTGTGAAAGTTCGGTCACAGTCTGTTACAGAAGGATGCTCACTCTAAATTGATTCCTAACCAAAGCCACGAGTATTTCACATTGCCTCAGATATAGGTTTCATATAGAGGACACAAGCTTGAGGTACTTTGGGGGTTATAACATAACTTCAGATAAGATACAGACATTAGCAGTACATAATTACTGACATAAATTTTAATAAGAAAATATATGTTTATAGTCCTACTAGCATGAAGTATGTTGTACAAAATAAAGAACTATAGTTAAGTGGACATGTCCTGAAAATTCTTAGGTTTTAGAAACTAATTACTATGAGCTGGGAGTGTTGTTCAGTTTTGGGGTGGGGTGAGGTGGTAGTGTGTTGTTGTTGTTGGGTGGGTTTTTTTAACCAGGTTTTAAGGAATAACAATAGTACACAGTTTTTGCTGACTATTGCAAACAAATGGAGGAGCCACTAGCAAATACTGAAGAATTTCTTATTGAAACAATGTCAAACAACTACTTACATAGCAAAGCTTGCAGAGTAAAGCAGAAATTCAACAAATAGTTTTCAGGGTACAAAAGGTTTCAAGAAATTAATCTCTAAAGCATACCATCAATATCTTGCTCAAGGATATCTCTTTGCTTCTGGAATATCTCTCTCAAACTGACATAAGCGAAACCAATATCTTCACATTCAAGATCCTGTTCATCTTCTGGAGGATCACTGACCACTGTAAATCGTAGACTAAGTGTAAAAACAAAAAGGAAAAAAAAAAAGTAAAGAAATTTTACCTTCAAAAAGGGTTGAAAATTAACTCAAAACAAGAAAAAAAAGGCAAAAATCACACTCTATTTTACCAGTTAAACATAAAACAGAACTCTTTATCAATTATATTCAACATTTACCATGACAAGAATCGCCTGAGAACCTTTCTTTTAAATATTCCTGCCTTCATTAGCATTATTTAGCAGTACTAGAAGGGCAGAGAGGTTGTAACCGCAGATCTGCAGGCTTACAGAATTTTTTGATTTTTCTCCACCCTCCACACCACCCTGTGGCACAATCCTTGTTCATGTGGCAGGGACAGGCAGAATAGTCTAAGGATTAAAGACTTTTTCACATTTGAAACTCATAAGTTTGTTTAGCTAAGCTGCTGAATCCAACTGTTCTGTCACAATTTCTTCATATCTACTTCCCCATAGGTAAAACCAAGATTATATCCATGTACTTTGATATTTTTATAGAAAAAACTCATTTATATAAAGTAACTAAAAATATAGTTAGGGATTTTTTAGTGGGTTTATTTTTGAGTGATTTGTTGGGGCTTTTTGATATTATTTTTTTTAGATTTTTACTGTGTTGACTATACCACGCAAATTAGTCAATGTGAAGAAATAAAAACAATTCATAAGCAATAATGGAACATTTAGGTTCAATGTAATTATGTTTTGTTGGTTAAAACCTTAAATATCAGAGGCTTGTTAAAAACATTCAACTACTTCAATTCAGTCAGGCCACATAAGATGAACCTGTACGAAAATTTCAGCTTTGATGTGGAGCTTGCTTATGATGTAGAGCTTTCCAGTTGTCCCCAGTTATGGTGCTTTGTTTGCATAGTAGTTTTGGAACACGTTAATTGGATTCCCATTGGACTAGACTAAAGTAAACTGAAGATGTGCGCCAGGAGTACCTACACCTAATGCACTTCACTGCAATAGACATTCAGTCAGTAGGATCAATTTAATTCTCAAAATCATCCTAAACATATATGAAATGCAAATAACAGACTATTAGCAACAATTGCTTTGCACTAGAGATTCTCTGGTCTGTACCACTTCATAATTTAGATCTAGCCTTAGTAAATTTTAAGTCATGCGTTTTCTTGGCTTTACATTGAGTGGTGTGGGAGACGTGAGAAAAACAATTCAGAAAGACAAACCATATCAAATGTTTTCCTGATATCAGAAATACTAGCCATATTCAATGAAGCAATTCTTTCCAAACACCAAGTGTAAAATATTTAGCTGAAAGTCTTTGAGAATTTTCACACCCCATTTAGATACTTGGAGAGCATATCCTAGCCAAGAACACATTCCACAAAACCAACAAGAACCTAAAGGCAGTTCTCTCAAAATAGTATCTTTCTAATGTTGTCTTGTGTATTCATTATTTGAAAGTTGGACCTTACACAGCAATTTCTCCTGCACTTGTTCCCTCTCACGCTTTATCTTCATTATTCTGTTCCTGTTTTACACATAAAAAACTACCCGTGAGCACAGACTGGATACAAAGTCTCTGAGTATTTACTGTGCTGTCTAAACAGCCTGTTTGTCCACGCCAAACATCTAAGCCCAACAACTATGCTAAATATTTGCATTTTTCCTGTGAACTTAAATTACACACATTGCATCCAAGTATGGCTTTTCTTTTAAACACAATTCCAGTACTGTGCTGGAGCTGACTTGATTTGAGTGGCTTGTGTTGGGGCCAAAAACACAGAGACTGACAAAATGACAGGAATTCAGAGCTAACTAATTTTTTGGTATGTCTTGGCAATGTTGTTTAAACTGTGAGCTTTACAGACTAAAGATGTTACAATAAACATAATTCCAAATAAGTAACAATCAAGTTGCATAAAATCAAGTCTACAGGAAACAATATCTTAGACAAAGTATAATCAAATCTTACTAAAAGACTTCAAACATAACTGCAATATGTGCTTATAGTGGTTTATTTTTGTGCTTGGCTCTTACTGACAAATATTTATTATAGAAAATATATACATAAATATATGTTACTAAAAGCAGACACCTATTAAAAATCTGTGTTTTAAAAAAAAATTCTGAAGGCAAAAAAAGGAAAAATCACAGCTATTTCCCACAGCAGGTGGCTTTCCTGAGTATAATGGATCTAACTTCATGATTTTGGCACAAAGCTAAGCAGCAGCAAAACTGCCAAAACTCAGTGAAAAAGAAAAATATTTAGGTATTGAAAATAAATCTTAAATCAAATAAAAAGAAATAAAGAATTGTAAGAATAACTGATAAAACTGTTGGGTATTGGGAAAAGATCTGTTTTGTTATGATTCAGTGTCCATATTAAATCGAATAAATTGGAGAAACCAGCCAAGCAGTTAAGATAGTGATAGAAGAGGAGGAGATTAGTGCTGGATTGTTATCCCTTAAAGGTGCCAATTGCTACTAAAATTTTCACTGAAACACAAGCTAAAAGCAAGCCTAGTAACATTTGGGAAAGTACCTTATAGCCAAGTCAGGACAGTCTATAGGACAGTCATTCATACTGGTCCACTTTCTGGTTTGGTTCATATGCAAGCATTTTACAGGCATACAGCGAGCTTCAATAGAACAGATCAAAAGAACTGCATCTCTAACACCTTACAGTTCCAATATGCCTAAAAGATCATTGGATTAAATCTTTGCTGCTAATCAGGAAGGGGCGATTTGAATTCTGGATCCCACGCGAATATTCCAACTGGTAGACCACAAAAATGGTACACAATCACTTGGACTTTTGCATTTTTAAAAAACATTACAAATGCTTTAGGCTTAGAAAATATTTAAATATGATATTCACCATGCTTTAACTTGTTTGATTCATTTACCAAAAACTGCAAGAGTTTTGTTTTCAGGTTAAGCTGGACAAAAAGACAGAGGCTGCACTGCCTTGGAACGTACTGCACACTAACAGGCTCCTCGCCCTGCATCAGCACAGAATGCACAACATGCAGCTAGTACCCAGTGTTACCTTAACCCTGCCTCACTTATGCAAGAAACTTTGAAGGAAGTTGGAATACCAAATTCTACTACAATTTCTTACATAAAGCTATGCATAGTATTCCTCTCCCATACTTCGCTCTAGAATCCTAGACTTTCTTTCTAGCTCATTTCTACATTTCCATCATACCAGGTAACAGTACTCACTTCCTTGCAGGAACCCCATGCCTACAGGCAGCATTAGAAGTAGCTTTGACAACCTGTTTAAACATACTGTGTGAGAACATATTTGCTAGCCACTATAAGAAAGACTAGAGAACTAAATGAAACTTGTCTACTAATTAAGGGTCAAAATAAAAGTAAAAAAAAAAATAATTGCCTTAAGCTTAAAATGTGGTATACAATGAAGCAGGAAAACCTGGACAAATATTTATTGTTGTTGTTATGATTGCACTTAAAGGTAATTCACCAGCAGGTAATTTGGAGTGCCTGGAAAAAAGCTTGTGATGCAGGTGATTTTGATTCTAATTCTTTATTCATAGAGATCAGTCATTTTTAAGCAGCAAGGAGAAAACCTCATGTGTTATATAGTTAGTATATTTATGTGAAGCTAACACTGTACACATGCTCTATACTCCTATAACATGGATGCATAGATTTTGTTACTTTGGAAAACAATGATTTCATATAGTCAGTTTCTTAGAGTAACAATCATTTCCTACCAAGAAATGATGCACCTGTCAGGATCAGCCTGGAAACCTCTTGCATAAACCTGTTCACTCTTGTTATCACAGCAGGGTTACTGTTAGAAGAATGGATTCCTCCATTCTTCTCATATGTCTCTTTTGACACTTGTCAGCAGAGCATATACTCTACTGCCAGGTCTGCAAGCACTGCGAGTACAATCTGGCATGAGCCATCAGGTAAGTCTCCTAAGACCCAAATTTCTACACACTTAAAATGCTGACAGTGGAATACAAACAGGATAAAGAATAAAAGATAACTATAACACAGTTACAGTAAGCTAAATGGACTGCCAGAAATGCTTCCTGTTATTAACTGATCTACAGACTTCAACGTGTAAGTAAACTATGGGGTTCAGATGATAAAAGTAAAATGATTTTGTCTTTTTTTGTTGTTTGACAAATATTAATAAGTATAGCTTCCTAACATAAATAAGGAATGCAATTTGAACCCTTATTATATAGAAAAAGAAACAAAAAAAGGGCTACCCTGTCATACGATACAGCTATAAGAAAAAGCAAGTGTTCTGGCAAAATTTCCATATCAATGATAGAGACATTGTCTGTCTGAAAACATAAAGACAAAGATGCTTGTCAAAAGAAAAGAACCATCATTGTGGTGTGCAACAATTAATAATCTAAATGGGACTTTAAACAATTTTCCTAGTTTTTTCCTACATCATGCTTATACATATTAGACTTTGTATCATTCTATTTAGGGATATATTTTCTTTACTTCCTTGAATGCTAAATATTCTTGCATTTTCTGCCACTAAAGCCATTTATTCGAATGTGGAACCAAAAATCAACATTTCTAATAAACTCTTAAAATGATTCCATATCAAGAAATGAAACTGAAAGAAGAGAAAAATAACCTTGTTTTGAAACCTTTTAATGAACAGTAAACCCCACTCCCAACAAATTTTAGCTTGGATGTTAGGAAAAAATTCGTCACTGAAAGGGCTGGTCAAGCATTGGAACAGGCTGCCCAGAGAAATGGTTGTGTCACCATCCCTGAAGGTATGTAAAAGACATGTAGATGAGGCACTTAGGGACACAGTTAAGGGATGGACTTGACAGTGCTGGGTTAACGGTTGGACTTGATGATCTTAAAGGTCTTTTCCAACCTTAACAATTACATGATTCTATGAAATAAACTTTCCCACTTAAACGTTATGTGAAGCTACATTTATTTGTACGCATTAACTAAAAGAGTATAAAGCTGTGAAATACATTATTTTCAGGGCCAAGTTGGCTCCTGTTTCAACTACAGGATTAGGCTGTAGTTGCAACTTTGGCTTTGCAGTAATTTTACGTATTGTATTAGTATCTCTTTTAACACCTTCATTAATGTGACTCTCCTTTGTGAAGACAAAATAAGCACGTGATGTATCTATTTATTTATATTCTAACAGAGACCAAATCATTATGAGTATCATTACTAACAACATTTATTGTGGCAGGGAGAAAATTCACCTGAAATCTTAATACACCGCTTAATATACATAATACACTATTCTATGCTCCTGTAAGTAGGCATAGCACATACACCAATAAAGTGTCAGGCTAAACCATGTGCAGGCAATTTTCAATGATATTTATATCCTTGATAATTTGGTTTCCTGAGCTTTAAAGCATTAGTTTAGTTCAGTTCCTGTTTCAGCTGAAAAAACTCTGATATTAGTTTGTAAGGCTTGTGATAGAAAACATGTGTTGAAGATATAACCAGGCCAGGTTTAAAATGCATAGAGTTGAAAACATTTGGTGTATAGGCAGAATCTCCATAAATTTTGTTTCTTGGTGGTCCTCTTGCTGGGATAAAGTGGGGAAGAACTGGACTAGCGATGAACTTCCTGCCTTGCTATTTAGTCACCGCAGGCACCAATAAATGCAGAAAACAACCTACCTAGTAACAAAGAGGACAGTACCTTGATGGCACACGCAAAAAAGAAATGCTGTTTGTGGGCAAAAAAAGCTCACTGCTGTTATTTTACCTTATTCTTGCCTTCGGTTTGGTAAATATTTCGTATAGATGTCTAAGTATTTATAGGTGAAATTGCAGCTCACAGACTAGCTATTTTCCTTAGCTGAATTATCCCTCAGGAAAAAGAGTATTTTGTCCTCAGTATTGTGAAAATCTTAGTAGAACATGTTACCCACTTTCCTAATCTGTATGGTAAAATAAGTCTTCTGCTTGCTTATTAAGTGAAGACTTTTTTTTTAAAAAAAAAACCTCCAAACCTAACAATGTTTTGGTGTGATATTGCCATCCAAACATGTAATCATTTCATGGTGTTCCCTGCTCCATTCCAGCAAAATCTGTTTTCTAGCCAAGATATGTAATGCAGCTTTAGTAGGGAAACAGAACGAAGAGAGACCGCCCTCTTTCTTACTGCAGACTGCTTTTGTGATTTGTGAATAAATACGTATTTAAAAGATTTACAGTAACTCGTACACTTCAACTACAATCAGAAGCTATTCTACTCTTCTGTGAATTAAATAAATCTTTAAATTAATAACTGTTCCATTTTAATGAAGATTGACCTTCAAGAGGAAACAAACAAAGGATGTCATTCGTTCTCTCAAAGTAATGCGCATGCTATCTCAATCAAAAATTTGAATAAGAAAAGTTTTATTACTATAAGCTTGTACAAGATCAATTTATACTCTTTCTCATACGTATCCATATAATAGATGTCTGATTCATCAATATATATGTAGGTTTTTGGAAATTCCAGGGGCCGAGGAACACTTTCGGAAGCTCTTACACTTCTTTTAGTACTACGTATTCAGAAAGCAAAAGCTGTATTACGCTACCATCAGGTAGATAATGTGCCTTTCAAATTCATTATTGATAGAATGCTGCTGATAGAATCTCACTTTTGCAAAATGAGGCTGTTAAAAAACAACACAACCAAAACACAGTATTAAAACAATATTAAGAGAGGTTGCAATATCCCATGCCATGTGAAGCTACTCAGCTAAGAAATGTAGATCAATTGCCACATCAGAATACAGGAATCATTCCTAGCTGAAACTAAATTTTCTTTAGTTAGTGTTTTAGTTGAGTTAACTTCTCAGAAATAACTCCTCAATGAAGTCAAACAAGGCAGACAATAAGCATTATTTACAGAGACCTTTTATACAGTTTTTCAGCACTAATATGTACCTGTCAGTATGTAGATCTGGCTTTAGAAGCATAGACTTGAGGTACTCTCTTCTGGCAAGATTATTCACCTTATCCACATGTATTACTGCAAAGCAAATAGGAATTCATATAATTATTTATCAATTGTTTTTCATCTTTAAGAAGAAAGAGGATGAAGAAAAGAACAAAGAAAAATAAATGGTTTTTTCCCTTGTCTTTCCTAAGGAAAAGCAACAATGTTAGAATCAAATTTGAAAGGTCATGTGATCTAATGGCATGTCACTGGCAGGTTTATGTGCACACTGTCAAAAAAGATACAAGCAGCATCTAAGCATGCCACATAGCTGTCATTTTCTGTTAATGGCAATAGCAGTCATGATTTTAAAAGCCAGTGGTCTTTATTGCTTTGTATTTGAAGTGATTTACTGCATTTTCTTCCACTGAGGAAGCTAGTGATAATGATAACTTATGGCAGAGTGCTTGTCCTTTTTGACAGCCTCAGTAATTTAATCCTCCTTTCCTGCCACAATATTTCAGTAAGAGAAACATCTAGACCAATGGACTGGAGAAAATCCACAGCCTGGGGAGTGTGTGTGAGTGCTCTAAAAGCTTTTTATTGTTTTAATTTAAAATACAAACACAAGGACCAGCTTTTAATTTGTGTACCATTAATATGACCTACAGTGAAAGATAGCCTTGGTTCGGAAAAAACAATAAAATAATGAGAAACAGGGTTTTAGGACATTCTTTAAGAAGTTTTTGAGCATCTTACATTAAGACAGTAGCTGCTTTCTTGCAAATGGTATCAGCCTACAAGTATCAGTAAACTACTGTGAAAGATTATTAAAATTCAGGATGTGAAAACTGAAAAATGGTGTTAAAGGACTTACTTTTTTCCCCCCTTAAAATAAGAAATGAAGCTGAGAAAATGTTGCTAGGACAGACCTAGGATGAATATAAACCTCTGAGAAACACAGCTCTTAGGAATATTTTACATTTGTTTTTGAGAGCAGGAGGAAGAGCTAGAAATTTGCCTGTCTTGAAATTACAACATCTTTAATATTCACTCTCTTCTAGTTACTCTGATGCTGTATTCAAAAAAAGCTCTTTTTTACTCTCCACATCCCATTAAGTTTTCCTTTTCCTATGCGCTGACAGAAGTCTTTAACATATTTCATACTGTCTTCTACTATCCAAAATAATCTTATTTGTATAAGCAGAAATTAGCAATTCTATCAAGCAAAGAGTATTGAAACACAAGAGTATGGAAGAGAGATAAGAAGGCTCAAATTAATTCCTTGCAGAGGGATTTACTGAGAGACATATCTCTATTAAAAGTCCTCTAGGAAGCAAACCTTCCAGAGCTGCTAGTTCTCCAGTTTTCTCCAAAGCAGCTCCTCAGCTGTTACCTGGCCAGCAGAATCGCTATTAGAAACTTCTTTCAGAAAACAGCCAGTAGAACTGGTATCTGAATCATTCAAAGGAATCTGCAATTTAACACCTTTTCCTCTACTAACAGAAAGGAAAATACCGGTGCCCTATCTTGGAATCCTTATTTTCCACCCACAATATTCTTACGTTCGTAGACAGGTTAAAAAGAAGCTGTTACTGCCATCTGCTATTCTTCTGGGCATGTGGGTGACTTTCCACATGTGCTACTCTCATGGCCAAGTGCTCCCGGGGCCACCACAGGAAGTGATGGGGAGGCAGCAGGGAGACAGATGGACAGCCAAAGAACTTCAAAGGAGCTGCCACATCAACAGATTCTTCCCTTTCCCATAAGCATCCCAAATGGAATTTCCTAAGTTTACTAATTCTGTAACTAAAACAATTTTAAATGGAAGTTATTTACAAACCTAAAGAGTTCAAATTCATTTCACTCCATGGAAAAATTCAGACTAGCAAGTAAAACATTCAGCACAAGAACTCTATTCAAGTCTGGGGAAAATGATTAACCATAGTAAAAAAAATATTTTTAGATCCTGATGAGTAACATGTTTTCCTATCACCCCTTAGTACTGCCTGAACTTAGAATTATAACATTGCTCCAAGGCACAAAACACCTCATATGTCTGTCCAATTAGTTGCAAACATAAGTAAAAATTAAATTGTGACAGTTTGCATGTAAAATTATAATTTTAAAGTTTGTCCTAAAAAAGTACTAAAACTTGAAGATTACAATGACCCTGGGACCTCTTTAAAAATCACTGCAATTCCAAACATTAACGTAGCTGGTTCTGCTATAGCATGTCTTTGTCATAGTTCATTTTCTAACAAAATGAACAAGAATTTTATCACGATGAACAAAAAATGCCTGACAGTGTTGAGCTGTAATGGAGAAAAGGAATAAACATTACAAGTGTAACGATGTTTTCTGATGCAAGGCCTTAACATTTTCATTTGAGTTATACTGAGGAATACACCTTTTAGAATATGGATCTTCAGAAGTTTATTTTTAATAAAGAATAAACCCCATCATCTTACCCCACCTCCCCTTCCTTTGGTCTGCTTACACTTGTACTTCAAGTTGTTCAAATAACCACCTGTTGACTCAAGCTTTTGGATTAAATGTCAAATAAAATCTTTGCAGAATTTTGTAAATCTTTCTTCTACTTCTGCTGTCTGTTCTCTAGAACCACTGTAAACAGTGATAACGACACATTTCCCACCTTCTATCAATCTTACTTTCTAGTAACTTTCTTGCCATCTCAGCATTTTCATAGTTAAGTCTTCATATTTAATAAAATATAAATGTTTTCTGTTAACAGTATTTATGAACTATTGCGGCCTTGACAAGAAAAATGTTTATTGTACCGAAATTAAGAGTCAAATATCAGTAGATGCATTTATATGTGAGGGAGACTGATCTTTGTTTGCTTGAAGCAATGTTTCCCTCTTATTCTGACAGCAAAACTGCCATTACGTTCACTTTAAAGCATATGTTGTAAAATGACTGGAAATAAATAATTTCTGGCACACTATTTTAAACTGCATATCAAAAGATAAAAAATTAATTCATGGCTAACTATGATCTGTAACACACCCTAACATCAAACCCAAATCATACTAACACAAACCTCATAAAAAAAATCAGAAACCTTCCTTTTTACCAAATTACAGGACAGAGTTACAGTGGGAGCACAATTTGACAAATTCCACTTTTCTCTGCATTTATGGGACTGTAGTGTTTTTGGAAGCATTCTTGGATATTCTAATAATGCTTTCCACAACTACAAAACCTCCTCTCCTCAGTTAGTATGGCCATCAGATGTAACACTTTAAGGTCATGGGAAATCAAAGAGTTACATGGTGTAACCCTAGAGTGTTTAAACTGCCCATTCAAATTTCTGTTTCAAGACCTTGGAAGAAAGAAAATGACCTGACAATTCCTAGTCAAAAAGTCATCGTCAAAATAATTAATGTCAAGTTACATGCTGTAACCACACGTGAAAAAGGAAATTCATAGCATCCCGTATGTCCACATCAATGGAGTTCTACTGTATTGTTTTTCAACAAGATTCCGTTAATCTTCCATGTCTTACATGTCAAGCAATGACAGAGAAGATGTGCTAAAAGTATGGAAAAACTTAAAAAGTTTTTAAGCAACAGATTTTATGAAGCTTCTGTATCAGTTAACATGTTTTCTAAACAGCCAAGTGGTTCCACTTATAAACAATATAAAATGTTTCATTTATAAGAACCAATGATTTTTAGATTTATGGACTTACCCTGCTTTTCTCCATGCAAAAATAAGACACTTAGTTTTCTTCTAAGCTCAAAGTAAATTTCTTTCTACCCATGCAAATCTCATTTTTATTAAAGAAAATATTCAATTAACCTCAAATATTCAACATACTCAAATCTAATTAGACATGAATAAGAGGTGCAGTAAAGCTATAGTAAACACACATGCAGATTTCATTACTATTATCTTACTGGCTTTCCAACTGACATTATAAAAAGAGACTCATTATTTTTTTTCCCCCCTATACACAAAGCTAATCTTGAGTAGAAATTAGATGACCAATTATCTAAGCAAAACTCTGCAAATAACAACCACATCAGTATTATGCTGCAGAGTACAGTCCTGAAGCAATTTAAGATAAAAAACACCTTTGGATATTGGTTCATTAGGATATTTTAAACAGTTCTGTATTTGGTACATAAGCAGCAAATAGAAAAAACAAAGTTATGAAGCCAGGTTATGATTAGCAGAAATAGTACAATACAGCACTACCAGACTGGAACCCCTTATGTGTTACAGTCTCTAGAAGGCTTGATACTATTTTCAAAGATCACAGCTTGAAATATATTTAACTATCATAACTGTCTTAAGAGTCTGAAATTTCATTCTGTAGTCATTATAACTTTGCTGCACTTTGCTAGTTTTAATTTTGCAGTCAATGCTTAAAAAACTAATATTACACTTAGACCATATAGACTGTACACAGGAAACAGAATAACGTGTAAGAATTTTTACACCCTCTGAATACTTCTTATATTCAAAGCAATAAAAATTGAAGAAGCAAGAGAAACTAGGAGTGTTAAACAGCTTTTATTGACTTATGCTATTATTTCAATTAAGTTTTAAAGAATTTATTTCAATTATTACCTGCCTTTCTGGAATGTTTGGAAAAGTGTTTACAGCAGCTAGCAAAATGAATATTGTACAGCTCAATTAAAAACAAAACAATAAAACCAAACGCGTTCTTTCTTATCTGATGTCTCATGTAGAATATCATGACAGAAATCCCATCTGAATGGAAGTAAGCCTCAGTGAATGAAAGAGGTTGCAGTGCTATCAGTTTTTGTAGTTTTGGGGTGTGGGTTTTTTGTTTGTTTGTTTGTTTGTAGGCTTTTTTCTTTCTTTCTTTTTCCCTAGAGCCTTACAAAGATTACTGCCTTTTTCAGAGTCACGGAAGCCAACAGACTGTGCCCCACCCTCTGTATTTTCTCTAAAATGGGCAATCCCACTATAGCGATGGTTGATGTGACATCTATGAGCGACTTCAGTCTTCAGCTACAGGGTAAACCAATAGTTTGAGTACTAGGAGAATATAAATGGGTAAATTCTTTGGCAAGCCTCCCTCTAAAATCAGGTCTCTAGGTGGTAGCTATTGTAAAGCTCTGACTGTGACACACTTTTGCAAAGCTGCTTTTTACAAAATTATTTTTAAAAGAACACTTAATTTGAATGCCTGTATTAATGGTGTGTCACAAATAGCAAACTGATTCGCCTGGGTCAGGATACTCTCAGCTAAAAATGCAATACTTCAAGTCCAAGCCAACATGGAGCACTCAGACTGAATCTTAAATGAAATAGACTTTAACAGGGAAAACACAAAATTAATGAATAATTGAAATCCTATGACATAGCTAGGAAAATAATTAACAAGAGAATTATCAATTACAGTAGTTCTATGTATGCTATTAGTGTAAATTAAATTGTGTATTGACATAAAGTATTTTCAAACATTCATTTATTAGAGAACAGCATATGGAGCATGTTGGATTAAGTATTATTAAGTAAATAGCCATGTATTAGTATTAAATGTGGCTGAAAAATTTCCTTTTTCAAAAAATTCTTATTCAAGGAACACTGAAAATTCCCAAGTGATGATCCAGTCTTATTACGTATTTCCTCTTTTCAACTCTATTTTAATTGTACAAGGTTACATGGAATGTTTTTCTTTTGCTGTATCATCATGTACCAATAGAGAAATCTGTTCATGTTCTTCTAAGAAGAATACATGAAAAAAATTATGCGCTAGCAGCATATTTAAGTATGTTGAGATGCTACCATCTCATAAACAAGGCTCCTTCAATAATTCATTTTACACTTGATAATTTCAGCCTTAAAAACCACTCCAATATTTCCCAAAATATTTGGAAAATAGACAAATATAATCATAAATGCAACTATAATGCATAGAGGAAGTAGGCTTTATTAGCAGACATTACCGTAAGACAGAATTTAAGAGAAGCCTGCTCAGGAATACGTCATACTTACCACTGCTATAGTTATAGTGAATCCTCTGACCACTTGTTGGCTTTGGAAGTGACAGTGGGGTCTCCTCGCAAAGGAAATTGTATAATGTGCATTCTACAAACAGCTGCTGTATTGTTTCATCTGAAGCAATTTGTGAGTCAGTAAGACTGAGTGACATAATTTCAATATAGATTTTTTCATCTGCCTATTTCAAAACAAAACACAACACAAATTATTTTGTTTCTTGAAGTGTTAACACAAAACAAACAAACACGTACATTATTGGCTATTTTGTATGATTAACACCGATTGATTGATTTTGACTTACAACACAATGAGATTCTAAAGCCCAAAGTTTCTAGTTAAGAATACTGTTGCAACAGATACAGATTTACATGTGGTATTATTTTTGCAATAGTCACAAGGCTGCTGGAGAAGATAGGTTAAGGTTATCTTCATGTACAAATGATATTTGAACAAGGAATTCCAGTTGGCATTATTTGTAGCTGCATAGCAAAGTGATTTGTTTCTTGATCCTATAACTGTCTGAAATGATCTCAGTAATATTACGTACCAAAGTTTTCTAAATGAAAGAGGATTGTTACTCAGTACCTACTACAAACTATACAACAAATAGTTCCATAAAGATCCATCAAGTCACAAAGTAGTTAGGCATGTGAAGTAACAATGCTTATATGGAATTCAACTTCATGTACTGAACTTTTCTAGTTAAATCAAATATACATTTAAAAGTTACAATTAACAAAATGATAATAAAAGTAATATCCCAATTGCTCTTCACTAGAGCCTTTTCTTATTATCTTAAACTAAAATTTCATTTTTCTGTTGCTCATATGAAACAGTTTCATACTCTTCGGCAAAGTCTGTATTATTTGCGTACAGATAAACTGTAATAAGCTTTATGTATTTAAGTGGGAATGTCAGACTCGACAGAAAGTCACAAATATTTCCCTAGGTAACTCTGTAATTCAAAGAATGAAAAGCTACTATGGTTTCAAAATTGGAGTACATAGGTGAGTGTTCAAACATGTGATTCTTCAAAGAGCAAACAGAACATGCTGGAGTTCAGAAATGTCAAAAATATTTTTTTTTACTTCTTTCTTTGCCTTTCAAGTTCATAACCTTATTAAAAGAAATCCCCTTATATGGAAATATTTTGACAATTTCTGATTGTAAACTTAAATCACTTGAAGTCATAAATTATATTCAAAGGATTAGCTTTCTAGATACAGTGTTAGAACTGCAAGTCAATATTCTAATTTATTATGGAGATAGCTTATATTTTCCCAAGCAAATTACATAATTAATCAAACTGGAAAGCAGGTGTATCCTATTGTAAAAATATCCATCATATAGAACAATTTCCATTGCTGTCAAGCCCTTTCAATATTTGATGAAGTAATTTTACCCCCTCCTTTCAAAAGACATTTCCTTTTATTATGTATCCTAAGACACTTTAACTAAAAACTCAAATCTGAATATTTCAATACGGTTGTTTTATTATTCAGTAGATTCATGGAAATTTTACTAGGATGACAGAGAAAATTCCACACCATTCTGTCTCCACTAATACAGGTACACGGCTTCAGCTGGCAATATTACTAGGATTAGCATAGAATGATGAAATATTTAAAGGAATTTTTTTTTTTCTAAAATCTAATAAATCAAATGACTGCCAAATGTCATTAAAGTGATGGTCTTTGACTTGAATATGCTTTTCATATTCAAATTTGAAAAGAAAGAGATGAAAGCCTGGAAAGGTTACTCAGTTTCAACTAATAACCTCAAGCACTCTACATTCACATGCATAAAAAATGAAATTGGCTCTATTGTCTAATTTTACTTCAGAAACAACTCTCTTCTTGCACTGAACAGATGTATTAGCATCTGCATTTAAAGTGATATGCTGAGTGGTTTTGTTCACCCCAAAGTATTTAGCGGTTATGTCAGACTATTTTGTACACAGATAGTAGTTTATGAATCGAGTCCAAACACAATATCCTGTATTATACAGTATTCCTTTTACATACCTTAAAATTTGTTTGACATACTTAACACTTGTAATTGCATACTGTAGGCAAAGAATATTACAGCTTTTTAAGGACAGCAGGGTAAAAACTATTCTGCTTTCTAACTTATAAGGAAACAAATAACTGAGTCATACTGTTAGAAAATTTAAAAATACAATAAATTGCTTTAGAGCTTAACAGTCAAGAACATTTTAATACCTGGTTTATTAAACACAAATACAGCATATACAAAGGAGAACACAAGCTGATTAAAAAAAAAAAGATATTTACAAATAAAAAAAAATAGAACTGCTTAAGAACAGCATAGCTAGCATGTCATATTTCACTACTAATACGAAACCGCTCGTATTATGTAGCCATGCTGAAAATATACGTAGCATCCAACATACAATAGGAATTAATTTTTAAACAATCATTTATATTTCTATGATGCAGGGTGAAGTATATTATTTAAAACCTTTTCTAAGTTGTTGTGGGTTTTTTTGTTGGTTTTTTTTTTTTTTAAGGCTTGGTCTCCTTTATTAGGTACTATTTAAGTGAAAAATGGATAGTTTTCATAACAAATTACTTCCTACAAATCATTCTACTTTGATGGGAATAAAATTAGTCCTTAAATTTGCTATTTGAAATAAAATATGAGATTTCCTCTAACAGAGAGATTGGAGAGACATATTAAAATAAAGAATACTAAATGTTTTCAAAGACTGTCTCTGAGAAACTGGCTCAGTGCTTTCATTTAGAGTGCTGAAAACAAAACATGGGCAACATACTTAGTCTATGTCAATATTCTTTTTTTATCATTTAATATTGACTCTTTGTAATTAACACCACCCAGAGATTTGGAACAATCACTGAACTCCAACAAGTTTTACAATTAGGGCAAATACTAAATACATTGGATATTACGTGAGAATTTGAAAAGTCAACATAACTTTTCTCATCTTTCTGATTTCTATGATTAAAAAAGCTTTTTTAATTCCATAAAAGTCTTGACTGCTGTCTTTAAGAAGCTGTATAGTCCATATTTCAATATCCTTTTTGGTCACAATAACATGCTAAGGCTTTGATGTGAATAATAAAATTCCAATTGATTCAAATGATCTGCAATAGTACCCTGAAGAATTAAGTGTTTTACAAAAAAAGTCTGTGCTTTCCGCATGGAACAGCAACATTGAAAATGCTTTGCTTATAGGAACAATGTAAATAATGTTCTTGTTTTTTACACTCACAGTAATATTGCCCTTGAACAACTCCAAATAAAGGAAACTTCTTAACTGTAAGATCAACTTGAATCCTATCTGTACCAATGCTCCACAATATTTATGCTTTACTCCTTTATATTTTATGTATTTATTTCCACAGTCCACTTACTTGTTCCCTTTTATTTCAAGCAGACAGCCCGTCAGATAAACTATGAGCTATTGTTGAATGAGCTCAAGTAATCACCCATTTGCTTTGCTATCAATACTTCAAACACTATCAATATTACTCGATTGGCAAATATTTATTGAATGAAAAAATCATCCTCTTCCTCTAGCAAGTGCCAAATTCCTGTCATCATCCTATTAACAATGTCAGAACAGAGCTGCAAAGGAATGCTATCACTTCAATGTCAATCTAATTTAACTGCAGAGTGTTAACAAACATTACTCATTAAGTAACTATGATTAATGGGTTATCATCTTACACATACAGAGAAAAATACATATTATAAAAAAATATTCTAGTCCTTAAGTGTATACACTGACTTTTCAGGTTAGGAACAACATCTGTTTTGAGATATTCCTCACAACGGTGTAGACATGAGTATAGAAAGGGAGATATGGAAATGCTTCCTGGTTCTTCTTCAAATGGATGTGACTTGCAAAAGCGCACAGGCTTCAGACTCTCCCTAAGACCTGGGGCAAAGTGTTCTCTCCTTATTCAATAGCTCTTTTGGAGCTGGATTTATTGTGAAGGACAGAAAGACACATATAATCTTGCCCCAGCATTGCTGGTTTTGTCACGTGCTAGGAGGACAACACAATGGCACTAGGTTTGCACTGTCATAAGGTTTGATGCAATCCCTTCAGCTCTGTCTGCAATTTAGAATACACTAACATCTATTGTGACAACGAGTACGTCTCTGGTTGCTGCCATTTTATCTAGCACAGAGTCCAAATTCATCTTTTTCAGAGCATGAATTCATCTTTAGTATCTTCAAAAGCATCAATTACGTGCTACAGCTTGAGACAATTCAATGATTAGTTATTGCCTCCTCTACGCAAATCTCTACTATGCAATTCTATGGTCATCTGAAACATGCCCATCAATGCATTGCTTTTGTGGTTTTTTTTTACAGAAAAGATCATTTCTAATTCAGTATTTCATAAAATGTTTGGTGTTTTATGCTAAGTTCCTAAGGGATGTGAAGCTTTCCAACCACCACCATGGTGACCATACATCTGAACTTAGTCACATTTGCACTTTGCTCATAATACAGCTTTTGATAACTTGAATACTACACTTTCTTCCCCTTAAATGGCTTGCCTCCCCCACCCTTTTGGAAGAATAAACATAAAATTGTTCAGTGTTTCTCCTGAAGTTGAATTTTTTTAAAGATTTGGTTTCACAACTTGCCTGTGGCACTGCCCCAACTAACAGCTTTTAAAGATGAAATGTTTCTAGGGATGAATAAAGATAGAGCTGGAGCTATCTGACTGGTGAGATACAACCTTCCTTAACTTTAAGTTTCATTTTCTCCCCAAGGAGTGGGGAAGGCTACATATTGTTACGGTCCTGATATACGCTATACTCTCTATTACAGATTATCTCAAAGAGGACAGTTAATTTTCTTCTTTTTTTTTTTTTTTTTTTTTTTTTAGTGTTTAAACACTCTCCATTGATTATATCACCAGATAAAATAAAAAAAATACCAACTTTATCAAAATTCAAAGCCAGTTAGCTACATCAGTACCAACCAGTCACACAATTAAGTAATTCAAATGCTCCATAATTACCTTTCATTTCAAGAGGAAGCATGATCCTTAAGTAAATAAGCATGAACTACAAAATTTCTCGATAAAAAATAGGTCTTTCTGTCTACATTTTCCGTATGCTCGTACATGTCAACATTTAAGTTGAAGAAGTAAGATGAAATAAGTAGCAGTATTATGTCAAAAACTATACAAAGACAAATATAATAGGATTTCTGGTTTTGTAAATACCTGTGCATTTTTTTATATGTAGATAATAGACTTCTAGTTTGATTAAAAATAAATTCTTAAAAAGCTGTATTTGAAAGTTAATCCATTTAGAAAAAACCTCTTTGTATAGCAGAAGTATCAGTATAGCATTTTCATTTGTTAAACGTGCATCTGTAGCGAAAAAAAAAATCTATCAAATTGCACATTTTTAATACAGCTGTTCTTTTCATTTAGAGCTTTAATACTTAAAATTTGATACTGTATGTCCACCCCCATCCCCTGCCCCCCAGATAGTTTTATGTGGGGATAATATAGACATGCAAAAATGTCAAAAATGAGAATCCGATTTTCTCTCATATTAACCACAGTGTGAAAAAAACTATGCTTGGTGATATATATCACAGCTAATCAAAACTCAAATTCAGTTTCAAATCCCAACCTTTGCTTTTTTAGACCTCCAGTTAGAAAAATGCTCCTTTCTACTTGTGAAGTCACCATAACTTACTTAGATGTCAATGAGCTCTGATAAATACAGCCTCTCAAGCAAGCAACTGAGGGGCATTCATATTCACAACCACAAAAAAATATTACCAGCTCCGTTAAGAATGGCTCCTGTTAATGTTTTTCCTGTGGGCTTACGCACTTAGCGTTAAATCTTACTTTCTATGTAATTTAATATCCTAACTAGTTTTAGGTGTTACCTAAAAATTAATGGGTTACCTAATGACTTAAGATTCTATTGTTTTGAATAATTTTAAAAGCTGGTGTTTGGGGTCTCCCTCTTCTTTCAGTTCTTTCATCAGGAAGAATGACTTGCAGTACATGCTCCTGCTTATTATTTCAAAGCATATCTGATAAGCACTAGAAGTTGTAAATCCATCATTTCAGCGTACGGCCTATTCAAACTACTGTCATCTCAAACTTTATCAGGGGCAAAAGACAACTTAGGTCTTCCCGGGATTTTTTCAAACTTCCTCTCTTTTACTTTGGTGCCCGTCTAGTAGTGACCACAATAGCAAACAATCACCTTAAAGATGGAGAATGTCAAATGTTCCTTTTTAATCTTAGACCCATCAGTAGTCTTTGAAAATACTGACTATAAAGCTTTAATGTTACTTTTATCTTACTCTTGTAAGATAGTTCTGTTTCATGAATTTTATTTCTTGTTTTATTAAACACGCTGGTGCAGCACTTCCCCAATTTCTTATAGAAGAAAAACACAAAGCAACATAAGGTTAGATCTAGGCAACACTAAGAGAATACAAAGGATTAGTAATTCTGGCACAGTAGAATCAAGCCAACTCAGCAACGCAAGGCAATACTAAAACTTTAAAATTTTAGTTGTCTAAATTTAGAGTAGATATTCACAGAACAAGCCAGTTTAAGAAAAGCATTGAGCAGAAATCTCCCTGAATTACACCAAAGGTACTCAAGTCCTGCAGAAAATAACGGTAAAGACAAATCGAGACAGTCAAAACTGAAAATTGCAATACAATGTCCAAGTAATTTTCTTTTTTTTTCAATGAATGCAATATCTCCTAGGAGAAAATGCACTATTAAAGTATTTGTACAGAAAAGGCATAATAAAAGGAAAAGTCTTTATTGTTTTGCTATAAATAAGCTTTATGCTTTACATCTTCCCACCTTTGCACAAACACATTTCATTGACCAGCAGAAGCCCAAGTGATTGATATTGTTTTTTAATTAATAAGAGATTTTCATGTCAAAATTATTTATACTCAGAGATCTTAATTTACAAGAACTGATAATGACAGTTTTCAATAAACTACTATTAGCACAAGATAACGCACTCACAATATCTGCAACAAAAAAGAAAGATGTAAGCACACCTATAGAAAAAATGGGACCACCACCAAATAAATTCTTTTTGCCAGTAATTGCCTTATGGGCCCATTTTAAGACAACTTGGAAGCTGACAGCAGTAAATTTTATTGTGATAATTGAATGCTATATTATCTCCTGTAAGGATACAGTGTAGACATGGGGGTGAAAGGGAGGAGGAGATGGAAGAGAAAAGATTTTTTTTTTTAATATATTTTTTTTAAAATATAAAGACCATGCCAAAGAAAATGCAAATTCCCAGTTTTGATGTCTATTTTGAGGATCTGAAACAAGGCTTTTAATCAATGTATTATACATCAAATTGATAATGTTAACTTCTGATTATTCAAATGTATGAAATATTCATAGAGAACTGTCCAAACTTTTACATTTCTCAGACTTCTTTTCTCTATTAATTATCATGCCTGGAAGCTTTTTAGTAAAAGCAGCAGCCATCAGCCTGACTGAACCTGACAAGCTAGCAAGGCCCAATTACACTGGCACTCTGTGGCACTTTGATGTACTGGAAACGAAAAGAGATAGGGGCAAATTGTATAGCACATTATGTTAATGACTTGATTTAATCCAGCCACTAAACTTTATGTAGCCTGTTAAAAAAGATGCTAACACTAATTACGCCACTTTGGAAAGGAAAGAAGGGGACAAGCATTTCATACCGACAAAGTGAAGCTCATAAATGTTGTAAATGAAATGAAACAAAATGAAGTAATCTATGATTAATTATACATCACAGACAAGAATAAAAGAGAAAGAAGCAAGTGGTACAGCTAAGTACTGGAAAATCTGTTAGATACCCTTTATGATCAACATATCTAAGAAATAACCATGAACTGTCTAATTTGCAACATGCAAAAAAGGAACAGTACGATCTTAAATGGCTTAAACAGTTTGGCACACAACTCAGTTTTATAGGATAATTAGCATAACAATCTCTAAACATCACAGGTCTTATTTACAGTGTTTGATTACCAGCAGGATATTTATCTTGAAAGATAAAAGACTCTGATTTTTAATCTTAAAAAATAAAAAATTCAATCGCAATTTTTACATGCTCTATTCTATAATTAACCCAAGATTTCAAATACACCAATGCTTATTTTTAAAATCCAATTTGTATCAAACATGTTGCCTTAACAGTTTATAGCTTTTGTTGTCTTATCTACTCTTCCTGAACATGCACTTTGTTATCAGAGGAACAGATCAATAGAGAGGTAGAAATGACTGTACCTGAAATGAATCTACACTCAAAATCCTCTCAGAATTGTTCTTAAATAATTTTGATAAAATAAAATACAGGATGACTAGAAATTTATAGACCAACCATACTATAGTTTGACTTAATGGTGATAGTAGCAGTCATTTTAGTTCTGAAAATTACAGGTGAAGAGTTTTTACCATTTTACACAAACAATGTAATTTTGTATTCATAAGTACCTTTTGTACCCTTCTCTAGCATTTAGGTGATAGCATTTATAAATCCCTTCTACAGCTTTAGAAAAAAAAAAAAAAAGGAGCAATATTTCTCATATGAAGCATTGCTTCTTGTTGCTAGTTACTTTGTAATATGTCACAGTCTTGAAAAAAAGGGTAAAAAATAAAAAAACAATCCTCGAACTACTTCTAGGTTATTACATTTCAGAACATTAAAAAAAGTTAAGACCGACAGGATATAAGAGTACACCTCTGGTTCTTTAAAAGAAGGCTAAGAAAAACCAGAGAGGTATTAACTGTTACAAATATTATTATCAATTTTAACTGATAGCTTTATATTTTTTAAGATTGTTCAATCAATGTTACATCTAAGAGTATGAATTCTTTTTTTTTTTTAGAGAACTATAGTATTGAAATACTGTTCAAAGTAAATTTTCAGAATTTGTATTATGCTATGTTATTTTGTATGTATGACTTTATGTTCATTAATGGCTAGTTTTAAGAACAAGTCAAGAGATTATCATTACTGTAAATGCCCACAAATAATAATAGAAGAAGTAGTAAACTGAACTGATTGGATACCGTATAAGTACAAGCTTTATTGAAAACAGACGTTCAGTTCTAAAACAGTTGGGAAGTCGGGAACAAAAACAAATCTGTGAATGAACTAGAAAATCTATGCATGATTTGCGTGTTTTTAACAGCCTCAAGCTAACACAATTGCCATTTCAACAACATTCAATCAAGTCAACATACTGGGATAAACACAGTGGGTAGCTAAGCATTGTAGATTTACTACAAGCCTTACAAGTGAAATTATCCTCCACCTTCTCAGAAAGCACTGGAAGAGGCAGAAAAGCACATTTTCCCACATAAAGGCAACAGGTAGGACTGAACAACAAGACTTAAGTTCTTCAGACATTCACATTATTTTAGGTAACTTTTGTTTGGGAGATTCTGTGCAGGACTGAAATTTTAGTTCAGATTGAAACTGATTAGAAATGTCTACTTGTAAGTGTGTATGCCAATAATGGAAAAGATGACAACAAATTTCCCCATTTAAAAAAAACGCCTATAAATCAGATGCACAATACAGTCAGGTGAATTGTTTTTTTTCTGTGAAAAGGTGTCTTTTTGAACAGGAAATGGGAAAATATATATTCATTGAAGATGCCTTAGAATCTGCTACATATAGCAAAGCTAGTCTTAGAGAACATTAGGCTGAAAATATTTTTCTTAGACTTACCAAATAATTGCCATATATACTACGACTCACCTGTTTAACATCCTTGGATATTGGACTTGAAACAATACAGTCATCGCTGTCAGTTGTTACTGATTCAATGGCATCATCCTCTTGTCTATCACCTTGATCTGAAACAAAATAATTAAAACCAATCAGTGCAGTTAAATACCCCTTGTATTTGTAGTCCATCTGAGACTTGCTTAGAAACCTGATAGCAATATATTTGCTTTTCTAATAAATAAAGTCAAAATGCCAAGTAAATCTTCTCTTCCTTGCAGAAGATTAACAGTGGCAAATCAAGTCATCTAAACTCCATTTTTTTTTGATTTGCTAAAAAAATTTGTAATGTTTCCCAGATGAAAGTGGATGAGTAAAACTATTTAAGTCCTGTGATGAACCGAAGCATGAACAAGTTAGCTTTATACAAGAATATGGCCTGAATTTGTGGATTTCCTCTGACTACATTTAACACCATGCACAGGTAAAGCAGAATGTACTAATTTTTCTTTTTTTATTTAAAAAAAAAAAAAAAAAGTAGTTCTGTATGCAGGGGGATTATTTTCTAAAGTGTTCAGGTCTTTTTTTCTCTGGAGCAAATTACAACAGCAACAGGGATTCAGCATCACGCTTTTCCAATTTTTCTAATGACTTCTTATGCAGAAGCTGCAAACAACTGAACATAAAATTTTAGCATCTTGCTTCTACTTTTAAACTTGGTAATGTGGACTTAGTTTATTTCAATGATAAACAGTTTTAAGCTCAGAGGTGGAACTGGATGACCCAGCTTTTACAATCTTTAAATAAATCTGCCTCTAACAACTTTATGTCACAGATGTGATAAGACGTACTACCCCTCTCACTGTCTGAAAGGATTTCCGATATCAGCATTGGCTGTTATCTGCAGACAAAAGGAGCATATTCATTAAAATAGTCTTTAGAACAGCACAGTTCTAAGGGAGAATATAAAGACATTTAAAATAGAAGCCAGGTTTCCTTTAATATTTTATGAATCTAGGTCAGATACCGGATTTTTGCATTCAATTACAATACAGTTTCCATTTGGGAAGAAAATAACACCACCATACCCACCACCCAGCTTCAGCTATAAAGTACACCAGAATATCATTCCTGTCATGAAGCTTCTCGTAATGAGGCAGCTCCCACTGCTAGTAAGAAGCACTTAAGGAAGTGTAAAGAGACATAGTTTTATTAAGAAAATACAGGTGCTTATTCATAAAAATGAATTCTACCTTCTGATTCCAATTCTTCAGTTATTTTTGTCTCATCTCCAGAAGTAACTGAGCTTTGGTCAGTCAACTGTCCTTCCGATGGATGTGAGAGGTCTTTTTCCTGTTGAATTTCTTCTGCCACCTCCTTCACCTTATCATCTGCTAGCCTTTCTTGTTTAAATTCACGTACCACATGCTATATAAAAATAGATAAACATACAGTCTTTATAACACTCCTTGAATAGTAAAACTTACTGAATTTCAAAACTTGAAGAGTTATGGCTCACATTCATTATACATAGCCTTTAAACAATTACATTGTTTATGCAGTGCAGGAAACAATAATAAGTTGTCAACTGCGGTAACAAATAATTGGTACAGTAAAAAGACAATTCTCTAACGATGTATATTTGTGAAAATGTAACTATTATAATCATTTGGTACCTGTCAACATATATACAGCCTGTGAGATTTCCAGATTCATTTATATTTCAGCTCTTTCCGTTCTACAAGACTCAGTTTCAAAATGAATCCAAACAAAACCACAAACCCCACCACCACCACCTTACTCAGTTGGCAATTTTATAAGAAATTATACAAGATTTTCTCTTTCAAAAGCAAACTAAAATCATATAAAAAAGACTCTGTTTTGCTACAAAATACAAACATGTTACCTAAGGTAAAATATCTTTAGTGCATAACTTACCTTGAAGTAATGTTATTCCCTTCTTCCTCTTTGAGTACAATTACATAGAATAAAACCTCATCAATGAATATAACATTAAAGACATGGCATCTTCCATGGAAATTTGCTGGAGACCTATGCATTATTTATTATCCAACAATTCTCCTCTAGGACTGAATTTTCTACAGAGACACTGATGCCTCACCTCCCACCCTCGGAATCCATAAGATTCTTTCCATGATAAAACTTTCAGCTGTCCACAGAATAGGTTTGCCAAAACTGGACCTGAAGAGTTATTTCTATTCTAACACATTTGGAGCCACACACTGCAAAACAATGTTAACAAACACTTCAGTGTCTTATTCTAAAAATAAAAGTTCTTGTAGTTTTCAAGTGGTAGAAAACTGTCTTTATACTTCTTATGCTCCTCCTTGGCATAGATGATGTGTTATAATTACTGTGTTTTAGGCAACGTTTGGCTGTTCTTTTTCATTCCCTTCAGTGACAGAGTTGCATTTTGTGGATAAAGTTTTCAGACTGAGAATACTTTTTGATTGTTCTACTTGACCACATGATCTGGTGGGAGACTTAACTTCTCTTTAAAGTAGAACAGTGAAAGGAAAATAAAAGCCAGTGATTAAATGTTGTTACACTACTAGAAACTACAGTTTGCCAATCTGCCACAACTTACTTTCACAACCAATTGGACCATTACAAGTTACAATATTTAACGCTTTTCTTCTCCTTGGAATGTTACATATTTAGTAATATTCTATAGTTACTCCATTTCTTCTTCATTTGCCCCCACTATATAATGGTAATTTTTAGGGGGAACACAAAATGAACTTCATTCAAACATAGAAGTAAGTAGAGATATTCCTCCCTTTCTTATGGCCAAAAAAAGATGGTCATCACAAGGAATTACTTTTTCTTGTACTTCAGAGAAGTCTGAGATCTTACTTTACTGTAGTTTGATTTTTGATGCGTGACTCTGAAGAAGTAACATACACATGGAATGCAAATGCAATGTCATATAAAACCACAAAACCCGAATAAACTCATACCTCTGCAAATCTTGAAGCCTTCACCTTCTGTGCAAGTCCCATGTTATTTTCAACATCAGAGCCCTAAGTTATGGGTAAAATGAGGGAAAGCCTTTAATATATGGTAGATATTTG
Organism: Falco rusticolus; assembly: GCF_015220075.1. Taxonomy (NCBI): domain Eukaryota; kingdom Metazoa; phylum Chordata; class Aves; order Falconiformes; family Falconidae; genus Falco; species Falco rusticolus. The sequence goes on from NC_051201.1 coordinate 17,945,793, forward strand.
ACACACAAAAGTCGGTAAAATTTTACTGGTGGAGAAGCATTTGGAGAGGTAATTATGTCCTCCTTTGCTTCCCTGCATTAGCATTCCTGCTTGTATCTTCTGCTATCGCTTCTACTTAAGAGGCTTACAAATGGTTTGGGTGAGTGAAACTATTCATTTTCCCTATCTAAGCTCTCAAAGGATTTGATTTCACCAACATTCAACCTGGTGGGTTTTCATTTTGTGTTTTTTTTGGTTTTGTTTTGTTTCTTATTAGGGTTTTTTTAAGTTAATAAATAGAAGTGACTGACTTAATTCTTATTTCCAGTCTATACTGTATGGCTCATAATAAAGTTCTAGTGAGGGTAAACTAAACAATAGCAAGACCACCTGTGAACGGAAAACTGATGTTAACATTTCAGGAAATAAATCCAATCAAGGCATTTACAAATGGAAAAAAAATGATCACAACTAGTTTTTAATTAATTAATGCAACTTATATTATTAACTAACAATAATACTCATAATCTTTTATAGTTAGCTGTTAATGAATCTACCTTAACTTACTGGATTTAATTAAGAGTAAATACAGACTATTCTTAGTTCTCTGAAGGCAGATACTTAAGGTCAAATGAAAATTTACACCATACAGCAGATATGTTTGAGTTTGTTCTATGAAGACTCTCCTAGAGTCTGGAAGGATGTACACATGATAATGCATCCCAGGCTCAGAAGTACAACTTTGCTCACAGTGTATGTAGTCTCAGCTGATAAACCTTGTTTCAGAGGTGACTCGGTGACTCTGAAATGTGTTGAATTACGTATCTCATTGGCACAACACTCAGGATCTGTTTGGATCAAGCTGATTTCTGTAGAGCCATTTATATGTATGCACAAGAGGTACACTGTACAAAGATGCTTTAATTAAGAACCAAGAACGCTGAGAAACACAGTGCAGAGACAGTTAACTGGTCCTGTTAGAATGTGCCCTAAGTCTATGAAAGTTGAAGGTTGTAAACTAGTGAGGATAGCAAGCAATCCTGAAGGAGTCACACAAATATCCTTGTATTGGTTCCCCCACATATATGCAGTACTATGCTATCATTCACTGCCTGGGAAATCTTTGAATGTTCTCAATTATTAGTTCAACAAATTGTCCATACTGAGACATAAGTAGCCTTTCTTGCTTCAACACGCACGAGCAAAATTCTTAAAACTTACGGCTGTCTGTATTGTACAAGGATCCAGAAAAGTCACCTTCTTGTCTGCCTTGGCTGCATGTTGCCTTGGTTTGGGTATTGGTTTCTGTAATAAAATAAATTAGTTGAAGGACATGTATTGCCATATTCTAACCATCTTGTTTTATAGAAATTTTGAGGGAGCCTAAGTTTTCTCAAAGCCAAATCTAACTGCGCTAAACTCAATTCTAAACAGGCAAGATGATGTAGATGTTGTTTGAATGAGAAACACCCTCTGCCCCCAAATGGAGATACCTTTTGGAATTCAGACACAAGCAGGTATAAAACTCTACAGAACATCTTTTCATTTCTTTGTGTTTGTTAAATTACTTACTATCACTGATGAAGTAAGAGAAGGAGAAAGAGATGGAGTTTTCATTTTTTCCTCTACTACCAATTTAGTTGCTATTGATTCCTCATCTTGAATGTAATTTGTTAAGTCTGCAGCCTGTGTCAATCCACTTGGTGGTAGGTAGACAAATTTCCATTTTAATTCAACTGTGATGGTGCCAGCAGCACGTCTTTCAGAATCTGTTAGTTCAAAAGTACCTGAAAGCAAAATGCAAATCTTGTCGGATTATCTTATTTATACATATACAAGAAAATGCAATGCAAAACTGAATGGGATTCAGAAATTAAGTAAATAGCCTTCACTTCAGAAGCTAGTAAGTTCAAAATATTGTGTTCTGTAGATCCAGCTGTATCCACTATAACACCGTGGACATTCAAAAACACAGGATGTAAAAGAGATTGGATTACTGTGTTCATTTGAGATGTCCTGCAGGTTTCTCAGCTAATTCAATACCAGGTAACTAATTCCTATGACATCTTTCAAAAGAACTAACTAAAACATTTACATGTTTTACTAATACTAAACTTCTGTTAAATATAAGAGTTTTACAAATCTGTGAGTTGCTAAATCTTTACTGAAGAAGAAACATGCTAAATTAACTTGCAAATTTTCTATTACCCATTCTAGTTCTATTATCCTTTTACATGGAATAATTATTGAATCATATTTTTAAATTTTCATAAATGTTGAAATGTTCAAATAGTTGACAATAAATAATCAGTAAGGCACTTTTATATTAAAACCACCATATTAAATTCATAACTGGTATCAACGTGCAGGGAGCAGTTGATGCACTGAAGGCAGGGCTGATATTCACACAGTAGAAAAATAGGCTGAGGGAAACCTCGTGAAGCTCAACAAAAGCACTTGCAGTCCTGCACTGGCCCAGGAATAGCCTCGAGTAGCAGTCCAGGCTGGGGGTTGACTGGCCACAAGCAGCCTCGCAGAAAAAGAGCTGTTCCTGTTAAATAACATAAGCCAGCCATACTACATCTTTGCAGCAAAGAATGCCAACTGCACCCAGCCTGCAGTCAAGCAGGTCCAGGGAAGTTTCATACTTTCTCTGTTCGACAGCTATCGGATGGCATCTGAAATACTGTGCCCAGTTTTGGCCTCTCCAGGACAAGACAGACATTGACATTCTGGAGCAGGTCCAGTGGAGGGCCACAAAGAGCTTCAGAGCATTGGAGGTACATAACAAGGAAGAGGCTGAAAGAAGTGAAAGAAAGAAACTTCAGGAGACGAGGCTGAGGGGATCTTATTGCCACCTCATGGGAGGCTGTGGAAAAGACAGAACCAGAGGCGCACCGCAAAAGGAGGACAGCCAACAGACACAAAACCAAGGACCACCTTAAAAATTGAGTTAAAATGCAATAATGCTGGAACATTCTATTAGTACTATCTTATTAAAGAAAAGATAGATTCAAAACTTTTTCTCTCCCTCAGGTCTTTTCTTTCTGTAATATTTAAAGTTTAATACTTATATTTAAAAAAATAAATCATTCACCAGTTTCAAAACTCTGACACAGAGTTTTCACTAGCTATGGCTTAAATAACACTGAGACACAAAACTTCTTTCCAGGATTTCACTGGAGTTTAAAATTATGTCAGACAAGAACGGCAGATGAATGACATAGGGACACGGGGTAGTGGTCGACTTGGCATTGTTGGGGTAGCGGTTGGACTCAACGATCTTAAAGGTCTTTCCCAATGCAAATTATTCTGATTCTAAAACCCTAAGTGCCACATCTACACATCCTTTAAACACTTCCAGGGATGGTGACACAACCACCTCCCTGGGCAGCCTGTTCCAATGCCTGACCATCCTTTCAGTGAAGAAATTTTTCCTAATACCCAATCTAAATCTCCCCTGGCACAACTTGAGGCCATTTCCTCTCATCCTATCACTTGTTACTTGGGGGAAGAAACCGACATCCATCTCGCTACAACCTCCTTTCAGGCAGTTGTAGAGAGCAATAAGGTCTCCTCAGAGCCTCCTTTTCTCCAGACTGAACTACTCCAGCTCCCTCAGCTGCTCCTCATAAGACTTGTGCTCTAGATCCTTCACCAGCTTCATTGCTGTTCTTTGGATGCACTCCAGTGTGCTTCTGGTAGTGAGGGGCCCAAAACTGAACCCAGGGTTTGAGCTGCGGCCTCCCTAGTGCCGAGTGCAGGGGGACAATCACTTCCCTTGTCCCGCTGGCCACAGTTTCGGACACAAGAGAGGATGCTGTCAGCCTTCTTGGCCACTTGGCCACACTGCTGGCTCAGGTTGAGCCCCCAGGTCCTTTTCCACTCGACAGCTTTCCAGCCACTCTCTCCCAAGCCTGTAGTGTTGTATGGGGCTGTTGTGACCTGGCAACTTTGCCCTGTTCCATCTCATACAATTGGCCTCAGCCCATCAATCCAGCCCGTCCAGATCCCTCTGAAGAGCCCTTCTTTAGTTTGGTTCTTAAAGATATTAAAAAAGATACAAAACAGGAAGTTAAGATTTTGTTAAGTTTAAAGAGGTCTAATTCTTACCTGAGATAGATTTGTCATGTGCTAAAGAAATAAGAGGCACACTGGCTTTCCCTACATAAGCACCTTCTTCCGTTTCACCATCATCAAATACATAAAAGGTTAAGTATTCTGATTTTAGGTATCGGTCTAAATCTGCATTCATTGGCACTTTGAAACACATATGGTCATCTATTTGTGGGTTGTTCTTGCTAGGAATGATGGGAGTATCATGGTCTGCAAAATCAAAGAACTTGTAGATAACATAAGGACTTGGCTGAAGATGTTTTTTTCGGGATGGTAGATTGTTACAACATTTTATTGTAATGTGGAGTTCATTTAAATTGCCATCTGTTGAAGTGCTGACTTGGGCAGTTCTGAGTATCTGTTCCTTTAAATGAAAAAGAAGTTAAATTAAAAACATTAGAATTCTTATGCTGGTGAACTCTAAGACCTATATAAATAGAACAAATAACTGATTATTTCAATGACACTCAAACTACTGTTTAAATTTGTATGTCAAAATATTACTTGCTCTATAAATTCAATGACATCTCTCTTGGGTTGTTGGTATAAGGAAATAAGAGGTTAATCCTTTCAGATCTGTGATCGTTTGCTTTATTCTTCTAAAGTTTTATGATCTACTTGTCATTTGATTATCTACAAAGCAGTGAAGATCACAGTTTTAAGAGTGATTCATATCTAGTGCCACTAAGGATTCTCATCTTGACAGCTATTATGTGTCAAGAAATTTTTATAACTGTAGTCCCTTTATATATGTACTTTTTAGTAATTAAAATTGCACTGCAGATGCCTCTGATTTTTTTTTCCTTCCTCCAAAACTTTTACTTAGATCATTTGCAAAAATTAGAAATTTGCATGTGAAGAGAAATAATAAATGCATGAAGTAAACCGAAGAGATCAATGATATCACACATATTTTTGAATTACCTATCAGCACGGCTTGTAGATACTGTGAAACCCATAGCTGGCAAAGCGGGAAACTCAATTTAATAAAAATTAAAGAAGAAAACAAATAACATGACTCTTAAATGAATAATCCCCATCTATATTGATCTCAAAAGGCTCTCCTTTATTGTAATATGTCACAGCTATTTTCATGAATTGTATATAATTATCTTGCTTGTCAAAGTCCGAGTTCTGTCTTCTGGTATACGGGGAAACATGTATCAATTTGATTTTGTGTGATAAAATGTTAACATATTTTGATTAAATAACCCACACTAAAATAGTTAATGAGAAAACCAAACATGACAGTTTTCAACTTCAAGGCTACTATTTCTGGCTACACACAGAACTAGAAAAAAAATAATTTACAGCAGTTTATGTGCAGTTCATGTTTCCGTTATTTCTGCCACTATACAGGACTGAAAATTTTATATGTATGTTTAACTAGTGAAAACTTAAAATTTGGAATGCACAACTGAAGCTACTTTTGCAGATGCAGATTGACAGAAGCCTTAACATAATGTAACCATCTGCTATTAGCTATATGACTTTCAGTTTTTGCTATCAAACATTTCTGAAAACTGCAGTGTTTCAAACACTCTGTAGAAGCTGTTCTTCATTTCTGCCATTTTTTTCTATTTTATTTTGTCCTGCATAATCAGTATGTTTTGGTTGCCATGTTTGAATTTGCAATTTTACAATAATTACAACAAAATGCTCTCTTCCACATGCCTTACCTTTCAACTGTATTTAGATTGCTAACACAGCTAGAAATAATATAATCAAAAATAGAGAAAACTAAATAACATATTATGGCATTTAACAACGGCCAGATTTCATGACTTAGTTAAAAATATCTTTGCTTATTTTAAAAATCAGATTTAAAGCAAATGTGACAATGTTATCAAACATGAAGTTACTCTGAAAATGCCTATGCTGGCCTTTAATAGAATTCATACAGTAAACATACTTCTCAGATTACATCTTGGAATCCATTGAGATTCAATTATAATATGAAATTTACATTATGGAACAAAATAAAACATTAAAGTTACTCCAGACTTACAGTAATTTAAACAGCTACAGATTAAAGAAATTGCTCATTAGCAACTCTAAAGTATTTATTTTTATATTTATATTATTTATACATTTCAACCTGATTGTTTTTATTTCTTAAACAATTGTTAAAGACATTTGAAAGTCCCTCCTTTTTCTGTGACCCTTATTTAAATGTGATTATTTCACTGCATTACATTAGCAAAATTATCTTATTTATCCAGCTAAAAATAAGAAAGAAAATGTGAAATATCTCAATCTTGTATTACTCAAATATTAACAAATTTTGAGACTTTTCTGAGCAACCACTTCACCTGTTCTACTGATCTGACACCCAGTTGGTTTAACATTTGTGAATACTGTAATAGAACAAAATGTTAACAAAATCTGGCACTCACAGGTTAAGGAACGTAAATATATTCATTTCAAATATTCTAACAAATATTAGTTTCAGTAAAAATAAGTGACTGAAGATTAAGACTTTGTTTCTTCAGGAAAGCAGTAATTCAACTGGTTCTTTGTTAACCTTAAACATATCAAGACTTGAAGTAAACCATTTGAACCAGAAAGTAACTTTGAACATTTTACTCTATCAAAACTATGAAGTACAAACCCAAACATACCTGGAATGGTTGTTCATGTTCTCTAAAACTGGGTGTCATATACCCCAGAGCCTTTGACTTTTCCTTGTAGAGACTAATAGCTTGATCCATAGGAACTCGTAACCTGATCCAGTATTCTAAGGTACCATAATTTTGTGTGTTTCTTTTGATTCCTAAGGAATAAATACATATGGGATTGCATTAATTTTCTTACTCAAAGTACTTACGTCAAAAGCAGGGAAATGCCACAAATTAAAGTTAAGTTATCTTGTGACTATGCCGTATGACAATGTTTATTACATGAGATATGTAGCTCATGTTAGAAACAGAAACAACTCCTCTGGCTCTACATGTATGACCCGAAACAGAAACATGACCATTTTTTCATGTTGTACTCTGCAAAATTGAGCGTCCAAGCTATGGAGTCAAGTCAAATTCTTTATTTTAATCTCTCTAAGGCAAATAAAGCTTAGGACATTTTTGTATGTCAACAGTTGGAAGTGTCCCACAAAGTGGTATGCAGTTTAAATTACTGGCAAAAATACCACTTTATAATACTTATTAAACCAGATTTTTGACAAAAGCGGGCAGTTAGAGGTCTCTGAATATACTGATCTGACAAAATGCTTCTTAAAGAAGCAGTAAGAAGCACAGAATATCGAGTGCTTCTTAGAGAAGGCTTTTCCAAGTTATCTTAAAATTATTTTAAACCAAAATTTAAAGGAAAGAAATGCACAAAACCTAAACAAACTCCTCCCACACATTATGCTACTATATAAAGTATCATTAACTGTAATCATTATTTACACTTTTGATGTCCTATGACTATTATATGAAGACCCATGCAATAGGAAACAGCATGTTGTGTAAACCTTTTTTCCCCCCTCTTTTTAAATATTAATGCATACATTCATTGTTGGCCAAATACCCATTACTTAATTGTCACAACACCACAAATAGAATACTTTTTTGTATGTTAATTACCAATTAAATTTGCTGTGCTGTAGATCTTCCCATTCTTTTCCAAGATTTCATGCAACTTCAGTTGACATGTAGCAACTGTTTCATAATCTATGCCATATGCACGATGAACCTCAAGTGTGATATTGTTTTGCTGTATATAGTGGAAGAAGCAGTCATCAGCCTGCACAAGATACTGAGAAGTGAAGTCATATGATGGGGTACACCCGTAAACTACTGGGGTTATCTGAAGTTCGAAGTCATAGAATGCATAAGTACAAAAAGTTGCAAGGTTATGGTCACCAAAAGCTTGTATAGCTCCAGAAGAGAAGGTCACTTTGCTGATATGAATTTCAAAAAGGTTCTCTCCTCTTTCTAAGTGTACAGTTTCATCAAATTCATCCATTGGACCATCTGGCAGTTTTTCTGGTCTGGATTTATGTGGTTTTGTACTGTAGACAATCTCTCTTAGTTGGGCTGCAACAAAATAAAATAAGCTACAATATGATCATCATCTTTAAAAATCAAGTATAATTTAATGAATGGAGAGGAAAAAACAGTATTTCAGTTATATTAAGAATGTTACTTTCTTAAACACATTACCAAAAAAGCAATCACACATTTAGAATCATGCATCTATGGCTCATTTAGCACACTGACAATGTTCAAGAATACCTCCAAAACAAAGCTGCTTCAAGATACATAAAAATAGACACAGGCCCCTAACAATAATAGATTACAAGAGAGTTAACAAGAAAAAATTCAGAAACCTTATGCAATGATCAAAATAAGTATCACTGTGCAAATGTAGCAGAGACTTAGGATACACCTTTTTGTAGGGTTGAACTAAATTTGCCAGGGAAAGAAAGAATACAACTGACTTTTAACCTCTGTAATATTTTGAACGGACAGAACTAACAGCAAAGACCTTTACCCATTGCCCGGCTTCACAGGTGGTATATGGTGAACAAATCAAAATGCATGCTTACAGAATCAGGACACAAATAATCACACAGTAATCATTTAGTACATGGGATGCAACTTGGAGACAAAACGTGAAAACTGTTATGGGGTTTGTAAGGTATTCTATTTCAGGCTTTCTATGCACCTTTTACACACTGCAGCGATTAAAACAGCATTTTCAATACATCATATTGAAATATCCCATCAGTAAATGACACCATGACTTTGGGATTTTTAGCAATACATAAATTCATTATGTCATGATAGGACAGGAGAATAAAAGGCTGACCATAAATTTATGATTTCTTTAAAAAAAACAACAAACAAACCTATCTATGTTTAGTAGTTTTATTCTTACTCAGCAACAGCTGCAGCATAAGCTGTTTTTTTAATTTTGTTTGATTAATAACTTCATAATTTAAGTCAACGAAACACCACACAGATAATTTTCCATGAAAGGAATGACCTTTCTACTACTTTCAGGAATGGAAAAGTGTTTCAAATGAAGAACAAATTTACAACAATAATTTTCAAGAGATAAAATATGAAAATCAGAGAATAATATGTTTTAAAGATACCTTCTAGTTTTCTGATGCGTGCAGCTCTAATATCAAGAAGATGGACATACTGTTGCAGTTTTAACTCATAGTCTTTCTGTAGACTTTCCATCTTTTCTGTTACTACTTCTAATTCAGTCTGAAAAAAATTTGCACTTAAAAATTACTTTTGAGGCTTGTATGCACTGATGCTGCACATGCGTTTGACTACAAATTAAAATACAGTTAGATGTGAGGAAAGAACATTTAAAGTACACAAAAATAGCAGCAATTTTTTATTCAACAATACAGCAGTCAGTTCGAATTTCACCAAAAAACATTATTAAGCAGACTAGCTACTCTTTCAGTACAATGTTCCTAATAGTGTCTGTAATGATTTTGTTATTTTAAATTTAGACTAATTGAATGAAAAGTCAAAATATGATCTGTAATAATCCAGCTGAGGAGAGTAAAAGCAGAGTGTTGTGGAAAAGGAGGCTTATTTGATAAGTACACTCAATATTTTTCCTGTGAGGACCTGATAAGAGCTCAGAGATAATCCCAAGAAGGCACAGCTTGAGGGATCTGATCAGGGTGAGTTAAAAGTTAGAGGCATTTGAATCTCACGCTTTATAAACAATACTTTTAACAACAGCAAATCTTATGTTAGGTTACCTGTAAACAGACTGGCTTTGCTGCTGAATTTGTGTTGCTTAATTACAACAATTTCCAGTGCTACAAATGTTAAAATGTTATTGTCAGATTACTTTCCACTGTAAGTAGAGTTTTGTACCTGGTAATCTTTGTTAATTTTGTGCTGCAGGATTAACATACTCCTCGTCTTTTCAAGTTCTTGCACTGTTTCTGCATGTGTTATTTGCAGCTCCTGCATAGAGCGTTCTAAATCTTTATTGATATCATCTTCTACTTTCTCCAAAAACATAAGGTCCCCATTCGTCTGCTGTTTTTGAACCTGGAACAAATTTGAAAAATTACTAGAAAAACTTTTGCAAAATATCTGGATGTATTTGTGCCTGGTTAAATGTAACACTGGGATATAATTCTGGAATAACAACAAGACAGTAAGCATAACTTTACATTTTGAGCATGTGGTAATGCAAAAAATAGGAATGAGGTAGACCAGTAAGTGTCAGGATTGTATTCAGTAATGTAATCTCATGATTATCAGGAACCAATTAAAATTTATGAGATATTCAGAAGCAATCATTCCTCTCCAATGAAAATAGAAACCCCTTAATATGTTTGCTTTTTATATAATTAATAATCCTGCTTCAGTAAATGTACAAAACCTGAATTATTATTTTCAAATCTACATTGTTTGTGTTACTAATACTGGGCTTTTAAATTTCATCTGGGGTAGGTTTTATTATTCTATTTACAGTAAACACTTCCTCAAGAAAATAAAACCTTAGTCACTGGAACAGTGCAAACAATGCAAACCTGTTTTTTCACTGATGCCTTCTCCCCACCCCCACTTCATTTGCAATTTGTGCAAGATTAAAAACCCCAAAATTTTCTGGGTATTTTGGACTTTGTGCTTTAATAAACACAGAGAATTGCTAAGCATCACCGTATTGCATTTTTGAATTTCCATGCTTATAGCATGTTCCCATAAATTACAGAATTTATAAAAAAACATTATCATGCCATCTTGTTCTTAATTGAGAAAAAGTAAGTTTTTTTAAAAAAATGCTTGTAAACCTGGTTTAATTCACTTTTGATGTTATAACAAATTATCTACATAAATCTAGATTTCATCCTGGCAATTTTTTGTCTTCCCTTCTGCTTCACAGTAACTGAAAAATGACAAAAGCATAGAAGCTTAAAACGTTAATTACTAAAAGATGCACAAATAATTCAGCCCTTGAAAATTCCATGCATTGTGAAGAAAACATAAAATGGTCAAGTAAAGGTTGAAAAGAAGAAAAGAAAAAAGAAAAAATGCAAAATATATAAACATACAGAATGGTTTGGGTTGGAAGGAACCTTAAAAATTATCTAGTTCCAACACCCCACGTGGTCATTCTTTCTAAGTTACCTTTATAAGCAGAAGGGCTTCACTGAGTTCTGCCGCATCAATATCACCTTCCTGAAACAGAAATATTTAATGAAAAGGTGTTATTAGATGTGAATGAATATCGAAGAAATACATTCAGAATAACAAGATGCATTCCCACTAGACATGACATCTTGCTTGATTTCATGAATAAACAAACAGTTATATTTTTCTATTTTTTGCTTTCAAGAAGTATTTGCACTATGCATAAAACATAGAATGAGGTTTTTTTGCTCATATTCTAACCAAAAAGAGTTCACCTTGGTCAAACAATTAACGTGATTTTTCAGTTCATCTAGTTGTTTCTTATGTTCCAGGTAGCATAACTGCAGGTCCTTGTTCTCTTGCATCAGCTTTTCCTTTTGGTCTTAACATAGAAAAAGAACAAAACATTCTACTTAATTGAACATGATTATAAAACCTATAAACTTTCTTTTTCGCATTAACTTATGCATGAAAATTTCATTTTCAAATCTAGAAACTGATTTATTTTGTATTGGGAAATCTGGTATTAACAAACAGAAACGGACGTGTTTGGTTTAAATCCATACACATGTATAGGTGTATGGATTACAAAAAAGCAAAACATTCTTCTTTCATTAGAAGTCAGCATCAAAAATTTATATTTTGTGTGTTTCTAAATAGAAAGATATGCCCAAGTAAGTACAACTTTCTGTTTTGGGGGGTCAATCTGAATGACTAAACACCATTAAACTTATCAATTGAACGTTTCACAGATTTTACACAAATACCCACTTAGGCGTAGCTAAATCCTCAATGATTTCTCAAATAAGATGTAAGAAAAAGCTTAAGCAAACTAGTTTAGTTATAACAACATACTTTCCTTCACACAGAAAAGTTTTAAAAGCAAGCTTTTCTTGAAATCATTGAGGTTTCAAAGGAAGAAAACTACTCTCTCACTCTTCTTCCCTGGCCAAACTCTTTATTATCTTGATAGCAATATTTTTTCTCCTTCCCTTTTTTCCCCCTTGTGTTTTTTGAAAGTCCTGAAGTAATATTTTCATATTAAGTACTGAAATATTATAAATTCATATTTTCGGTTAGAATTATATAAATGTTAACTGTCAACCTGACGTGCAAGTATTAGCCTTTTAATTCCCATCTGCACTTCTGGGAGTTGATTGGTAAAACATTAAATACTTAGTTGAGAATATATTCTACCACTTTCAGCAAGTCCACAGTATCTGGTGGAATCTTTTTATGCTGGTATCTTTCCTGTTGACCCTCAGGGCATGATGCACAACTTCACTGTTTTTAAAGAATAGCTTTTTAGTTTAGAGGCTTGAACTTCACAGGAAACAGGTGGCTGACATGCTAGTCTCAAGGGTTTTGAAATGTTTCAAAAACTAACATCAGGTTAGTTTTAATTTTGCAGTTTATATGTTAAATGACATCTTCACTAAAAATGAATCATCTGTAATGCCATTGCTCCTATACACAGTAGCCTGCCTCATACATGTGTTGGGACTCCACAAAAGTCACCTTCAATTCAAAAACATAATCACCAGTAAGGTTTTAATTCTCTGTAGTGATGAGGAAAATGCAATGCATTTGTGCAATTGAGAAGAAAATATAATTAGAAACACTAAGGGCTAAAAATTAGAACGCTAATATGAAAACAATTAAAATAATCCTTGTGAATGAGCAGAGAAGGCAGGCCTTCATAAAAGATGGTTAAACACTTATCAGCAATTGCATCTTCTGGACCCTTCCAAATAATATACCCAAAAGACCTGTGTCTGTTGGGAGGCCTCCCACAGCGGAAAAGAGGCCATCATGCCGATGTCTCTTTTTCCTACGACATAAACTGACATCTGAACTGGCACTTTTTCCAGGATTAAGGAGACAAGATATCCCTCCTCAGGTACTTCTATCTTGCAGTCCTGAATTTTCTGACAAGAGCAGCAAGCTCCGTCCACTCTTTTTCTAACATGAACCCCAGTGAATTTTTTGTACACATTATTAATACTCATTCACATTTGATGCTTTAAAAGTTAACTTTAAAACTGTAAATGCTACATAGAAAGGGAACTAGCTTTTGTTCAAATTGAGGCAACTTCAACAGCTTGCTGAAACAAAATGGGCCAATATTCCAATAGTGCAGCTCAGTCTGTCTTAGCACTGTCCATGCTGCCTCTCCAGATTCTCAACAGGCTGTGTCTCCATGACTGCAACCAAAGAAAAAGTGCAAGACATGCAAGGAAAGAGGCAGGAGGAAACTGAACACTTCTGCAATAGCCTTGGTCCTGCCACTCAGCTTTCCCATATAACTGCACTGTTTTTCATCAGCAGCCACTCAAACTCTCTATGTTTTTTTTCCACTTCTAGCACTATCAGCATTGATTGGAGCATACTTGGATCAGGGTTGGTCCTGCATGCTGCCTGCTGCTTAGTTTGCTTCCACTAGTTTAACCCAAAAGCTGCAACTGAAGGGGAAGAAGAAGGGGGAGAGCAGAGGTGATTTCACACACCACTGGTGAGCACATCCCACAAGAACACATCATTCCAACGCTATCAGGGTTTTCATCAGCAAAGCTATGACAGTAACAGCACAAGGAAAAGAGGAAAAAATACTGCCCCAGATGCTTTGGAAAACATTGGTGCAGCAGCTTGCAAGAAAAGCTGCAAAGCCACAACTGGAAGCAGACTACAGAATTGCAGATAGCCCTCTGTGTTGATAAAGGCCTAACAAGACACTTCAGGGACTGTGCAATAGTACTGTTCTCAGCTGTAATAAAAAATTGTGCCAATATATGTAATCCCATCCAAAATCAGAATTTGAATACCCTCGCGTGGGTGTCTTCCACATTAAATATTTGTACATATCGCCAAAACAAGAAAATTTGAATCTTAATCAGCAAAAGGCTCCACATTTGTTGACCTCCTACATAAATTGATAGAAAGTATTCTCACAGACCAACCAGTACCAACCAGGTAGCAGGGCAGAAGAAAATAA